>NW_027256886.1:8415332-9015332 GCF_029215685.1 Pituophis catenifer annectens | reverse complement strand
GGCAACCCATTCCAGAGGGTCAGTGCGACCACAGAGAATGCCCTCATCCTGGGGACCGCCAGCATACACTGTCTAGCCGAGGGGACCTGGAGGAGGGCAGCCCTATGTGAGCGCACTGGGCGGTGGGAGGCCGGTAGGAGATGATCCTGCAGATACCCCAGGCCCATGCCATGAAGGGCTTTATAGGTAAGTACCAGCACTTGAAGCGGATCCGGAGGACCACCGGCAACCAGTGCAGCTCGCGCAATAGTGGTGTTATGTGGGAGTAGCGGGACGCACCCGTAACTACTCGCACGGCCGCATTCTGGACCAGTTGGAGCCTCCGGGTACACCCCAAGGGCAGCCCCATGTTGAGGGCATTTATTTATTTATTTATTTATTTATTTATTTATTTATTTATTTATTTATTTATTTATTTATTTTTAAATTTCTATACCGCCCTTGTCCCTGAGGACTCAGGGCGGTGTACAGCCAAAATTAAAAAACATGCAGTACAAATATTAAAAAAACAATTAAAAGATATATAAATTTGGCCCAATTAAAACTCACTACCAATTAAAACATTTAAAAATTTCTTCTTAAGCCAGCCCGGCTTGCTTGAAAAAATGGGTTTTAAGGGCACGACGGAAGGCACTGAGGTCTTGGATTCTCCTTATCTCTGGGGGCAACTGATTCCAGAGGGTAGGTGCCCCCACAGAGAAGGCCCTCCCCCTGAGGGTCACCAGCCTGCACTGTTTGGCTGATGGCACCCCGAGGAGGCCCTCTCTGTGGGAGCGCACGGGTCGATGGGAGGTTGTCGGTAGCAGCAGGCGGTCTCGAAGATAGCTAGGCCCTATGCCATGGAGCGCTTTAAAGGTGATAACCAACACCTTGAAGCGCACCCGGAAGACCACCGGGAGCCAGTGCAGCTCGCGCAGGAGCGGTGTTACATGGGAGCGCCATGCTGCTCCCGTCACTACCCGCGCTGCTGCGTTCTGGACCAGCTGGAGCCTCCGGGTGCTCCTCAAGGGGAGCCCCATGTAGAGAGCGTTGCAGTAGTCAAGGCAAGTGGTGACGAGGGCATGAGTGACTGTGCACAGGGAATCCCGATCAAGAAAGGGCCGCAACTGGCGAATCAGGCGAACCTGACAAAAGGTCCCCCTGGTTACAGCCGTCAGATGTTCCTCCAAGGACAGCTGCATATCCAGGAGACTCCCAGATTGCGAGCCCTCTCTGTGGAGGCCAACGACTTGCCCCCAATAGTCAGTGATGGAGTCAACTGACTATATTGGGATGCCGGGAGCCACAGCCACTCAGTCTTGGAAGGGTTGAGCTTGAGCCTGTTCCTCCCCATCCAGATCCGCACAGCCTCCAGGCACTGGGACATCACTTCAAGGGCATCGTTGCAGTAATCCAACCAAGAGATGATGAGAGCATGAGTGACCATACGGAGGGCATCCCTGTCTAGAAAGGGTCGTAACTGGTGCACCAGGCGAACCTGTGCAAATGCCCCACTTGTCACGGCCGTTAGATGATCCACTAAAGAAAGCCATGAATCAAGGACGCCGCCAAGATTACGAACCCTTTCCGAGCCAGACACTCCCCTCCCATCAACAGTGATGGGGGAGCTAGATCATGGGACGCCGGTATCCACAGCCACTCTATCTTGAAGGGGTTGAGCCTGAGCCTGTTCCTACCCATCCAGACCTGTACCTGTATGTGACTTTTTAAAGTGCATTGTAATTTCAAACAGTCACTAAACGAACTGTTGTAAGTCAAGGATTACCTGTAGATAGCTAATAAACATTAAATAAATTTTACATGTCTGCAGGTCAAGGATTAAAGCACATTCTACATTCTAAAGTACTGCTTAGAGTAATTTCCATAAAAATATTGTTAGAAGATCCTACATGTCACGTGATAGTAATAATAAATAGTAAAACCTATTAGCTTCATCTGTCTACACAGCCTGCAATATCTGGAGCTTCTGGTGTCTCCACCTTGGCCAAATCAACTGAAAACAATTATTTAAATAGTATTTTGCAGACTTTAAAAAAATTAACAAAACAGACTGCAGGAATTTTTGAAAGTGTGTTTTTACCCTCAAATGTTTTTCTTTCTCTTTTAATAGTTCCTCCATTTTGCACGCTTTTTCTTCTTCACTTAATGCTTGGTATGTCACAAATTTCAATTTATTTGCAAGAGTTTCATTCTGGTCCTTAATCATGTTTAGCCTAAGTGAAAAAGTGTATTACATATAAATGTCTAAGTTCTGTACAGAAATTAAAATTATTCATATAATTGTTAAAAATCACATATGACTGAAAACTGTCTTGTTTATTAGGTGCAAGACAAAGTCAACATTTTAAAAATAATTTTTAATGACAAAGCAATTTTAAAACGTACTATTCCATTTTATAATTAACTAAAAAAGCTTTTATTAAAAGAAAACTGTTGGAAATCTGCTTGTGTCTGCAAGTCATATTAATACTGACTCTGGAAAGGGGAATTAGATAATATTATTAATTTCAGTTTATTATCATTCCCAGGATATTCAAGATAGCTAATAAAAAAAAACCCAGTAAACTGAAAAGAGATAGCATCTAGTTAAAATCAGCAGTCAGTTACATCAATCCAACTCAAAAGGCCTCTCTGCTCTATGAGAGTGAGATTTTATGTTATGTGGTTGACCCATACTACACTGAATCTTGAAGCAGACATTTTGCCCTGCACAAAGGGCTACTAATATTATATTTTTTATAAATAAATGTAATAAATCTGGCTCTTCTTCGTAATGGAAAAAAGAAGAGATGGAATATGGAAGGAAAACATAGAAATTTGTCAGAAGATGTTGTCTAATGCTAGTAAAATTCTGTGAATGAGATAAGGTAAATGCCCAATCAAAACTCATCTAAAGCCTTCCTAACTAGCTATATATCTATCACTTAGATTTCCATTTAGTTCAAATACTGGCTAGATTTGTACACTACTTTTTACTAAAAAAAAAAAGGAGTTCTTGCAGATTTTACTCCGCTAATCATTGCCAACTATAAGGGGTGTTTCAAGGCTATTGAGCCAGCGATGTCCAAAGACATTTCCACGGCATGAAGTCACGGAGTGCTATTATCTTCCCACCAAAGTGGTACTTATTTATCTATTCACATTTGCATGCTTTTGAATTAGGTTGGCAGGATCTGGGGCGAGGACAGGAGCTCACCCCATTGTGTGGCACTCAGGATTCAAACCTGGCCTGCCGGCTTTCATCTTAACCGATGAGCTACAGGCCGCCCAACATTTAACTAAGCCAGTTAAAATGAAATGGTGCATGAATATAGCATAGCAGGCTAAATCTAGTCAGATTTAGCTTATTGTGCTATGCAAATTCATCTTAAATATTTTATAGTTAAAAATACTGTGTTAATGCCAAAATGTACTAACTTAATAGTCAAATTAAATGTGTTATGTGATTGTAGCTATTAAGCTATCTCATAAATATAAGAAGTTTAAAGAACATAGCCAGATAGTTAG
This sequence comes from Pituophis catenifer annectens, assembly GCF_029215685.1. Taxonomy (NCBI): domain Eukaryota; kingdom Metazoa; phylum Chordata; class Lepidosauria; order Squamata; family Colubridae; genus Pituophis; species Pituophis catenifer. The sequence goes on along the minus strand of NW_027256886.1, from coordinate 9,011,825 downwards.
CTTTGCAAATTAGGAAGGAAAATAAATTTCTCATTTAGTAGATGGCAACCAGCCTTCCTAATGCAGCATGTTCAAGATCTATCTCATGATTTTTTAAAGTATTTAATTAATGCATACCTTAACGTTTTGTCCTGGATTTCTTTCTTAAGGTTGGCTACGGTGGTTCTCATTGATTCTAGTTCAGAAGCTGTCCCATCCACAGTAGCTTTCAGTGTATCCAACTAAACAATTAAAGAAGTTAAGTTATAAAGAACATTTGTGTTGTTCATAAAGAACAATGCTGTTTGTCCTTTTGGGAAATACAGATATTTTATTTTTAAAAATATTTTAACAATTTTGCAGTTTAATAATTAGATGCTGAAAAAATATTTTGGGAACATAAACATTTTCTTTAATTTTACTATGCATCCATGTCTTTAACAGCATTGTCATCCGAAGCTTTTGTGTGAATGCGAAATAGGTGAGCAATCCTTACATTAATTTTATTCAAATTCTATTCTTATTCCTATTTCAAGTGATTCCCTTTCTCACATTGTAATCAGAATTAGTACTAACAAAATGTTTACACATAGATTCTGACTTAAGAGATAATGAAGACCGTTATTCATATATCAATTTATGCTTAAATTACCTCATTTTGAAGTGCATCTCTATTATTTTCCTCTGTCTGGTATTCTAATCTCAGTTTGGCAGCTTGTCGATCAGCAATGGAAATTCTCTTCTCATACTCTACGTTGTTCCCGCTCTCATTCGCCAAAAATTGGACTTTGTCTTTAAGCACACTTTCCTTTGCACGGATTGCCCTTCTTGCCTGTGCTAAAAGCTATCAACAGAACATGAATGAATAAATAGGCAATAAAATAACCTCAAACATTCTAACTAAAGTTAGGAAAGCAGCCTTGTCTTTTTTCTGGTGATCTCACCAAATGTGCACTATAGGATAAATTGTGTCACAAAAGAAAGCAGTTATCAAAAATTATATACATATGCATATACATGTAGGAAGGCTCATTAGGTCAGATGATATTCCATAATTCAGAAACAAAATCCAAGGGAAAAAAATTACCAAGGCACAGCTATCTATTTCTTGATCCCGTTTCTGCATTTGTTCTATAGTGTTTTCCCACTGTCGGATAAGGTCTTGTCTTTCTTGGTGAACTCTGCGGAAGTCTTCTGCTGTTTTGTCCAATTCGATCTGAAAGAGAATGGTATCAACTAGCAAAATAGTTTACTTATAAGCAACCCTTAAAATGTTACATTAATATTAATTTTCTAAATGTGTTTGTGAACAAACCTGAGCAGCTAAGGTTTCTGTAAGTTCATTGTCAAGAATCCTGCGTTTATTATTAGAATTAACTGTCAGTATTTCGATTTGTAGACTCAGTTTCTGAAAATAAAGAATAATCAAGCTTATTCTTTTAAATAGTAACTCCAAAAATAAAATACAGCTAGGAACCCCTAAGCATTACCAACTGTAATATTGCCCAAAAAAAGACCATTATAAAATCCTATGGCTTCAAGAAATCTCAAAAAAACAGTGACATTGACTCTTTACAGGATAGTAAAACCACCACAAAAAACCACCACAAAATGGCACAGATAACTAGCCCAGAAGGGACCAAATGAAAAGAAGAAAAGAGGGCTTCCGTTATGCTTCAGGGCCCTTCCAAATACCAGTAGGGTGAGGAGGTTCAAATCTAAGGGGTAACCCCTAGAGTAGTTCCCAACCAGGGGTGCAAGTCGATATTCCAGGGGGTGCAAAAACTTGGGTTTAGAAGTTTCAAAATTATAGTGTATATGCATAATTATATGCATATAATTATTTACTTTTGTAAGGGGTACGAGAATATATCAAGCATTCTAGGGGAGCGGGGTATAGAAAAGGTTGGGAACCCCTGCTCTAGAGGGAGGTACTGCTACAGAGAAGGGGTGCTTATAGGGTCTTGTGTAGATGGCAATGTTTAACTGAAGGAATCTGGAACATGCCAACCATGCCAGACTGAATCAGGCAGCAGATACTATGGGAAGCAGGTGGTTCCTCAAGTAACCAGGCCCTATGCCATTTTAGTTCCTTATTTGAACCTTATTATATATTGTTTTAAATTGAGAGCTACTGGGGCAATGAACTATTCCAATCAATCTACTCAATACTTAATAACAGCGCTTTATATTATGTATGGTAAAAATATTTCCAAGTTATTGTGCTTCATTTATATTGTCTGGATTATCTGTTGTAATTTCTAATTTATACATATCATGTCTGCAAAAACTATGGCTTCTGAACCTATCAATATATTAGTCTGTATTTGCCACCAATCTGCCAAGTAGATGACAATTAAGAAACTGCAAATTCCCTGCTGATCTAGTCCCATACCGCCAGCTGTATATTTGGAAGGTAAAACCTAAATTGTTGCTTGTTTCTGATAATTGCAGTAGGAAACCATGGATTTGGGGATAGGTTATTGATAAGGAGGGGGAAGATCTTGTTATTTTGATATTGTTTTCTGCTGAAAATAGTGATCCTGACTAAATCAGTAGCCTTCTTCCACTTTAATACTGGGAGGGGAATTCTTCTTAAATTCCTTGGTTCCTGTAACAGAAATAATCTATAACCATGGGAGAACCCTTACAGCTTCCCTTTATCTCCCAGTTCATTTAATATTCATTGGAAGGAAGGGGAATACAAAAAGATGGGTATGACAGGATGGTGATATATGTGTATCTATATATATGTGTAGGCAGGTAAAATGTAAGAGAGACTTCTATTAATTCTAGGCGACTCCCTAGGTAGCTCAGTGGCTAAGACGCTGAGCTTGTCGAACAGAAAGGTTGGCAGTTCGAATCCCTAGTATAGGTCTCCTGCATGAGCAGGAGGTTGGACTAGATGACCTCCAAGGTCCCTTCCAACTCTGTTACTGTTACTTCGAGGGCTGCTTAATTCACAAAGAAAGTCCTTTTAAATGAATTATTCCATGCTGGCTCATTACAAACAAGGAATCTTAGGATGGATATTATGGATCTAGCTAGGCAATTACATATTTTTCCTTTACTTTAATTAAATAGTGATGGGCAGTTTTAATTTGACCCAGACACCACAATATGGGAAAAAATACACAAACTGTATTCCTAGGTGAGCTTATTTCCCTGTAACAAAAGCCCTGTGACTCAGATTATGACCAGAGACTGAGGTAAATTAGGATCTGAGTTTACCCACTTTTTCAACCAGCAACTTAACAGTTAGACCACACTGGCTATTCCAGCAATCCTTCCAATTATTTTTCTTGAAATGCAAAAAGAAGAAAAAAGAATCTGCTATTTACTTCCCAGTTAGAAAAAAACAGGTTTTCAAAATGGTTCAATGGTAAAAGTTTTAATAATCTAACTCTCAGGTGTTCTGTTCAAATTCAGAATTCTTAATATTATTATTAAAATAAAAAAAAACAATATGTTTCTAGATAGCCACACTTCTCCCATGTCCTAGCTAATTTGATATCATGCCTCAACCTGATGCTATTGTACAATAGAGATTTTCCATCAAAATAAAATTAGAATAGCATATTTTATAACTATGTGAAATATAACATACATACTCTTAATTTTCCATCATCTTGCTGTGCATATTTCTGGATTGTAAGTGCATCATTGTCTTTATGAGCAGACTCCTCCAACCAAGCCTCTAAAGCTTGTTGGTCCCAATTCATTTGGCACTTTAATGCTTCCAATTTCTGACTCAGCTTGAAAACATTATTCTAATATTGATGGTGAAAAGAAAAAAAAATGTATAAGGTGAAGGGAATACTCATATTGTTATTAAATCAATAAACCTGTTATTATTACACAGTTACAGATTTATGTGTGGTATCTGGTAAAAAAACTTCAGTTTACACAATGGAAGAATTAAATGTGCATCTTACAGTTCTCTATTTGTCACCAAGTAATTCAAAAACTTAATTAACTTAGTCTGAACACAGCCACATTTACATGTCACATAAATAATTAATTTTAGTTTATTAAATATGAATGCATAGTATGTGAATAATTTATTTTTCAGTATTTAACTCTGAGGTTAAACAAAATGGAAGGTATATATAACAACATAAGTCAAGTACTTTAAATGCAACGCATTCTATCTGGAAACACTGTGGAACTCCAGAATGTTTTGTTCTTCTGGGTTCCCTGAACTTGCCATTCCAATAGTGATCCAGACATTATTCCTAAATCACACACTACAATTGACATGATCTGAAATATTCCAAAGTTTTCTAGAATTTCTAGAATTCCCAACCTTATTTTATCTCTCTAAAATGAAATATTAAATACTGATGCAAAGAAGGATTTCTATAGATTAAGGTAATTAGATATAATTGAGGTCACTTTCCTGAGGAAAAACTTAAAATTGGGAAAGCAATAAGAAAAAAATACTTGAATCCAGCTTCCCTAGACTGGAACCTTCTAAAAATCTTAAAACTACAAACCCCATGTTCTCCACACTAGGTGGGGATATGTAGTTCATTCAAGAGGCATCCCGTTGGGTAAGAATTTAAATCCTGCCTTTGCCTAAAGATTCTCTGATTCAATTATTTTTCTTTCCTATAAGCTACAACTCCACAATATGAAATATATTTTGCGCCAGCTTCCAAATTCAATTCCTGGCATCTCCAATTTAAAAAGAACAGATAACATGTGGACAATTAAAATAAGACCAATCGACTGCTAGACCAAGAGAAAATTATGAGTCAGTTTTCCATCTTCTATTGAACCAGACGTGCACACTGGAATGACTGCTCCAAAAACCACTAATAAATGCACTGTTGTATTGTTTTCTTTGCAGCAATGCAGGTGAAGAATAAGAGTTGAAAAAAATAGTCTTTGACAAGGTATTTTTCAGATGCTTAATGAATTATTTGAAACGTACTTCCTGACTATTTTTCTTCTCTCTTAGTGAAACCAAATCATTTTCCAGCTTTTGAATCTCAGTCTTCAGGCGACCCACTTCTCTCTCTGCAACAGCTTTAAAATGTTGTTCAGTTTCTATTTCATTCTGCCTGGCTCTGAAAAGACCCTTAAAAAACAAGGTTATTCATTACTTTGCCAGTTTAGTGAGCAATTATAATCTGTAAACCACTTTTAAAGTTTCATTCTCTTGTTTAGGTATTAGAAATTTTAAAAAGGATGTAAAATTTAAAACAAAATATCCAAGAAATGTTGTTGTATAATTGTAATAAGCCTCTTAATTGGTATTTATATAAACATATGCATCTTCTATAAGAAGAGATCAGCACTGACTCTCTCAGATCAGTTTTCAATTCTTGGAACACAAAAAATTGAGATGCAATTTTCAATCCATTGTTGTAGCTTTCTGTAGCTCAGAACGGAAAAAAAATAGGATTAATTATATTCATATAAGTTTACAGCCAAGAAGATTCAAGTGAACATTTTAATGATTTTAATGGATTTAAGAATTAGCAGATATTTATGTGTTCTTTCCATCTGCATATAGAAATGAAATATTCTAATTTGCATAGTTTTAATATTTTAGATGCTTTACTATTTATCTTATTACAATCTGTAAACTGCCCAGAGTCACCTTATAGGAAGTTTGGCAGCATATAAATTTAATAAATAAACAAACATATTGCCAAATATCCACATTCATTTCCCATACAAATTCACCCAGGTGTTATCTATCTAGAACTAACATAACAAATCTATTTTGTTTTATCTTATAAATATTTAAAATTTAATTATACATATACAAAAATATATACTCTGTTCATAAACTTTCCTGTTAAATAATATGAAGCAGAAATGAATCTATAGATTTTATAAATACAAATAAGGGAATATTTCCAGTATTTAAATATAAATGCAAAATAAAGACATAACAAGTGCCTTTATAAAGAGGAAAAAATATAACTCCTATTGATTTGAGTTTAAAATCATTTTAAAAGAGTTAAAACCATTTTAAAAGAGTTAAGACACTATCACTATGTGACTAATTTCAAATAGTTATGCATAAGATTACAACTTCATACACCAACTTAGCATATTTGCTTTGAATCATATTGCATGTACTAAAATTATCATATAGTAATTATGCTTAGAACTGCTCATTAAGTTGTACATGCAATAAACTTACTAAAATTAAACAGATCTATGTCTGGTCATTACTTGGGTGAGAAAGTTGGATTAATGAATAATGCTTATGGCAAAAATCTTAGGCTTACAATAGAATAAATGCATATAAAATTATGCTTTAAAGTATAGGTGATCAAAGTCTATAACCACTTACTTGTGTCAAATCAAACTCCTGTCTGACATTTTTCAAGTGTGAGGACATTGCTGTAATACGATCTTCATAGTCGGACAACTGACTTTGCAAGTTTGCCTTTTCTTTTTGCAACTTTTGCAACTGTAAAACAAAGATCAATATATTTAATGTTACAAAATATCAGAAAATAGAAACACAAAAAACAGGACTATGGTGGATCTGTAGGAATTATTTGGAAGAAAATTAATATTTTTCCCATACTTTGTGCTTTTTTTAAAAAAAAATAATTCCCAACCAAATTCAAACAATTCAAATGGAAGGTTAACAATATTAATAAAAACATATATTCCTACATTGTGTAAAAATGTAAGATAAAATGTTAAAATGTAAAGTAAAATTAATAGTAAAAATTTAAAAATATCACACCAGAACAGATAATTAAAAGGTCTGAGGAAAATATGTATAAAGTGCCTATAAGTGGGACAATAAAGACAGCATCAAGTGTATCTCCATTAGAATGACGTTCTTAAGTCAAAGGGTTGCCACTGAAAAAGCTTACTCCTGGGAAATCTAAATCTGTACCCTAAGCAATCATTTTATTTAGACACACTCTCCATGGTATTAACCATCCCATTTTATTGAGCTATCTACAACCTGTAGATATTCACCCAGTAGTTCAAGAATGTACCCTCAGGAAAGGCACCTGGAATGATCTCACTGCAATCACACTAGAAACAGTTAGATTGTTAGCTATATCAAATTATAACATCTCTTTCATTGCAATTCTATGGCTCCATATTATGGTGATTTTATTATGGTTTTATCTTCATTTAATATATTATCTCTTATATTGTATTATCATTATACCGTGTTTCCCCAAAAATAAAACCCTGTCTTATATTTTTTTGAACCTTGAAATAAGCGCTTGGCCTTATTGCCATGCGCTCAAAAGCCCGATTGGGCTTATTATCAGGGGATGTCTTATTTTGGGGGGAAACAGGATATTATATTATATTATATTATATTATATTATATTATATTATATTATATTATATTATATTATATTATATTATTATATTTATATTATATTATATTATATTATATTATTATATTTATATTATATTATATTATATTATATTATATTATTATATTGTTATGTTATGTTATGTTATATTAATTATATTATTATATTATCTTATTATATTAATTATATTATATTAATTATATTGTATTGTATTATATTGTATTAAATTAATATTATAGTACATATATATAATTACATATATAATTATATTATATACACACACACACATTTATTTAAACCAAATTTGTGTATCAGTGATCTTTGTAGATACGCTAAATAAATAAATTTTGCCATATGCTAAATAAATAAAAATACACTCAGACAGGTATAAATCATGGGAACATACACGGACATATATGCATAGAATTAAACAAAATGGACCATGTTCTGAATCAGTACACCAAGTCCCAATTGTTTTGATGTCAAACCAGGAGAAAGTCGGGTTTGCCACCTGAGTCTGGATTAGTGAAGTGGAAAGTGAGGGAGCCTTCCACCAGCAGTCCTACCAAGATGGGGTAGAATCAGAGCTGGGCAGCGCATACATTTAATACAGTATTATTATTATTATTATTATTATTATTATTATTATTATTATTATTATTATTATATAACCAACAATGTGAAATCACAGCTCGATCGGCTCTTTAAGCTGACCTTAGCCTTCCTATGCATATTCTTCCCCAAGAACCTTGAGTTTCATCCTGTACTTGGGTAGGACATGTGTGCACATCCGAACAGCAGCGTCACCTTTTGTAATTCGCTGATGAAAATTTTCTCAATGTGCAGATGATGATTATTTATTACAAATGTGTGTGGCCACCCAACTCCGGTTCTCCTGCCCCGTAATGATGAAGATGATGCTTAGAGCTGGTTGGAAGGAGAGTACTCCAGAGGACCCAACAAGAAGGGGAAAGCAAAGCAAGGGGCAATAATAAAGGATATCTCAATGGATAACCCAAGTTACAGGGAAGAAATGCTACCGTAGTATTAGGTCAGGGGCAAATTCGTTGGGGCAAATTAACAGCCACACACAACTTCCCTGGAGATACACAAGAGACAGATAAACACCCTCGTTTCTCGGTCAGAAATATAAATGAGGAAGGCGGACACTGCCTCGTCGCTTTAGTCATCTTGAGAGGAGCCAAGATTGTTGTTGTTGTTGTTGTTTTCCTTCTTTGGTCTGCAGCCTCCATTGCCGGACCCTGCAACGAAATAAAGCATGACTTGAGTGCCCCCCCCCCCAACCGTCCCTTGCCTCTTCCTCCAGCGACTTGTTTTCTTCGTTAGCCACGGGAATGGCGAACCCATCGTTCCAGTCGAGTTCGGCCAGCACCAAAGCGGCCGAACCGATGACGGGACCGCCGCCGCCGCCGCCATCCCCTCCGCGGCTTTCATTGCTCATGGCGCCCCTGCCTCAATTTGGCCGCCGTTGGTTGCCTTAGCAACAGCCGGAATGCGTTGCCTCGGCAACCACCGCGCGCGGAGTTTCGAGTTCCGGTGTCCACCCCCCACCACCACACCAACCCGGCTGGCTCGCGCGCTTTCCTCCCTCCCTCCCTCCTCCCTTCCCGGCTTCTTCGCTGGTTGCAGCCGCTGCCACTCACCGCTGAGGTTGTCGAGGTTGATGGGAATTGTAGTGCTCGGGCTCAACAGGTGGCAGCCCCGGTCGGTTTTGTCTGAGCTGGAGATGATAGGTTAAGGCTAATCCAGATACGAGACCACCAGGAAATGCCAGGGAATAACCAATATATATATATAGAAGCAGACAATGAGCAACCAGTTCTATGGGGCTTCAAAAGTAATTTGGAAAAGAATCTTGTTGTTATTAATATTTGAACAAGTTGGCACTGGATTTTGGAAACAACCTCTGAATCTTAGCTCTTCGCAAGGCAGCCGCTCAATGTTGCTGCGGCATGAATTCAGATTTTACAAAAACTTTTCCAAAGGGCTTTATCAGTTAATATCTTTGAGAAAAGACCTTTTGAGTAAACCATACAACCACATGCGTTTAACTTAGTTAAAACAATCTATGTTTTAACTAAGTTTTCTTTTCCTCTTTTTAAATAAAATTTGGTAAGATTGCAATTCAATAACAAAAGAAGAGAACAAACCAATATACAAACGTAAAACACCTTCCTCAAAATGCAGAAGAAGAGCTGGGTTAATCTGTGATTGCAAAATAAAATTAAAAAATAAATAAATAAATCAAGAGCACCCTAATAACCTAGAGCATTTTTACTTTATGCTGATGTTGTGATGAAAAATCTCCCAGAATGGCTTACATGTGAGGAACAAAAACAAACCCTTCCACCACAAATTTACATCTAAATAATAATCTGAAAAGGATAGAAGGAAGGAAGGAAGGAAGAGAAAAAAGGAAATGCAAGCATTAAAAGCTATTCTGGCTGGGATGGTGGGAATTATAGTCCAAGAAATCTGGAGGTCATTGTATATTCTTCCTCCTCCTCCTCCTCCTCTACTCCCAATTTTGATTTTTGATTCCCCCCACTAGCCAAGTTTTCAGGGCCTTCCAGAATGCCATCAGGTTGGGATCCGTTTGGATCTGAGAGGGGTCCTCATTCCAGAGGCAGGTACCACTACAGTAAAAGCATAGTTCATGCTAACCAATAGATGAATAACACTTTTTCATCAATGGGATACGGAGTGTACCCACTCTGTCAGATCAACAGGGCAGATACCATGTCTTTTGATACTTTGTGGTATTTTATATTATATTTTTATGGTCAGATTTTACTTTATTTCCAAGTTGGGCTCTTAAATGTTTAGCAGCTGCATGAGATGCAGCAATTCAATGCATAAAAGGAAAGCTTCCAGTTTGTTGCTTGGTTTATTTATTTATATCCCACCTTTACTATTTACAGATAAGGTGGTGAACATATCCGACACAGCTTCCTCCTCCTATTTTCCCCAGAAGAATAAGCATTTAGGTGAGTTGGCCTGAGAGAGAATGACTGGTCCAAAGTTACCCAACTGACTTTCATGGCTAAGATAGAATTTAAACTCATGGTCTCCTGCTTTCTAACAGAATAAGAGAGTTGGAAAGGACCTTGGAGCTCTTCAAGTCCAATCTCCTGCTCAGGCACGAAACCCTATATCATTTCAGACAAATGATTGTCTGATCTCTTCTTAAAAACCTCCAGTGTTGGATGACACACAGCTTCTTGAGACAAGTTATTCCTCAGATTAATTGTTCTAACTGTCAGGAAATGTCTCCTTAGTTCTAGGTTGCTTCTCTCCCTGACTAGTTTACATCCATTGCTTCTTGTCCTGCCTTCTGGTGCTTTGGAAAATAGGCTAAACCCCTCTTCTTTTTTGCAGTCCCTTAGATATTGGAAGACCGCTATCATGTCACCCCTAGTCCTTCTTTTCATTAAACTAGACATACCCAATTCCTGTGACCATTTTTCATATTTTTTAGCCACCAGTCCCCTAATCACCTTTGTTGCTCTTCTCTGCACACTTTCCAGAGTCTCTGGTATGGTGCCTTAACCACTAGATCAGATTGGTTCATTGGGTGACAAGCACAGCACTCCGAGAATGCAATGGTAAAGAGCAGAAATTAACAAATGAAATGAAAGGCAGAAAAAAATGTATGAGTTTGTGTGAAGTTATTTTTTAAAAAATGCTGGTAGAAAAGTAATCCAGAGTCTGCAGTCTTTTGCAGGAAATGGCTGTTGGATAAAAGAAGAGGAAATGGCACTACAAATAAGAATGTGCTTCTACTCACTGTGTTACAATTTAAGGAGAGTTGGATATGTCAGGAGAAACATAAAAATAAGTTAAATAGAATGGGAAATGTGTGTTTAAGAAACATGTGGTAAAACAAAAAGAGATATGTCAAGAATAAATACAGGTAGTCCTTGACTTACAACCACAACTGAGCCCAAAATTTCTGTTGCTAAGTGAGACAGATATAGAGTGAGTTTTGCCCTCTTTTACAACCTTTCTTGCCACAGTTGTTAATGAATCACTGCAGTTGTTAAATTAGTTGTTAAATGGATCTGGCTTCCCCATTGACTTTTCTTGTCTGAAGATTGCAAAAAGTGATCACATGACCCCAGGACATCACAACTGTCATAAATATGAATCAGTTGCCAAGCGTCACAAGACCAAAAGGATGCCACAATGGTCATAAGTATGGATAAGTCACATTTTTCAGTGCCATTATAACTTTGAATGGTCACTAAATGAATTGTTGTAAGTCATAGACTACCTGTAGGTGAGGAAGAAACATAGATTGCATACCAATGTGAGTGACCTGTATAAAAGATGGAGGTTGGGATAGTTGGTCACAAGTTCCACCTTGGCATGTGAAGAACTAATATTCCTGGGAATGTTAATGTTCACTTAATATAAAATGCCACTATTCCAGTAGATGGTGCTGCATGTCTGCATATTTTTAATTCCAATTCTTTCACATTGAGTGATATGATATGAAAAACATAACATTCGAATGTGTTAGTGGTATAAATATGAAAACAAAAGATACTTTTTGCACAATGGTACTGTGAGCCATATTGAATTAGTGTCCCACTGCAGATATCACTAGAAAGCTCAGTGCAGATATACTGGACTTCAGCTTCCAAAATTGGGAGTGTTGGCTAAACATTTGGGACCTGAACATCCAAAGAATGCCAGGATGAAGAATGCTTTTGGGAGTCTGAGAGCTGTAGAGTGAATAGGGCTCCATCATATGAGAGGAATTTTTTTAATTTGTAGGGTTTTTGCTGGTTGTTCACGATACTCATCTAAGTGTTTCTATTGCAGCTTTCATCTGTTTCCCAACTCAAAATGTCAGCTTCAAGAAATGGTAAAAACTAGCACTTTCCTACTTATTTTTAAATTCTTGATCACATTTCCAATACAGTTTAGAACCTCTCCTCTTAGCAAATACATACAATGGATACTTAAAATATTGTTTGACTTCTTCATAGTCAAGAGTCCATAATCCTTGAATTTTTTTTTAAACTTTCACATCCCCAGTTCTCTGCTATCACTACAACCTTAAAATCGTGATCCAAAGAATGATGAATTTCACACAATGTTGAGAACTAATTACCCTGGAGGGTTATTGATATATTGTACAGACATTGCAGTACTGTGATCTTGAGTTCTGTCATTGAGGCAAGCTGCTATAGAATCAAAATTCATATTTAATAGGCATTGGCTTGTAAACATACTTGAAAACTCAAAATGCCGTTGCGTAGATATAGCAATACCTATCCAACATTTTTTTTTTATTACTAAACAAATCTTTTAGGGACTGATTTTTTTATTTTTTTATTTTTGACTCTAGGGAAACCGTAATTCTAAGAAATGGAAAGGAGATACACAATGTGGTCTACATTTTACAGTACAATCATGATATTTTATTGGAGCATTGTGTTTTAAACAGCCTACTTCTACCAGGAAGTTAAGTTGGAAAGTATTCTGAGAAAAAGCTATTAAGATAATAAAGAGTTCAGAAAGTAATAATGGTGAGAAACATTGAGACTTTTGTTAAAGATTAAATGGAAAAATGTGTTGACAGCTGAAATTCAACAACATCAAAAAGAAAGGAAACAACTTTGAATGATAACAAAACAAGAAGCAGTATTGTAGATGAGAGGAGGATTCTGGCTAAACGGGAAAATATTTCTATCTACAAAAGTAGAGATGCTTACATAAGGAAATTGTAAGAATTCTTTTTTTAAAAAAAATCCCTCACTCAACTAAATGTCCTTAATATGCATTTTTCCAACAGTCCAGATTTCTCAGAGTTATTGTTTTATTTCTTTTTTCCAAAATACTTTAGGAGGAAAAAACAATCTTAGCAAATAAAATATAAATGTAAATAGTCACCAGATTGTTGTTCAGCTTCCAATAGAATGTAAGAATAAGAAAGCAATTTAAACTATCAGAATGCATGAATGGAATGAAACACCATCTTAATGGTTATGAAAATTATAAAGAATGTTTTAATATAGATGATTGGAAAGCAAACATTGAGAGAAAGAGAAAATATAAACAATTGCTTTGTAATTATACCACTTTTAAGAGTCAGTTAAATAATTTGCCTCTAATAGCTCTGATTCCATAAGGTGTATGAAGTTATGAACTGGTGCAGTTCAGGACACAGAACATATTTAAACAGGAAGAATTTGTTTTTATCAAATGCTAGAGTTCTGGACAACTCTGTTTAGTTTTTAATTCTATAAACAGAGACAGACAGTCAAAATCACATGAAGCATTAATAAAGGTAAAGGTAAAGGTTTCCCTCACCCATATGTGCTAGTTGTTCCTGACTCTAGGGGGCGGTGCTCATCTCCATTTCAAAGCCGAAGAGCCAGCGGTGTCTGAAGACGTCTCTGTGGTCATGTGGCCGGCATGACTAAACACCAAAGGCGCACGGAATGCTGTTCCCTTCCCACCAAAGGTGGTCCCTATTTTTCTACTTGCATTTTTTCTGTGCTTTCGAACTACTAGGTTGGCAGAAGCTGGGACAAGTAATGGGAGCTCACCCGTTACATGGCACTAGGGATTCGAACTGCTGACCTTTCGATTGACAAGCTCAGCATCTTAGCCACTGAGCCACCTCATCCTGCTCGAAGCATTAGTACCACTTTCTAAATCCTTAGTAAGACCACATCTGGAATATGGCATCCAGTTTTGGTCACCAGATTACAAAAAAGATGTTGAGGCTTTGGAAAAAGTGCAAAGAAGGTCTGGGTATGGCTAAGTCTAGAGAAAAGAAGGACTAGGGGTGACATGATAGCGGTATTCCAGGATTTGAGGGGCTGCCACAAAGAAGAAGGGGTCAGTTCATTTTCCAAAGCACCAGCAGGCAAGACAAAGAACAATGGATGGAAACTAATCAAGGAGAGAAGCAACTTGGAACTAAGGAGAAACTTCCTAACAGTGAGAACAATCAACTAGTGGAACAGCTTGCCTTCAGAAGTTGTGGGTGCTTCATCACCAGTGGTGGGTTCCTCCCGGTTCGGTCCGGTTCGGTCGAGCTGGTAGCGGTGACGATATGACGTCACCGAACCGGTTCTCCCACCCCCCCGCCCTCCCACCCCTCAACCCCCCCATGTTATTCTTACCTTTTATTTGGTCCCACCCCCAATCTATTGCTGCCTCCTGAGTCCCAGCTAATGACTAGAGGGAAAAAAAACTGTTTAAACTCTTGCCGCAGGGCTTCAAAGGGCCGTCCTACAGCTGATCAGTGTTAAAAGCAAACAAATGAGTCAGGTCGTAAGTGCGACGACCTTCCAGAAATGACTCTGACCAGCTAGCCATGCCCACCTAGTCACATGACCTCCAGGCCACACCCACAAAATAAGCCACGCCCACAGAACTGGTAGTAAAAAAATTTAGAACCCACCCTTGTTCATCACTGAAGGTTTTTAAGAAGAAATTGGACAGCCACCTGTCTGAAATGGCATAGGATCTTCTGCTTGAGCAGGGGTTGGACTAGAAGACTTCCAAAGTCACTTTCAGCTCTATTCTGATTGATTGATTGATTGATAGTATTGCCTATGCCAACTGAAATGGAGTTTTCAGAGAAAGCCATTTCTAGATCTAAGCTGAACCAGGAGCATTTTGCTTACAAAACATGTACTTTATTAGTGCTCGGTTTATGGATGACAACTAGCACCTTGAATTGTACCTAGTAACCAGCACCGATTGTAGAACAGGAATTTTACATGGGCAAAATGAGGTACACCCATAAATTCATGCTGAGATGCATTCTGGACCAGTTTTTAATTTCTGATTAGTCTTCAAAGACGATCTCACAGAAATCAGTAGTCCAAATTTGGCGGGTGTGTGTGCTGTGTAATTGTGAGAAGAGCCACTCAATCCAGGAAAGGACACAATTAGTGCATAAAACAAATACCGGTAGGTGCAAAAGGATTGTAGGATAGAGGCTGTGTGCGATATGGAAACACAATATTGACAATTTAGGAAGGAGATGTAATATAAATATATTGATTTTGGCAAGCTGCTTTCATTTTTTAAAGAACAATCTCTCAATTTCCAGCTGAAAAAGAGAACTTGAAGCAGCTTGCAGTTCAATAAAACAAATTTCAAATCGCCAAATTTGTTTGTGCAAAATTCATTTCAGATTCGGGGAAGGGGGAAAAAAAACCACCTCCATGTATGAAGACAACTAATTTGGTTTAGCTTTATGTTTGTAACAATCTACATTTCTAGCGGGAAATCTATTCAGGTGATGGAATAAACCTTGCTCATTCTGTTGTCGGTCAGAGATAATGATACAAGCAATGATTTGCACTATAGTTTTAGATGTAAGCCTGGAACTTGATAGCGAAAGCAATCCGGTCCATAGGTGGCCTTGTCATTAGGATAGCTTATAAAAAAAATAAAAATAAACTGGGATCTTTTGCTTTGTTTTTATTTAAGAACCCATTCTGTACAAATGCCTTTTGGTTTTGAGTTAACCACATTCGAACGGGTATAATCTGCCTTCAGTTCTTGTCCTACTTCTGTGTTCTTATAATGTGTTTTACCGATCTCGCAGCAGCACCCGGCGTGAAGCCGTGGAGCTGTATTCATCTGTGACTCACAGCCTTGCTTAGGGTCCAATTTTCCTAGCAGTTCTGTGGGAGAAAGCATGAAAAGCTCCCGTCTCATGCAGCGTGCAAGACAAAAATCTGTATTCATTACTCCTCTAAAAGATTACTTGCCCTTTGGAGATGCTCATCCATTAAGAGCACGCATCTGTGTTCAACTTAGTCACCTTTAGCTTTCTGTGCTTTCCTATTTTTTTTTTTTAACATATTATTATCAAGGATACTGGTCAGTTGAAAAACGACTGAAGAGCTGGTTAAGTACACAACAGCCAGTAGCAGATACCTCAAACCTACCCACCCCAACTAAACACCTTGTTAAAATTCTTCTTTTTGGTTGAAATGGAATCAGAAAGTTGTAAAAGGTTTTAGAACTGGCAGAGGACAAAGTGGATGCTTAAGAAACCAAATTCCTACTACTGAGGAATGCCTCTTCCAAAAATGAAGGTGGAGTGAGACAAGCTTAATTTGGAAGGGAGGGAGGGAGGGAAGGAAGGATAGGAAGGGAAGGGGAGGAGAGGGAGGGAAGGAAGGTTAGGGAGGGAGGGAGGGAAGGGAGGGAGGGAGGGAGAGAGGAAGGGAGGGAGAAAGAGAGGAGGGAGGGAGGGTAGGAAAGGAGGGAGGGAAGGGAGGAGAGATGGAGGGAAGAAAGAAAGGAAGGAAGGATAGGAAGGAAAGAAGGAAGAGAGGAAGGGAGGGAGGGAGGGAGGGAAGGAAGGAAGGAAGGAAGGAAGGAAGGAAGGAAGGAAGGAAGGAAGGAAGGAGGGAAAGAGGCAACTCTTGTAAATTTCAAAGATTGGAGCCTGACTCATGATTACATATGGTTGATAACATTATGACTAGATTTTAGGGATCATATTTAGAATTCTGATTATAGACTTCCCGATCACATGAATGTGCTACTGTGTACCAAGTAATAACTAATATATGATTAATTTCAAGAGGTCAAATGTTGGTTGGACAGTGGCAAAATCCTGATTCTTTTTAACTTCTAGAGGACGTTTGTTAACAGGATGCTCCTAGACATTGTAGACTAAGGGCTCTAAGTGCAGTTCTGGGAACACATTTAAAAAATGATTCAAACAATCTCTGCCATTTTAAAAGATGGGTGAGAAAGATAATCTGGGAACAAAAATGGAATCCCATGGTGTGATGGAACTATGAATATTTGGTCTTGGAAAAAGACCAAATATTATAAACTGAATACAGTGTTTGGTCTTATGCAGACAGATGATATTACTCAGAAAGTTGCAGGCAGTGTTCGGGTTATTTAAATCAGAAACTGGACTATTATTTGTTACAGATATCACAGATGTCTGGATTCCTGCAGTTACCAGTAGCTGGCAGTTGGATTCAATGACACACATGTCTCTTTATAAGTGATTTTATGAGAATAAAATAGAATAGAATAGAATGGAATGGAATGGAATGGAATGGAATGGAATGGAGTGGAGTGGAGTGGAGTGGAGTGGAGTGGAATGGAATGGAATGGAATAGAATAGAATAGAATAGAATAGAATAGAATAGAATAGAATAGAATAGAATAGAATTCTTTATTGGCGAAGTGTGATTGGACAACAAAGAATTTATCTCTGGTGCAAAAGTTCTCAAAGTACATACAAGCAACAAATGCTAAATCACGATCGTAATCATAAAATACAATCATCATAAATCATAAGATACAACACTCAGTAATATTCATAAGATACTAAATTAGCAATCAACATAAATCATAAGATACAAACAACAAAGTTATCTTCGAGACCGCCTTCTACCGCATAGCTCCCAGCGACCAGTAAGATCCCACAGAGTTGGTTTCCTCCGGGTCCCAGGGGGAGGGCCTTCTCTATGGCTGTCCCAGCTCTCTAGAACCAGTTACCTCCTAACGTCCGGACTACCTGCACTCTATTGGCCTTCCGGAAAGCGGTGAAGACCTGGCTTTTCCGGCAGGCCTGGGGCCGTTGATCTCGCTGTTCAATCTTGTGAGATCCGGCCATGGATAGTGTGCATGTGTTTTTAATGTTTTTAAAATGCTTTTATAATGTTTTTTTTTTTTTAAAAATTATGTTCACTGTTTGTATTATTTCTGTTGTAAGCCGCCCAGAGTCCCTTGGGAGTTGGGCGGCATAGAAATATGATTAATTAAATTATAGTCGTAAGAAGCTAAGGAAATAAGTAATAGGAAAGGTGAGAAGGATAATAGTAATACAGCCCTACTAGGTAGTTTGACAGTGTTGTGGAAATTAGTTGCTTAGCAGAGTGATGGCATAGGGGGAAAAAACTGTCCTTGTGTGTAGTTGTTTTGGTGTGCAATGCCCTGTAGCATCGTCTTGAGGGAAGAAATTGAAACACTTTATGTGAAAGGTCTGTACCGTAGATATTTTCACAGCCCTCTTTCTGGCTCATGCCATACATAGGCCCTCAATGGAATTACAACAGGCTGGTTGTAATTATTTTTTTTTTGCAGTCCTAACTATCCTTTGAAGTTCATATCTGTCTTGTTTGGTTACAGGTCACAACTACCAGTTCGCCAAAACCGGTTCGAACCGACAGCAGCCCACCACTGGTGTGTTCAGTTCAAGATTGTTCCGGCCGCACCACAGGGTCAGTTGTTCAACTTCTGGTCTATATGCAGATTCATCACTGTCTCAAATGAGCTATCTTAAAAAGCCTATGGAAGTATAATTTTGCCTAGTAATCTTTCAAATCTGGAGCTGTGTTTTTCTCTTATTAGAATTCCCAGATAGGCAGTGTAATGCTGGTTTATCAATGATAATTTATTTTGCTAGGTAATGGGACCTAAAAAGGTAGCAACATCCAAAAATATTCTGTCCATTTTCATAGTAGAGTGGATCCTATTGGGTAAAATAAAAGCAAAATGGTAACTCTGAGATAACCATGTGGACACATCTGTAGGATTTTAATAAAAATCTAGTGAGCTGACCAATTGATTGAAAGATACTCACAGACTATTTGCATATAGAAACCTATTCTTTGAGTGCAATGGCTTACAGCCAGAATAGATGCAGAACATAAATGTTGTCAATTCTTAAGTAAATAAATCTTTGAAGAAAAAAAAAGGAACAAAGCTGATAATATGGAACAAGAAATACTGTATGTCAACTCGCAAAGCATTTCTTGGTTAGTTAGTTACCGGTAATTAATTAATTAATTAATTAATTAATTAATTAATTAATTAAGGCATCTGTCAGAACCCTCACAAAATATACATATGAAGGCTAAAAAAGTTTGTATCAAAGATATTCCTTTTCTTAGGTCAAATTCACTGTAGGTTCATCTACTTGATCTCATGATAAAGCAGACCATACTATGCATATGCAACTAATATTCTATATCTATATCTCTGTCTGTCTGTATATCTATCATCTATCTATCGTCTGGTCTTCTATCTACCTACCTACCTACCTATCTATCTATCTATCATCTATTATCTATTTGTCTTCCATCTATTGTCTGTCTGTCTGTCTGTCTGTCTGTCTGTCTGTCTGTCTGTCTCTCTCTCTCTCTCTCTCTCTCTCTCTCTCTCTCTCTCTCTCTCTCATCTTCCTGATATTTCCTTCTTTGCAGTAATGCCGATATCTATAGATCGAAATCCTAGGTCTGGGGAGGTGAGAAGAACAACAGAATGAATTATCAAAACTAGCGAAGTGAGCTTTCCAAAAGGGGGAAAAAAGGGAATAAAAAGCCTTTTCCATATACTGGATAATCTGCTTGCTTATGCAAATCAGACCGGGATGTTATTTTTGTACATTCTGCTGGAGAAGTGTTGTTTCTCAATTTTTCTTTCACAGTAGTTTTATGGTTAAAACTACAGTCAGTCACGAAAACATGAACTCTTCCTAAACTAGAATGTTTCCTCTTGACGGCAGTATCCACGGTCACTGGAAGTTTATTCCTAAATCTTTTGAAGGGAGGAATGCGCTCCCTGTTTTAACCCGTTTTGTGACATTTGCGGAGGGTATGGATGTACCCTCCGCAAATGCAAGATCATGGCAAACAAGACATCATTTTGCCCTTATTGCGAACGCTGCTACCAGTAGCGAGAAATGTTATTGTTTCATCTTCTATCATTATAAAAAGGATGGGAAGTAGAGAAAAGGGTTCTGTTTTACAAAAGGGCAGCCAGTGGGAATTGCCAGAGGCCATTAATGACATGAAGATTTAGCGTGACCATAGTTTAGATGGGTGACTCTGCAGCTCAACCCTTTGGGAGGCCTACAGTACTGTGTGTTCTGCTCATCGATGGAAAAGCCTTTATATTTTCATTGGGATGTAGGAGGTATTTAAAAGGGGCATTTCGCAAAGCATGATGGGATATGTTGGTGAATATAAATAGGGGGGGGGAATCTTCATCTCAGCAAATTACCTATGCAGCAGAGGTGGGTTTCAGCAGGTTCTGACCAGTTCTGGAGAACCGGTAGCGGAAATTTTGAGTAGTTAGGAGAACCGGTAGTAAAAATTCTGACTGGCCGTGCCCCCATCTAGTCTCTGCCTCCCAAATCCCAGCTGATCGGGAGGAAATGGGGATTTTGCAATAACCTTCCCCTGGATTGGGGAGGGAATGGAGATTTTACACTATCCTTCCCCTGGAGTGGGGTGGGAATGGAGATTTTACAGTATCCTTCCCTTGCCACGCCCACCAAGCCACGCCCACCAAACCATGCCACGCCCACCAAGCCACGTCCACAGAACCAGTAGTAAAAAATTTGAAACCCACCACTGCTATGCAGTATTATGTATTCATCACACTGTCGAGTTCTTTGGCCTCCCTTTGATATTGGAAATATTGTAGTACCGGAGAGAAGACAGAACAAAAGCTTGCAAACTTGTGGTTGCGTTTTGGAGGCCCTTGTAATTCTGAACTACATATTTCTTCAATATTCTTTCCCTTCGCACCTCATTTTCAAAGCTCTGCTTGTGAAGGGCAGCTCCACAAATTCCGAGGATTATATATTTGCTGTGTAATTATTGGACCGGAACCTAACCGTCTCCAGAAACATTGTAAAATTTCTCACAGCTACGAATGTTTTATACAGGACAATTTTTTTTTTGTATATGTTTTATTCGTAGTTTTCCTTTAACAACCAACATATTTTGTGGACAGTGTAATGGCTGGGTCAAAGTATTTTTTGCACAGTGCTAACAACAATAATAATACCATTACATATACATAGTTTTTATCTTCCAACTTCTAACCTTAATATGCTCATTATAATTATATATTCTTTTATGTATCAATGTATATAATACTATTTTCCCAATTTGTACTTATTTTTCCCCCCCACTTGTTGGGGTTCTTCCATATTCAGCTCTTTATCTTTAAACAGAACTATTCTCTCTTTATCATTCTTTATCACTTTCTCCAAAAATATATTTAAACATCAGTTACATTTCTTCATACAATGTGTTTGTTGACCCTTGTTAAATTACTAATCTTTTAATGTTTTAAATATTACTCAAAGTTCCACCATATTTCCAATATCTCAGTTTTCTATGGTAATTATTAATTATTATTATTAATTATTATTAATTATTAATAAGTTTTAATTAGTCCTGGGATTATATCTCTAAATCCCCTGAATTGGTAGTCCTTGGAAGCTATAAATTCCAGTATATTTTTTGCACACTGTTAATCATAATAATACATTTAAATATACCTAATCATAGTCTTCCACCTCCTAACCTTAGTATATTTGTGGTTATAATAAATTCTATTATATATCTGTATATGTGTTACTATTTTCCCAAATTATACTTTCTACTTGTTTCTACTAGTTCTTTAATACAATCGCAATATTGCAAGATATTATATCTCTATCCATCATCTCTCAGCCTTTTTAGAATTTCATCATTTATTGACTTTTTGGTGATTCTTTTATATTTCTCTCTTGGGATCCTATATTTCTTTCTAACATTTTTGCATAGACTGACTGTTCCCTCTGCCTTGCCCCTTATCTCCTTCTGCTGCATCATTTGGATACCCATCCATAACCCTTTCATTATTTTTGGAAAATCTGTCTTTTTTCTCTCTGTTCTATTGTAAGCTCTTAAGGAATTATCTATTTGATTCTTAGTATTTATTGCTACTGTCTTTTCAGTGTTTTTGTTTTCTTGTAACTTATTTTGATTTGTCTCCTCCACCACTCCTTCTAATTTCTCATCTGTCTTCTGAATATTATGTTCATCTTTTCCCACCATTTGTTGAGAGTCTTCTACACTCACATCTTTATCTTTGAACAATCCCATCATCTCATTATCCTTTGTCACATTTTCATAAATACTTTTAACCGTCACGAACATTTCTTTATAGAACTTTATTCTCTACTGCTGAGTAATTTTGTACCAAATTAACATATTAAAAATTACTCAATATATCTCTAATATTCCATTACCCCAATATCTAAAAACTCTAAAATTGTTAATAAAATTTAGTCAATCCCAGAATTATTCCTCCAAGTCCCCTAGCTTTCTAGTCCTTAAAAGCTATATATTTATACTTTACAGTCTTTATAATTTCCAGTCTACACCTTCCCAATTGTCTAAATTTTAAAGTCTTATTTGTCTTTTCTTCTTTTTCTTCTTTTTTAATTTTCTTTTTCTTTCCCCTTTTATCACTTTTCTTCTTTTGCCTCATAGGATGATCTATCAAGTGATGTTAGTAAACCAAATCCAGCTTGACCCACCAGGTTTCCTCAAGTCTTTCAAATCCAGCTTTCCATGAACAGTTCCAATAAAGTTTTAGTATTTACAGTTCAGTTTGCCTTAAAGATCTTCAATCAGCTCATTTAATATTTCCAAGCATCCAAATCGCCTACTAGGATAAAGTCAAGGTCAAATAGCCTTCCAGGTGTTGTTTACTTTTTCTCTTTTCATCACTTTCACTTAAATTTCCCATGTTGCAGTAATCTTCTTCCTTCAGTAGATGGCTCCCCTGCTCCCAATTCAGCATTCAACAGAGTGTAAAAGTCAAAACAGCTGATTGTCAACCAATCAGGGGGGTTAAAGATAGAGTTTAGAAAAGCAATTTCTCCCAATAATCACTTTTCACAATGTTGTTCAACTTTTTCCAGGCTTTCTATGTTTTAAAGCATCTTTTAGATATTTCTTTTGGGTCTGAGTCTCTAATCTTTAATCTTTAGTTTTTAGTCTTTAATACTTCTCCCTAAATCCAATCACCACTTTGTTAATGTTTGGAGATTGTTTTTTGGAATTTTTTACTGAGGCTAAATCTCTAAGATAAAAGTTGGAAGTTATCTCACCCAGTTTCACTGCTCTGTCCACAGACCGCTCCAGCACAAGATCTTAGTGTCCCGGTTGTGCCAGCTTGTGACTGACCAAAATGGCCATTGTCCCTGCTGCCGTTCGGGAGAGCTTTCTTCAGATCAACGAGAAAATTGCGGTTTCCTCGTGATCGACAAAGCACCCCTTTTTTCACCACCCCTCCAGGGTTTAGAAAACATGGCTAAATAGGACGGCATAGCACCGGGGCAGGTGGGCAGGCCCACCCTCAGGTCACCATGAGAACCGGTATGAACTGGCTGAATACCATCACTGATGGAAACTGATCAAGGAAAGAAGCAACCTGGAACTAAGGAGAAATTTCCTGACAGTGAGAACAATAAACCAGTGGAACGACTTGCCTCCAGAAGTTGTAGGTGCTCCAACAGGAAGAAGGGAATTATATAGGGTTTCCTGCTTGAGCAGGGAGTTGGACTCAAAGACCTCCAAGGTCCCTTCCAACTCTGTTATTGTCAGTTATTCTGTTTGTTCTCCAGGACTTGATTGCTTCAATGCATTTTGCAAAGTGAGCCTTACAAAAACTTTAGTGCAGTCTGGATCTTCTCTTCTTTCTTTAATTAGATTGCCAGTGGATTCGCAGGAGTTCACTTTGGTGTGGTGATTAAGGCATCAGGCTAAAACTTGGGAATTTCTTTAAAAAAATTTTTTTTTAAATAATTTTTATTGATAAAAAATATACGAACAAACATAAATACATTAAGACAATGTACAAAACAAACAAACATCAATTCAGTCCCCTGACTGACTCTTACAGTTGCTACATCGGTGGGTTATTTTCCTATTTCTTTTATCATTCTCTATTCGTATCTATATCTATATTTACATATTTACATATTTGTATATAGAACATTTATAATTCACTCTTTGCTTAATTTTATACATTTCTATTAATTAGTCAATAATCATTTTTATTCTCCTATTTTTCCCTCCAGCGAGCTGTACCATCTTTACCACACTAAATAGTAATCAGTATCGTCTTTCTTTTGTAGTTCTTTTGTAAGCCTGTCCATTTCTGCACATTCTGTAATTTTAGCAATTATTTTATCTTCTGTCGGTAAGTGCTCGGATTTCCAATTTTGGGCAAATGGTATGCATGCTGCTGTGAGAATATGGATAAACAGATATTTTATTTATTTGGTGTATTGTGCTGTAATTATTCCCAGTAGAAAAGTTTCTGGCCTAATTTCTAGCTTTTGTTTTATAATTTCTTCAATCATTGTCTTAATTTCTTGCCAATATTCTTGCCTTTCAGCATGACCACAGAGATGATAGTATGTCCCTTTTTGCGATTTACATTTCCAACACATTGGAGATGTATTTGGGAACATCTTGGCCAGACGCGCCGGAGGGAGGTGCCATTGGTAGAACATTTTGTAAAGGTCTTCCTTATAGGGTATAGACATTGTCAGCTTATAATTTGTCTTCCACAGTTTTTCCCAATTATCCAATTGAATGTTATATCCTATGTTTTTGGCCCAAATTATCATGTTTTCTTTAACCACCTCGTCTTCTAATTTGTAATTTATTAGATACTTATAAATTTTGGTTATCATTTTCTCATTTGTACCTTGTAATATTTTATCTAATTCATTTGGTTCGTTTTGAAATCCTAATTGTGTCCGATCTGTTTTATATCTTGATTCTATTTGCAAATATGGCCACCAATCAATGTCTATTTCCTGATTTTTTAATTCTTGTCTTGTTTGTAACTCTCCTTCATTGTCCAATAATTCTTTATAACGTCTCATTTTCTCTATGTCCATGGCATCGGGGTAGATTAGTGCTTCCATAGTCGATAACCATCGTGGAATTTTAGTGTAATGCTTTCTAATCTCTTGCCATGTTTTGTACAGTGATCCCCTGATAATATGTTGTTGAAAGTATCGGTGTTGCTTGTCCTTTCCCTCCCACAGGAAGGTGTGCCAGCCACGTTGTAATTCAAATCCCTCTAGGACTAGCGTTCTTTTATCTTTGAGGTCTATCCAGTCCCTTATACAATTTAAAGATGCTGCTTTGTAGTATAACTCCCAGTCCGGTAGGCCTAATCCCCCCTTTTCTTGAGTATTTTGCAAACACTTTATTTTAATTCTGGTCTTTTTCCCATTCCAAATGAATTTTGTTATTATTTTATTTTTTTATTATTTTATTATTATTTGCAGGAGTTCACTTCAGTGTGGTGATTAAGGCATCAGGCTAAAACCTGGGAATTTCTGAAATCTGGTCCTGCCTTAGGTACAAAGCCAGTCAGTCCCTCTCTCAGCCCTAGGAAAGAGGCAATTGCAAACCACTTCCAAAAATACTTTGCCAAGAAAACTTCAGGAATTTTTCCAGGTGGTTGCCAGGTGTCTGAAAAAAGCTCCAGTGGATTCTGTAGTGAAATAAGATCCTAATCGGTGAAAAGAGGAAATATGAGGAATAACCAGAAAAAGAATTCTATAAACAAGTTTTCCAATGACAGTGAATACATGATTTACAGGGAGTCCTACTTAATGACTGCAATTGGACTGGCAATGCTATTGCTAAGCACCGCAGTCAAGTGAAACAACTAGTGATTGTGCTAGACTTATGATGTCAGTTCTGCTGTGGTCATTAAGCGAATCACCCACAGTCATTGTGACATCACATAACCAGTTTTGAAGACCATAGTGAAATTCTCCCCATCCAGGTCAATACCACGGTTTACAAATTCAAACAAAGATGTTTTTATTTATTTCCAGCTTTTATTATTTTTCAAATATCTCAAGGTGGTGAACATATCCAGCACCCCTTCCTCCTCCTATTTTTCAACCTTGTGAGGTGAGTTGGGCTGAGGGAGAGTGATTGGCTCAAAGACACTCAGCTGGTTTTCATGGCTAAGGCGGGACTTGAACTCATAAACTCCTGCTTTCTGGGCAGGGCCTTAACCACTGGGCCAACCTGACTCTGAAAAATACGTGTTTGAGAAACATACAACTACAAAATTGCAGACTTGGGGAATATTTCATAAAAAGTAAATGATATTGTAGTGCCATTTGGGTTTTTTTTAAAAAAAAAAAAAGAAAATGAAAATAAAACAAACTCTTGTGCTAAACTAGCAATGTGAGGTAATTTTTTTTTAAAAAAATTACATTAGTGGTGCTTTGTTCTTAACTAATTTTTATGAATTGAAAAAAGAAATCTGCTTCATTTTTATCACTGAATTTTGCTGTTGTTATTTGGGTTGACCAGCTCTTGGCTTTGAACTATCAATTACTTAAAAAATGTTACTTATAAGAGAAATTACTGTTGAAAATTACTTATTCTTATTTATTTTTTTTATCAAGCTGAAAGTAAATTACATTTTCCCGCAGTTATTTTCTTTTGTGTTGCATTTGTAGCACTTCCCTTTGTGCCAAATTCTTTCAGAGTTCACATTGCACCATCGCCAAATATTTCTGCAGCTGTGTGTAACTTCAGGTTTTGGACCTCTTTCTTGAGACAACGTTAGTGTTTTTGTAGTACTAGCAGTCCCCAAACTCACAGGTATGAAGGACTAGTGTGAATTTTTGAAGGGAAAAGTCCGGGTCTTAGAAAATTTAACTAATGTTGCAGATCACAGCACTTCAGCTAAAAGAATGTGTTTGTCTTTTAATACTCTACCGTCTGCCAAACGGAAGAGAGAAGTAATGAGTTTGAATCAAATAGAGCAATTAAGTCGTGGTGGAGAGTATAAGAACCTCCCTAGAATAAACAGCAGGTTCAAATTGTCGCCCGCTCTTTTTCTGGATGTTGAGGGTAAAGACATTATAAAATAAATAATGCTCCAAGCAACTTTAAAGGGGAGCAATTGGAAAAGCTAATGGGATTGCCACTGTTTCTCAAATCCATCATTTGAAAGCTTGATCCGAAAGAGAGCAAAATAATATCATTAACAGAAATTAAAGTTAAAGTAACCATGAACTATGGACTTGAAAGACCCTAAAAAAAATGAAAACACATTGTCTGTTGCAAAGCCAAATTGTCAGACAGTCACAGACCAGACGAAAGCTGTACCACTTGCCTGAAATGTGCAGTACTTCAAAATCCAATTAACCGTTTCAAGGAGAAAGTCCTCATTCCCCACCCCCCACCCCTTTCATCAGGAATGGAAAATTGTAATCATATATTCTGATGAAAGTTAAGTTGTTTTTGATCTGATAATTGTCAGATGCATTTATCTTAATTTGTAAGATTTCCTAATGCTAAACCTCCAAACTGGAGAGATATAACAGAAGTGCTGGGAAATGAGGTGCAGGAAAAAAAGAAGAAAGAAAAAAATGGCTGGAATTCAAATTAACCAATAAATATATTTTAATATATATCAGCAGAGCTCTAGAGGATTCCATTAATGTTGAAAAATAGAAAGGATTTAGGTTAATTTGGTAAGAAGGCAGGTCAGGACGTTTACAAGAGTGGCCCAGAATTGTATAGAGATGCAAAATTTTTCAAGAGAGCAGGTTTTTTTTTTTTTTTTTTTTGCAAAAACGCTGACTTTAGCTGTCACAGTCCTGCCTTGGTTAAATCCGGTAGAGAGATATGCGGACTTTCTAATTTGCTTTCCCTCTATTTTAATAATAGCTGTGCATAAGTAATTTATGAAAGGCCAACCAGGCAGTGGGCAACAGAAAATTAAACTCATTTTATCAGAAAGCAGGTGGATTTCTATATATCATTAGCATGCATTGAATTCTCACAATGTTATTGCTCATACTGATGGAATGTAACCAAATAATATATGAGGTTTTTGCTTATGCACAAGTGAAATTTTTAGATAAAAGTGCCAGGCCCAATGGCAATTTTCTGCAAACGAAAACTAATTCTGCGAAGCTTCTTATTATTGGAAAGACTCATTTAGCTTGCATTAGAGACTGACATAAGTGACTTTCGGATTTTGCTAACAGATTAGATGAGATGGGACCACAAGCTGTAATGTCATTAGAGAATGTTGCGACGGCCAGAGTTTTGTGGCACTTAAGGAAACCGTCCCAAGTAAATTGTTTCCCATTTTTTGACATGCTTTGAATGATTCTTCTCTGCTCTAATGAGAAAAAATGATTAAAAAAAAATCATTTCCCCATCTCTAGCTTTTTCTCCATCTTCCCTAACTTTCAAAAAACATTATATACAAGTTGAAGCTTTCAAGTATTTTCTCTCTTTTTTTTTTATTGCACATTCTGGTATCTGGGTTGTATTTTATCTCAACCATTATGCAGAAAACAACATCAGCCAAACTGTGTTACTTAAGCAATTAAAGTTGGCCTGTAACTTTGGGCCAGGCATAGAGAAATTAAATGCTTCTGCTGAGAATGAAAATACCATAACCAAGTATGGTCAGTATATTAGAATTGATTGTCCTTTCATGGAATCCTGAAACTTCCCCTGACCAATGGATGGATCATCTCTTCTAAAACTTAGACATTATAAACAAACAAATAAACAAATGAACAAATAAATTTGTTAGAAGAGAAAAAAATTAAATTTAAATGTAAAAACTTTAAATTATGCCAGTTCATCATGTTAAGCCAAAGATATGGAGAAGAAAATGAGGAGGTTTCTTCTAACTCAGTGAATTGATTTCCAACGGTTCCTTCCCAGCTTCAATTTCCTGTTGCAACTGAGTAAATCCCAATCAACACATCCTACTAAAGTTATCTTTGAAGAACATGAAACAGAATGAAAGAATATGACAATGGTTCATTTCTAGGAGGGTAACAGAAGAATAGGGTTCTTTGATGGGTCTTCATGATGTCATACCAAAGTGCTTTTGCTGCATGGAAGTAGAGTTGATGATGGATGAAGTAGAGCAGGAAATCTTCTGTCATTTCGAAACAGCTTCTTCACCTCATTGCTAGGATCAAGGGGTCATCAAGATGAAATGCCTCTTCCATTGCCTAGTTTCCAGGATATCTACCCATGCCCCTATCTCCCTTTCAAAAATATCTTCCTGCATCTCTGGTTCTCTTTTTAAATCTCTTAAAATATTTTCCCCTTAGTTTGTTTCATCAGTCATTATTATTTTTTATTGTAGTCTCTTTCTTGTCATCTTGTTTTGTTTGCTGGTTTATCTGTTCTGTTTTTTCATCTGCTCTTTCAGTTGGCTCCTCCTTTTCCTGGGCATCTTGGTCACTCATCATCCTTTGAATAATATTTCCCAGTTTTACATCTATGCCATGTATTAAATTCTTTATCTCCTTGTGGTTTCTTATCAGAATGTCCTTGATGCTTTGAAACATCAATGCCATTTCTTCCAAAGTTCCACTAATTTCCTCATGGTGGAGCATCTCATCTTGTTTTAGTAAGTCCCCCTCTTGTCCAATAGTCCAAAAACCATTTATTCAAATCAGTAGTGGGTTTCACTTACCTTCGCTATCGGTTTGAAACTGTGAGTGTGTGCCTGCACGCACTTGCTTCGCTCGTGCATGACACCTGATACCCAGCTTCATGGCAGCCATCTTTAGGCTGCCTCTTCTCCTCATCGTGGCTGCGAGGGAAAAGAAAACCCCGGGTCAGGCAGGAGAGTTGCGACTCTCTGAGACCTCACAGGGTGCCCCTCTTTGCTTCACCACTTCTACAGGGAGGCTTTGGCCCCTTTCAGAGACAACCAATGGGGAAGAACTCAGCACGGGAACGGGGAGACCTGCTCCTCATGTCCGATCTTGCTGTGACGTCAACCAGAAATCTCCAAACTTCTTTAAGACTCCAAACTTTCTTAATTGCTATAGTTTCTCTGAAATCTAGATAAGAACATTCAAGTGACAGAGTCCTTAGTGCTCTCTGAGTTTGGTTGTCTACTTGTAGACATTTCATTACCCATCACCAACCTCAATCTTCTGAAGTTGGGTAATGAAACATCCACAAGAAAACTATCGAGCTCAGAGAGCACCAAGGACTCCACAGTTCAACCCTGAGCTACAAATATTCCCTTCTGCTGACATTCAAATGGTTTGGTTAAAAAAATAACTCTGCTTTCTGTAACTTACTCTTTCCCTGGGAAGATAGGTGTTGAATTTATATGCCATCTACTCAGAGCACCTTCCATGATCGGCAGATCCTGGCCCTAAAACATAAATTGCCAGTAACTTCCTAAGTGGCCTAGGATTAAATGACTAAAAAAAAATACTTTCCATTATATGAATTTGCCTGGTTACTCACATAGTAGAAGGCACTTCCCCAATGTCATTAGCTTGCATCCTCAAATATAATTTTTTTCAAGGAAATGGATTTAGTTGGATGTTCCAAAAATATTTCTAGAAGAAGCTGTTACGGATATTCCAATAGGTAGATGTTATTTTTATCCCTAATGAGAGCTCCTTTAGGCATCTCCATTTTAGGAAAGGCAATACTGTATGTTTTTTAACAGAGAAGAATGCCATTATTAGCAGTTACTGGAAAATATATAACAGTTTAAGATCACCTTGCCCAGAAGCTCAGCATGAGGACAGCAGGTGATGCAAACTGGCAACAACTTCCCATTAGACTTGTCTCTATAAACTTTGAAGCATATGCCAAGAGACAATTTCTCTGCTACCAAAGTATAGATCTTCTAGAGTCATTCAACTGTCATCAAGATCAAATAACAATAATAAGGATAGGTTTTTTTTTTTATCCTGTCATCAGTGGCAGAATGATGTTATGAAGAGGGAGAGGGCCAATGCATGGTAGCAATAGCACTTCTATTTGTTTTTATCTTTGTCATTCCTTTAAGAAATTTAAACTGATGGGACTGCATGTTTCTTGAAATTCAATTTGTATGGGTGACCGTCAGAAAACAATAAAACCGTTCAACCCGCGTCAATCTATTTGTATTTAGGTGGTATTTCTATGTGTTTGATTATTTAAGAAGAAGCGTCTCATAGGATGTGACAGTGACAGAGGAAAGAATTTCTCTTCCAGGTAGATAAATTGGATCCAGATTTATTCATACTTATTGCAGGTCCACTAAGATCAATAAATCAATCAGAATAGAAGGTACCTCTTCTAGTCCAACCCCCTGCTCAAGCAGGAGACCCTATACAGGGTTTCAAACTCACTCCGTCATGGCAGCATTATGTGATGTATTGGGACTTTTTTCACCTTCGCTAAACCAGGCGTGGGCGTGGCCAGTGGATGATGCATCCAGACCACGGGCCGGGAGTTTGACAACCCTGCCCTAAAGCATTTCAGACAGATGGTTGTCTGTCTTAAAAACCTCCAGTGATGACGCACCCACAACTTCTGAAGTTGTTCCACTGGTCAATTGTCCTCACTGTTAGGAAGTTTCTCCTTAATTCCTGGTTGCTTCTCTCCTTGATTAGTTTCCATCCATTGTTTCTTGTCTTGCCTTCAGGTACTTTGGAAAACAGGTTGACACCCCCCCTCTTCTTTGTGGCAGCCCCTCAAAAACTGAAATACTGCTATCATGTCACCCCTAGTCCTTCTTTTCTCAGTGGGACAAATAAAGTAAATTCAATAGTTCAGGGTTGAACTAAGTTCTGGCTGTTTTGGAGCTTGGTTGTTGTTGGTTGTTGTTTTCTTGCAGATATTTCATTACAAGTAACATAGTTACTAACCAGGGGTGGGATTCAAAAATTTTAGCAAGGAGTTCTCTGCCCTTTTGCTGGGTGGGCGTGGCCATGGTGGGCGTGGCCTAGTCACAGGGGTGAAATGCTCCCGGTTCAGACCAGATCGCCTGATCCGGTAGCGATGGTGGCGGGTGGTTCAGAGAACCGGTAGCAAAAATCCCTGCGCCCCCCTATCATGCCCAGCTGAGCTGTACAATCATCAGAGGCTTTTTTTTTTCTACTTTTAAAAGCGTTTTTTCTACAACCTCTTCCGACAAAAAAATGCTTTTAAAAGTAAAAAAAAAAAAAGCCTCTGATGAGCGGGCAGCTCAGCTGGGATCGTCAGAGGCTTTTCAAAGCATTATTTTCTGCAACCTCTTGGACGAAGGGGTGGTTAAAAAAATGCTTTGAAAAGTCTCTGACGATCCCAGCTGAGTTGCCTGTTCAGCAGAGAGGTTTTCAAAGCATTTTTAAAAAAGCCTCTCTGACAATCCCAGCTGAGTTGCCTGATCGGCAGAGGCTTTCCAAAGCATTAGAAAAGTGCTTTGAAAAGTTAAAAAAAAAAAAAAGTTGGCCATGCCCACCCAGTCACATTACCCCACACACACCAAGCCACGCCCACAGAACTGGTAGTAATAAATTTTACATTTCACCCCTGCCTAGTCAGCCTCCTGCACCACGGTGTGGGGGAGGCATTTTTGCCCTCCCTGGGCTCCGGAGGTTTTCTTTGAGCCTCCGGGAGGGCGAAAACGGCCTCCCCAGGCTCCGTAGGCTCTCTGGAGGCTGGAAAAGGGCCCGTTTCTGGCCTTCCCAAACTTCTGATAGGCCCGTTTTTTGCCCTCCCCAAGTATCCACGCGTGCCCTGCACTTACCTGCATCCAAAACAGGCCGCATGGGGACTCCTGGGATTGGTGGGGCAGAGTGGGAAGGGCTAGCCAGGAGTGGGATTTGAGGGTTCTCCAAACTGCACAGAATCTTAGTTAGCGGTTCTTCCGAACCCCTGTGAACCCCCAGCATCCCACCCCTGTTACTAACATAATTAGTGAGCAAGACAATGAGTTTTGCTGCTTACTTCATTCTGCCATGCACTGATGATGTTAGCTAGTTTGGTAATGAAGCATCTGCAGGAAAAAATACCCCACCTCAGAAAACCCTAAATGAAATCCATTGGTTCCAGCGGGTTTGATACTTAGCTTGATTAGATCTGATTCTACCAACTCATTAAAAGCATTGTGTTTTTATTGCATCAACTGTGTTTTTTTTTTCTCTTGTACGACTAGATGTTGTTAACAGTGTTTCGCTGATTGGTTTTTTTTCCCCCTGGTTCTGATATGGGCAGCTTTCCTGATTTTTCATTTGTAAATTTTGATCTTAATTTTACGACGATGCTATCTGTTCAATCATATCCAGTTCCCAGTGATTCGATGGCCCAGCTCTCCGCATGTTTTCCAATCTCCTATGGCTGTGATGGTGAACCTATGGCACGCATGCCCGAAGTGGCACGTGGAGCCCTGTCGCCTGGCACGCGTGGCATTGCCCGTTCCTCTTCCAGGTTTCTGGCATGCATGTGCAAAGATGCACATGCCTTGGTAGTACAGTGGTCTAAAGTACCCTGTTATTAAGACCAGCTGCCTGCAATTACTGCAGGTTCGAATCTTGCCAGGCTCAAGGTTGACTCAGCCTTCCATCCTTTCTAAGGTAGGTAAATTGAGGACCAGTTTGTGGGGGCAATAAGCTGACTTTGTATAAATATACAAAAGGATGAAGGCTATTGCTTAGTGCATTGTAAGCCACCCTGAGTCTCCGGAGATGGGCGGCATATAAATTAAATAAAAAAAAAAAAACAGCTGGCCTTTTTGCATGCGGCAGTGCCAGAAACTAGAAGAGCTGGTCTTTCATTTTCCTGCGTGAGCATGTGCACTGGCCAACTGATTGTCGCGTGCGCATCTGTGCCAGAAACCCAGAAGAGTAGCTGGCTAAAACCGGAAGTTCAGTAGCTGAAACCGGAAGTTTATTTTCAGGCACGCGCATGCACCCTAGGCAGCTCCTCCATTTTCGCGCGTGTGCTCCCTTTTCGGCACTCAGTGCCGAAAAGGTTTGCCATCACTGTCCTATGGCTTCATTCAATTGTTTAATGCTTTGGCTGGTTGATTTGATGGTGTCTAGTCAATGTGTCTTTTTTTTTTTTGGCAGCCTAGTTTCCTTTTACCCCTGATCATTTTGAGCGTAGCTGCCTTTTCCAATGAATTCCATTGCATGATATGATCAAAATAAGTTCATCTTCAACCTTTCTGATGACCCTGATACTTCCTTGATTTTATTCCATTGCAAGCTCATCCTTATCCCAAAGGCACATTACTTTTTTGTTATTGTTATTGTTGTTTATCACACATTCTTCTGAGACACAGCTCTGGCCACCAAAAGCCATCAGCTTTCCTGATTTTTCATTTGTAAATTTTGATCTTAATTTGACGATGATGCTATCTGTTCAATCATATCCAGTTCCCAGTGTCCCATCAGGAATATAATATACTGATCTAGAAGGTAGCTTAGCTATTATACAACCGACAGGTTTGAGCTTATTAATATATAGAGGCGAAGTGTGTATGGGCCTGCTGGTTTCACTTTGAATGCAATTACCAATAACATATACACATCTCATTTCCAAGCATTGTTAGAGACCCCACACACCCACTTCACAGTCTGTTTCTGTTGCTTCCCTCTGGGAGAAAGTTTCAAAGTATTTCTAGCAGGAGTACCAGATTCTGTAACAGCTTTGCTCCCTATGCCCGTGATGGCAAACCTTTTCTGGACTGAGTGCCCAAAGCGCATGGCCGAACCCCCAAAATGCAATGCGTGCACGCCCCCGTGTACGCGCCCTGCCCCTGCACATGTGCACATGCCCCCCACATCCACCCTGTTCCCCATGCATGCGCATATGCCCCCCCCCGCATGTAAAATATTTGAAGCAAGTTCATCTCTTAGAGAAATAAGATGAATGTGACATATATTATTTTCTGGGCAAGAATATAGCAGTAGTTTGACATCACCATTTTTTTGAGATTTTTTTTTTAAGCTTCCCAGTTTAATTGACTATCCTAAGATCTTCCTAGTAGCCTCCAACCTGAGAAGTAATCAAATCTGATCCTGCTTAATCTGTTCAAAATCAGCCAAGGGCAGGTGCATGCTGCCACCTGCTGTAAGTGATATAAATCATATTATTTACATCTATGGGCTCATTGTATTAACACTTCAGCAAATCCCTGTTCCTATAAGATTTCAGGGGAACTAATTCTGCCATAGGATTTCCCGGTAGGAAGCAAGTTAATTTCTTTTCAGGCTTGGTTACAGCAAAGACGAACTTCTTGCAACAAAAAAGGTCAACAATGCCCAGCAAAGCTCCTTACCTTTGGTGAGACGGCGGGGGTGGTGGGGTGGGAAGAGAAGGGGGAAAGACAGAGTATCATGTGTGGTACCCTCCAAAATATTTTTGCATCCTATTTATTTCTAAAGATATCTATGGAACATCTGTAGCAGGGGTGAAATCCAGCAGGTTCTGACAGATTATGGAGAACCGGTAGCAGAAATTTTGAGTAGTTCAGAGAACCAGCAAATACCATCTCTGGCTGGCCCCAGAGTGGGGTGGGAATGGAGATTTTGCAGTATCCTTCCCTTGGAGTGGGGAGGGAATGGAGATTTTGCAGTATCCTTCCCTTGGAGTGGGGAGGGAATGGAGATTTTGCAGTATCCTTCCCTTGGTGTGGGAAGGGAATGGAGATTTTGCAGTATCCTTCCCTTGGAGTGGGGAGGGAATGGAGATTTTGCAGTATTCTTCCCCTGCCACGCCCACCAAGCCATGCCCACAGAACCGGTAGTATAAAAATTTGGATTTCACCACTGATCTGTAACAGTAGTGGGTTGCCCTCGGTTCGCACCGGTTCTATAGAACCGGTAGTAAAACCGGCGGGAGGCTCCGCCCACCGACCCCGACGTCACCAAAATGCTTCTGCACATGTGCAGAAGAGTGTGTGTGTGTGCGCGGCCCCGCTACAAACCGGTAGTAAAGGTAAGTAGAACCCACCCCTGATCTGTAGGTCTCATAGACATTCTTAGAAAATTACAAGGGTGCTGAACCTCAGTATTTTATTTCTAGATTCATCTGCTCAGGGAGGGAGGGAGGGAGGGAGGGAGGAAAGAAGGAAGGAAGGAAGGAAGGAAGGAAGGAAGGAAGGAAGGAAGGAAGGAAGGAAGGAAGCTTGGACAAGTAGTGGTTAAAAGAAGGTGGAGCCAGATCAGAGCAGTCTACAGAAGGTCTCAAAAAAGTCAAAATGGTGAAATTAAAAAGCACTCCTTCATTACTCTCCCTTATTACTACTATAGAGGGCTTCATCTTTCTCCATGCATGAATACTTGACAAACACAAAGATATTACTATATCACTTCCTATATCCACAATGGCTGTCTGGAAAGTGTGCCCAGACACAAAACTCTCATTTACCCAAGAGAAATGGGAGATAGCAATAACACTTAGACTTATATACTGCTTCACAGTGCTTTACAGCCCTCTCTAAGCAGTTTACAGAGTCAGCCTATTGCCCCCAACAATCTGGGTCCTCATTTTACCCACCTCAGAAGGATGGAAGGCTGAGTCAACCTTGAGCCTGGTGAGATTCGAACTGCCAAATTCCAGGCAGCCGGCAGTCAGCAGAAGTAGTCTGCAGTACTGCATTCTAACCACTGCGCCACCATCGCTCTTAGATGTTGGTCTACTCTACCCATCCAGTCCAGAGCCTTCTGGGAGAAGGATCAATAATAGCAACTACAGATGTGTGATCAAAATCTTGCCTCTTGTTTACATGTGCCCATGTACTGTACATACAAAGGGTCACATGTGGTCGTGACTGCCATCTTTACTTTTCTATCCCGCCTGCATGTTATCATAAAAATTTCCTTGCACTTTCGGTGTGCAAAGTGCTTTAAAAGAGCCCCCCAATATTTTAATGAACTATTAAACCAGTGTCGTGTGCTTCCCCAAAACTCCCACAATCTAAATTTCAACAACAGGAGGGGATGACTTGACAGTGGTTTGAGACAGTTTGTAAAGTCCCTTAGTACATACTTCCTTAAAATGTGGCTGCATCCGCAAACTAGCCTTTCCTTGCCTTATTGAAATGAAATAAAACCTCTTTGCTTTTGTTTCTTGGTTTCCTTTCTGTTTTTTTTTTTTTTAAATAAAAAATGGAGAGGAGGAGAAATTTATGAATGTTGTCATTCTGGAAAGCCATAATAGCTGTGATATTCAGTACTGGGCAAAACGCAGATGTATCAAATATACGTGAAGCTCAGCTATAAGTAGATTATAAACATTTAATGTAGAATGTTATCATAATATTCAGTGCACCAAATTGCAGACTTCTGTCACCCACTTTCAAGCTTCTGAAGATCATAGTTAATTCTGCTGCTTTATGGTAATGCTTGGGCACTATCACACTCAGCATCAGAAACCACTAACAAGCTTAGTATAAGCCAGGAATGAAATGGCTTGAGGTTTAAATTTCTGTAATGATTATAAACTAGAAGGAATAAAATCCCACTTCAGCCTCCCCTCCCCAAGAGGCATCTCGGAATTTGTTTTTTTTTTCCTTCCCCCACCCCCCTTTTTCCTGTTTTTATATTGCCATGGGGATAGGTGAGAAGAGACATTTGAAGTCAGAATATTTTATTTGAAACCCCCCAAATAATCTTTTGCCTGGCAATTGTGCTCTACGATTCCAAAGCATAACTGCTTAGTTAGGAGATGAGATTAGTTGGGGAAGTATTAAAATAATATGGATAAGTTAATAATTTTAAAAGAAAAAACTTTTTTTTTTTAAAAAAAAAGAAGTGCTCTTTTGTTTTAAGTGAATCTGGCTTATGATTGATTGATTGATTGATTGATTGATTGATTGGTTCGATTTATATGCCGCCCTTCTCCGGAGACTCAGGGCGGCTTACAACGCTTTTAAGCAATAGCCTTCATACTTTTGTATATACCTGCTTAGTAGGGCTTTCGCCCCCACCTAAGCGGTATTCTTTTTTTTAATACAAAGTCAGCTTATTGCCCCCACAATCCGGGTCCTCATTTTGACTTTGCTTGTCAGAAGGCCACAAAAGGTGATCACATCATCATCATAATCTTTTAATGACCCCATCGCCGACTTCAGTCTGAGCTAAGCATAGTACATAAAATTATCTGCCACAATGTCCTTCCTGTCAATGACTACTTCAGCTTCAACCACAACAAAACACGAGCAAATAATAGATACAAACTCAAGGTAAACTGTTCCAAACTCGATTGCAGAAAATACAACTTCAGCAACAGAGTGGTCAATGCCTGGAATGCACTACCTGACTCTGTGGTTCCTTCCCCAAACCCCCAAAACTTTAACCTTAAACTGTCTACTGTTGACCTCACCCCATTCCTAAGAGGTCTGTAAGGGGCGTGCATAAGTGCACCAGCGTGCCTACCATCCCTGTCCTAATATTCCTTTTTACTTACTCTTTTCATGTATTCAAATTATGTTTATACTTTTACCTGTTATCTTATATATGCTTGACAAATAAACTTATAATTATGATTATGATTATAATGTGGAGTTTTGTTCAGCAGGTATATTCTCAGTGCACCCAGAGAGAGAAATATCTGCCTCTACCTAAGATTGAACTCACAGCCTCCTGATTGTGGTGATCACATGATCCCAGGATACTGGGTATAAATACATAATCATAAATACATCCCAGTTACATGTAATTAGTAGAAAATTAATAAAACTTATACATAAAATAAAATGAAAAATAAATACATGCCAGTTACGAACCAATCGAATTTTGTTCATGGGACGATAGGAATGCCGCAAAGGTAGTAAGGGTGAAAAGCGGTCATAAGTCACTTTTTTCAATGCTGTTGTAACTTGGAACAGTCACTAAATGAATGGCTGTAAGTCAAGGACTCCCTGTACGTAAACTTGCAGAACATTTGCATTTTCAGCTATCCAAGTAGTATCGTTGGTATACTATCCTCAGTTTTAAAAGCATGTGCATCATTTTCCAACATCAGGTTCCTTCAGTATATAGTCTCTTATACAGGTTGAATAAGTAAGGGTAGAGCATGCAGTCTTGTCTTACTCCTTTGCCAATCTGGACCCAGGTTGCTTCACCATGCTTCACTTGGACTGTGGCTTCCTGATCTATATGTAGGTCAGTGGCTATCAACCTGTGGTATGCGAACCCCTGGAGGTGGGGACCACAATGTCATCATAAGGGGTCCACAAAGGCTTGAAGAAATATTATGATTTAAAGAATTTAATGATGACTTAAATCTTGACTTGAGTCTTGGGTTGTGTATGTGTGTGTGTGGCCATGCTCCATGACCACAAAAGATATTTAAAGGGAGTCCATGGTGAAGAACCATGGTTTAGGTTTTATGCAAGGACAATGAAAAGTCCTAGGATTTCCATTTTCCACAGCTTGCCATAACAGAGCTGTGGTGGCGCAGTGGTTAGAATGCAGTACTGCAGGCTAATTCTGCAGGCTATCACTGCCGGCTGCCTGAAATTTGGCTGTTCGAATCTCACCAGGTTGACTCAGCCTTCCATCCTTCCGAGGTCTGTAAAATGAGAACCCAGATTGTTGGGGGCAATATGCTGACTCTGTAAATTTATTTATTATTTATTATTATTATTATTATTTATTAGGCATATTTCTATGCCGCCCACTCTCCAAGAACTCTGGGCGGCCTACACCAAAGACAGTATACTAAGTAGCATATTGCCCCCAACAATCTGGGTCCTCACTTTACCCACCTCGGAAGGATAGAAGGCTGAGCCAACCTTGAGCCGGTGAGATTTGATCCACTGAACTGCTGACTAGCAGTCAGCTGAAGTAGCTGCAGTACTGCACTCTAACCACTGTGCCACCTTGGCTCATATAAATCCCTCAGAGAGGGCTGTAAAGCACTGTGAAGCGGTATATAAGTCTAAGTGCTATTGCTATTGCTGTAACTGACACAACCAAAGGCATTTTCATAATCAATGAAGCCATATTAATTTATTTCTGGTGTTCGTTGACTATTTCAATGATCCTATGTGTATCAGCAATAATCTATAGTGTTTATCGATTTTTCTAAAGCCAGTTTGAATAGCTACCATCTCTTTTTTCTATGTGGAGCTCTGATTCTCATTGGATGATCCTGAGTGTTATTTTGCTAGCATCTGAAATTTATATCCTGCAAAAATTTGCATTCTTTGTTGAGGCTCCTTTTTTTTTGGTATTGTTATGTAGACTGACCTCTTCCAAACTAACTGGCCATTGTATCAGAGTTGCTGGCACAGCTAAAAATCTTCACAGCATCTTCTTTTGGTGCTTGCATTTGTTTTTTTTTTTTTTATTGAAAAAGTTTTAAAACAAACACAATTTCCCCACAACCCTCCCTCCCAACCCCCCTCCCCCTCCCCGACTTCCCAGAGCAGAACACAAGGTATTTCTATTAACCTTTAACAATAAACTAAATTGCATAACCAATCATTAAACTAACACCCCCTAAAAAAAAATTCTTAACCCCCCATATATAAAGCTTGCATTTGTTTTGACATCTGTAGATATTCCATCAGTTTTTGTAGCCTTCCAACTTGGAAAACACCAAAGTGCATTTTTAAAATAATGAATATCTTCTAATCTAAGGCATTGTTTCTCAACTTTGGCAACTTTAAGATGTATGGACTTCAACCCCACACATCTTAAGTTGAAGTCCACATATCTTAAAGTTGACAAGATTGATTAATACTGTTCTAAGGTACTTTGGATGTTGATATTTTTTACTGCACAGGATTTCATTATATTTCTTCTATCTTTCCCAAAGGAGCTTTTTCAAGAGGCAACTGGACTTTCTGGTTTTTCTTTGAAGACATTTCATTTCTCATCCAAGAAACTTCTTCAGCTCTTTGGGACAACCATGACCTGGATGACTGAGAATCTCCATAGACATTCTTCCATCTTTGTTTGATTTTTTTTTTTTTTAATCAGTCATTATCTCTCCACTGGTGTCTTTTAGGATACTAGTTTGAGGCCAGAACCTTCTTCTAAATCTAGAGATATTTTGGAAGACTTTTCTTGCTTTTCTGTGTCTTTTTTTTTTATCTTCAAGTGTCTTTACAGATGTACTTGTAATGATGTTTCTTTTCTTTTCTAACGGCTGTCTGAAATTCTTTGTTAAATTCTTCCCTGACATATTTGACTTTGGCTTTTCTTTCTTTCTTTCTTTCTTTCTTTCTTTCTTTCTTTCTTTCTTTCTTTCTTTCTTTCTTTCTTTCCTTCCTTCCTTCCTTCCTTCCTTCCTTCCTTCCTTCCTTCCTTCCTTCCTTCCTTCCTTCCTTCCTTCCTTCCTTCCTTCCTTCTTTCTTTCTTTCTTTCTTTCTTTCTTTCTTTCTTTCTTTCTTTCTTTCTTTCTTTCTTCAATTTCCACTATTTGTTCTGACATCCATTTTCACTTTTTTCAGTTTCTTGGCCTTTGGAAGTTTCTTTTCACTTTCAGTTTTGACAACTTTTCTGATTTTCTTCTGCAATATCAGTACAGATTATGTAAGCTTAAAAATTCACCTCTGAAGATTCAGAACCCATTAGGGAAGACTGGCACCATAAAATGGCCATTTTACACTTTACCAATGAAGAAAATGTAGATTTGTGTTAGTATGAATGAATCTGTGTCCTAATTAAATGGTCCCAATTCACTAAAAGGGTCTTTCTTGTGGCACAGATCAGCAGGCTCACATGAGGCTTTCCAGAGTTTAACATTCTGTGGTTCAAAATCCAAAGGTGGGTTGGGGGGGGATAATTATTTGCAAGATTTACATCTGAAAAAAAGGCTCTAAGTTTGAAATAATTGTGTATATTAGGGTTACCTATCTGTTTAAAAACATATACTTTTGAAAAAAAGGTACAACAGATAAATACATACTTCAGAGGTGTATCTGGGCTATTTATGTAAAAGCAACGTATCTTACAGAAATATGCAACAAAAGCTATGAACAACAATAGATTATTCTTTCTTAATCAGTGGGGGGAAAAATCAGTGAAATGGAACATGTCCCACCAATAGAGGCTGGATTTGTGCTAATCCATACATTTCCTAGTTGCTGACAACCTGAACGTGTTAGTGTAAGTCAGGGTTGGGCTTCAAAAATTTACCCAGTTGCTGGGTGGGTGTGGCCATGGTGGGCGTGGCCTAGTCAGCCTCCTGCACCACCGGGGGGGGCGTTTTTGCCCTCCCTGGGCTCCGGAGGCTTTCTTCGAGCCTCCGGGCAGGCAAAAAAGGCCTCCCTAGGCTCCAGAGGCCCTCTGGAGGCTGGAAACAGGCCTGTTCCCGAATTTCCGGTAGGCCCATTTTTCACCCTCCCTGAGCCTCTGTGTGCACCCTGCATCCAAAATGGGCCACATGGGGACTCCTGGGAGGAGCAGTGTGGGGTGAGCGGGGCCAGCCAGGAGTGAGATTTGGGGGTTCTCCGAGCTGCACAGAATCTTAGCTAGAGGTTCTCCCGAACCCCTGCGAACCCTCAGCAGCCCACCCCTGGTGTAAATTTACAGAGACAACTTTATAAATAATCGATTTAAATTAAATCTGTGTCTTTGAGGGAGAGTCAGCTACCAGATGACCTGAGTCCTCTTCATTCTGCTGCTCTAATACTAACAATTGATTGACAGTTGTGACCCCCTTCTTGTCACCCTTTTTCTACAACACCGATTTGGATCAGAGAGTCTTTTAAACAGAGATTATGTTGAAAGAGAGGAGTGTTCTTTGACAATTCTTCAAGAGAGAACTCTTCTCTTTAAGTAAGCGTATCACTTCCTATCTTCGTGTTACGCAAAATTAGAAAGTAATATCGTTAATAAATTGAAATAGAAATATATCTCCCATGATCAAATGATCCCTCATATTAACTATTTATGGACTCTTGTTTTCCCTTCTTGGGCTTCTTTCTTGTTACAATTGAACCGAACAGGTTTTCAGACCAGAAATGCCTTCAGATGGAGGGCTGTGTGTCTGGTTGCCTTAATTTGAATCCTCTTCCCATACTGGTGGGGGCTTTAAGATTGCCTATCAATCTTATTGTGTTGTATTGTGTTGAAAGGAGAAGCACTATGTGATGACCTGGGGCGTGGCACAAAGGCAACACAGCCAGAGAATAAGTATGATTCCCTTTATTAGCTCCAACTTTGCTCCCATGTCCCTTTTACTCTCCGGTCTGGAGAAAAACTCACCCACAAATCTGTAACAGCCTTTTGCTGAAAGTACTCCAGTCCAAGTGTTATAAGCAGAAAATTTCCAAATGTAAATTCAATAAGGCAAGATAAAGTCATTAATCCGGCAGAGCAAGCAAGATAAGGAGTTCCAGAAGTGAAGTAGCATGGCAGTAAATCAAACTAATTGGGAGTATGCCAGGAACTCAGATAAAGCAATTAACACGACGAACTCAGCGTTTGTTCCCAACAACCGCCCCTCCCATTCGCCTCTCCTTTAAACTCCATCCCCAGGTGTGCCTTGTGAATTGAATCGGGGCCCTTTCCTCCCTCGTAAGCCACGCAACCCACGTTGCTCTCTTCTCCATTCTTCCCTGTGTGTCCTAGGATGAGGAGGGGGTGGGCCTTGGTCTTCATCTGAACCCCCTCTCCCTTATTCTACCTCTCCCCTGCTGTGCCCAGCCTGACTCTGCCCCTCCCCAGGTTCCTCCACAGCCAACGGAGCCACTCTCCCATTCTCTGCCAGCTGTTCGTGTTCCCCCTCGGGGCATGACATACTATCTAATCTCCTTAAAATGCAAAATGAGCAATGAAATCTTTCAAAAACAACAACGCTATTTACCATTTGCTCACAGTAGCATATGGGCATATGGTGGCCGAGTCTTGCATATTCACCTGAATAACAGACCCGGCACAATATTTGAATTATTTACTTAAACAGAAGGAGGTTCTGAAAGAATTCCAGGAGTTGATATAGAAGGGGATTGCCTCTGTAATGATCAATAGGTTGGTGCAGAAAACAAAATGGAAATTTCCTGAAAAGCTCCAGTGGGGCTCTAATACATCAGCCTGATAATTGTAAAAAGAGGAGTTAATCCTAATGCAAAGATTGCTTGCTAAATGTAAGCAGGACCACAGCCACTGAGCTCCATAGATTGTGCTGAATAAGTGCTAGCTGGGCAACTTAGCAGCATTCAGTGGCAGAGTTTATATTTAATGGGGATGCAAAGCAATCCTATGCATATTTACTCAAATATAAGCTCCAAAGAGTTCAAGAGGTCTTATTCTCTCTTAAGTGGGTTTACGGCTGCATTTTCAGTCATGGCTATTAGACAGGGTGGCCTATGTCCTACTTTACCAAATAAAGCCTCCTGTTGAAGA
The DNA here is from genome assembly GCF_029215685.1 of Pituophis catenifer annectens. Lineage (NCBI taxonomy): Eukaryota > Metazoa > Chordata > Lepidosauria > Squamata > Colubridae > Pituophis > Pituophis catenifer. Next base: position 8,967,590 of record NW_027256886.1, on the reverse strand, counting down.
AATCTCCTACCTGAAAGGCTATCAGAGGATGGTTTCTTTATGGGAAGGTAATGTTCTGTTGGAAGAAATGTCCATCTGGGTTCAGTTCCAAGTGGGGAGAAAGACACTGGAAATGTGGTGGCTGATTGGAAAGATGGTTTTTAATGGTGGACAGGACTACATGGTTTGAGGTCTTGGGCAAAAACGCACATGGTAGAGAGAAAGAGAGAGAGAGAGAGAGAGAGAGAGAGAGAGAGAGAGAGAGATTTATACCCTCTGTGAATTTGAGCTTGTATTCTGATTGGTTGTCAGACTCCCATGGGGCCATGCAGGGGTAACTTTGTCTTGAGTCCCGAGCTTGATTGAATCTTGCTGGGTGATGATGTAATGCAGAGGGTTTGGGGCAATTCCTATTATGGCCGAGGGCTAATCCTATCTTTGTTGGATCTTGGGTGAGGATATTTGCTTATGAATAGATCTAGCTATCTCTTTATCTCTTAAGTGCTGACGTTTGCTGTGGGCTATTGAGGAGGGTGGGTGCTATTAAGAGTGAGTCTGCTTCCTGCCTAAAAACACGTTTCACCATTTCTCATCCAGGGAAATATATATTCTGCCTTTTTAATATTTCCTAGAATATTTCATTCTAGATGCTAACTTTCTGCAATTCCTGTTTCTAAAGGACTGGTTAGCCCATGCTGATAGAGCCATAAAACAGAGCTACAAGCTGTAGAGAGCCATGGAGATGGCCTTGAAGGGAATAGCCAGAAGCCCTTAAAAAGATTTTTGAAAGACTTTTAAAAAGCTCTTAAAAGAAGATTTTGGAAAAGGTGCGGAGAACAGCAACTAACATGATTAAAGGCCCAGAGACTAAAACATATGAAGAACGGTTGCAGGAATTGGGTCTGGCCAGTCTAGAGAAAAAAAGGACATGACAGCAGTCTTCCAATATTTGAGGGGCTGCCACAAAGAAGAGGAGGTCAACTTATTTTCCAAAGCACTTATTTTCCAAGGCAAGACAAGAAACAATGGATAGAAACTAATCAAGGAGAGAAGCAACCTGGAATTAAGGAGAAACTTCCAAACATTGAGGACAATGAACCAGTGGAACTGCTTGCCACTAGAAGTTGTGGGTGCTCCATCACTGGAGGTTTTTTAAAGAAAAGCCTGGTCCTGATACAATACTTACAAGCATGCATGGCACATGAGCCTTGGTAGTACAGTGGTTTAATGCACTCTGTTATTAACACAGCTGCCTGCAATTACTGCAGGTTCGAATCTTACCAGGCTCAAGGTTGACTCAGCCTTCCATCCTTTCTAAGGTAGGTTAAATGAGGACCCAGTTTGTGGGGGCAATAAGCTGACTTTGTATAAATATACAAAAGTATGAAGGCTATTGCTTAGCACATTGTAAGCCGCCCTGAGTCTCCGGAGAAGGGCGGCATATAAATCAAATAAAAAAAAATGTTCATTTGCCATTATTTTAATGCATGCTTTGGCCTTATGAGTTTAAGTGTTAACATTTTGCACATGCAAAAATACTTTGTTTTCTAGATGATTATTTTTTAAAAAAATAATCACAGAATGATTACCTCCTCATCCGATAATATACTGATATGCATATTAAAATTCCTGGTATGTGACTCATCCATTTAAAGATAGTGGAGAAGGTCATTTATTTGTCCCAGCAAACAGAAGAATGAAACTTTGATTCCAACATAGAAAGATATCACCTGAGGCTCATTAAAAAGACTAATTAAAAACAAGTGCATCCACTGATACATTTCCTTCCTTCCTTATCATGTAATCAGTAGCCACAAGGAGGATGAAAGTATGTTCAAAAAACTGCACAGCTAAAACAGATTGCCAATTCATTATTTTCTTAATTACTTCGCTCTGTTTAGAAATATGACAAATGCAAGGAAAATAAATATGGAAAAGTATGTAAATTTACATGCTTTTCCTTATCTGGACATAAGGAATTGAGGTTTATTTATATTTATATTTATATTATTTATATAGCCACCTGTCTCATATACGTCTCTGGGTGGCTTACAAAATGAAAAACAACAACACAAAAGTAACAAAATTCATGACAACAAAAAGCATGAAAACATTAATATAATTAAAAATATCAAAAGCATCAAAACAGAATAGCAATAGCATTTAGCTATTAAATAGCATTTAGTTATAAAAAATAGCAAAAGTATTCACAGTACTTACAGCCCACTCTAAGCAGTTTATAGAGTCAGCACATTGCCTCCATCAATCTGGGTCCTCATTTTACGGACCTCGAAAGGATGGAAGGCTGAGTCAACCTTGAGCCGGTCAGGATCGAACTCCTGGCAGTGGGCAAAGTCAGCCTGCAATACTACATTCTAACCATTGTGTCATCACAGCTCATCAGCAGTACAGATATTTTACAGGCTCCGTACCACCATTATCAGCTCCCCAGACCAAATGACAAAGCCACATCTTCCGATTCTTCTAGAAGGCCAACAAAATTGGGGTCAATCTGACTTCAGGAGGAATGATGTCCCAAAGGTTGGAGGCCTCAGCTGAAAAAGTTCTCCTCCTGGGTTCCATCAAATGACACCCTTCATGTAAAGGACCTATAACTATGATGGTAAACCTATGGCACATGTGCCAGAACTGGCACGCAGAGCCATCTCTCCGGGCACGCCAGCCGTCGCTCATTACTCTTCCAGGTTCCGGCACACACATGCATGCTGGCCAGCTGGTTTTTGTGCACACATGCACGCCAGAAACCGGAAGACCGAATGACCGCTGTGTTTGTGTACACTGGAAACCAGAAGCTCAGCTTCCCAGTGCACACATGCGCCATCATGGCTCAGTGTAGAGTAGAACAATGATCCCATTCCATTCAATTCAGAAGCCGTTCAAAGTGTAACCATTGTTGTTTTAGGCCTGAAACACAAATGAAAGGGGTCCAGATAATCCACTTCACCCAGGATCCTCTGAAGTTGCTGCACAACCATCTTTTCAACAACTTCCCTAAAAGGGGAATGTTGGATTCCGGACAAACATTCTCCAGCATGGTTGGCTTTAACAATGGCTCCTCCTTGGTGCAAAATTAAATAAAATTCAAGTGCAAAAATCCTCTATCTAAAGAATATCTGAGGGGCGGCCACAAAGAAGTGGGAGTCAACCTATTCTCCAAAGCACCTGAAGACAGAGCAAGAAATAACGAATGGAAACTAATCACGGAGAGAAGCAACCTAGAATTAAGGAGAAATTTCCTGACAGTGAGAAGAATCAATCAATGGAACATCTTGCTTTCAGAAGTTGTGACTGCACCATCAAGGGAGTTTTTAAAGAAGAGATTGGACAACCTTTGTCTGAAATGGTATAGGGCAGTGATGGCAAACCTTTTCGGCAACAAGTGCCCAAACCAGAAAGCGTGTGCACATGCCGGAGAACCGGAAACCTGAAGATCAACTTGCTGGTGCATGCATACCTGTTTTTTGGGCTGTTTTCAGGCTGTTTTTTGGGGCCATTTTTAGGCTGTTTTTTGGGCCATTTTCAGGCTGTTTTTCAGGCCATTTTCAGGCCGTTTTCCAATACTTCAGCGACCATGAAGACTAGCTGGCCAGCGCACATGCCCTTGCCGGAAACCAGAAGAGCAGCTGGCGATGGCGTGCATGCCCACAGAGAGGGCTCTGTGTGCCATCTCTGGCACGCTTGCCATAGGTTCACCATCAAGGGTATGTGGTCTCCTTCTTGAGCAAGGTTGGACTAGAAAATCTCCAATCTTCTCCAAAGATCATTTCCAACTCTGTTATTCTGTATTCTGTATTTTTTTTTTATCTGAATCCTGTTCAGTATTTGATTTGTAAACAGTGTTGGAAAGTATGAATGCTTATTGGACTTAAAATGTAAATTCAGATCAGTGATGAAGTAAGGAAAATATTTAATGCCATCCCTCCCCCCCCATCTCTGTGGCTCTCTTTGAGAGAGCCACACATCTTCTTTTAATGCTTCTCTGAATTTTAGGGACATTCTTTTTAGTTAAAAATTGCACAGACCCATTTCCCCAACCTGGTGCCCACCGCATATTTGGAATTGCAATTTCTTGAGCAACTTGACAGCTTGGCAAACCAGCATGCTGAACACGTTTTCACAGAAGGCAGAGAGTATGTTTCCTAAAAAGATTAGAAACCAGAACCTTAGTTAGCTTTTGTTTAGCTGTTTTGATGAGGGTGTACTCCAAGGAGTGAGCCAGCCATGAATGAAAACCTTGACGATTATTTAAAAGCTTTATTTCCGTTAAAAAAAAATGACAGCAAGAATTAGTACTGGTTGTCCTGTTTCAATTACGGCCAAGATGTTGAAACGACAACAAATACCATTACATTAGCAATATACATTTCTGGGGATAAAAATTGTCATTACTAATTGGGGTAGAACGTTTTATCATTTGCCCTCCAAACAAACAAAATCAGTATAAGATGTTTTTAGCCATCAGCTGCAAATCAACATGAGAAATGTGAAATGAGACTTGCCGGCAATGATCAAAAAACATCCTGTTTAATTTTGGTTAAGCTTACTTTAAAAAAAAGAAGAAGAAAGAAGAAAGAAAAAATAGTCTTAAACACGAAGGGAATAATGAAATTACAGTACTTGATTTCTGGCAACTAATCTATATACTAGAGGCAAAAGGAGAAACTTAACGTATGGGAAATGCACAAGAAAGTTTAGGATTACAGAAAAGAGATATATATCCCTGGGAGTTTCCAGTATTGGTACAACACTTGGGCCAATCTCTCCGAAGGCCTCGTTGGAAGAAATATCCTTTTGGGTTCAGTTCCAAGTGGGGAAAAAGACACTGGAAACATGGAGACTGTTTGGAAAAATGGTTTTAATGGTGCACAGGATCACACGGCTTGAGTTCCTGAGCAGAAAAAGGGGCTGAGAGTGCCTTGGTTTTATGCCCTCTGTTGGGCTTTGAATTTGAGCTTGTATTCTGATTGGTTGTCAGACTCCCATAGGGCCATGCAGGAGCAACTCTGTAGTCTGTCCTGAGTCCCAAGCTTGGTTGAGCCTTGCTGGGTGATGCAATCTCCCCAGATGCCATGTGGTCTGTTCTGTTGCTAGATGGGTAGAGGGCTATTCCTATCTTTGTTATGTATAATGGACTGGCTCAGGCCTTAATGGCCCATTAACAAAGGTGTGGGGGCTGAGTTTCTGCTTTTTTGGGGAAATATTCTGCCCTTTTAATATTTCCTAAAATAACTCATTTTAGGGGTGAGGGGTGGGTGCTAACTTCCTACAGCCTAACAGTCCTTAAGGGGGCTGTTTTAAATCATGGAAGGGCAAACTGAAGTCTGATGACCCCTAAGTATTTTTTACTTTTTTATTTTTATCCTGTCTTTATTATTTTTTTTATAAATAACTTTAAGCGACAAACATACCTTATGCTCCTCCCTTCTCCTATTTTTCACACAATAACAACCCTGTGAGGTGAATCGGACTGAGAGAGCGTGACTGACCCAAAGTCACCCAGCCAGTTACGATGCCAAAGATGGGACTAGAATTCACAGCCTCCTGATGATGAACCCAAAGTCTCCCAGTTGGCTTTCATGCCTTAGGTGGGACTAGAACTCTGCAGCAGTAGTGGGTTTCAAATTTTTTTACTACCGGTTCTGTGGGTGTGGCTTGGTGGGCGTGGCATGGCTTGGTGGGCGTAGAATAGAATACACAATGAATGGACACATGATTGGATACACAATGAATTTATCTTGGTGCATACACTCTCGGAGTACATAACAGAAAAGATACATTCGTCAAGAATCATAAAGTACAACACTTAATGATAGTCATAGGGAAACAGTCAATATAAATCTTAAGGATACCAGCAACAAAGTTACAGTCATACAGTCATAAGTGGCAGGAGATGGGTGATAGGAACGATGAGAAGATTAATAGTAATGCAGACTTAGTAACTAGTCTTAGAGGCTGGTTGCATCGCAAAGTATGTCCTTGAAATCTGGACATCCAAAAACTGACCTCCTTTTTGGGGTGATCCTTCTGCTCTCCCACCTTCACGCTCCCCACCCAACCCAGAAACCTACAAACGTTCCCCCCACAGGCTCCATTTTCTCCCAATCTGAGAGCCATTTGTATGTATAATTGAAAATTAGCAGTGCAGCTGTTTGAAGAGAGTAATTTATCACGCCACATTGTTCGCGCCTGACACTTTAGACCTGGCTCTAACAAGGCAGTGGTTGCCGGGGGTTGAGCTACAGAAAGCGATTCGGCTGTAATGTCGCGTTTCCCCTGCTTTGTTGCTAATTGTAGCCTCTTTTTCTCCATTGAATTGGGAGTTGAGTAAAAAAAGAGCTTGTTTGCTCTATCCAATGCTGCTGCCAGGGCGGTTTGGGCTATTATCACAAGATACTCTTGATCTTTTGAAAAGCAGGAAATAGAATTTTTCTCCAACAGGGAAAGTAATTTGCGATGCGTCCATTAGTTCTTCATTAAAGCAAGATTAAATAGCACGGCAAATCACATCTGTGTTTGGATGATTAAAGGGTGGCATTTTAGAGGCCAAAACTAATTACTAGCCCAAATGAATGGGAGTGAAAAAACAGTCATGTTTTTACATTAGATAGTGTGGTTTGTAATTAGATTCAGGCTAATTCCACTATTTCTTCTCATTTAATGTGATGAGCCTGTCCTCATCGTTTTCTAGGCCACGCTAGCACCACTAAATGTATAATTTTGATAATACTGAGAGTTTTACTTTATTGAAATTTCTTTGCTACCTGCCACAAGTGACTCTTCGGTCTAGTAGTACTTCATTATGCAGAAACACAAGTGAACGCAGCCGCCACCGCCATTAAGACAAGAAGAAAGAAAGAAAAAAAAAACGAGAAAATGAAAGATACGATCGCGTCCCTGCATCCTTAAGGAAGGGGATAGACCTTCGAAGATAGCTGTGACCGAACAGTATAGGACACAGCTGTGAAAAAAAAAAATCAAGGGGAAATTACTTGGTTGACATGCGCAGAAAGATGCGAACTAAAACGTGAAGGGGAAGTTCCACGAATATTTCATGCACAGCTGTAATAAGAACAGGTGCTGCTACTGCCGTTTCAAGATTGATCCTTGTCATAGTAGCACGATTTTCAAGAGACAGCGGAACGAACTAATCAACTCAACATCCTTTCAAAAGACTCTTCGGCTGGAGTGCTTGGGTACGAGTCCCATTTCTCTTCCAGCTGAACTGAACAAGAATTACAACTATGTTTTGATTTCCATATTCCATGTCAGGAAATCTAATGTAGGTCTTCAACTCTGCTATCTTTTTGACTGTCTATCCACACTGGTCTCTACAGCCGGGCCGGCTGGGGAATTCTGGGAGTTGAAGTCCATACATCTTAAAAGTTGCTGAGGTTGAGAAATAATGCTCTACTGCAGTCATCTCCAACCTTGGAAAGTTTAAGACGTGTGGACTTCAACTCCCAGAATGCTCCAGCCAGCACGGTTCTCTGAGGAATTCTGGGAGTTGAAGTCTACAGGTCTTAAAGTGGCCAGGGTTGGAGATCCCTGGTCTTAGGTTGCTTTGTTCAGGGAAGAGCATCAGTGTCATATCAGTGTAGCAACAGATTTCCAGAAATATACAGTATATTAGGTAAGGTCCTAGGTGCTCTCTGAGCTTAGCTGTTTGCTTGCAGATGTGTCATTACTCAACTAGGTAACCAGGGGTGGACTTAAAATTTTTTAGCAAGGGGTTCTCTGCCCAGTTGCTGGGTAGGTGTGGCCATGGTGGGCGTGGCCTAGTTAGTCTCCTGCATCATGGTGTGGGGGGGTGTTTTTGCCCTCCCCAGGCTCCAGAGGCTTTCCTCGAGCCTTCGGGAGGGCAAAAAATGGCCTCCCCAGGCTCTGGAGGCCCTCTGGAGGCTGGAAATGGGACCATTTCCATCCTTTCCAAACTTCCAGTAGGCCCGTTTTTCGCCCTTCCCAAGCCTCTGTGCACGTCCTACACTTACCTGCATCCAAAACAGGCCATGTGGGGGCTCCTGGGAGGGGTGGGCATGGCAGGTCCAGCCAGGAGTGGGATTTGGGAGTTCTCTTCCACAACCATTTGCACTACTCAGGTGACCCTGAGGACACAGACAAACCTCCAAGGGTCCTCAACAACTTTCTAAAAGGATGCAAATGACCAGCTGTCTGCCTGTAAGGAGTATAAATCCTTCCCTCTGACCATCCAGTCAGAGCTAAAGAAGCTTCTTGGATGAGAAGAAAAACGTCTTCTAAGAAAAACAAGAAAGTCTAGTTGTCTTTTGAAAAAAAAGCATTTTTGAGTCAATATTCTTAAAGGAAGTTATTGATTGCATCAAGTCAGAAAAGCACAGTGTAGTATCCTATTATAGATAGGAAATTGCAAGGATTTTTGACCCAAGATTTAATTGGCATGGCTTCCCCAAGGAGCCTAGAAAATTGCACCTTTCATTATGTTGCTGACATACAAACCTCTGCTCCCTGTCCCTAAACTACATTTCCCAGGATTCTTTACGGAAAGATGGCAATTAAATCATTTTAGAGTTCTAGTTTGCTGATTCCTTTGATGTCTTAGTTCATTTATACAGTTCACTGCCACAAGGTGTCATAACAGTCATTAGTTTAGATCAGTTTTTTTAAAAAAAGGAAGTTCATGACAATCTAACGACGGTTATTAACTGTCACAGTTCAATAATATGCTAAAGAAATATTTTTCTTAAATACATTATTCAAGAACCTGTACCCAAGACTGCTAGGCAAGGGTATCCGCAGCTCTGTAGGTTTTGCATTTTATAGCTTAAATGTATCATGCTATATATTGACTGCAATACTTTTCTGTGATTTTTAAATGTTCAGTTTTTATTTGTTCATTTTAATTGTAGTTAGAATCTACCCTAGGATGAGAGTGGGAGGAAGGATGGTGATGAAATGTTTGCTTACTTTATAAACAAATCACATTTTCTGCATATTCAAAATTTGCCATGTAGATTTTATTTAGAAAATTAGCACAGTGATATTAAATATTTCTTTTCTATTAAATATATTTCAGAGGAAGAGAATAGGTTCAAAATAGACATTTAAAAGAGGAACGCTCAAATGGGTGAACATACCACTCCATATTTAATATCATATTTAGAAGCTTTCCAGGGTCCTTGTTGACATAGTGATGGAAACACAGTGATGCAGTAGATGTGGGACAAGAACAGGCAGAGCTGGGGTAGTGGTGGAGTTAAATGCATCATCAGTTTAGAATCCTTGTGTTGCCACACAAAAAAAAGCTAGCCTCGGAATTAGTGGTGATAGTTAGTTGACCGAATTCTTCGGATACAGATCTGAATAAATTTTTCTATGTGCAACTTTATGAATGATCCCGATTCTTTATGCCTAACATTAATCTGGTTTACTCATGGTCAGCACCAAATTGGCTCTAGATAAGGGTTAACAGATATCAAGAGAGTTGTAATTGGATCTCCAGCTCTTCCTGATCTTTTCCTGCAGTAGATCGACTTTTCATTTGATCTAGCATTGTTGTTGTTGTTGTTAGTTGCGAAGTCGTGTCCAACCCATCACGACCCCATGGACAACGTTCCTCCAGGTCTTCCTGTCCTCTACCATCCTCTGGAGTCCATTTAAACTCACACCTACTGCTTCAGCGATTCTTTCCAGCCACCTCGTTCTCTGTCGTCCCCTTCTTCTTTTGCCCTCAATCTTTCCCAGCATTAGGCTCTTCTCCAGTGAGCCCTTCTTTCTCATTAGGTGGCCAAAGTATTTGACTTTCATCTTCAGGATCTGGCCTTCTAAAGAGCAGACAGGGTTGATCTCATCTTTTAAAAAGCTGGGTGAACACCTTCCAATGAGTCATCCACCAGGAAAGGGGAGATAAATAAAGTTAAGATGTCAGCCTGTGATTTAAGTCCTGCCCTGCTAATGTTGGTGCCTCCCAAAGCATCTGATAAATTGCTCCCATGTCAAGAGACCTGGATAAATGGAATCTATACAAAGGTACGACTGGTAAAAAAAACTACAGTGTTAGTTATAACAGTTGTTATAAATCCAAGGTGTGATAGGAAGGTAGATTTAGCTTTCTTCATATTTTTTTAAAATTTGCTGAGTACTTCCGGAAATCATAGACAGAGAATTCAGCAATCAGTCTCTCAACAAAAAAGGGATTTCATTTATCTCCATATAACAGTATAAATAAGGGAGGGAGGAAGATGGGGAGGGGACTCTCTGCAACCATCTTTTCACCAATGAAGGTGTACTAAAAGTAAAGAATTAAAGAAAAATTATTCAAGAAAGTCATGAGCAGCAGTTTAAACCAGGGGTGGGCTTCAAAAATTTTAGCAAGGGGTTCTTTGCCTGGTTGCTGGGTGGGTGTGGCCATGGTGGGTGTGGCCTAGTCAGCCTCCTGCACCATGGCAGGGAGGGCGTTTTTGCCTTCCCCGGGTTCCAGAGGTTTTCCTTGAGCCTCAGGGAGGGCAAAAACGGCCTCCCAGGGCTCCGGAAGCTCTCTGGAGACTAGGCCCATTTTTCGCTCTCCTCAAGGCTCCGTGCGCGCCCTGCACTTACCTGCATCCAAAACGGGCCGCGTGGGGACTCCTAAGAGGGGCAGGGCAGAGTGGGCGGGGCTAGCCAGGAGTGGGATTTGGGGGTTCTTCGAACTGCACAGAATCTTAGCTAGAGGTTCTTCCGAACCCGTTTAGACTGACAGATGGTATTGACTCTTTATCTATTTCCCCCAAGAAATTGCTCTTTGTATCTAGAGACATGAATGAATGAATGAATGAATGAATGAATGAATGAATGAATGAATTCACTGTTTAGGCATGATCTCTACATGAATCTACAGATCCTGTAGCGTATTCAGTATTTGTTGAAGGAAAAATAAAATTCTTCTTGCGTTGTCTTGTTCTTCTCATTTTTCATATTTATCTGATTAGGTATCTGGTCTTGTTTATCATTTCTGCCACTTGCCTGTTCTTTTGGCATTTCTCTCTGCTTATATGTCTGATTCCATTTTTCTTTGTAAGATCTTAAGCAAAACTTCATAAACATGAGGACTTAATGAAATGGTTCAGTAATTTCATTCAATGCATATTTTCTAGCATTTCCTTTCTTTGCTATAGGTACTATATATGTATATATGAAATTTTCCAATATCTTGGTCATACAACCTTGGTTTGTATTTGTTGACACACAACTTTTAGTACGTTAACTTTTTCTTTGCCTGTAGATTTCTTTTTAAACAGTTCAGTTGGTATTTCATCTAGTGTCTAATGCCTTTCTGTCTAATAGCTGGCTTGTTAACTAGCTGACTATTGCATCTAGTGGAATTAGTTTCTGACCATGCAGGTAGTCCTTAACGTATGACAGGTTGCTTAATGACCATTTGAAGTTACGATGGACATTAAAAAAAGCTACTCATGACCTATTCCCAAAGTTGCAACTGCTCCCCCTGTGGTTATTTTAATTGCATGTTGGTTGCTTGGCAACCGACTCACATTTACAACAGCATCCTGTGGTCCCGTGACATCAATTTGTGACGTTTTACTGGTTACTGGCAAAAAAAAATGCCTATTCAGAATGGATTTCCTTAACAACCATGTGATTTGTTTTACGACCATGATGATTAGTTTTATGACTATGATAAAAACAGTTGTAAAATCAAATCTGGTCATGTGGCGCCTCAACATAGCAATATCAGGCCTGGAAGCCATCTTTTGCATGGGGCCTTCAGGCCTGCCACATTTACTACTGTGGGAAACTGGGATGGGGGATTGTATGGAGCATAGGTGATATATAGTCATAATAACATTCTTTTCTCAGAGTCAAGGACATCTTGCCCTGCACCTGGAGGGATATGACTGGGAGGCATCTCCAGTTGGGATGGTGGTTTGATTGCTGAAAAGCAATTAATGACCGGAAATTCCAGGCTCCATTTTGGTCATAAGTTCAGAACTACCTGTATTTTTCTCTAGAAACGTTTCTATTATTCAATAAGAAGTTTGTAAAGCATATTATCAAAACTTCTGAAGGCAAGTGATTAATTGTTCTTACTGTCAGCAAATTTCTCCTTAGATCTAAGTTGCTTCTCTCCTTGATTAGTTTCCACCCATTGCTTCTTTTTTGTGGCAGCCCCTGAGATATTGGAACACTGCTATCATGTCACCCCTAGTCCTTCTTTTCATTAAACTAGTTACTAGACATACCCAGTTCCTGCAACCATTCTTCACAGGTTTTAGACTCCAGTCCCCTAATCATCTTTCATGCTCTTCTCTGCACTCTTTCTAGAGTCTCAATATCTTTTTTACGTTGTGGTGACCAAAGCTGGATGCAATATTTATTTATTCTCGGTTTCCTGTTACTTTATTTTATTTGATTCTGATGTTGTCCATCTGGTTGGCAATAAAAGAAGGAATTGTCCTCACAATTTGTCTCCTACGTCACTGCATCAACCCAGTCCAAATCTTTCTATGATTCCAGGATATTCCATTTCCACATTCCAATTACGGTATATATTGGTAGTACATCGTTTTTTATGTTAAATTTAGCATTTAAGGTTTGTTACAGAAACACCCAATATTTTTTCCTGTAGTGCATCTGCAGAAGGTGCTTACAATTGTATAATAATGATATTTACTGGTTATTTAATAAAATTAGTATGTATAACCCTGTATTTTATTGACTTATCGCTGAGCACATATGTGTTTAATGACATCCTTTTTGAATATAATTCCACTCTTTTCTTTCTTATGGATCCATTCCCTGAATAGTATTTCATGTGTCACTCATTCTAGTTCATCTAAGTTCACATTGCTAAGATATTCCATTTGATATGCTGAAGGACTTCTTTGACAATTTCTGATTTTCCTTGGTTCATGCTAAATCCAGCTAAAACAGTTGCTCTCACAGTACCATAAAGTGACCCACGCCACAAATGCTAAATCAATTTGTGCAATCCACCCATGAAATAAAGCTAAATATTTCATTTTAGGGCTGGGATTGAACAAGAAATGAATAGTGAATAGTGAAATGATTACATATCCCAAAGGTGCTCAAATTTTGTGGAACCATAGCCTGTCAGGGATGCAATGGCTCAGTAGCTAAGATGCTGAGCTTGTCGATCGAAAGGTCGGCAGTTCAGCGGTTCAAATTCCTAGTGCCACATAATGGGGTGAGCTCCCGTTACTTGTCCCAACTTCTGCCAACCTAGCAGTTCGAAAGCACGTAAAAAATGCAGGTAGAAAAATAGGGACCACCTTTGGTGGGAAGGTAACAGCATTCCGTGAGCCTTTGGCGTTTAGTCATGCCGGTCACATGACCATGGAGACATCTTTGGATAGCGCTGGCTCTTCGGCTTTGAAACGGAGATGAGCACCGCGCCCTAGAGTCGGGAAGGACTAGCACATATGTGCGAGGGGAATCTTTACCTTTTCACCTGTCCGGTATGAATTTGTGAAGACAGAGCAAGAAGTAAAGCTCAGAGGAAGTTTTGACATGTTTCTACAGTGGAGAAAAAACAGACCTAACAACTAAGGGGCAGCATGACATGGGTTTTGTAATTTGTTAACTAACACAATTACTTTGTATTTTAATTTGACTTATTTTCTATATTCAGGCTCATTACAAACTGGAATGTAGGACAACTTTTATCCTATGGTTGTGTGGATGGATTAGATAGCTTCTAACATTCCTAAACTGAAACGGTAAGTGACAGAAAGGATGGCTGGATCCTATCTCCTGATAGGAAAAAAAAATTCTTAGTGTCAATGGGCATTTGGTTATCTGACTTCAAACAAGATTTGTGGTTGATTTACTGTGTGAAGGAGAGGCTATTCTTATCTTGTCGAACCAACTTTTCTCCTTCATTTTTCTTTGTTGTGTTAACTATAAAAAGGAATGTAAGATGGGTCTCGAGGGAGATACAGAGGGAGATCCCACCTTACCAGGGCACCCTAATAAACTGCTTTTAAATGATCTTCCAATTCAGTTGTTTATTCGGAAGGTAAACCGAGGCAGAATCTAAGGCCAGATTTGGCTATCAAAACCAGAAGGGAGATGGCACCCCTCTTTTCTTCCTGTCCTTTAGATGTCACCAGGACCAAACCCAGTTCCTCTCTTTGCCTAATTGTCAACTCGCAAAGCTTCCCTGGCCTGCTCTCGAGTTGCCATAGGCCAGGGGGAATGGGAAACCTGTGAAACTGCACAGCAGCCAAAAACAGATGCACATTCCACGCTTATCTCTGTCAAGGCTGTATCCCAGGGTTACCTACAGCAGCAAGGGGAGTGACCTCTACAACCTGTGAAATTGCTCCGTTGGCGAATGTGATTGATGACACACCCTGCGGGAAGGGGGGAAACAGGGTCATCATTGGAGCGTAAATTACGTAGGGTCAGAGCTGGCTTCAGTTGGGAACGTGCTGACATGAAACTCCTAATAAATAACTGGATTTCTTTTGAAGCTTGGCTCGAGACTCATGATTTAATTAGGGCATCCATCGGAGCTCTGACACTAATCGCATCAGACCCACACTGACCCTCCCTGCCCCAGACAATTCCCTGCAATCCCATCTAAATCCCATCTAAACCAAAGAGTAGACGTCTCCTGACTAGCTCAATATACAGCCTAAGAACAGTCCATACATGGAGTTGCAACCTAAGGAAACCCCAACCTTTCATCTTTTCATCAGTAGATGACCTCAACATTCTATCTTCTTAAATAATAAACTTCTCCAGCTCTGCTGTTGCTCCCAAAAGCTCCATTTTGCCTAACAATAGTAATCTCCTATTGTTCCTATCATCAGGGGTCGGCAACCTTAAACACTCAAAGAGCCACAAAGGTCCTAACTGGAAGCCTCCCATTCAATTCTGGAGCTGACTGGAAGTCCGGTTCCCTCACCATAAAGTCTCCTCCTAGCACAGCATCCTTTTTCCTATGCTGACCGGAAGTCTGGTTCCCCCCACCATAGAGTTTCCTCCTAGCATGGTGTCCTTTTTCCTCTATCTGTCCTAACCAAAAGTCCTATCAATTATGGAGCTGACCGGGAACAAGGAGCCACAGCAGAGGGATGAAAGAGCCACATCCAGCTCCAGAGCCACAGGTTGCTGACTCCTGTCCTAGCTACATTGACAAAGCCTACCTAGCTTCCCCAAACTAACTAGCCAGTCAGATCCCTAGGATTTCTCACCTTGCAGCCCTCAACTTCTATACAAATCTTCTATACAAAGATCGCTTTTTCTTGTAAATCTTAACATCCTGGCTATAAAAGATGACTCAGTGGTATGCTCCTTATTTCGATTGTTTCATGACAGTTAAAAACTCACTTGCATTTTGCCTGGCTGAGCATACAGCTGGTGTGCATAAACCAAGTTGATGTGCATGGAGTGAATTCCAACAGCCTGAATCAATTTTTTGGGGGAAAATGTGCATCCATTTATGGATCCCAACATTCCATTGAAAAGTTGCTAAGCAAAGGGTAAACTGGAAGATATATAAAATACATACTATGCTATACTATTTGATCCTTGGCCGGCTCAAGGTTGATTCAGCCTTCCGAGGTCAGCAAAATGAGGACCCAGAGCGTTGGGGGCAATACACTGGGCTGTCCACTCATTCACACTCATAACAGTGATTTAGTGGATTTATTAATATTGCTCAGCAATTCCCTTCACCAAAACCCCAGAACTATCCCAATTAAGTCCAGCCAAAAGTGGACCAATGCTAGTCCACAAAGTACCGTATTTTTTGGAGTATAAGATACACCTTTTCCCCCAAAAAAAGAGGGTGAAAATCTGGGTGTGTCTTATACTCCGAATGTAACCCCGCCCAGCTTCTCAAACGGAGGTTTCAGGGGCTGAAAAAAGCATCAGAAACGAAGCTTCAGAAAAAAAGCCCCCAAACAGAGCTTCAGAGGCTTTTTTCTGAAGCTCTGTTTCAGAAGTTTCAGAGGCAGAAAAAAAAGCAAAAAAAAGCAAGGCACAGAGCTCACAACCAAGGAACCTGTTGCTAAAATTCACCTCTGGGAACAGCTGATTGGGGGTATTCCAGGAGGCCGATCCACCTGCCAATCAACTTTTTTCTTATTTTCCTCCCCAAAAACTAAGGTGCGTCTTATATTCTGAAAAATATGGTAATGGCTAATGAGTTCACAAGGCACTTGAAAGTTACCCATACAAGACAAATCTACCAGGGAAAATTAAATCCGCAACACAAGAGGATTCACAAGGCATGAAAAGTCCCAAGTTCACAAGGCACAATCCAAAATCAACACACATCATCAATCCAAAGCAAGAATCACAACAACCAGAAAACTCAAAGCTAGGAACTGAACATGTTCCCAGTATTGTCTCCATCTGTCTGCTGTGCTAAATAGCCAACATCCTGTGGAATGAACTGCCCCCGGAAATACGCAAGATCTCCGACCTCCGAGTGTTTCGTTGCGCACTGAAGACCCTGTTATTCCGCCAGGCAGGGCTATCAACTTAATAATTTTAATTGGGGTATTTTAAATGTTTGGGGTTTTAAATCAGCCAAATCTATGTAATTATTTTAATTTTTAATTATTGTTGTGTGTTGTGTTTTTAAATTGGCTGTACACCGCCCTGAGTCCTTCGGGAGAAGGGCGGTATAGAAATAAAATTATTTATTTATTTATTTTATTTATCCTGTGCAGCCCATCAAGAAGGACGAGGCTGCCTCCACATGAGTAATCTGGCTGATCTTCTCTGCTTCTGCCTTTTCTCTGCCCTATGTGTTCTTGGATCAGTTGCAGAAGGCGGTTCCTCTTCCTCCTCACTGACCAGCTGCAGCTGCGGGCTTTCCCTACCTGATGCCTCAGGGCTGTCCTGCTGCAGCTGTGCCAAATCCCTCTCAGCTGTGCCAAATCCCTCTCAGGTGGCTGGTCGGAGCCATTAATCAACTTCCCTCCTGACATGTCCAGAACTGGTTCATCCTCCTCTGAGCTGACATCTGGAGAGGTATCTGGGGAAGCATCACATATACTGACTCTGTAAACCACTTAGAGAGGGACTGTAAAGCACTATGAAGTGGCATGTAAGTCTAAATAGCTATTGCTATACTACATCTGAATTTTGTTTTAAATAAAATAATTTTATTTGCTTTGTTGTAAATGTACAGTAGTGCCATTTGGATTAGGACCCTTAGAAGAAGCTGCGGAAAGCTTTATCGTCCTCCCTTTAATCCATTAGCACAGGTTATATAAGATTTCCCTTCCTACACAGTTACCGTAATACAATTACTACCAACCTGCCTTCCATTGAGGACCTGTATACTGCATGAGTCAAAAAGAGGGCTGTGAAAATATTTACAGACTCCTCGCATTCTGGACATAAACTGTTTCAACTCCTACCCTCAGAACGATACTATAGAGCACTGCACACCAGAACAACTAGACACAAGAACAGTTTTTCCCTGAACGCCATCACTCTGCTAAACAAATAATTCCCCCAACACTGTCAAACTAGTTACTAAGTCTGCATTACTATTAATCTTCTCATCATTCCTATCACCCATCCCCACCCACTTATGACTGTATGACTGTAACCTTGTTGTTGGTATCCTTAAGATTTATATTGACTGTTTCCCTATGACTATCATTAAGTGTTGTACCTTATGATTCTTGACGAATGTATCTTTTTTTTTTATGCATACCGAGAGCATATGCACCAAGACGAATTCCTTGTGTGTCCAATCACACTTGGCTAATAAAGAATTCTATTCTATTCTATGATGTACGATTATGACTTTATTTTTTTGAATAGAGATGGGATCCCCCCCCACACACTTCACATTGAATGATCCCATTCATATCTCAAAGGTTGTTGTTGTTTTTTCCCCAAAAAGCAACTGGATCATGTTTTTTCTTGAGGAAGAAGAAGACAATTCGCTTCTCACCCAAGAAGGTTCATGAGTTCTGAACTCATTTCTTCCTCAAGAAAAAACATAGTCCAGTTATCTTTTTTTTTTAAAAGCACCTTTGAGACAACTATGACCTGGATGACTGAGAAAGTCCACAGACATTGATTCCATCCATAATGGGGTTATCAGACACTTTCAATAAGGTCAATAAAAGGCAGAAAGAACAGTATATCGTGCATTCACACATTGCTTCATGTGACAACAGAATTAATAGCAAACTTTGGACAGATGGATTGAAGGGAGAAACTTCACTTTTGAAGTTTTGATGGCCATTCCAATTTTACAAGAGTCGCTTGGTGTTTAAAGCAAGCATCTGGTGAGGCCCGAACAATCCTCATTTTGTCTTTTGGTACTTTTGAAGCTTGTGAGAACTCATAAAACTGCAGACTTCAAAAAGTAGCTATTATATTAGAGTTGGCTGCTGCTGCCTTTTCTCATTTAAGTACTGTTTTAAAATATCTCTGTATGCTCTCCATAATATATATGCTTTTTTTTTCTTTTTAAAGAAAAAGAAAGTCCAATTGTTTGCTGAAAGGAAACCTAAGTGGTGTACGGGAAAGGAAATTCTTTGCTAGATCCAATTCTGCCTGTCTGGATTTTTTTTTTCCCCTGCCTAGTTCCAGCCCTGTTAAATTTCATTAATTTCCTAGAAGTTGAAAGTGAGAGGGAATAAGAAAAGGTAAGTTTTTAAAAAAGCACCTCATTCAAAATCATAGAGTGAGCTTTCTGATTTAGGGGGAATTGGGTTTAGAATAGAATAGAATAACAGAGTTGGAAGGAACTTTGGAGGTCTTCAAGTCCAACCCCCTGTTTAGGCAGGAAACCCTACACCACTTCAGACAAATGGTTGTCCAACTTCTTCTTAAAAACTTCCAGTGTTGGGAGCATTCAGAATTCTGGAGTCAAGTTGTTCCACTGGTTAATTGTTCTAACTGTCAGGAAATTTCTCCTTAGTTCTGGTTGCTTCTCTCCTTGATTAGTTTCCACCATCGGTGGGTTTCAGAATCCATCATTACCGGTTCGCTCGTGGGCGCATGCGCACTTGCACATATAACACTTCTGCGCACGTGTTGAGGGTAAAACTGCCCTCTGCAAAGTGGTGCAACGGACCAGACAGCAAATAGATACGTTGCTTAGCAAAACACACAGATACTCACAGACTCTGAATGTTTAAAGAAAAATAAACAGTACATATATATATATATATATATATATATATATATATATATATATATACACATAAGATATGTATATACATAAGATATGGGTGTGGCCTACTGATGAAAGCAAACGAGCTAGAAATGGATCTATTTAGGTCTCCCACCTAGCAGTAAGAGCTTGCTAGCTGTTAGAAAAGAAAAAAGCCCAGAATCGAGTGGATGTGATTTTACTGAGCTGGAGCTACAAAAAACCTTGGTTACGTAGGGAAAACCTGGCTAGAAGAAAAACACAAACACACACACACACACACACACACACACACACACACACACATACATATATAATATTAAGACATAGTAATTTAGCAAATAGAGTTGCAGAACTTCATAAATTATGGATCTGTTTTGCAATGGGGGAAACTATTACTGTAGAAATATATTCGTCAATATTCAACTGGGGGGACAATCTATGTGTAACTTTGTCTTTATGAACATCTTTTGGTTTTGTATTGTTTTGTTTTTCCTTTCTTCTTTTATTGTTTTGGATTTTGTATTCTAAACAAAAGTAAAAAAAATATCAAAAAAGAGACATAATTTTCTGAATAGAACTCAACTGTTTGGAATGATGTTATGAACTATATTTTATAAAATACAGTGGCTTAATTTGCATAACATACCAAACCAACATTAAAGAAAGTGTTTTATGGCTTAGTGTAATGTGTGAATCAAAAATATATTATAAGTATTTAAAGTATTGTTTACAGGATGAACAAAATATGCTGACAACATTGTCTATATACTACCGGTGTGCAAGTGTGGCATTCAAGTTGAGTCAGTTAAAGAACTGCATTGCTGCAGTTCATTAGTGCTTACTTCTTTTGTGGAAGGCTGAAATTCTGTTTGCATTGCTCTTGTATTTCTTAGAAAAATGAAATGATGAGGAGAAGGAAGAGGAAGAGGAGGAGGAGGAGGAGAATGGCGCCAGAAGGGACCTTTAAGGTCTTCTAGTCCAACCCCCTGCTCAAGCACACAAGTGGCTGTCCAATCTCTTCTTAAAAACCTCCACTGATGAAGCACCCACAACTTCTGAAGTCAAATTGTTCCACTGGTTAATTTTTTTTTTTTTTAATTTGATTTATATGCTGCCCTTCTCCGGAGACTCAGGGCGGCTTACAATGCGTTAAGCAATAGCCTTCATCCTTTTTGTATATTTATACAAAGTCATCTTATTGCCCCCACAAACTGGGTCCTCATTTCACCTACCTTAGAAAGGATGGAAGGCTGAGTCAACCTTGAGCCTTGGAGAGATTCGAACCAGCAGTAAATTGCAGGCAGCTGTGTTAATAACAAGGTGCGTAGACCACTGTACTATCAAGGCTGTTAAGAAGTTTCTCCTTAATGTTAAGAAGTTTCTCCTTAATTCCAGGTTGCTTCTCGCCTTGATTAGTTTCTATCCATTGTTTCTTGTCCTGCCTTCAGGTGCTTTGGAAAATAAGTTGAGCCCCTCTTCTTTGTAGCAGCCCCTAAAATACTGGAATACTGCTATCATGTCCCCCCCAGTCCTTCTTTTCTCTAGACTAGCCATACCCAGTTCCTGCAACCATTCTTCATAGGTTTTAGTCTCCAGTCCTTTAATCACCTTAGTTGCTCTTCTCTGCACTCTTTCTAGAGTCTCAACATCTTTTTTTATATTGTGGTCGCCAAAACTGTATGCTGTATTCCAGGCATGGTTTTACAATACTAATACTAATACTAATACTAATACTAATACTAATACTAATACTAATACTAATACTAATACTAATACTAATACTAATACTAATACTAATACTAGAAATACTAATGCTTCATGTGATTCTGATTCTATGCCTCTGTTTATACAACCAAGGATTATATTAGGGTTTTTTTTTAATTGCTACTACACACTGCTACAGCTGCTGCTGTTGTTCTTTGGTTTTACAATTCCTTACGCACTGTTGTGCTACTACAGTTATGTAAAATGTAATATGAAATTTCAGTTTAATGTGATTCACTCATGTATCTAAACTACATAACTAAATTATGTGGGGTCAGTTTTATTTATTTATTTATTTTAAAGTGTTATTATTTCATGACAATTGGCCAAATCAAATTATTTTGCAATTGATCAATAGGTAGGTTTACGATTCCTTGTTTTTGCTTCATATGACACACCTTTTTTTTTCCTTTTTACAATGACCAGATGGAGTAGAAACCATTCACAGAACAAAAGAGCTCAACAGCTGTGGCTATACCAGGTTGGGAGGTTGCAGCAAAGGACTCCCTTTCCTAATTGGCATTCTGCCAACGTTCTCATCATCCACCGCAAATGAAAAAGCCATTGGCAACACACTGTATTTGTCAATGGAGATTCTCAGTCATCCAGGTCATGGTTGTCCCAAAAGTGCTTTTTCAAGAGGCAACTGGGCTTTCTGTTTTTTCTTTGAAGGTGTTTCGCTCTTCATCCAAGAAGCTTCTTCAGCTCTGACTGGTTGGTGCGGAATGGAAGGATTTATACTCCATGCAGACAGCTGGTCATTTGCATTCTTTTAGCGAGTTGTTAAGGTCACCTGGAGATTTATCTGTGTCCTCAGGGTCCCCTGAGTGGTGCAAATTGGCGTGGAGCCTTCTTGGAACTGTTGAAAGGAGTGTGTTGTAGATTGAAGATAGAGGATGTCATATCCCTTCCCCTCTGTTGAGAGAGGGCTGTTCAATTTTGACATAGATGGCCTCTTTGACCCCTCTTTCAAACCAGCGGTCTTCTCTGTCCGAAATGTGGGCTTTGCTGTCTTCAAACGAGTGACCTGTGTCTTTTAAATGCAGATGGACTGCTGAATCTAGTCCTGATGTTTTTGTTCTCCTATGTTGTGCCATGTGTTTATGAAGTGGTTGTTTTGTTTCCCCAATGTACAGATCTGCATGTGGCTTGCTGCATAGACCACGCTGCTCACTGTACAACACACTGTATTGTATTCACCACACTTCCATGGCCACTCTTTCATCACCCTGCCCAATCTTCTGCTGCCCTTCTTCTCTGCATCAAAAAAGCAGGATCCGCATCAAGATCACAGGAAGTATAATATTTTATTTTACTTATTTTTTATTTTATTTATTTGATTTTTATACCGCCCTTCTCCAACAGGACTCAGGATGGTGAACAGCCAAGATAAAACATAACATGTTTTTAACAATCCCCGTGCGGCCGCATTCTGGACCAACTGGAGCCTCCGGGTGCACCCGAAGGGGAGCCCCATGTAGAGAGCATTGCAGTAGTCCAGGCGGGAAGTGACGAGTGCCTGACTGACCGTGCGTAGGGAGTCCCGATCCAGAAAGGGACGCAACTGGCGTATCAGGCGGACCTCTATATCACTCTATACAGGTAGTCCTCGACTTACAACATTTCATTTAGTGACCAGCAGTGAAAAAAAAAGTGACTTAGGACCGTTTTTCACACTTGCGACCGTTTGCAGCATCCCCATGGTCACCCAATCAAAATTCAGATGTTTGGAGGCCGACTCGTATTTATGACGGTTGCAGTATCCCAGGGGGTCATGTGATCAACTTTTTTATGACTTTCTGACCAGCAAAGTCAAGGGGAAAGCCAGTTCCACTGAACAATTGTGTTATTAACTGTAGGAAGTTAAAACCCACCCCTCTCCTAGAAAATGAAATATTTTAGGAAATATTAAAAGGGCAGAATACTTCCCCTAAAAGGGAGGCGGCAACTCAGCTCCCCTCCCCACCTTTGTTAATGGGCCATTAACGTGTGGGCCAGTCCATTCTACATAACAAAGATCTACCTCCTTCAGGCAGAGCCATTTAATTGCCCTTCATTGCATCACCCAGCAAGATTCAACCAAAGTTAACACACAACCTAAAAAACTACCTATGACCTCTGACAGCAACCAATCAGGATACTCTTCCTGTGCCTCAAAGCCAGAGAGGGTATAAAACCCAGGGACTCTCAGCATCTCTTCCCTTTTTTCACCTAAGATCTCCAAGGCATGCGATCCTGTTCATCAATAAACCTTCTTTCCAAGCAACTTCCATGAATCCAGTGTCTTTTTGCTCACTTTGAACTGAACCCAGAAGAACATTTCTTCCAACATAACTAAACAATTGCAGTGACTCAGTTAACAACTGTGGCAACAAAGGTCGTAAAATGAGGCAAAACTCACTTAATAAATGTTTCACTTTTGCTTCTCATCCGAGAAGCTTCTTCAGAGCCTTTCTGACAATGCTGCTAAGCAATGCTCAATATTGATTTTAATTCTTATTTACCAATTGGAACCATGGAATATCAGTCAGATAAGGGAGGGGTAAATGGATTCTTACTATATTCATGTCTACGTGCATTCATGTATAAAAATATTTTAAATTCAATGCTCAGCTGAATTTTGCTGGCTTGTTGATCCACAGGTAGAAATTTATATTTCAAATTATATAGTTGTATATAGCTAAAATTATTTAGGTAACGGCAGCAGGGCAAAATATAAACAAAGACTATAGATGGGAGAGATGGGGGAATAAATCAAACAGCTGTCCTGATAGAGTTTATGATTTTTCCCTTGTTAATTTGAGTGTCTCATTATAACATTAATGCATTTATTTTCACTAGCATTTTATACCCTAGATGGCAGCAGTGGAACAAAATAGCCGTGGAGGAAAATATAGTTTGCTAATCATAATTATATATGTTATTTTTGGTGTGTTCATTTAGGTGGTAATGAATTTATTTATATAGTTCATCAAGTTTAACTACTGAGGAGATGATTTTCTGAATGAAACAATAGAAGCTAATTGTTCAATACAGTTTATAGCCTTTACCCGAATTACTGGAAGAGCTTGATTTACATTATCTTAAAACCTTTACAACAGCCCTATGAGGCAGGCTCGCACTATTTCTGATTTTCATATCAAATATGCTATGAAACTTACCAGCAGCTGAAGGTAAGAACTAATGGCTCTACATAGTAAATTCCTAGATGTGGCAAGATTTGAATCAGGGAGATCATGCTAGTGACACTCGCAAAACATTAACGTTCTTAATTAATAATCTGAATGACTAATCTAAATAACTGTGTCTGAGATTCTGAGGAATAAATCAAGAATATTGGTTTTAGCACTGTCCAAGCGAAGGCAGAATTAAGCTTATCTTCCAGTTACATATTTCTCATATCTTGCTAAGATTTTATTTGGCTGACTGACCGACTGATTGATTGATTGATTGATTGACTGATTGAAAGTATCTGTAGGCTGCTATAGCAGTTTGGTAACCGAGGGTTTTAGAATTTCAATCTTGTCTTTTGTTATCATTAATAATTTTTATTAGCTTTATACTATACTGTTTTTATTATTATTGGTTTTCCTGTTAGCTATTTTGTTATTAATATAGTATGTAGATGACAGACTAATAATTTGTAAACAGATTGAATAGTTTGAAATTCTTTTGGCCTGTTCTGCAAGGGATGGGAAACTAACATTGTGGTATTCTATCAATCAGCGTTCAATTAGGGAGGATAATATGTGCATATGTGTTAGTCTTTTTTTTTAAAGACACCTTTTTCTTTTTAATGTCTTGCTTGTTGTGTTTTTTTCTTCTTTTATCCTTTTTTAAAAAGTATTTTGGTATGTTGTGTTTTAACTTTGTTTGAATAAATTAAATATGTGAAAGCACCTGTGGGCTTTTTGCGGTATCACAGAACATTTTAAAGTTACACTTTAAAAGTTTTCAAAACTATATACTGATTAAAGTAACCAATGTAGAAAGTCCCCCGCTCCCCAGAATAAAATATTCCACAGAATAAGAAAAGAAGCAGAATAGAATATTTCGCCTAAAGGAGAAGAGGCGAAAATCTCCTTAACAAAGGTAGAGAGCAGCCCCTGTCTCTCCTCCACTAAAACAGCATGCAGGTAAAACTTAAGGAAACTAAGTTTCATTCATAAAGCAATGTATACATTGTAAAACCGGACTTGGCTAAAGCAATCTCCAAATAGATGGCAGAAACTGACAAGATTAGGCTAACACAGTGTCGGCAAACCTTTTCGGCACCGAGTGCCGAAACAGGAGTGTGCGTGGGCGTAAGGGAACACCAGAAACCGGAACAGCACCTCCCCGGCACGCCAGTGGTGAAATCCAACTTTTTTTACTACCGGTTCTGTGGGCATGGCTTGGTGGGTGTGGTGTGTCTTGGTGGGCATGGCAGGGGAAGGATACTGCAAAATCTCCATTCCCACCCCACCCCAGGGGAAGGATACTGCAAAATCTCCATTTCCACCCCACCCCAGGGGAAGGATACTATAAAATCTCCATTCCCTCCCCACTCCAGGGGAAGGATACTGTAAAATCTATATTTCCACCCCAGTCCCGGGAAAGGATACTGTAAAATCTCCATTCCCATCCCACTCCAGGGGAAGGATACTGCAAAATCTCCATTTCCACCCCACCCCAGGGGAAGGATACTATAAAATCTCCATTCCCTACCCACTCCAGGGGAAGGATACTGTAAAATCTCCATTTCTACCCCAGTCCAGGGGAAGGATACTGTAAAATCTCTATTTCCACCCAACTCCAGGGGAAGGATACTGTAAAATCTTCATTTCCACCCCACCCCAGGGGAAGGATACTGTAAAATCTCCATTCCCACTCAACTCCAGGGGAAGGATACTATAAAATCTCCATTTCCACCTGCCCCAGGGTAAGGATACTGCAAAATCTCCATTCCCATCCCACTCTGGGGCCAGCCAAAGGTGGTATTTGCCAGTTCTCTGAACAACTCAAAATTTCCACTATCGGTTCTCCAAATTGCTCAAAATTTCTGCTACTGGTTCTCCAGAACCTGTCAGAACCTGTTGGATATCACCCTGTGGCGCGCATGTGCGGGAACGCTGGAAACTGGAAGAGCAGTGCCCTGGTATGCAAGTGCAGGAGCACCAGAAACCGGAAGAGCAGTTCCCTGGCGTGCATGCACGTGCCGGGAACCTGAGCTTCCAGTTTCCGGTGTGTGCATGCACGCCGGTCACCTAGTCTTCCAGTTTCTGGCACGCATGCACGTGCAAAGACCAGCTAGCACGCCGGAAACCAGGAGCTGCTCTTCCAGTTTCCAGTGCTCCTGCATGCAAAGACCAGTTGGCTGGTGCGCATGTGTGCGCTGGAACCTAGAAGAGCAACAGGTGACGGGTGGCGTGCCTGGAGAGATGACTCTGTGTGGCACTTCCGGCATGCATGCCATAGGTTCTCCATTACGGGGCTAACAGGTTTAGATCAGGAAGACAAACACCTAGGATTTTCATTTCTCCTTTACCTTTAGGGTCAGTCACAACCTTGCAGACTATAATAGAAATCTTGCAACACAGTTAAATAATAAAGTGCACACAGACCTAAACATGTCAATTACAAAGCCTCAAAAACATATAAAAACTCATCTACCGGTACGTACCAGACAAATTTGCTAGCTGCCCCCAGAAATGTTTGCTGTTGTCACTGCTGTCTCTGGGCCAATAAACCTCCTTTCCAATTGCAGCTTGCCTCAAACCTATTTTCCTCTGCCTGCGTTTCTCTCCCAGTTTGAAATAAGACACGGACCGGATTTAACCTCTAACACCAACATAAATGAACACATGGACAGCAGACCTAAGTCAGTTCTATTGCAACCTCAAAATTTATTGGCAGTATGTTAAAAGACCTGGTTGAACAAAAATGTCTTTGTGTGGATCCCACAAAGACAATAAAATGCATGCCTCACTAGGGAAGGCAGCCTGGAGTTCTGAGCATCACTAGAACATTTGATGGCCAGACAGCTGCTTGTCACAGCTGTTTGACATGGGAGAATATCTGGAGCTTGGCCTCTAATAGGTGATCAGAGAACATTACACACTATCGCTATTTCCGTTGTCCAAGAACTAGTTTCAAAAAAATCTGCAATTAACCATCTTCTGCTTTTCCAACTTGGAAACTTTGCCTCAAATTCTCTGGCCTGTTCTGAAGCTGCCGCAAATTCTGTTACAAAACAAATGCATCCTGTACCATTCCGACCAAAGGAAATGCTTGTTTGTTTGTTGAGATGAGCAACTAAGATGATTAGGGGACTGGAGACTAAAACATATGAAGAACAGTTGCAGGAATTGTCTAGTTTGATGAAAAGAAGGTCAAAGAGTGACATGATAGCAGTCTTCCAATATCTAAGGGGCTGCCACAAAGAAGAGGGAGTCAAGATATTCTCCAAAGCACCTGAGGGCAGGACAAGAAGCAATGGATGGAAACTAATCAAAGAGAGAAGCAATTTAGAACTAAGGAAAAATTTCCTGATGGCGAGAACAATAAACCAGTGGAACCAGTGACTTGCCTCCAGAAGTTGTAGGTGCTTCAACACTGGAAGTTTTTAAGAAGAGATTGGACAACCATATATCTGAAATTGCATAAGGTCTCCTGCTTGAGGAGAGGGTTGGACTAGAAGACCTCAAAGGTCCCTTCCAACTCTGTTATTATGTTATTTAATGGCAAACATTAGTTGAGCACTGAGCAGATAGAAAGCCAGAATGGAAATTGAATAACCTTACCCAATCTGTTGTTTTCTCAAAATATTTGACTGGCACTCCAGGAAGATTGTTCGTTAAGGAGTTAAAGTTCATCACCTATGGATGGCTGATGAACTGTTTTAAACTAAGGGCAGAACATATGGATAAAAGATTTAGAAGGTGGAAAACAGATGGGAGGAAACATTTTCATATCAGCTTTCTCCCTTGAGATTAACAGCTAATGACATTTCTGAGTATGTCCTCTTTCAAATGGCACTGACATGCTATGATTTAGCTGTGCTGTTTAATCTTGTACTTTGCTTGTTCTCTTTCTCATATTTGTTCCCCATTGTGATCTGGCTTTGATGAGAAGGTGGATCAAAATTTAATTTTCTTCTATTCAGTCATGTCCGATTTCTGGAGAATACCTGGACGAACCCCTCGATTTTCTTGTCAAGGATTTTCAGAAGTGGTTTGCCATTGCCTCTTTCTTAGGGCTGAGAGAGAGAAATGGATCGGCCCAACATCTCCCGCTAACTTCATGCCTAAGGCAGGACTAGAATTAGCGCTCTCCCAATTTCTGGCTTGAATCACTATATCAAACTAGCTCTTGGATTAAAGAGTGGGAAATTATAAATTGGATTTTACCCTCAAATTGACTTTAAACACTAAATCAGGGGTGTCAAACTCAATTTTATTGAGGGCTGCATCAAGGTTGTGTTTGACCTCAGGGGGCTGTGGGGCATGGCCAGCTTGACGTCACTCATGTCGGGGGCGCTCTGCCAGTGAAAACGGGCTGCTGAGTTCCATTTTCGGATGCGATGGTTTCCTACAACCCTCTACCAGCGAAAACGGAGATGTTTTCGCTGGCAGAGGCATCACAGGCCTTGAGTTTGACACCTCTGCACTAGATGATGAAGCTAGAAATTGAAAAATAGTATTTCATCTCATTGAAAGTAGCAGTATAGGGAATAATGCCCAACCCTTTACTTCCAAGGCTATTGTAAGAGGTGACCAGGCTGAGCCTGAGGGGAGAAGTCAAATGTGTCATCAGTTCGGAGTCCCTTTACGCCCACAAGAGTTCTAAGTCCCGCGCACCTTGAATTCCTTTGATTTTTATCTACCGCCAATTTGCTTTGACCATTGGGCTCAAGTGTGGTCGTAAATCAAGAACTACCTGTACATGTTTCTTAACAGAAATTTGAGAAAGCCTGTCGGGAAAGGATCAACAGTATCCCCACTCCACTCTGCTCAAAACTGGCTTCTTAAAAAACAACAACAACAACAACAACGGGGAGGGGGAGAGTAGTAATGTATAATTTGCCCCTGAGCATTAAGTCCCCTGCTTCTTTCCGTTCTGTTCGGATTATGAGACAGGAAGATTGGCTAGCCAGCGTGAACCACCATCCACGGCCACAAAAGTCAGTGAGGCCTTATCCTAATTTTATCCGATGGCTTCCTCCCAAACTCTTTGTTTGAACTGCTCTTCGAGAGAAGAACGAACATGGAAGACTTCAAGGCTTCCTAAAATTGAAAGCTTCTCCCTGGGGTAATTGAAATATGTGGTGTGTTTTTTTTAATCAAAGGACTGATAAAATCGGATTCCAGGAGCAACACAGAAGAAACAGATAAAGCCGAGTGGGAATTTGGTGAAACCGAGACAGAGGCATAGGCCTATTGAAGACGGCCAAGCTAATTAGAATCGGTAACTCAGGCATTCTATTCCATGCTGTGCAAATGACCTCAGAAGTTTGAAATTTCCCTGTTCTAGTTTCTGTCTCTTTCTATCTCTGTGTGTATGTGTGTGTGTGTGTGTGTATTTCAGAAGTAAAAATAATAATGTGACTGATGGATTTTATGTCCTTGAGTGGCCAACCCCCAAACAGGAGTCTAGAATGTGGCAAATTTCTTTTAAACAAAAGAGTTCTTTTGAATTCTACATATGTTTCCGCTTTCACCGCTGTTTAAAACCCCTCTTCTAAAAATTTCACATAGAGCTTTCTGAGTTGATATGTTCAAAAGGGTTGGAGTGTGTGTGTGTGTGGAGGGAGGGAGGGAGGGAAAGAAAGAAGCAAGGAAGCTAAACTGTTTTACGTTTTTGGAAGAAAAAAAAACCCGTCGTTAGAGGGATGAGGTGGTTTAAATTCAGGTAGATTGATGAGCAGAAATGTCAGCTTAGATTAAAGATGAATAACTGTAGCTTTTTTTTTTATGAGGCAAAATGGTCAGGGGATTTTAGCAAGGGGTTCTCTGCCCAGTTGCCAGGTGGGCGTGGCCATGGTGGGCGTGGCCTAGTCGGCCTCCTGCACCACCGCAGGGAGGGCATTTTTGCCCTCCCCGGGCTCTGGAGGTTTTCCTCGAGCCTCTGGGAGGGCAAAAACGGCCTCCCCAGGCTCCAGAGGCCCTCCCGTTTCTAGCCTTCCTGAACTTCCTGTAGCCCTGTTAGATATTAACAGGGTAGTTTTCCATCTGGTCCACTGTTTGGGCAGGAAGAATGTTTAAATGTGATTGGCTGAGCTGCCTGACAACCTGAGTAGTTCGGAGAACCGTGTGTGTGTGTGTGTGTGTGATCAGCTGTGGCGCGTGATCTTCGGAGCCTTTTTTTTACTTTTAAAAGCATTTTTTACAACCTATTCAGGGCTTCCGGCGGTGACATCATCACGATCGGGTGAGGAAACGGAGGCTCCGTCTCTGAAACCCAAATTTCCTCATTAAGTGCTCTTTAGGGGCATTCCTGAACTTGGAGGGATCGGGAAACGAAAGAGGAATTCGCGAAGCCCCCTGGTGTTGCGCTGTCATCAGGGAGGTCGAGCGATCAATCTCTTAAATTGGTGGAGAAAAAGTCGGCCTTATCGGCGGACAGGAGTGATGGCGCCCGCCTAGAACGAAGCAAAAAGTGGAAGCAAATCTGAGTGACTGTCAGATAGATCACCTACAACAGAGACGGCAAATGGGACGCGCGATCCAATCAGAGGAAGACAAGTGAGTTATAACAGCGGCGATACAAGAGGAGAAGGAAAAAAGGGGGAATAACTACAGCGCGGAAAAGAGAAACCCATAGAATGACTAAGCAAATATAAGAAAAGGAGAAATAGCGCTTGAAACGGCCTGACTGCGGACTTTTACAGTTGATCAAAGGGAGCAGCCTGTGGACTTTGTGGATATAGAGACAAGCCGTTTGATCTTGGGAATTATAACTGATTCAAACCCCAAACATCGGAAACCGAGTGCAGAGACTGAAATACTGGACTAAGTGGTGAATTTCACGGATACAGAAGACCTGTCCGGATTTCGAACTCTGGATTTACAAATAACTTTGGATAATAAGAACTCAAGTTAAAAAAAAAGATTTGAAAATTGAATGCAGAGATCCGATTATTGGGAGAAGAAATTAAAAAAAAAAAAAGACTGAGACGACACAGATTGCGTTTTTTAGGATTGTGAAAGAACAGCCTGAGAGAGGTAAAACAAGAAGACAATAAGGACTAAAGAAAATAAAAAATAAGTGAATTATTAATTTTGAACCGTTTAATTAGTTAATAAGTTTATTATTTGAAAGAAATATATAAGTTGACAATATTTTTATAGCTATAAATTGTATTGTGAAATTGTAGATAGACAAGGAATTATTGTTAAAGTGAAAGACTGATTTTTATACAAAATAACAGATGAATTGACTGTTTCTCTGAGATAGACTGATTGAAAAAGGGGGTAATTGAAAAGATTGCTAATTAGAAAATTAAGAAAATCAAATTAAAATCTTGATTGATAAGTAAATAGATTTATATTGGGAATAAGAATTAATTGCTCAATTGGGATAACTGGCAATATAATATAATATAACTATATATAAATTGTGTGGTGTATAAGTAGTATTTGGAGGGGAAAAGAGATATTAAGGAATAACTTAATAATTGATGTTAAGGTTGGAAAGCTTTACACGAATATTAAAAATGTCTACAACATCCACCATAACAAAGACAGGGAAAAAACCTACAACGAGTACGTTAGTAATGACTCCTTCCCCCTCACAACAAAAAACAATAGATAGCATGATGGGGAAAGAAAAAGAAAAAGAAAAACTGGAAATGGCACCTAATGTAATACAAGATATGTTTCAAAAGATCCAGGAAACACTGCTTCAAACACAAGAAAAAATAGCTGAAAATCAGGAAGAAATGAGAACGTTCCATGCAGAGATCAGAAATGAATTAGGAGAAGTTAAGGAAGATATTAAGACCATGAAGGATAAAATTGGGGGCATTCAAAATTCTATAGCAGAAAATGAACAGAGAATTAGGAAAACGGAAACAAAAATAAATCACGTGGAATTAAAAGTAGAAGCAATGGAACAAAAAACCCTACAACTAAACAAAGAAATGTCAGATTCCTTGGCCATGCTCGAAATGGAAAAGGCCTCATACTTCTTGCGTTTTCAAAATGTTCCAGAGGAAAAAAAATGAGGATTTAGAAGGAAAGATGGTGGAGATTATTGCAGGAATGATACAAAAAGAGCCAGAAGAAATAAAAGGACAATTGGAAGAAACTTATCGTGTACAAACAAATTATATAAGAAGACACAGATTGGCGAGAGAAGTCCATGTTAAATTTTTAAAAAAATCAATCCGAGATGAAGCCTATAGGAAATCTAGAGAAGAAACGGTGATCTATAATGGAAAAGAAATTATAATTTTAAAACAGATACCCCGAAGGGTAAGAAATCTACGACAACAATATCAGTTTTTAACACAACTATTGATCAAATACAAGATAATGTATAGATGGCTGCCAATAGAGGGGATCTTAATTACATGGGAAGACAAAAAATATAAAATAGACACTCTAGAAAAGGCAAGAGAATTTCATAACACACATTTTAGACTAGAAGTAGAACAGGAAAGCAAGGAGGAAACAGATAGTAAAAGTCAAGAAGAAGAACCAATAGAAACAAATGAAGAAAAAGAAATAAGACAGAGGCAAGAAAAAGAGAGAGAACAGAGAGAAGGTGCAAAACCTAGGGAACGGATGGAAACAAGAAACACAAAAAAAACAGATACAATAGGCAATGGACGAACAGATCAAACTCTTTTCGGTAAACATTAATGGCTTAAATGCCCCAAAGAAAAGGAATCAAATTTTCACAAAATTACGAAAATTAGAAGCAGATGTGATATGTCTGCAAGAAGTACACATTCAAAAAGATTATCAAAAAATCTTAGAAAACCCCAAATTAGGAAAATTATATTTATCTCTGGCCCCAAAAAAGAAAAAAGGAGTAGTGATTTACGTAAAAGAAAAAATACAATCTAAACTAGTCTATACCGATGAGCAAGGTAGAGTGGTGATGGTTGAATTAGAAATAGGAAAGAGGAAAATGTTAATTGTAGGGATTTATGCACCTAACCAAAAACTACAGGTTTTTTTTAAAGACCTACATAAAAAACTAGCAGAATTAGAATATGATGATATTTGTGTAATAGGGGATTATAATTCAATAGTAAATGCAAAGAAAGACTATAAAACTGAGAAAAAAAAACAAAAGAAAAAAGAAATACTTCCAAAAGAATTCTTTACCATGGCTGAAGAACTAAACTTGGCAGACGTATGGAGGGAAACACATGAAGAAGAGGCCCAATACACCTTTTACTCCCATCCGCATAATTCCTGGTCAAGACTGGACATGGCATGGATGACCCCAAGTATCAAAATAGAAGTAGAAAAAATTGAGATAGGCACAAACCAATGGGCAGACCACAATCCATTATTCATAAACTGGAAAGGGGAAAGAAGACGTAAGAGATGGACAATGAACCAAAGATTATGTAAAGAAAAAGAATTTAATTTGATGTTAGAAAAGGAAGTAAAAATATTCTTTCAGATAAATAAAATAGAGGAAACCTCTTTACAAAACACATGGGATACTTTAAAAGCATATATAAGAGGCCTAGTAATAGCATATACGAGGAGAAAGAATAAAGAGAAGAAAAAACAATTAGATAAATTAGAGAAAGACCTAAAACAAATAGAACAAAAACTCCAGGAAAAGCCCCAGAACAAAACAATAAGAGAAGAATGGGAAATGATTAAGCATAAATTGAATTTGATAAACCAAGTAGAATTAGCCCAAAAAATAAAAATGGCGAAACAAAACTATTTCGAGCACGCAAATAAAACGGGCAGATGGCTAGCCTATAAACTGAAAAAAGAACAGGAAAAAAGAATGATATACCAATTGAAAGATGATAAAGGAGAAATTCAACATAGTAAAGAGGCCAAAAAAGATATTATTAAGAAATTTTATGCGAATCTATATAATCAGGGGAAAATAGAGGAAGATAAAATAAAACAGTACATAGGGGAATCAGGAATGCCCAAAATCACAGAAGAACAAAGAATTACTCTCAATAGGCCAATAACCAAATTAGAACTAGATGAAGTACTGAAAAAGCAAAAAAACAATAAAACACCGGGTCCCGACGGGCTACCGGTAGAAATATATAAAACAATGCAAGAAGCATTGGGAGAGAATATGCTGCGACTATATAATGAAGCTATGGAGAAAGCCAAAATACCAAATTCATGGACAGAAGCCATAATAACAATCATTCCAAAAGAAGACACAGATCTCCAGTTAATACAAAACTATAGACCTATTTCATTATTGAATGCCGATTACAAAATATTTGCAGCAATCTTGGCAGAAAGGATTAAATTAGTATTAAATACATATATACACCCAGACCAAAATGGATTTCTGCCGGGACGCCAAATAAAGAACAACATGAGAATAATACTTAATGCTTTAGAATACTATGAATCACACCCGGAGAAGCAGGCAGTGTTGGTTTTTCTTGACGCCCAAAAGGCCTTCGATAACCAAAATTGGAAATTTATGATTGAACAACTACAAAATATGCAAATTGGGGAAAAATTTGGGAAAATTATAGCAGAAATCTATACCAAGCAATCAGCAAGGATAATTATGAATGATGACATAACAGACAAATTTAATATAACAAAAGGAGTCAGACAAGGCTGTCCACTTTCCCCCTTACTATATATTCTATCATTGGAAATCCTGTTGAAAAAAATTAGAGAAGACCAAGGAATTCAAGGGTTAAGGATTAATAGAGAAGAATACAAAGTTCAAGCCTTTGCTGATGACTTAGTGTTTTTAATAGAAAATCCTATGGAATCTATACCTAATTTGTTCCAAAAAATAGAAGAATTTGGAGAAGTGGCTGGACTAAAAATTAATAAAAGTAAATCGAAGCTAATTGTTAAAAATCTTACGGAAATCCAAACAAAAGATTTGATAGATAATATACAAATTCAAACAACAACAAAAATAAAATATCTAGGAATTTGCTTATCTACAAGAACATCAGCAATTAAAGAAAACAATTATGATAAATTACTAGAACAAACAAAGAAAGACTTAGAAAAATGGGAAAACTTACATATTTCATTCCTAGGAAGAATTTCGGCCATCAAAATGATTATATTACCTAAATTTTTATATTTGTTTCAGGTCACCCCAATTAAATTAGATAAACCGTTTTTTGAAAAGCTGAACAAAATAACATCTAAATTTATCTGGCAAGGGAAAAGGCCACGAATAAAATTTAAACTGCTTCAGGATACAAAAGATAGAGGAGGAACTGCACTCCCTGACTGGGAGATATACTACCAAGCAGCAGTACTATCGTGGGTTAAAGACTGGATAGAATTAAAGGACTCTAGAACTTTAACAATTGAGGGACACGAACTTCAAACTGGCTGGCACTCCTTTATGTGGGATGAGAAATACAAATCACATTCATATTTTAAAACACATACAATAAGGAACTCACTATTACAAATTTGGCTTAAAATTAAAAAACAACATTATATGAAGATACCAAATTGGTTAGCACCGGCTGAATCAATTAGGCACCCAAATTTAACAGATAAGACAAAAATAATTAGATATAAAGATATAATTGACTATCAAGGCAAACTAAAGACAAAACAACAATTGGAGACAGACTTACACAGAGGAATAGACTGGTGGACTTACACTCAAATACAATCCAAATATAGAGAGCATATAAAAACATATGAAATTTATAATCAAAAACAAGAAATAGATAAAATTATATTAGACTCAGAAAATAAATTAATTAGTAGAATTTATAAATTTCTCCTACGCTATAAACTGGAAGAAGAGACAGTCAAAGAAACGATGATCAAGTGGGCTCAAAATATCAAACACACAATACCTTTGGAAAAATGGGAAAAGTTCTGGCAGGTAAACCTAAAGTTAACGAAAGCAACGGCGTACAAGGAAAACCAACTGAAAATGTTCTATCGGTGGCATATGTCTCCAACCAGATTGGCAAAAATACAACCTAAAAATAGCCCAATTTGTTGGAAGTGCAAAAAGGCACAAGGGACTTTTTATCATTTATGGTGGACGTGCCCGGCAGCAAAGAAATTTTGGTCTAACATCAAAAAATGGTTGGAACAAATAACAAAAACACAGATTGAAAAAGAACCAGAAACATTTCTATTAGGAATATTTAACAAATCATACCCTAAGGATATCAAATATCTTACAATTCACATATTAACTGGTGCAAGAATAACCTACGCAAGAAATTGGAAGCAAGAAAAAATACCAAGTGAAACAGAAGTAATAGGGAAAATTTTAGAATGCGCTGAAATGGATAGGTTAACCAAAGAATTACAAGAAAAAGAAGAATCAGACTATTATAAAATATGGAATAATTGGTATAATTGGTTAAAAATTAGAAATATACAAAAAATATAGGGGATATATTACCGATTGATACATATATATCTAATAAAAAATATTATTAGATTAAAGAAAGGTGAAGGAATATATTATAAGTAGAATTGTAGAACGTCACTCTGAAAAAATGCTTAAGAAGAAATTATATTCTTTTTGTGTATATGTTGTATAAATGTTTGTTGTGTATATGTTACGTATGTCTTTTTTAATATTTATATTCAATAAAAACTATTTTATAAAAAAAAAAAAAAAGGTAAAAAAAAAAAGGCTCTGACGATCGCACGCTACACCTGTGATCGTTGGAACCTCTTTTTTTTACTTTTTAAAAGCATTTTTAGTACCAGTTCCGGAGAACCGGTAGTAAAAAAAATGCCTAAAAAGTAATAAAAAAAAAAAAATTCCAACGATCAGCTGAGCAACGTGCAATCTTTGGAACTTTTTTTTTTTTACTTTTTAAAGCATTTTTAACAACCAGTTCTGGAAAACCAGTAGTAAAAAAAATGCTAAAAAAGTAAAAAAAAAAAGTTCCAATGATCACGCACTTTTTTTTAAAATTTACATTTTTTTACTACCGGTTCGGGTGAACCGGACTGAACTGGGAGCATTTCACCCCTGATAGGGGGGGTTATTATTTTATTATTTTAACCTTTTTGTTAGTTTTATTTTTATTTCTTTTATACTGTGCTTTTATGTCCTGTAAGCAACCTTGAGTCATCATGTGCAAGTAGGCAACAATATATGTTTTCTAAATAAATAAATGAATGAATAAATTCATAAATAGATGTATTTATTTATACAGTTGCACTGTCCGGGGGTCACAGGATCACCATTTGTATTTTTCCCAGCGGATTTTCGATAAGCAAACTCAATGGGGGAATCCAAATTTTTTTAATAACCTGATGATTGACTTAACAACTGTGGCAAAAAATGTCATAAAATAGAGCAAAACTCACTTAACAACTGTCTTGCTTAGCAACAGAAATTTTGGGGGGGGTCAATTGTAGTCGTAAACTGAGGGTTACCTGTCATGCCCAGATGTCATGTCATCCCAAAGTTTTCTGCTTGTCAAAATAATCCATTGAACCAGTGGTGGGTGTCAAAATTTTTTACTACTGATCCTGTGGATGTGGCTTGGTGGGCGTGGCAGGGGAAGGATACTGTAAAATCTCCATTCCCACCCCACTCCAGGGGAAGGTTACTGCAAAATCCCCATTTCCTCCTGAATAGCTGGGATTTGGGAGGCAGAGAATAGATGGGGGCGGGGCCAGTCAGAATTTTTACTACCGGTTCTCTGAACTACTCAAAATTTCCGCTACCAGTTTTCCAGAACTGGTCAGAACCTGCTGAAACCCACCTCTGCCTTGGACCCAATATAATCCTGTGAGGTCCAGAAGACACAGCCTTGGAAACAGGCCTTAACAGGCTTGGTGTAAATCCTTCCGTTTTTGTGAGATTCCTTGAAGACTTTAATCACACCATGTATTCGAATTATTAGTTTTAGTATTACTATTACTACTACTATTTCATTCGTTTCAAAATCTTAACCTTTGCTGGCTCACGCTACAGTATATGGGTTTAGGCTACCTTCAGTGTCCTCCAGAATATTTGACGGAATATTTTCAAAAATTGTAAGATCCACAACCATCATAATTGGATGCAGAGGCATGAATATATATGCCAAGTTCTACGCTTCAGTCAATTTTGATTGATACAGGTTTCATAGCTTGTTCTTGGAATGTTCAACGTTGACTCAGCCTTCCATCCTTTCGAGGTAGGTAAAATGAGGACCCGGATTGTGGGGGCAATAAACTGACTTTGTATAAAAAAGAACACCGCTTGGGGGTGCCAAAAGCCCTACTAAGCAGGTATATACAAAAGTATGAAGGCTATTGCTTAAAGCATTGTAAGCCGCCCTGAGAAGGGTGGCATATAAATCGAACCAATAAATAAATAAATAAATAAATAAATAAATAAATAAATAAATAAATAAATAAATGTAGTCCTCAATTCCTCCCGGTTCCGTCCGGTTCCGCCGAACCGGTAGCGGTGACAATATGACGTCACTGAACCAGTTCTGCCCACCCACCCCCACGTTATTCTTAACTTTTATTTGGCCCCACCCCCAATCTATTGCTGCCTCCTGAGTCACAGCTGATCGGCTAGAGGGAAAAAAAACTGTTTAAACTCCTGCCCCGGGGCTTCAATGGGCTGCCCTACAGCTGATCAGTGTTAAAAGAAAACAAATGAGTAGACCGGTACAGCTCTGCAAGCAGTTAAAAGCCTGGTAGACCAGTACCTCTGTTAAATCCTAAAGAATTGTCACATGACCATCAAGCCACGCCCATAAAATAAGGCACACCCACAGAACCGGTAGTAAAAAATTTTAGAAGTCCCCCCTGGCCTGAAGTTACAATGGCACTGAAAAAAGGGATTTACAACTGATCCTCACACGACTGTTGCAGCATCTCCAAGAACTGATGGATCAGCGGAAGCAAATCTACAGAACAATTTTTTGTAACGGGTGGAAGATGATCAAAAACATTGATTTCCAGGAAAAATGACATTGGGTTTTGTCTGGAGCTGCATCATGATCCCAGAATGCCCTTCTCCTCAATTCTGGAGATGCAAGAAAAGATGACTGATTTTTAGAGCAGGTAAGAAAAAAAACTATATTGCATATTTTTCTTAAACAATATTATTGGTAGAGAAGACTATCGATGCACGCTCATATGAGAACATGAGTAATTCAGGGGATGGATAACCAAGAGATATACTTGCATGCATTTTTCTTTCTTCCCTTCAATCGTGTCCAATTCTCAGAGACTGTCTGGACAAGTCCCTGCAGTTTTCTTGGCAAGGTTTTTCAGAAGAGCTTTGCCATTGCCTCCTTCCTAGGGCAGAGAGAGAGGGACTGGCCCAAGGGCACCCAGTTGGCTTTGTGCCTAAGACTGGATTAGAACTCACAGTCTCGGTCATAAGTCACTTTTTTTAGTCTTATTGTAACTTCAGAGTCATGTTTATGGAGATTCTCAGGTACCCAGGTCATGGTTGTCCCAAAGGTGCTTTTTCAAGAGGCAACTGGACTTCTTGGGCTTTCTTTGAAGATGTTTCGCTCCTCATCCAAGGAGCTTCTTCAGCTCTTGAAGAAGCTACTTCAACTCAGAGCTGAAGAAACTTCTTGGATGAGAAGCGAAACGTCTTCAAAGAAAAACCAGAGCGTCCAGTTACCTCTTGAAAAAGCACCTTTAGGTCAAAGAGTGATGGTTTTAAGTCAAGGATTACCTGTATTTCAAATAAACAGGTCTGTGCATCAGGCTAGTTGAATCATAGTAGATTGTTTTCTCTTTTCTACCAATTAAATGTCTCCCTGGTGTATTATTGGTCTTACTCATTTATTTGCAGCCAAGATGGCCATCAGGAATTCTACCTGAAGACCTTTGGAAGGAACCAGTTGGAACAAGGAAAGGCTAATATTGTCCATGGACTTTAGTGTGATCAATATTGTCAGTCTGATTTCCTTTGTATTATTCCCTCTTTAGTTGAGCCCCATAAAAACAACCGGTTTTTTTTGGCCAGCTGCAATGAGTGACCCCAGTATCAGCATATGAATACACTTTGCTTTTTAAACGCTGCTGAGTGCATATTTCCAGCACTAACAATTTTAATCAGGCAAATTCACATGCAGATTACAGCAGGCCAAGCCAACTCTTGTTATCATTATTGACCAGAACGGTGAATAATATTCCAAATATAGCCTTGCTGATATTTCTTGTGGCTGTCACATCAACTCACTTGGAAATTAAGCAGAATCTTAGCCAATTCAAAGTCTGCAGGGTTGTACATTATCCTGACTGATTGCTCTTTTATTCTGACCATGTTCTAATGTTATTTGTGACCCTTTATGACCTAACTAGTTTGTGAAGAAGGCAGTTGTGCAGTTGTTTCGTTTTCAAAAACCCTTCATTGGGCAGGGCTTCTTAAAGCCAGAAAACAGGAGGTAAAACGACGTTCGAGGACTAAAGTTAAACTGTTTGTTTTTATGAATCCCTGCCCTTCCCCCACTATTTAAATGTTAGATATTATGATTCTTTTCTGACTATCTCTGCCCCACAAAGAATTGATAGTTTTCAGGGAATTAAACTATCTGAATGTCTACTGCTATCAAATTAAAAATTGAACAAATTGCATTGGAAGGAAAAAAAAGTATAGATAAACCTCTACTTGCGACCCACAATTGAGCCCAAAATTTCCATTGCTAAGCAAGACAGTTGTTGAGTGACTTGTGCTTCATTTTAATTTACTTTTTTTTTTTGCCACAGTTGTTAAGCGAATCACTGCAGTTGTCATGTGAATCTTGAGGTTGTTAAGTGAAACTGGCTTCTCCCATTGACTATGCTTGTCAGAAGCTGGCTGGGAAGGGTATAAATCAGTGCTGGGTTGCTCCCGATTTGGTCTGGTTCTATAGAACCAGTAGTAAAACCCGCGGGAGGCTCCGCCCACCCCGTCATCATGTGTGATCTGCGCATGCGCAGAAGTGTGACCGCTCCCACTGCAAATCGGTAGTAAAGGTAAGTAGAACCAACCCCTGGTATAAATGGGTTGTAACTTTGAACGGTCACTAAATGAATGGTTATAAGTCAAGGACTACCTATATTCAGAATGTGAGTAGTATACACTACAGGTAATCTTCCACTTACAATTGTAATTTTGCCCACAATTTTGGACAAAAATCAAAATGGTTGTCAAGTACATCACCATGTGACAATCTTTTTTGTTGCAGCTGTTAAGCAAACACTGAGGTCATTAAACAAACTCATTGTTTGCTATAGGGCAGTTTTGCTGGAAATTGGAAGTAAATGCTGTTTTTCAGCAAAAACCTTGTAAAATTGTGGTCATGTGATGATGGGGCAACCGCAAATGGCCATAAATGTAACGGTGAGGTTTGGGTGTTTCGGACATCAGAACGTTGAATCTAGGTCATAAGTCTCATATTTGGGATCCGTTGTAAGTTTGAACATTTGCCAAGCAACCAAGTTGTAAGTCGAGGACTATATATGGCAGTGTTTCTCAAGCTAGGCAAATTTTAGATGTGTGGAGCCAGTCTGGTTGGTCAGGGAATTCTGGGAGTTGACATTCAAGTCATCTGAAAGTGGCCAAGGATGAGAAACACTGGTATATGTACACTACTGTTATAAGGTCACAATTTCCTATAAGTGATTAGGCAAATGCATACAGATGTTATGTCTATCTTATATGCAGCTCTATCATTCCTCTCTATTGTAGTTGTTTCCTTATCACATTGCCTCTCCAGGATTCATGTCTATTGTTCCTTATATACATTTCCTGTTCCTGTTGTTCACTATCTAATAAAATGGTTTTTGCACAGTGATGGCTTGTAGTGTGTTTACTTACTCTACATGAAACAGCAAATCCACAGAACACCATTTTGAGGCATCTGCTAATAGCAGAGATATCAGATAGGAGGATTCCATTCTTCATAAGAACATAAGCAATGCTTGGCTGGATCAGACCTCTGGTCCATTCCAATCAGCAATCTATTCTTCCAACTCAGTGATCAATCAACTTTCATGGACATCTATGGAGATTCTCAAGCTTCCAGGTCAGGGTTGTCCCAAAGGTGCTTTTTCCAAAAGGCAACTGGACTTCCTTGCTTTTGTCTTTTAAAACGTTTTGCTTCTCATCCAAGAAGTTTCTTCAGTTTCTTCATCAAGAACTAAATTAGCTTTTTTGACAAGAAGCAAAATGTTTTAAAAGAAAAAAAAAAACAAGAAATTCCAGTTGCCTTTTGGAAAAAGCACCTTTGGGACAACTCTCACAGACCAACACCTAGGAAGCCCAGTAGTTTCCTAGCAGATGGCTATCAGAGGCAGACCCATTGCTGTTAAATTAAGAACCATGGATCTCCATGACTTCCAAGAATGAATCCAACCCTTCTCTGAAGCCAACATAGATGGTATCGTGCCACATCTTGTGCTAACAAATCTCAAAGTTTGATTACGTGTTGCATTAAAAAAAAAAACCTTTTCATATAACCTTCCAGGGTTCATTTTCATTAGATGACCCTGATTTGGGGAAAAAAGGTTTACCTTGTCCATTTTATCTGCCCCATTCACTTTTTCATATCTCAATCACCCACTTCCTATTAGTCACCTGCTTTCTAGTCAGAGTTTTGTTCCATATAGCATCAACCTTGTGAATTTTCAAGTTTTCTCTTTCCGCTATGTGTTCAAAATGGACAGTGATTAAGATATACATGTATAAATATATATGTATATAGCATGTGTATATGTGTGTTATGTATGTGTATGTGTAGATATATACTTTTAAGAGCAGGCAACAGAATTTCATTTTTAATGTGTGTGTGGATACCCACAGTAAAAAATGACAATAAAGGTTATCTTATTAAGAAAACCCAAGAACCCAAGAGTCATAATCTTCATGCAGATGCTGCTTCAATGTTGGACCATCTTAGCTGTCCTCCTCAGGAGCTTCTCTAGCTCCACTTTATGTCCTGTGCTCCTGTCAACGACCAAAATAGCACACAATACCGATAGCCTTTGACTGATGACCACAATCAAATCCAAAATTTATGCTGCTAAGTAAGACATTTGTTAAGTGAGTTTTGTCCCATTTTAAGTCCTTTTGTTTTACGTCCAGTTGTAAGTGAATCACTATAGCTGAGTTAAATTAGTAGCAAGGGGATTAAGTGACTCTGGCTTTCCCACTAACTGCTTGTCAGATTGTGAAATGTGATCACATGACTCTGGGATACTGCAACCATCATAAATATGAACCATTTACCAAGATCACATAACCACTGGGAAGTGTGGAAAACGGTCATAAGTCACTTTTCTCAGTGCTTCTTCGAACAGTCAGTAAACGAACTTCAAACAGTCAGTAAACAAACTGTTATTAGTTGAGGACTATCTGTAGTCCTCATGCAGAGGCACCATTGATTTGTTTTTTTAAAAAAATAAATTTTATTAATTTTTCCAAGTTTAAAATCAACATAAGACAAAAACATCGATTATACATAAAAACAAAAACCATACATTCCCCTCCCTCCCTCCCCCATTCATAACACTAAATATACGAAGACATCTATCCCGGCAGATAATATTCCTGCCCTCATTAATAAATAATTATGCCCACAACACAGAATAAAGTAAATAATCTCCAAAAATGGTTTTCATCTCTCCTCACATTGACTTAGGCCCTCACTTCATCTCAATCCTTTTATTCAACCACCCATACCAACTGTCCCAACTTTGAAAAAAATTCAGAATCCTCCTTTT
This sequence comes from Pituophis catenifer annectens, assembly GCF_029215685.1. Classification (NCBI taxonomy): domain Eukaryota; kingdom Metazoa; phylum Chordata; class Lepidosauria; order Squamata; family Colubridae; genus Pituophis; species Pituophis catenifer. The sequence goes on along the minus strand of NW_027256886.1, from coordinate 8,923,847 downwards.
CTTTCAACATAAACGTCATTCTATCCGCCTCAGCGCACTCTAATATTTTATTTATAATTTGGGCCCTAGCCGGTATCTCTTTTTCTTTCCACTGTTGGACGAACGCTATTCTACCATTGATTTGTATAGGATTAACTGCTCCAGGGCAGCCACCCACTCCGCCTTCACCTTTATTGCTCCCCATATGGCTTGTAACCATAAAGCAACGTTTCTCAACTTTTAAAAGGGGGACTTTTAAAAGTCCCCGAATTCCCCAGCCACCAGAAACCTAACTGGGGAACTCTGGGACTTTGAAACCAAGACTTCTTAAAAGCAGCCAACGTTGAGAAGCACAGCCAGCTTTTCCTTCCATTCGACTTTCCATTTGAGCCCCACTTAAAGGATGCCCGGCTGTTACTGGAGGCCTCTCAGCCTCCCCCCACACCTCATCACAGGTGTTTTACACTACAACTCCCACGCCTCCCGCTCAGGTGCATAACGGCTTCGAGCCGCTAAGAATGCTGGGAGTTGAAGTCCCGCCACCGCCGTGGCGGCCAGAGGCAGCCGGATGAAAGGGGGGGGGGGGAAGAAACACTAGCCACGCGAAGAAGACGCGCAAGCCCCGCCCCCTAGGGGGTGGGGGTGGAAAGGAAGCCAGAACTCGCCTTCGGGGCTTGCGCGAGGCGCCCGAGGAGGGACGCAGAACCGCCGAGGAGATCCTTCCGACGCTGTGAGTCGCCCGCGGCGACTGAGGGCGGCGCCGCCCCCGCCTGTCGCGTTTGCCCTGCCGCTCCGCCTCCCACGGCCCTGGGCCTGCGCCGGGTGTGCGGAGGGGGTGGGGGGGAGAGCCCTGGGGGCGGAGGGGGGGGGGCGCGTCCCCTCCTTGTTCTTCCTGCCTCCTCTATAACCCACTCAGGTGGCGATAGTTTCTAGAAGCCCGTCCCGGCGTCCTTTGCGGCCCCAACATGGAGGAGCTGACGGTGGAAGTGCGAGGCTCCAACGGGGCCTTCTATAAGGTACGCCGCGCCCCGCTCCTCTTCGGCCCCCCTCCCTCCCCTCCGGGCCACCGGCTGAAGCGGGAACCACCGGGAGCTGCGACTTCAGGGCGGGGTGTGTGTATGGGGGTGTGGGTGGCTCGGCCGCCATCGCCCCTCGGTCGACCATTGTTGGGGGGGGGTGTCTTTCCGCCCTGGGCCGGAGAGGGGGAAGGCTGAGGGGCCTATAGGGGGTCGCTGGGGTGGGCGGTGGGGGCTGAGGACAGGCTGGTAGGGAGGGGGGAGAGGGGCAGTTTGTGGTGGGCGTTTTGTTGGGGCTGCGGGGAGGTTTCGTCCTCAGAAGTGGGAGCCGGGAGCCTGGGGTGGGTGGGAAAGGGATGCCGTGAGGGCTAAGGCGGCTTTTCATCTCTTCTTCCAGCCTTTGGAGGATGGTTTTCTCATCCATACCCATAATAATAATAACCCAGTCCATAACCTTGGTCTCCTTTGGGTTTTTTTTTAGTGCAGAGACATGGGGTGGGGGGGGGTGGGGGCGGGCATGGTTTTTCGGGACCCCAGGATGAGTGTGGGGTTAGGGATAACTCTGTTCTTAATCCCCTCTTTTCTGTCCCCTTTACTCATCCCCCTCTTTTCTGCCTCCTTTACTCATCCCCTCTTTTCTGCTTCCTTTACTCATCCCCCTCTTTTCTGACCCCTTTACTCATCCCCCTCTTTTCTGACCCCTTTACTCATCCCCATCCTTTCTGGTCTTTTTACTCATCTCCTCTTTTCTGGCCCCTTTACTTGACCCCCTCTTTTCTGACCACTTTACTCAACTCCTCTTTTCTGGCCCCTTTACTCATCTATTTTCTGACCCCTTTACTCATCTTTGATACACTCCAGGAGTTGTGAAGTCATAACAATTAAAATAAAATGTAAAAAAGAGACCCGCTGGCCTGAATGTTGCCCCTGGAACATTGTGTGAAGTTCTGATCCTCCTAAATTGAGGAAACTTTCAGGTCACAACTTTGTGGCATAATGGTGTGGCTTCTTTCGTCTTGGGTGCTCTCGGGAGTTTATTTATGTCATCCGAAAGCCTTTTCCCCTGCTACCCTCTCTGGAATGCCAGGATGTTGCAGGATCAATACAGGATACTCTCTCAGCTGTTGCTGTCAATCTGTCTTCCTGAGCCAAGCCTTGGATTCTTGAAAATCCTAGCCCTTTTTATGGTGTGTGAGGCCTGTGCGTTCCTTTAGAGAAGTACTGCTAGCGGTCAGTGGTGTGTGAATGTTAGTTTATCACTGCATTGTGTAAATTAATTGCATGTAATAACATGAATGTATGCTTGTTCTATCCTGCTATCAGATTCCATGTTCTTTTTTGTTTTTTAATTTCAAGTTGAATGAGTCGTGGTTAAGAACAATAGGGCTCATGGAAATTTGAAGGATTCTTAAAAAAGAGATGTTCCAAGCACTGTCCTTAATCGTTTAGTAAGACTAATGGGAGGAATCCCTATAAAACGTTATTTAATAGCTCTAACAACTATATTTCATACTTTTGAATTCCTACATAGCATATGAGCTGTGCTTTTCATCTGTTGTGCTAAGAAAGTCTGTCTTTTTGAACCAAATGCCTCATAAGTTTTTGAACTGGGAGGGCTGTTTCTGTTTCTATAAAGTGTTTTGGCTTTTCCTTGCTTCATAATGTTGAACTATAAAATGAAATTTTTTAAAGACTTTAGTGTTTAACATGTATTCCATATTTAATTTACTTTTTAAAAAAGATAAACTGGATGGACATCTGGAGCCATCAGTTGAGCCATTACTTTGTATATATATGTAAAAGAAGTTGGGATATATTCTGTACTGAAACATTTCTCATTTAGTTCGCTCAAATTCATTTTCTCTTCAACTATTTTATATCAAAGGAATGAGAGAACGCCTGAATTTGTAGAAGATACCTCACCCCAAAAGTATCTGCAATCCACTAGTATTGATGTTTTAACAGAAGTTTGTTTCTTTATTGCTTTTGTGTATTATTGCTTGTGTGCACATAAATGAAGGGAAGTGGAAATGATGTTGTTAGAACAGAAGCTGTTGTGATGGTATCCATTCCACATTAGTAGGTGTGTAGCTGGAGGCCTCTTCTTGTGTCCATTTTGTTACTAGAGGCACAGGCCATCTCAACAACTGAAGGATCTACAATCTGCTCATTTAGCAGCTCAGGTCTCTTGGATTGGGATAGCTCAATGTGTGTTTGATAACACACAAATGGTTTATACAAACACACTTGACATTGAGATACCCTTGAAGGTTGTCCAGAAGTTGAAATTGCTGCAGATCATAACTACCTTCTTATTAAATTATATGCTAAATTGCATCACATAACATGGGCCTGAAAGTGCTGCACTGGGCTTCCCTTAATTATTGGATCCAGTATTAGGTGTTGGCATTGGTCTATAAAACTTTTAACTAGGTACCAGGAATTTAATATTGTCTTCTCCAGTACAATCTAATCTATGCACTGAAGGTAGCTGGGGAAGCCCAACAGGTTGATTTGGTTCAGAGTTCAAGGGCTAACGTTAAGAGTCATAGTGGTACAGTGGTTAGAATGCAGTACTGCAGGTTAACTCTGCCCACTGCCAGGAATTCGATTCTGATCAGATCAAGGTTGACTCAGCCTTCCATCCTTCTGAGGCTGGTAAATTGGAGACCCAGGTTGTTGGGGGCAATATGCAGACTCTATAAACCACATAGAGAGTGCTGTAAAGCACTATGAAGCAGTATATAAGTCTTAAGTGCTATTGCTATTAGGACATTCTCAATAGCAATACCTCAGTTACAAAATTCTACAAAGGAAAGGTAGTTTATCTTTTAGCTGTCAGCTGAAGATGTGCTTGTTTACCCAGGTATTTATAAAGTAATGATTCTTGAACCACACATTTCATATTTCCTGTTTATTTGACTTTTCTTACAATTAACATTGTTTTTAATTTTGAAAGTAGTTTTAAAGAATTGTTATTTAACATTACTATATTCCTTTTTTTAGTTGCTTAGGAACCTGTGGAAGTAATAATAGTTATTTGTAGTGGGATTTAAAATCACATTAAGAAGTTATATTAAAATAATCATTGGCAGATTTATTTTCTCAATGCTGTGCTACATTTTATTTAGATTGAGCTTGAATACTGAGCAGACAGCAACATCAAACTCTGTTTATATCCTGTTTCTTCGTTCAGATGGTTAAGTGGATAGCTGTAGTTATAATGCCAAATGTAAAATATAAATTAAAACTAACAGAAAAATAGACAGTTAAAACTTTGATTAAGGATATGAGTTCACAGCAAAAGCAAAATAAAGACCAAATATGACTTGTGACAGAATGTTTTGTATAGCCTAGGAATAAGGACAAACAAAATCCACTTCTGCATGCTGGATAAATGGACTTTTGAGAGGAGATACTTTATCAATAGGGTCTGATCTGTTTAATAACAAATCCTTGATTTTAGGCAATTGAAATATCCCATTTTTCTGGTGTGGACTTTATAAAATCTGATTATTTCTTTAATTAGAGTTCCATATCACCTTTAAGCATTTGTAGGATTATCACATATTTTACTTGTTAATAGCTATTATAATCACATGAAAAATAATATAATTAGACATACCGTAAATCATTTTCACATATTCTAAGAGATGAGTACTAGTCTTTTGGAAATCTATATCTAGTTTTCCCTTTATTTACGAAAAGTAATCTGAAAGACGTTGAGAGCCTGTCTTTTGAAGAACATAATATGCCAGAAACATTTTCATCAAAAAAGAATGTGTAATTTATCTGAGGCCCTCAGAAGATGCTGAATCACAACTTGTAGTCTCTATCATCATTAGCCAAGGTTGTTGGAATTGCTGATCATTGCAAGGGAACACATGAAAGATCTTACTTTCCTTACCCCCAATTTAGGTGACAGCTTTCAGTAGCTAGATTTGGAAACTAGGTTGAAAAAAAATCAAGCAGGCTGGGTTTAACCAGAGTTTTGGAGAAGATCTCTACATCTTTATTTCTATATTAATCAAGCCAAATTTCCTGCCTCTGGAGAAATATTGTTGATGCCAATTTTCTCCCCACTCCACAAAGGAATTCTACTCTGCATTTCCTATTTGTCATATTATGATCAGTCAGTGTGATGATCATTGATCATAGCAATGTCATTAATTGCTACCACCAATAGCCTCCCACCGGCCAGTACGCTCTCATAGAGAGGGGCTCCTCTGGGTGCTGTCGGCCAAACAATGTTGACTGGCGGCCCCCAGGGGGAGAGCCTTCTCTGGGGGGGCACCTACTATCTGGAACGAGCTCCCCCCGGAGATACGGAGGATCCCGGATCTGTGCACCTTCCGCCGCGCTCTTAAGATCTTGTTATTCCACCAGGCGGGCCTGGTCTAACTTTCTCCCTCTTTTTAAATAATTTTTTTAATATTTTTTAATATTTTTAATATTCAGAGTTTAATTTGTTTTAAATTGATTGGGGTTTTTTTTAATTTGTCTGGGCCAAACTATTTAATTCGATTTTATTTCTGCTTTTTAAATTTTGTATGTATATATTTTATTGTTGGCTGTTCACCGCCCTGAGTCCTTCGAGAGTAGGGCAGTATATAAATCAAATAAAAGTAAAAAGTAAAGTAAATTGAGAGTCATGAAAATCAGAATACTTAATAATGCTTAGTTCTGCTGAACTATAACAATTATGGTTAACCTGGCTGAAATTAGTTTTTTTAAAAAAGTTACGCTCAAATTGCTGTTTCATTGTTTACCACAATTTGCATAACTAGAAGGCAGTGAAGACGATCTGCGTCAAACCAGCTGAAGTTTGTGGTGGGGAAGGAAGCACCAAAAGAAGAGTTACTTCTCATATTTTGTGTTCTGAAATCAACACTTATGTTTTGGACTTTCTCTTCAAGGAGTTCTAGGGGATTCTCAAATAATTGACAATTAATACCCCTCTAAAATAGTGAAATATTAATTAAACATGTAGTGAAATCATCCAGCAGATGACTTTTTATCGATTTTAACAAACTGCAAAAAACTTTTCCTAGAAGATGATGTCACGACTTAGATTAGCTGTTTGAAAAGACTTTTCATTTTAAGAGAGGTCTGAGGCATCGAAGAGGCCCTCTGAACATTATTTCAGTAAGTGGTTAATTTCTTAAATGAAGAGAGGGCCTTTGCCATCTATCTGATCCTTAACCATTTAGGATTTTGCAACTTTCATACCAAGCTATTAGGGCTGTGGTAGAAATTCTAGCAATAATAGTTCCCTCAGCCCAATAATAATAATAATAAATTAATAATATTGGGGATTATTTTTTTTCAAATGGATTGGACTTGCATGCAGTTCTCAGTGAAGGGAATTGTACGTACTTGAAAGTAATATTAGGGTTTTCCCCCCCTCCAGATAAAATTGGAAGGATTTTCAGAAATTCATTGAGAAAATAATAATTGAAGCAGATCAGCAGAAGCAGGCAATTTTCAGTAAGGAGGTCAGTTTTAGAGTCACATAAATATTCTTTTAGGAGAACTTTAATACTTGCTGAGAACTTTAGCACTTACATGGGAATACCTGGAGGCATAGAATAGACAGAAAAGTAAGAAAAGCATATTGATGAAGATGGTGGCAATCTATACTTGTTCTGTAGTCATAAAAAAATTCCATGGATTATCCATGAAGTCTGCTTCAGGCATGGAAATAAAGTTACATGTATCCTATAATTACAGAATATACCCCAGGACTGGCTTTTCTGTTCAGATTTGATTTGCTGTGAGCATTGTTGGAGGGAAGGAATGCTGAATAATCCCATTCCACAGGAGGCCAGCAGGTGGGGGGGGGGGAAGCCAACAGTTTGCTGTCTCTGGTTGCCCCTGCCTTTAGGAAGATCTTGTGTCCTGACATGAGGAATTTCCCTAGCTCCTTGGTTTTCAAAAAGATCTTGAAAACTTTAGTTTTTGGCAGAGAGGGTGCACACTCTGATGGTGCTGGAATTGTCTTAACTTAGTTATGTTAAATACAGTTTGATCAGGTTGTGTTATTTTGATTATAAACTGCCTTGAGTACTTTGTAGGAGTGGGTGATCACCTAATGTGATTGTTTTTATTTATATACCAGTAGAATTAGGTTGCAGCTGTTCTGCATTATTGTATACTAATTAGTATTCTTACAAATTTTGAACCTAGCTGAGAAACGTGTGTAATATTTTGTTCTTTTAAAGAAGCATATACCGTCAGTGTTTCATATAGTTGTCTTAATATGAAGGCTAAAATTTCATGAATGAATTTGTTGAGACAAATCCCTTGTTCTATATTACCCACCCTACAAGACAGAATGACTTTCTAAGAAGTTTTGGATGTGTTAGTTTTTTCTATGGACAGAGTTTTCAAAGTAGTTCACACTACTACAGATAAATATGCAGAAATCTAAGAAATATTCAGTACTTGCAATTTTAAAAATCTTCAGCTGGAAACTCTGTAAGGCGTTACCTTTGTTTAGGTCAGAGTCAGTGTTGTCCAGAGAACAAAATAGTCCTGGCAGAAAAAAAAATCTATATCCATTTTGTCTAGTGGGAATATTTTTAATTTTAACAGTTATTTAAAATAATTTGTATTAATTGGACTAATTAAATGTGGAGTATCCCTGATAGGTTTTTTTGAACAGAAGTGACAAAATTTGCTACCTTTCATATGTTTTGAAATCATTAATTTGACTATAAGCTATACCTGCCTCTACTTTTGCTTGCTTCTGTTACCCATGAGTCATATGTCTTTTTTAGTTTGAGCTCTCATTGGCTCTCTCACATTCACTTGTCACTGTCAAGTTGCATAGCTGTGAGGTTATTTTAGGCTATCTGATTTTGATAGTAGAGTTGTGAGTTAGCTATTGAGCATTTTAAATAGTATATCTTCTGTTGCTTCTTTGTAGTAATCAATTATTTTTATAGTAATATAAAAAAGATTATAGTTAAAAAGATAAAAACTAATAGAAACAAAAAGAAAAAATAAAGTGCAGAAAAATATATATATAAAAAATAAGCATATAGTTAAAAAAGCAAAAGAAATACATACATTTCTTCCCCCTTAATCACAAGTATAAACAATTTTAGTAACTTATCTTCTCTTAAAATACAACACATTATCTCTTCTTCCCATATCTCAACTCATATCCTCAAAAACTTCTCATTCATGTCTAGTTAACAAAAAACCACTAAAGGTTAACAGAGATAACAATTGATCTATTTTAACCTTGATCAGATAAACAAATTTATATTCCTTCCTTGTATTTTTAACAATCTTGATTTTTAGTGCTTTCAAATAATTTCCTAAAATTTTATTTCTTATTTTTTTATTTATCCCTTCTCACAAAAAGGATTTTAAGTCATCACTTAAAATGGACTGAGTGCAGTCCTCACAAGAAATCTACTCGCAGTTGAGCCCAAAACTATCAAGGTAGTCAGTCCCCTTGGTCTACAGGTGGTCCTTGACTTATGACTACAATTAAGCGGCAAATTTCTATTGCTAAGTAAGGCAGTTATTAAGTGAGTTGTGCCTCATTTTATGACCTTTTTGCCACAGTTGTTAAATGAATCATTGCAGTTGTTAAGTGAAACATTAAGCTACTCTGGGTTCCCCCATTGACTATTGATTATTGGAAGCTGGCTAAGAAGGTAACAAATGGGGATCACATGACCCTGGAACATTGCAGATGTCATAAATTCAAGTGAGTTGCCAAGCATCTGAATTTTGATCCCGTGATCATGGGGATGCTGCAGTGATCATAAGTGTGGAAAAGAGCCATAAATCACTTTTTTCAGTAGTGTGTAACTTTGAATAGTCACTAAAGAAATGGTTGTAAATCAAGGACTGCCTGTATTGCTCTTTCCCAAAAGATCTGAACTACTAATACTAAGGAGCATTTTGGACTTTAATACTTGAAAATACTTGAGGAGTAATTGTTTGACCAGCATGTCTGAGCAGGGCTCCCTCAAGAGGAGGCTAAATTTGTCTGTAACTGCTGATACAGTTTGTAGCTGTTGATACTGATATACTTACTATAGTGAAATGTAACAAAGGCAATTGTTGAGACTTGTCTTCTGATGGGAGATTATTTTGACTGGAGATACAGCAAATTGGATTTGACATATTATACACAAAATGTACACCTTATTACTGAGCTGTGGTCCTTCACTTTCCTGTAGTAATGGAGCTTTTACAGTGGTGTTTGATTCCATAATATCTCAGTATTGACTCCCTTTCAATTGATACGCTTCCACTGCAATTCTGAAATCCTATTAAAATTGTTTCTGTAGAAATTTACTGTTTCATTAAAAGGTTTATGCAGTTTCAAATTTGCTGACTTATTTCCTTATTACCTGCTTTATACTTTGAGATCTATTCTGATGCATTTGTGTGGTTGTAGACTTTCCCAATGGTGTGTTGTCTGCTTATTTCTCACTGTAGACTAAGATCACTAGAAAGGATTAAAATGGCATTTTGATTAGTAATTTGAATGATAAATGATTTCCTGCATAATTATCTTTTTTACGTTAAAATGTTTATATGTCTTAGGAAGAAATTATGGAAAATAGTGTTGGTTTCTATGTTGTGATATTCTTGGGTATAAACTGATTTTGTGTAAAGCCAAAAGTAGTATTTTTACAGTGGCTTAACACTGTATTTTTAATTCAAATTAATTACTAAATATGTATGTAGAGGATTACAGTTTAAATCAGTGGATTTCTACTTATGTGTCTGAATTAATTTCTGAGTAGATTTGTGTAGAATGGGTCTGTGAAGCAGTAATTTCAATAATTTTGGTTATGGTGATGGTATTATTTGCTCAATTAATCAAAATTGTCTTTGAAGGTTACAAAGTTAAGCATTTAAATCAGAAAAACAACATGTATTAAGTAGATAAAAACTTAATTACATATAAAAGCAATATCCAAGGATTATGGTCATTTAAAATTAAAAGTAAACCAGTGCCCTTAAATGAGCAGCGCAGAATGCACTTGCCCATTTGTTAAGTGGGCAAAAATGAAAGTGTGTAATGCTTGTTCTACAAGCATGGCAATGGCTTTGTGTGACCAGAACTAATTGAATGTGTTGAGATCAGTTTAAAAAGCCCTGAATGGCTTATAGTTTAAGAACCTCAAGGATTGGTTCTGATATACCATCTAATCAGTGGGCTAAGATCAGCTGGGGAGGCTGTACTTTTACTTCCACAGGTTGTGGGAATGGTCAGGAAGGAGGTCTCAGTGACAGTGCTTCAGTTATGGAAAACTCAGAAGGTTTCTATGCTTTGTTTCAGAAAATATATGAAAAGTATGCCATTTAATTCAGGCACACGTAAGCTACCGTGTTTCTCCGAAAATAAGACCGGGTCTTGTCTTATTTTCGGGAAGGCTAGGGGTTTTATTTTTTAGAGGTCTTATTTTTTCCCCCATGTACAGAGAGGTGGGGGGCAAGGGGGTGGGAAGCTGTCCCTCTTACCAGCAGCTTGGTCTGTGGAACAGCTGATCCCACTGCCGCCTCGAAGGATCCTGGCCACTCTGGCAGTCGATTGAGGCTGTAAAAGCAGCAGGAGGCCCACGCGCCTTATGCCTCCTTCAAAAACATCCTTACCTCAATCGGCTGCAATGGCCCAAGTTCTTGGTGCACCCCAGCCTCCGCCTGCCCTGCTTGCTGACCCTGCTGCTGCTGGGACACTTTTGGCTGCTGGCAGCCGAGTGGCTGCCTGTGCTGCTGCTGGCCTCATGGGGGCTCTTCACCCTTCTGGCAGCGCTGCTTTTGGCCATCCTGCTGGGCTGCTCCTGCCTGATGTGGGGCGAGTTGTCCCAGATCTGTGATGTCCAGAGCGCACAGCCGACACAAGATCTAGCGCCAGGTGAGCTACAAGGTGAGCTGCGGAAGAGAGGGGCCCTCGGCTGGGAGGTTGCCTGGTGCCACAGCAGGGTGGGGCTGGCAAGAGTGTGCAAGAAACCTCCAGGCACCCGGAGAGATAGAACAGCTGTTTTTGCCCTCCGCAGATGCATAGAGAGGATCTGGAGCCAGGTAAGAAAGAAAAATGGGCCTTCCCCACCCATTGTCAGGCCCTCCGGAGGCAGGAAACAGCCTGTTTCCCTACATTTGGTGGGCCCAGAAGGCCCGAAAATCAGCTGGCCAGTATGTGCATGCGCACCAGAGCTGAGCTGGTGTGCCCACTGATATGGTTACGCGTGCCACAGGTTCACCATCACGGGTGTAGACTCTCCTGCTTATGCAGGGAGTTGGACTAGCTGACCTCCAAGGTCCCTTCCAATTCTGTTATTCTGTTCTATGGCAACTGATACCGTGTTTCCCCCAAAATACGACCTATTCAGAAAATAACTCCTAGCTTGATTTTTTGGGGGGGTGGGCCTAATATACGCCCTACCCCAAAAGTAAGCCCTAGTGAAGGGGTGGGCATGGCCAGCACAGGAGGCAGCCCTTCCTTTCCCTGGTCAGCTAATGGCAGCTGGGCCCCTTAATCGCGACCCGTGGAACAGCTGAGCTGATTGGGAGCTGCCTCTCGTTCCCACTCCCTCGGAGACCCTCCGGAAGCCTGAAACGGCCCTTTCCCTACTCCCATTGGGACAGGAAGTGACCTTTTTACTGTCCCCAGCTTCCAGAGACTCCTAGACCGGGCCATCGCATGCCAGAAGCGGGGGGGGGGGGCAGGGAAGGGAAGGCGGGTTGCGCACGTATGTGTAGGGCAGGGTGCATAGAATTATGGGTGTGGGCACGTGCGAACCTCCCCCGCTACCCCTTTACTGGCACGCGATGGCAAAAAGGTTAGCCAACACTGGTCTACACCATTTCAGACAAGTGACCAGTCTCTTCTTGAAAACCTTCAGTGATGGGACATCTGCAACTCCTGAAGGCAAGCCATTCCACTGGCTGATTGTTCTCACCATTAGAAAATTTCTCATAGAGAAATTTAGAGTCCAATTGTTCATTAGATTGACTATTTTTATTGCTCGAGGATTATTGGTTTTATTCAGGGGAATACAATTGAGAATTGAGGTCTACAGGTTGTTCAGTTGCCATAGTTGCCCACCCCTGGTTTTATTGTATTGTATTATTGGCAGTTATAAAGTTAAGAGCTTAGCGAGTAAGCAGATAGGGACTGTAAATAGGAAAATGAGGTTAGGATGGGGTCTCAGAGTTTCAAAAGCCACCACAACAGAGACACTACTACGGTACTCAAAACCTCAGATGTTCCACACTACTGCACAAAGCATAAAAAGTAAACAATGAGAACTAGTGATCCTGATTCAAGGACAGAACTTGGTGGGATGGTATACATGATCGGCACATAGCATGAGAAGCCTACAACTTAAAATTTAAAAGTGGAAAACGCAGCAGAACATGGAATGTTGCATTGTACATAAAGAAAACAATATATTTGCACAAAAATCTTGGAGTTGCAGTGTGGCAATCTTTTTGAAAGAAGATGAATAAGAATAAAAAGAGAGAAATAAAATGGATACATGTGGTCTATACGTTTCAAAATGGTACTGATTCTGTTTTTCCTTTTATTCATACCCAAAATCTTTCCCACCAGTTTGATTTTTTTCTAGGACATGTTACTGGAGTCCTTGGGGTCTCTGAGTTTGGTTGTACCAAGGACTCCACAATTCAACCCTTAGCTACTGCAATAATCTCTTCTGTTGCTTTATTCACTTTTCCTCCTCTTAAGAAATTAAGACTGTAGGGCACAGAGGAGGTTTTAAGATAGGCCATATTTTTGTCAAGAGATCTCTAGTGGTTACAGGTGAGAGCAGTTGTCGAAGATTTATTCTTTGTCATAGTCTAGGACTGTGTTACCTCATGTCCTGCCTGTTGAACTGTTTCCTCCAGCTGCTCGCCTTTCCTGCTGAACCATGAGGCTTGACTTTAGGACTTGGAAAACCTTCCAGTCTTGAATAATTTAATGAACATGCTAGAGTAATAGCTTCTTTTATTCTATGTAATAGGTTATCATTCACTCTAGGAGCTACACAACTGGTGTGGCGCTATTTTTTCAAAATAGGATTTCTATTACTCACGTGGTCCCAGATTTTGGTTTGCCATGTACATCCAGGTACTGGTAAGCTGTCTTTCAATTATTGGCCAGTCATTTCATTTATGATTGCCTCATCACCTGGAATTGAATGTGAAGATGGAGTGAAGAAATGTGATATTAGAACAATATTTGTCTTGCTCTCGGTCCAGCAATGGAACATTTGGCCTGACTTGTTGCCATTTGCAGAATTTGCTTTTAAAATACTCTTTTAAAAGTACTCTTTTAAAGTATTTTACTTTGTTGTACTCTTGGCATGATGCAGAGTTTATGGCTGTAGCACACATGGTTTACTCTGGCCTTGAGTTCCTTGAGCCTCAAATTTTCCCCGTGGCTGTGCGTAAATGGACAGCGTATGTGCATAGAGAGGAAGGATCAAGAATTACCGTGTGGGATTTGAGTGGTTTTCCATTTAATTTTTACCTTACTTCTGCCTGTCCACTGCTTTCTCTTTGTGCAGGAATGGTTTCCCTGTTCTATGTATTCAGCATTTTCCCCTCCTGTTCTAAATTACACCTCTCTTCCAGATGAGGGGAATACACAATTCTGTGAGGAGGAGGAGATTAAAACCTTTAATTCACTGAAAGGGCTATCCTGACACAAAGCGATTATTGAAAGCAGTGTCAAATGTTGTGGAAAGCAGAGGAAATGGCCTTGAGGAACAGGTAGAAGAGTTGATGCCAAGGCTGGCCAGATTAAGAACATTGGCCTTGAGTTGCAACTCTAGTCTTTGTCGGTTAGGATCATTATTCTCCATGCAGTCCATGGTGGAAGGAGAGTGAGCATGAAGAAGGAGGTACTATCATATCTAACAGGTCTTGGGAACATGGAAGATAGAAGAGGAAATTATACAGGGAGCTGGATCACTGCAGAAAATATTCCTTACTTCAGAAGAAGGTGGTAGTATGGTATGAGAAAAAAACTCTTCTTAATAAAATGGTTAAAATATGAGCTATATGTTACTGTTGTTAGTTGGGCTCACAATTGGTTAAATGAATGCATCTCATTAATGGCTCCACTTCAGTTTGAGTTGAATGCCGCATGATTTAATCCAACACCAGGTCTGCAGATATTACAAAGCTGGGCTGAAAGAAACACAATTAAAATGTGACTCTTCAGTTGCTTGGATCAGGATGAATAGGGTTCTCTCTTTTAGTTCTGATTGCTATTTAAAATTTTAGTTTGCTTTAGTGTTATGTGTTATATTTATCTTGTATCATTATTTAATTATTCTGTATGTCATGTTGATTTTGGTAGCTATATAAATGTTTCAAATAAATCAGAAAAATCTAGTCTGGCCTGCTTATGGACTGAAATTAATAAGAGGAAATATCACAGGGAATTCTACATCTGGGTAGGAAATAAGAAATACAGGTAGTCTTCAACGTACGACCACAATTGAGCCCAGAATTTATGTTGCTAAGTAAGAAATTTGTTAAGTGAATTTTGTCCAATTTTACGACTTTTCTTGCCACATTTGTTAAAGTGAATCACTGCAGTTGTTAAATTAATAACATGGTTGTTAAGTGAATCTGGTTTCCCCATTAACTTTGCTTGCTGGAAGGTTGCAAAAGGTGATCACATGACCCCGGGGACATTGCAACTGTCATAAATATGACCCAGTTGTCAAACATCTGAATGTAAATCACATGATAGGGATGCTGCAAGGGTCATAAGTGTGAAAAATGGTCATAAGTCATTTTTTCAGTACCGTTGTAGCTTTGAACAGTTGCTAAGTGAACTGTTGTAAGTCGAGGACTACCTGTATAGGGCAGGAGAGGTCTGGCTTGGTGATAGCACATGTGAAAGGCTTCTGGGTGACCTTGTCAACCAAAAGTCAAATGTGAGCCAGCAGTGTGATACATCTACTAAAAAAGCAAATGCTATTTTTTGGGAGTGCATTAACAGAATCATAGAGTCTACTCATAGGAAGTAATTGTACTAATTTGCTTACCTTAGTCCAATCCCATTTGGAGTCTTCAAGTACCCCATTCTACTACTTTTTCAGGTTTCTTTCAGTTTTCTTTCAGATTTCTAGTGATTCTTCAAATCCAGGGAATAATCCTGGGAACTTTCATATTCATCATTCATTCATTTAATTTGTTTGTTGTTGATCGATATTTAGTCTTGAATTAATTGATATTAATGTGCAATGTTGGGATTTCTAGTGTTTGTACTTATTGCTATTCATTCAAATAATCATTTAGCAAATGTTTCTTGCATGTACACAGTAAATAAAATCTTTTTGTCCATCAGTCAGGTAACATTAGGAACTAATTTTTAATAGAAACAATTAAGAAAGTTTATATCTTTTCTTTTTACTTCTCTATATCACCTCCAGTATTATAAACTCATTGAAAGCTAGGAGTCTTATTTGCCAGGAATTGAGAGGGTTGGATGCCATGATCTTAGTTTTCTTAATGTTGTGTTTCAAGCCAACTTTTGCACTCTCCTCCTTTACCCGCATCAAGAGGCTCTTTAGTTCCTCTTCATTTTCTGCCATTAGAGTGGTACCCTGTTTGTCAAAAAAGACAACCCACCTTGAAAAGGAGCCCTATCATGTTTTTGAGCGCATACGATCAAATTAAGCCCCACCCGCAAAATTATCCCTAATTAAGATGCCGCCCACCCCAGGGTGCAGAGGGTGGGACGAGGCACACAGGTAAAAAATAAGCTAGGGTGGGGATGGGGGTGGTGGAGCTGCCCTACATACCAGGCCTTGCGCACCCCGACACCTGCCTCCCTTCTTCTGTGGATGCTTCTTGCACTTGCATGCATCGCCCCAGCTTCTGTTTCGCGTTCATATGCCTGCTGGAAGGCATCTGGGCCAATAACAGAGCTCCGGATTGATTTGGAGCTCTGTTATTGGCTGCAGATGCCTTCCGGCAGGCATCTGAAAGCAAAGTGGAGGCCGGGGTGATGCGTATGAGTGGTGGCAAGCAACCGCAGAAGTAGGCCAGCAGCGGGCTCCTACTGGGCGGGGCTGTCGGTGCCACCGCCATGAGGTGAGTCAATAATTAGAACCCTCCAAAAAGAAGGCCTAGCCATTTTTTCAGAGGTCAAAAGAAAATAAGACCCGGCCTTCTTTTTGGAGAAACACAGTATCATCTGCGTATCTGAGGTTGTTGATATTTCTCCCGGAAATCTTAATTCCAATTTGTGATTCATCTAGCCCCGCCTTTCTCATGATGTGCTCTGCATATAAATTAAATAGGCAGGGTGACAGTATACAGCCTTGCCGAACTCCTTTCCCAATTTTGAACGAATCAGTGATTCTGTGTTGCATTAGAGGTTTTATGCATTAGAGGTTGCATTAGAGCTGTGTAATTAAGGCGTCAGAAATCCTGGGGTGTTTCTTTTTTATGCTGGAAGAAGAAAGTACATTAGTGCTTAGTGACCACTTGTTCAGCAGACATTCGACGTTATAATGGCACTGAACATGGAGGCTTATAACCAATCCTCAAGTTGCGCTTGTCACAGTATCCCTGCAGTATCCCTGCAGTCATGTAAACCCCATTGGTGACTCTCTGTCATCTTCTCAAAAGCAAAAGTTAAAGGTAAAGGGGTCCCTGCGGATTTTACTCTGCTGGTCATTGGCCACTGTAGAGGTACTCATCTCCACTTCAAGGGCCATTAAGCCAGCGCTGTCTTAAAGATGTTACTGCAGCCATGTGGTTAACATGACGTCACAGACACATACCTTTCCCACTGAAGTGGGAACTATGCTCACATTTACATACTTTTGAATTACTAGTTTGGCAGGAGCTGAGACAAGAACGGGAGCTCAACCTGTTGCAGGGTGCTCGGGTTGGGGGTGTCGACTTTCCAGCTGACAAGCCCAGTGGCTTAACCATTGTGCCGCCCCTTAAGCAAAAGGGGAGCCGAGGTGGCACAGTGGTTAGAGTGCAGTACTGCAGCTACTTCAGCTGACTGCTAGTTCAGCAGATCAGTGGATCAAATCTCACCGGCTCAAGGTTGACTCAGCCTTCCATCCTTCCGAGGTGGGTAAAATGAGGACCCAGATTGTTGGGGGCAATATGCTACTTAGTATACTGTCTTTGGTGTAAGCCGCCCAGAGTCCTCGGAGAGTGGGCAGCATAGAAATATGAATAATAATAATAATAAAAAATAAAATAAAATAAAAGTTAAAACCAGCCAGAAATCTCAAGTTGCGGTCATGACATTGCACTTAACAATCTCAAACGACTATAACTAGACCTACCATCCTAAGTCATGTGATTTTTTTTTTTTCCACTTAGTGACAGCAGCGCTTAACAGTGGAGTTCCTGGTCTGAATTGCAGTTGTTAATTGCCAATTAACTTTGCAGGTTGTTTGTCTGGTCTGAACATTTGCCTTTGGTAGTCTGTATTCTGTCACAATGAAAGTGACAGAATGAAAGTGACAAATCCAGTTTACTAACACAATGAAAGTAATCATTTTTTTTAGCAACATGTAACATTTCAGATCTTTCAACAGCAAGATTGGTGGCATATTTAATAAATAATGTTTGGAAATTATCTATGAAGTACATAGTTCTTGGGAACTACGAACAGTTATTGGTCTGGGTAGGGAAAAGCCAGGAGAGAATTAGAATAGGATGCAGGATTTTTTGTTCTATCAAGAATAATTCATTGGGGAATATTCGTCTTTATTAGTCTCGTTATCACCGCAATAAGACTGAGAGCAATTTATTAGTATCTCTTCTTCAATAAATCCCTGTCTGTTAAATAAATCTACAATTTTTGGTATCTTTTGCGGCATTCCTGTTAAATAATAGATATTTTGTAATATTATTTTGTAATAATTTTTTTGTGCTATAAATTATTGTAACAATTTTTGTTCTTTTATCTCAGGGATTCATCAAAGATGTTCATGAGGATTCACTCACAGTTGTGTTTGAAAACAAGTACGTATTACAAAAAATGCTTTTCCTCCTTTCATTTTGTTTGTAGAATATGCCCATCTTTTTACTCTGAAGGGAAAGGACTGGTTGGCTGAATCACTGTAAAATTTAAAGATTCCAACACTTTGAATTGCATGTCATAGCCCCACTGTATTGGCAACCAGAGCAACCAAATTAAAATTGGTGTCACTTTACACTGTTGGGATTGTTCTTCCTGCAGTTTAGTCCTCATTTTCTAACAGCTGCATTTCTGACTTGTCTCTATATGCAATGGAGTTCTCTGCTAAATTAAAGCTGATAGCATTCCATTTAACAGTCTTGGTGATCATTGCATAATCTAAAATATCTATTCAATTTACAGTTGGCAACCAGAACGCCAGGTTCCTTTCAGTGAAGTAAGATTACCACCACCACCTGATATCAAGAAAGAAATTGGTGAAGGAGATGAAGTGGAGGTAATTAAATTCAAGTATTTCTTTGTTTGCTTATGCGGAAGTTTCTTCTGGAAGGCTAACGGTCAAACTTAGTGTGCTATCATCAAGACAATTGAACTTTTTTTTAACTGCTTCAAAAATGCAAAAAAAAAAAAGCATAAACATCATTTAAAAGGAAAGAAATTTATTAGCAAAAATAAAAAAAAATAAAGGAGTTGCTTTTGGGCAGGTTTTTAACCAACCGTGTTTAAATTAGTAAAAAAATTCACCACAACTGTGCCATGAATATTAATTGTAATAACTACACAGTACAAAAGATTGTCTTGAATTCCTGCCAAACCTAAAGCTGAGATATAGTTAGAAATCACCTCAAACTCAATTGCTCCATATGGAATTTACACTTCTGACAGAAGGCTATTTAATTTTTGTTTTAATAAAGTCCACCATGTGCCAGGGTGGAATATTTTAATGCCAAATAACTTTTGTGATGAATGTGTTTTTAATAATTACCCAAAATATGCTTTCTTGGAGAAAAGGCTCCATCCTCAGTGGTGGATATGAGCAATATTTTGAAGGGGGATGTTTGGAATGCTGAGAGCATGTTGTAGGTGTTTTCACAAAATGGTTGCTATGGTAGGTTAAACCAGTCATACAATATTTATAGAAGGCAGATAGGATGAGGCTTCCTCCTGTCATATCCTGTAGACCCTCAAGATACTTTATATAGTTCAACTTAAATATGCCTTTATTTTGGGCAAGTATGAACATTGTTTGAAAGCTTCTTGGGTGCTTCAAAGATATTCTTATAAATAAATTTAGTCCTACTGGTTTCTTTTGTTTTGGTTGGGCTCTATAAAGCTAAATTCCTCTAGTTAGAGGAGTGATAAAAGGCAGTAGGCAAGATTTCATTGCCTACTCTGTAATGTTGTCTGAAGAAAATTCAAATTGTTAACCTAATTCTTTTATTCTATCTGGGATGTGTAAGCTATTTATTTGAAATTTATTATTAGTATCTCTGATTAATTCATACGTTCAGCCAGGT
This sequence comes from Pituophis catenifer annectens, assembly GCF_029215685.1. Classification (NCBI taxonomy): domain Eukaryota; kingdom Metazoa; phylum Chordata; class Lepidosauria; order Squamata; family Colubridae; genus Pituophis; species Pituophis catenifer. The sequence continues at coordinate 8,904,387 of NW_027256886.1, read as the reverse complement.
AGTTTGTGCTTCTGTGCTTAGATTTTAAATATGTGGGATGTGTTGGAATGTCATAGCCATTACTTCATCATTTGACTTAGAGAATGGATATAGGGTAGCTAGAAAGAGGTATGACCTTATAATACTTTCTTGCTATAGTATAGTAGAATTGGGTTGGTATTGTTTTATACAGAAATGGATTAAGTTATATTCAGTCTTAGGTTTTTGACAGTAATTTGTAAATTGTTTATAGTTTTTACACACACACACACACACACACACACACACACACACACACACACATATATATATATATATATAGTAATTGTATATAGAATATCAAAAATCAGGCCAAACATGTTTCACATTAGATTATTGTGATGGCTCCATCCACCACATTTTTTTCAGTAGAGAAGTAAACTATATGTGGCCATGTTTAATTTCATTATGAAAGTATGTCTCATTAAGATTAACTGACAACATTATGAATTACATAATAATAGTTTCATTTCATTTCTATACCATCAACTATTAATTACAGAATTCCATTTTCTTCAGGTTGGGGGAAATTATTTAAAATCGGATTTTTTTTCCCCATATAAACATAGTTCTATATTCATTTTATTTTTGTGAACCTTTTATTCCACCATACTCAATTTCAAAGTAATTTGTAATGAGCATTTTTTAAAAAATTATGATAAAATGTTTGAATTAAAAAAAGGGCACAGGAATTTGATCTACTTAAAGAAAAATATTTGCCTACCATAATACATCTACATTTTCTTTAGTATTTGAATTTTCATGTAATCAGTTTTGTAAGAAATTAATTTCAGATTTATCAAATAGTAATAATTTTTATATAAACATTTTGGAATGATTAACGTTTTAGATATCTTTTTCAAAAAACTATATTCTCCTTTTATTCAGTATATTTAACCTATCGTTTAAAATAGGCTTTATTTACTATTGCCTAAGGAATAGGATTTTTTTTAAAAAAGACTAACAAGCCTGCTAATAATCTTTAAATTTAAGAAGATTTTCATAGTTAAGATTTTTTGATGCTCCATAATATTAACTTGTACAAAAAATAACCACTTTGGGGCACTTACATCTCAGCATAGAGAAGAGAGCCATCTTTCAACATAGGTACCACTTCTTTATGGTAAGAAGAAAGAAACAGAAAATAATTCAATAAATTGAAATTTCTCATGTCCGATTTTGGGAGCTCTGATGAACAATTATGGAATAAATTAAATATTAAATAACATTTTTAAATGATTTTCATTCTAAAGCAGACGTTCAAATCACAGTGATCTAAATGCTGTGTAATTTACTTTCAGGTTTACTCAAGAGCAAATGACCAAGAGCCATGTGGCTGGTGGCTGGCAAAGGTTCGAATGATGAAAGGGGAGGTAAGTAGAAGTGGAATTGTATCATGAGAAAGATCCATCTAAAGGGAACATTAATTTTTGTGAATTATTTGAATAGGTAAGAACCACTTAGAAGTTAAACTATATATATTTAGTAACTTGCTTCTTATCCATGGGGGTCCTTGGTGCATTCTGAGCTTGACCTTTCTATTGTGGCCCTGGGCAGTGAGGAGGTTGGGGAGGAACTTGGGCCAGTCCTGGAGGCTGGGGAAAGCTCAGACGATGTCTCTGTGTCGGAGGCAGAGAGGAAGTTAGACAGCAGTGAGGCAGAGGTACAGCTGGAGCCCATTCCCAGTGTGCGCATGCGCAGAGCTGCCAGAAGACAAGAACAATTAAGGAAGCAGGGTGTCTACCTGCTTTTTTAAAGGAGTAAGGTCACACCTTGGAGATGATTGGCCCCTCCCATAGGACTTAAAAGAGGAGCGAACGGGATGTGGGCTTTTGCAGAAAGCAATTAGTTAATCTCGTTTCAAGATTGGAAAGTTCTGTTCGTGACTCTAATAGACTCGGTGCCAAGTTTGGCCTTGCTCTGCATTTGGAAAGTGGTTCTCTGGCAGCATTCCAAGTGAGATAAGGTGGGGGTTGATAAACATTCCTCTGAAAGACTGTTGGCCAAAGTCTTGTTGACTGTGAATGAATGGAATTCACAGTCATGTTAATAAAAGAGGTTTTACCAGGATTAAGATTTTGCTTCATGCTTTCTAAGGAACCCTAGGTCAGAACAATTTCATTACTCAACTAGGTAACATCATCAGTACTAGAACTGCACTGTTCTAGCATAACTAGCAGTGATGATGTTACTTAGTTGGGTAATGAAATGTCTGCAAGAAAATAAGTCTTTGATAATGTATGGATGCTATATGACTGTGTTGCATTATTTTGAATATCTTAATAGGGCCTTCATTATAATATAATTATTATTGGGTCTTAATTTCTTAATTAAATTCACACTCTATAACCTTACCTTACAAAGCAGTTATAAAGAGAAAATGGGGATTAGGAAAGATATGATACTTGACATTCTTGAGCTCTGAAGGGAATGATAATAAACATATAGTAAAGTAAATATTATGAATCGTTGATCAGTCAGAACTTATTTTTAAAAATTAAGAAGAATAATCTTTTCTCAGTTTTATGTCATTGAGTATGCTGCTTGTGATGCCACTTACAATGAAATAGTCACATTTGAACGACTTCGGCCTGTGAATCAGAATAAACCTGTGAGCAAGAATACATTCTTCAGATGTGCCGTAGACGTTCCAGAGGATCTGAGAGAGGCGTAAGTACTCTAAAAATTCCTTATATTAGAACTATATCTCTATTAGGAATTGACTTTCATAGGATATCCTGAATTTTAACGCTTTCTGTCTAATGAAAGAGTGAAGCAGCCTATCTTTGCAAATTAACACAGAAATTCTCTTTTTCGGCTGGCACTCATATTTTGGAAGGTCATAAAAGGATATATATATATAGGTAGTCTTCGCTTACAGATAATTTGTTCAGCAACCATTCAAAGTTACAGCAGTGCTGGAAAAATAAGTTTACAGCCCATTTACAACCTCTTCAGGGTCCCTGAGTCACATAATCACCATTACAGTCAGAACATGTTATCCTGTGCCTGACCTGTGGATTTTTCTTTCTCCCCCGCCCCTCCCAACTGAGCAGAGAGATTGGAGAGAGAGGGATTGCAAGAAAGTAAGCTGTTTGCTCTTCTACACAATGCAATTGTGCCAGCAGCCCGGGGCTGAGAACTGTGATCATACTATGCAAACAGCTTACAGTGCTGTCTTGAAATCCTTTCTCCAATCTCTACTCCAGGGGTGTCAAACTCGCGGCCCGCAGGCCAGATGCGTCAAGCGCTGGCCACTCCCACTCCCAGTTTAGCGAAGGGGAAAAAAGTTGCGATAAGTCATGTGATGACAATGTGACGATGCGAGTTTGACACCACTGCTCTATCCTGTAGAGGTTTGGGGGCGGGGGGGGGGGGAGGAGACGGAAAAGAAAGTGATTCCAGTAGGCAATTCCTTCTTTGTTAGATCCTTCCCTCCCAGCATCGCAGAGTGTAGAGATTGGAGAGGAATTTCAAGAGAGCAAGCTGTTTATTCTTCTGCCCATAGAAAGCAATGCAACTGCACCAGCAGCCAGGTGGCAAACAAAAGCTGAAACCGAGTACAGTAATCTTGTCTCTTTCCAGCTGGAAAGAGCAATCGTGGTCATGTGATTTCCCACTTAGCAACTGCTTTGGTTAGCTGCAGAATTGCCAATTAGGATCGTTGAGTGAGGACTAACTGTATGCTCAAGCAAATTATTCTCAGTTTGCATAAATCTGAAACGTGAAACTTTGATTTAGCAGAACTCAATGCAGTGGATCTCAGTTGCAGTAGATGAAATTCTTCCTGCTTTTACATCATTTGTATAAAAACACTTTGATTCTTACTTTTTTTTTTTTATTTGATTTATAAGCTGCCCTTCTCCGGAGACTCAGGGCGGCTTACAATGCGTTAAGCAATAGCCTTCATACTTTTGTATATTTATACAAAGTCATCTTATTGCCCCCATAATCTGGGTCCTCATTTCACCTACCTTAGAAAGGATGGAAGGCTGAGTCAACCTTGAGCCTGGTGAGATTTGAACTTGCAGTATCTATAGTATATAGAACTTGTATAGTAATATTCTGATTTAATGGACAATTGGGAATAATTGGTCTGTTAAATCAATGTTTCACCTTGTAATGTTTTGTTGTGTTTTATTCATTTGGAAATAATTTGGTATATGTTTTCAGTTTTTTTTCTCAATAAAAGCAAATGAGCTGGTTACAAGTTTTTTTCTGGCTGTGCCTTAAGAGATTTTTCAGTATTTTCAATTTCTCCAACTTCGTGTCTTCTTGCTCACCTTTCAAAATGAATTAATTAATCCATACGTTAATTTCCTAGGTGTGCTAACGAAAGTGCTCACAAGGATTTTAAGAAAGCTGTAGGAGCCTGCAGAATTTTTTACCAGGCTGAAACAGCTCAATTAGTAGTTCTGGTAAGATAAAGTTTCTTTCTTTTTTACTTCATCCGTGAGCAAGTCATTTTTATGTTAACATTATGTTACCGATTTGATATTTTGGGACTGGCTTGTATAGAAAAATAACCACTACTAAAAGATATTACTATACCTTTCCACTGGTGAAAGGAAAACATTCTTTAGAGAATGCAGATTGAAGAGTTGCAGATAGGATCTCATGCAAGCTATAATCCAAGCTGTACTGTTTGGGCCTGGTAACCTTTGCCTGTTGGATCAAACAGCAACCTGGGACCTATAGCAATGGGTTTTGTATTATTTGGTGTCACTTTGATTGCTACAGCTGTTGCATCTGAATCTAGCTTTATGCTAAAAGCATACCAAGCTGCATTGAGCAAAGTAGATCAGCAGACCCTGTTTGCCCACTAATAACCATATGGATTTCACGAGGGACAGGAAAGGAGCCTCCCCCGATTGCCTACTGGCATTCAAGCGTCCCGTGGGTAAGATAACACCGCCCCAAAAAACTTCCTTTCACAGAGGCAGCCAGCCGCCTCGGTGATCCCTGGATAACACATGCCATACGCTTTTTTAAAAATGGATTTCACTGCCCTAATAAACTAATTAAAATAAATATTTCAGATTTAAGTAGAAAAAAACCCCCTAGCATATCAGATTTATTTGTTCTCTTATCTGACACGTGTTCTAAACTAGAAATGAATCAATGGTAGGTATATGTCTGAAGATTCTCAGTTATCCAGGTCGTGGTTGTCCCAAAGGTGCTTTTTTCAAAGGAAAAACAAAGTCCAATTGCCTTTTTGAAAAAGCATCTTTGTGACAACGGTAGGTGAAATAAGTTGTTTCTTTTTAAATTCATCGCCTGTAAAATGAAGATCCTTACACGTCGTTTTTCTTTCAGTCTGCCAGTGAGGCGACAGTAAAGAGAGTGGGCATACTCAGTGACATGCATTTACGTAGCATTCGAACCAAGTTAATGCTCATGTCAAGAAATGAAGAAGCAACAAAGCATTTAGAAGTGAGTGGGACTCAGCTGGTTTTCTCTCTCCCCCCTCCCCCTTTAATTATGCTTCTGGTTTAATCACTGAAACGGTGTTCATGCTTGAAGTTTTTATAAAGAATAAACATATTTTTTTTTCTTTTCCCTAGTGCACAAAACAGCTTGCAGCGGCATTTCATGAAGAATTTGTTGTCAGAGAAGACTTAATGGGACTTGCAATAGGAACACATGGCAGTAATATACAGCAAGCCAGGAAGGTGCCAGGCGTTACTGCAATTGAACTTGAAGAAGATACTGGAACTTTCAGGATCTACGGCGAGGTAAAAGAGAACACAGAAAAGTCATGTTTTCAAGTTGGAAAACTCTTGACTTCTTTGAGCTTAAGTCTAGAAGTCTGAATATAGACTGGACAAATAGAATAGAATAGAATTCTTTTTTGGCCAAGTGTGATTGGACACACAAGGAATTTGTCTTGGTGCATACGCTGTCAGAGTACATAAAAGAAAAGATTCGTCAAGAATCATAAGGTACAACACTTAATGATAGTCATGGGGAAACAGTCAATATAAATCTTAAGGATACAAGCAACAAGGTTACAGTCATACAGTCATAAGTGGGAGGAGATGGATGATGGGAATGATGAGAAAATTAATAGTAATGCAGACTTAGTAACTAGTTTGACAGCATTGAGGGAATTATTTGTTTAGCAGAGTGATGGCATTAGGGAAAAAACTGTCCTTGTGTCTAGTAGTTCTGGTGTGAGGTGTTCTATAGCGTCGTTTTGAGGGTAGGAGTTGAAATAGTTTATGTCCAGGATGTGAGGGATCTGTAAATATTTTCACAGCCCTCTTTTTGACTCATGCAGTATACAGCTCCTCAATGAAAGGCAGGTTGGTAATAATTGTTTTTTCTCCAGTTCTAATTATCCACATTATACTGTGATTAAAATTCCAATATTTTAATCACAGTATAATGGAAATAATGAGGAATTGGTGGAAGAAAAGGCAAATATAGAATATTGTACTGCTCTTTTTACTTGTAATCTTCTTCAGACGTCCCTGTGGATTAAGTTCTACACAATTTAACACTTGTTAAATGTATCTGTGTAAAGCTTTTTCAAATCTCACTTCAACTTTGCTTAAATTAGAGAGCCTACCTCCATGTTGGGTTTTGGTTCCTACTGGCAGTTGATAGAATAATCCCAATTTAAGTAAATAGGAAAATATTGCTAGGGTGTTCCTGATGAATTCAGTAACGTTTCTCATTTAAGGGTGGGTGCATAAAGGCTAATGAACTTGCCTCCCCCAGATGTCCCATTCCTTCAGGGAATGCTAGTAATGAATGGGCGAGTGTGCTTATAAGGAAGTATGGGAAGAAGACTTCAGGGAGTGTTTGAGACTGTTGAAAGCAGAAATCCAACTGAGGCCCTAAGGCTGCATTTGCCAGTAGAAGTTTGATCGCAGCCACAGAGGCTCCCCAAGATGTTGCCACACTGTAATATGCAAGGGAGCAGAAAGGGAACATGCAAACATCTCAAGAAGAATCACATTAACTATAGGTACTTAGTTGTGTTCCTCCCCCCCATCCCCCCACCCCCAATTTTGATGAATATATTTCATAGTATGCCATTCACCTTCATAATGTAACATTTGGTCTTCATGCTACAATACAAAGCCACATGATAGATTAGGATGATCCCTGATTTGGGGAGAATCAAGTAGGCGTGCTTTCCTTCATTATATTGTATCATTAGGATGACTCTTCTACAACTAAAGGACTAGATCATGGTTGTCAAACTCACATCACGTTGCTGTCACGTGACGGTTTCATGATGTTTTTCCCTTCGCGGAGCTGGGGTGTGTGTGGCCTGCATGTAACGCATCCGGCCTGCGGGCCGCCAGTTTGACACCCCTAGACTAGATGGTGAAGTTCAGTTGGCTGCATGTTTGGTTCCTTTGCAGGAATACTGGTTAATTAAGGATTATTAAACAATAATCAAGGTTCTCCTCAGATCTGAGAAAATTTTAGATGGGTGACAAAATGGATATCATAACATTGAGCTTCAGATAAAAACATTTATTTAAATGGTTGTGTAAAAGTACAGGCACCAATTTGCAAATGTATATGGTAGTTTGGAGATGAAGTCCCATAATCCCATAGAGTTTAAGCAACTGTCTGATAGCCATCATTTTTAATTTGCCAGGTACAAATACTTGCATTTTCTCATTGCAAAAGAGAGTATATGTAGTTTTTTTCTCATTTTATATGGAAATAATTGTTCCCTAAAAATGTTTTAACTGTTAATGTTTAATGTATTCTGTTCTGTTTATTACCAGAGTGCTGAGGCAGTAAAAAAAGCTAGAAGCTATTTGGAATTTGTGGAAGACTTTATTCAGGTTCCTAGGAGTCTTGTAGGTACGTAATAATAATAACAGCAACATTTTAACAGTAGCAGGGAAAAGTTTCAACATAAAAATCTTTTCCCCATCTTCTCTCTCTCTCTCTCTCTCACTCGCTCTCTCGCTTTTGCTCTCTCACACACACACATACACACTCTGCCAAACTATTTCAATTGAACCTTAGCAAAAAATATTTATATTTTGAGGGCACAGCAGAGCCTAATGGGGAAGTGGGAATTACCCTTCTCCTCCTTTCAATCATAAAAGTCCATCATCAGCCTTAAATAATTATAAAGAATTCTTCTAATTGTTTTTCTTGTTGACGGTTTACCTGAGACCAAACTCCCAATGATAACTCACAACTTCAATATCTTTTATTTGTTAAAGGGAAAGTAATTGGTAAAAATGGCAAAGTTATTCAAGAGATTGTGGACAAGTCTGGAGTCGTGCGAGTGAGAATTGAAGGAGACAACGAGAATAAACTACCCAGAGAAGATGTACGATTTTAACTTCTTTTTTTCCTCTTTCCTTGGCAATGAATGTCCTATGGGGTAGGGTAGAAATTAAAGAGGGATCTGATGTTTTGTTTGTGGAATAATAGTGGGAAGGGTGTGCTGTTCATGCCATATGAGTTGCGGTGGCGCAGTGGTTACAATCCAGTACTGCAAGCTACTTCTGCTGACTGCCAGTTACTGCAGTTCGATTCTCACTGGCTCAAGGTTGACTCATCCTTCCATCCTAACGAGGTCGGTAAAATGAGGACCCAGATTGTTGGGGGCAATGTGCTGACTCTGTAAACTGCTTAGAGAGGACTGTAAAGCACTGTGAAGCGGTATATAAGTCTAAGTGCTATTGCTATCTTGAGCTCCTGGAAAAAAGGTTGCATAGGTAGTCCCCAATTTATGACCACAATTGAGCCCAAAAGTTTTGCTGCTAAGCAAAACATTTGTTAAGGAAATTTTGTCCCATTTTATGACCTTTCTTGCCACAATTGTTAGGTGAATCATTGCAGTCGTTCAGTTAGTAACACGATTAAGTGAATCTGGCTTCCCCATTGACTTTGTTTCTCAGAAGATTGCGAAAGCTGATCACATGTCCCTTGGAACCCTGCAGTCATCATAAATATGAGTCAGTTGCCAAGCGTCTGAATTTTGACCATGTGACCGCGAGGATACTACAAAGATCATAAGTGCAAAAAACAGTCATAAGTCACTTTTTTTCAGTGCTGTTGTAACTTTGAATAGTCACTAAATCAACTGTCGTAAGTCAAGGACTACCTGTACATAAATCTAACAAATATGTACTTGAGTAGCTGTATTGCTAAGGGACATGGTGGCTCAGTGGCTAAGACGCTGAGCTTGTCGATTGAAAGGTCGGCAGTTCAGCGGTTTGAATCCCTAGTGCCGCATAACGGGGGGGGGGGAGCTCCCGTTATTTGTCCCAGCTTCTGCCAACCTAGCAATTTGAAAGCACGTTAAAAAAAATGCAAGTAGAAAAATAGGGACCACCTTTGGTGGGAAGGTAATAGCGTTCCGTGTGCCTTTGGCATTTAGTCATGCTGGCCGCATGACCACGGAGACATCTTTGGACAGCGCTGGCTCTTCGGCTTTGAAACGGAGATGAGCACCGCCCCCTAGAGTCAGGAACGACTAGCACATATGTGCGAGGGGAACCTTTACATTTACCTTTTTAGCTGTATTGTTAATTGTGAAATCTCATTATTTCTTTAATGTCCTGTGTCTGTAATGATCAGTTGGGCTCAAGAATTAATCCAGTATTTATGTTTCCCGTTGTGTCTAACCAGGTAACTTTCCAAAGATACTGTAGAAAATAGCTCAGATGCATACGGTTCTAAATTGGTATTTTGAAGTACTGCACTCTTTCATTGAAGCATATGGATTCTCCGTATGCAGTCATAGGAGAATGCTGTGGGCTCTAGATTGTGCTCCCCTCTTTAGTCTAGTGATGGTATAGCAGCAAGCCTTCACTGATGCCTGTATGAGCTCTGTCTTGTACATCCAAGTAACTTCAACAATACGCCAGCATCTCTGGAAGAGTACAAAGGTTCCTCGCTAATTAGAGACGCTTGACATTAGCTTATTCTTGATCAAATGATTATATAGATCAGTTATGGCTTTTGTTCCCCATGGGTTGGCCATAAGCTAGCTAATTCTTTTAAAAGTTGATTTCAAAAGTCAAAATCTGGGTTCTGTTATTTTTAACGTTTCCTACAGATTTTATAAAACTCCAAGCCAATCAGTTTAGCCTCTCTTGAGAAGTCAGATTAAGTTCTTAAGATTTACTTGTTTGTAAGATATACATAAGACAAATTTTAACAACTGGCTCACTATCCAAATGGAATTGTATAGACAGCATACAAATAAATAGACCAAGCATAGCAAAAAAACAAAACAAAACCCTCAACCACTTCATACTAGAATATTGTTGAGACTGCTCTGGAATCATAATCATAAATAAGACAGATGCAGTCTAGCACATCAATTACATGGGTAGCTTAATTTAAAATAGTGTTTGGGTTTGTGTGTGTCCAGGCACACATATATAGTTGCAAGAATTATTTATGATTTAGTTTGTGTATATATTTAAACAATATATTTTATCTTTATAGGGAATGGTTCCATTTGTGTTTGTGGGTACTAAAGAAAGCATAGGGAATGTCCAAGTACTTCTTGAATACCATATTGCCTACTTAAAGGTAAGCATTGCTTGATGTAATTTTCAGATTTAGTTTGGACCCACTCTTACCAATGAGGGGTCTGTTAAATGAATGTGATTTGCTGCTGCAGAGCTAGGAATCTGGATTGATTCTAATTATTTTCACTTAAATCTACCTTATCTTGAAGGTGATCATTTTTTTTTTCTTATGTCTTTCAGTACACATGGGCAAAATTTTTAGATCAACCTTGTTATATTCCCATGATTGTTGTTGCTATTTATTTTTATGTATCTTTATACTGTATTCTTCAACCCCTGTATAAAAGCCTGTTCGTTTTCAGCCTAATCGCTACTTTTTCATTTTATAATTTCATAACTCTATTATAAGACTACACAGTAGTTTTAACCTCAAGGATTTTAATTCTGGTAATTTAAAAAAGTTGATGTGAACAAATCTAGCTAATACCTAAGTGACACCTTATACCAAGAAATATTGGAAATTGGTCCTTGATGTGAAAAAACAGATTGCTGCAAGTAAAAATTCTGAAACATTTGAAAGAAATGTATACCAAACTATCTAAAATATATTAGGGTATTTCCAGTGAATCATGTCTTGTTGATTCTCATTGGCATTTAAGCGATCAGAAGCTCTTTGACCCAGTAATTTTGTGAACGTAATTATTTGTTAGCATAGTTAGAAACTGCTTTTTTTTTTCTCTAAAGTGAAGAGTGCATAAAAAAATAACTTGGGGAAAGATAACGTTACATAGCTTAGTTTATATTTAATGCAACTCTCAATTCAGGAGGTAGAACAACTACGGATGGAAAGGCTCCAGATTGACGAGCAGTTACGTCAAATTGGCATGGGTTTTAGACCTTCGTCTACCAGAGGCCCTGAGAAGGAAAAGGGTTATACCACTGATGAAAGCAACCCTTCGTCTGTACAAGGCTCAAGGTCCTATAGTGGAAGAGGCAGAGGCCGGAGGGGCCCCAATTACACCTCTGGATATGGTAAGTGTATAAAGAGAAGCTATGAAAATTTGCTTTGCTCCTCTTGTCCTTAATAGAGAATATAACAAGGGCATTGTGCTTTTTTACCATATACACATACAGCACGTGTATATGTGTATGATGTAGGGTATGGGTAGATACATACTTTCTTTTGAAAGCAGGCAACAGAATTTCATTTTTAATGTGTGCCAGTATGTTCACAGTAAAAAATGACAATAAAGGTTATCTTATATATATATCTTTTTCAGAGTTTTCGATACACTACAAACCTTTAGAGTATCAAAATTATCAAAATGAATTTCAGAAAATGTTTATTGTTTCTTACATCTTAATTCAAACTTTTTATATTAAGTGCCCTCTGGATGTGATTGTTTATGGGACCTCAAGTTGGTATCAATTCTTAGCAATACATAAGACTGACCTTCTCCAGGATGCTCTATCCCCAATGTGGCCCACTGTATTTGAGTGCATTCAGCTTGCTACTGATTGTCTTTAATTTCTCTTTCTTCCCCTCTTTCTTAGAATTATAGACTTCTCAAGAGAGTTAGGTCAGATTATTTATTCCTTCAGCGAAAACTCTGAAGTGATTAGTTCTATGATCTGTTTGTTGGTTTTCTTGGCTGTCCATGGTATTATCAAGAGTCTTCTCCAAAAGTAGAAAAGCCTCAATACTCTTTCTGTCCAGCTTTGGTTCGATAGAAAAGCAAAAAGTAAACCATTGCCTGCACACTTTTGATCTTTTTGATACCATGGCATCTAGATAGCTTTTCTAAGGCTGTTTAGTGCAAGTCTCCAGTGTATTTCTTGACGTCTGGTCCCTTTAGTTCATTTTAAAATGTGGTATCTTCTTTGCCACTTCTGGTTTCTTTATACGCTGTAATTATATTTGATTGTACCTTTTTTTTAACTGTATCTCTTGACTTTTATTGCTTGCAGGTTATTTGCATTTTCAGCTCTCAGAGTAGTATCATCAGCATAGCTCATTTGATGTTTCCCTCCCTCCAGTTTTAAAACCACATTCATCTTGTGAATTTTGACATTTTTGCTGCATAGAATTTCAGTATAGTCCTTCCATTCCAGTTTGAGCTTTGAAACAGCCACTGTCTGTCCATTGGCATCCTCGGGTATACCAGTTCAAGAGTGGAACCTTTTGAGTTCAGTGAGCTTTTGGAAGACTTTTCTTGTATTTTTGTGTCAGTTTTCATATCTTTACAGATGTCATTGTAATACTCTTCTTGTCTTTTCCAACAAGTCTCTCAAATTCTTTGTAAATGCCTAGATTTTAGTGCTTTTTTTCAGCTTCTCTTCTTCTGGCAATTTCTACCATTTGTTCTGACAGCTGGTTTGCATTTTTTTGTTTTTGTTTCCTAGTTTTCAGTATTTTATTTTTTAAAAAATTTGATTTATATGCCGCCCTTCTCCAGAGACTCAGGGCGGCTTACAATGCGTTAAGCAATAGCCTTCATCCTTTTGTATATTTATACAAAGTCAGCTTATTGCCCCCACAAACTGGGTCCTCAATTTACCCACCTTAGAAAGGGTGGAAGGCTGAGTCGACCTTGAGCCTGGTAAGAATTGAACTCACAGTAATTGCAGGCAGCTAGATGTTAAATGCTGCCTTAGGAGGCATTAGCCTCCTACGCCACTCAGGCTCCTTTTTCACACTCATCCTTCATAACTTTGTCAGAATGGGTAACTTTGCTTCTGCATAAACTGCCTTTGACAACTGCTTTACAGAAGGCGTTATAGAACGCTGGCCTACCTAGAACTTTCCCATTGGCTTCGTATTTGATTACTAATAACAAAAATTTGAGTTACTGCGAGGTTCCATTGTGGCCATTAGAAGGCAGACTCAATTAATCTCTCTTAGAAGATATATAGAAGGTAACAGAGTAACAGAATTGGAAGGGACCTTGAAGGTCTTCTAGTCCAACCCTCTGCTCAAGCAAGAGACCTTATACCATTTCAAGTGGCTGCCCAGTGATGGAGCAGCCATAACTTCTGAAGGCAAACCATACCACTGGTTAATTTTTCTCACTGTTAGGAAATTTCTCCTTAATTCCAGGTTGCTTCTCTCCTTGATTAGTTTCCATCCATTGTTTTTTGTCTTGTCTTCTGGTGTTTTGGAAATTATATTTTGGATATTTTGGAATTATATTTTGGATGTGACACATGTGGTTTTATTTATTTCTTGCTGCCCTTAAGTTTTATAATGAATGGTGATCACTGGTTCATTATCTCAAAATATGTATTATGCATGACAGAAAATGAAATTTTACCAAATCAGGGCACTTTTATTAAAATGTGTATAGCACCTGTTTCGCCCACCCAGACTACATCACATTCTGCTGTAGAACACATGGCCCTTATGTAGGATTCTTTGTGTCTTTTGTTTTGGGAGCATTTTTCCCCACTAACAGTATCACATAGTTAGCAAACAGCTAGGGCTCATTCCTTAAAAGCAGTAGACTTTAAAATATGTTGCCTCTTAACTATCTTCATATGCTTTTGAGCTCTCTTAGCATCAGCTGTTTTCTAATTTGGATCTCATCTAATACATCTAGTCTACCTTTTGGATTAAGTTCTATCTGCTGCAGATATAGCTACAACAAGTAGTCCCGATATTAGATGTATAGTCTGCTAGGTACTGAATGGTAATTTCCTCCTTGTAAAGCAGTAAATCCAATGCCTGTTAGGCTTTGGAGAACTGCATTTGGTATTTCTTTGTGCCTTTGAAATGATTCAGATCCTTATAAGTATTTTGCTGATTCATGCTTTTATTCTTTTGGTTCCCATTTTCTTCCTGAAGGAACAAATTCTGAGCTATCTAATCCCTCTGAGACGGAATCAGAAAGAAAAGATGAACTGAGTGATTGGTCACTAGCAGGGGATGAAGATAGAGAGGCCCTACACCAGCGTGACAGCCGAAGGCGCCCACCAGGAGGAAGACGTAGTGTTTCTGGGGGTCGGGGCCGAGGTGGCCCCCGAGGTGGGAAGTCATCTATCAGTTCTGGTATGGAAAACATGTTTCAAATTTATGTCAGAAAGCTCTACTGCTATCATTTTCAAGCTCATTATCTCAATTCACAAAGTAATTAGATGTAAATAATTCTTTAGAGGGCTTCACATTTTTCATCTCGGCCAAACAGGACAGGTTGCTAGACGGTGGTGTTGGGGAGGCCTTGCTGATGCCACTGATGTTGAGACATGGGATTGTCTAATCCGGGAGGCCAAATTTAGATTGCGAGGTCTACTGGTGCATAACACAAAAAACAATAGCAGAAAAGCTTTTAAATTAATTCCTGGGGAAAAGCAGATAGATCCTGAGCACCTTCTGATTTGGAAGGTTGTAGATATTTCAAAAAATATCCTAAGAGATAAGGACAATGTTGCAAGTGGGTTAATAGAGGGACATGACTGACAGATGAAAAAGAAACCAAGGTTCATATCAAAAACCAATGAAGAGGGTCATTAGTCAGGATTATTAACTATTTGCTAAGCAACCAGTCGTGGTCAAGGACTACTTGTGGTAGGGCCCAAGTTTTAAGGGGGAACCTTCTAAAATATGACTGGTAAAAAAACAAACAAACCTGAAAGATTCATTGTTATTTCTGAGCTGGTAGTCTGCCTCCAGCGAACAACCACAGGGATTTCTGTACCTGCTTCAAGCATCCCAGAGTGCTTTCTCAATTGCCATGAGAAAGAAAATGCTGAACTAAGATGGGCCTTGGCCTTGATTCACTGAGGTTATTAAAATTTGAACTTCAAATGCTTTTGTGTTGCCATTTTATTTTTTCTCATCCAATGGAAAGGGGTTCAAGTCTCTTATCATCAGTCTCTCAGTGGGATGACTTTCTGAAAACTGAGCCAAAGAGGACCAAAGCTAATATAGTGGGATAATTCAGGAAAGGAAAAATCAAGTTTGAAAATAGACTGGGACTGTGGAGAATGATACTCCCAAGAAAAATTCTCCTCATTGGGAGACCGTTGGGCAGCTGCTTTAGGATATTATCAATTTCTGTATTCAGAGAAACGTCTCCTGCTCACAAACCCTTAAATTGAAGCAGCCTGCCTATATTTTCCAATATGTGCATATAGATAAATATCTCATATAAACACCACTGGAAAGAATTCCAGTAGCTATGATGTGCATATTCTTCCCTCTTTATTTATATCCTAATTTAAAGACCACCAGAAAGAGACAAGAAATTTATGTCTGATCATTTACCTCACAAGATGAACAAAAAACCAATTGCCTCTGGGATTTTCTGGAGGATAGAATTAAAAGAATGGCCTTAATGTTCATAACCTCCAAAGTCTGTACCATCTACTCTTTAGTTTTTGTTTCCCTTTCAAGAGCAATATTCTCAGGTTTTCAAGAAAGTTTCAGATTTTTCCTAGGTTGCTTGGCATATTAGTATGCATGTTCTGGATTAGATTACTTTGTATTTGGTTACCCTCGCAACATTTTGTTTAAAATGGTAGATGAAAACAACACAAATTTATGTGCCACTTCTGGCCTTTGTGGGGTTTTTTTTTTTCCCTCATTACTTTAGTGCTGAAAGACCCAGACAGCAATCCTTATAGCTTACTCGATAACACAGAGTCTGACCAGACTGCAGATACTGATGCAAGTGAATCGCATCACACCACGAACCGACGCAGGCGATCTCGCAGACGGAGGACTGATGAAGATGCTGCCTTAATGGATGGCATGACAGAATCTGACACGGCGTCAGTTAATGAAAATGGCTTAGGTATGTAAATCACTTGTAACAAAACCGAAGAGGTTCATACCCACAAACTTGTATAATTGTAACGCGCTATTACAGTCAATTACTCAACATTTTTATCGTCACCACTCGAATTGTAATTTAATATAGTGTTAACTGTTTGCATAATTAAAAATGTCACTTACATGTAACCAAAACATTTGAGGCCATGTTCTTATAATTGCATTAAAATCCTTCTGGTTTGAACAGAACCGAGTTTACACCGCCGTGTTAGAACAACAGAGCATTTGTCTCAACAAACAAGTGTCCATTTTGTACCTACCATGAAGTGCAAAGTTGGTTCAGTCTTGAGGATTTTGAAATCCTGTTTAGAATAAATAAATGTAAACTTAACATCCATTTTATGTTTGGTAGGGCCTGAGTGATTTTGTTGCTTAAATTTGTGGAATTAACAGAATTAGAAGTAATTGAAGTCAGTAGGACTTCTTTGTGTGTAGGTGTCTCTCAGCATTCTGTAACTGCCATTTCATGATAATAGTTTATGCAAAGTACATCAAGGAGAAACATTTCTAATAAGATAGGGAAATGATTCCTTGAACCAATGTTTAACTTTTGGTATCAACATAAATTAATGCCAATTTAAACATAGTCTTATACGGTTGCTACTCCACTTGCAAGTATGAAATAGGGCTTTTTCTTTCTGCTTTGTGCTGAGAAAAAATATTCATCTGTAAGATGGTTCATGCCTCAACTTTGCAATTGCAGATGATAGAGACAAAAAAACCCAGCGACGCAATCGTAGTCGCAGGCGTCGCTTCAGGGGTCAGGCAGAAGATAGACAGCCAGGTAACTTAAGTGGAAAGGTGGCCCACCTCAGGTCACAAGCATGAAGGAATGCTCCATGTCTGTTTGTGTACCTCTAAAGCGTGTGAAGTGCCTTTTGTAAATAATTACTTAATAACTAGACTACAGGCTCAGAAATTTCTAGTTACTCATCTACCAGTAACTAACATTAGTGTCTTATAAACTGGTCATGCTCCCAGTGCAAGCATCATTGAAATGGAATGATTTGTAGATGTCAGAATGGAAATATATGCCATAATGAAAGCAACACTGCCTGGTGAGGCTTATTTCTGGCAACTACTTGTTAGTAGGAATATTGGCCAGCTTATTGTACTGCAATAAAACATGAAGTGACTTGCATGGTATTTGCCTGTCTCTCATTTTGAATCAATACGATCAGCATTTCAAGGACAACAGAAATCGCACAACTGCTGTAAAACAAAAAATAGTTGCATGTTCTGTCTGCCATTGTGGTTTGATGCATCTTTAAATATGTACTAACATCTTAAAAGTGCAGATTTTAGTTTCCAGAACAATCCATGTTTGTTGCATTTGTAAATATCTTGCATTTGCTAAACAAGTTCAAGAACATTAATGTGTCCTCTAATATGTTTCTGTAGAGTTCAAAGGCTTATGAACAGTTGAGTACAATTAAAAATGAAATGGATTTCACACCACAAAATGCTATAGAATAATAGACACATAATATTGATCAGTTAACCACAAAAATCCTTTGATGGATAATTAAAAATTGCTTTCTCAATCTGCTCCTGATGGTTTCACTTTAATTCTGGAGAACTGCAGTATGACTTCACTGGAGAAATATAGTAATCAAAAATATTACACCCATAGGGATCCTTAACAAATTAAGGCAGTATGCTTTTTGATCAATTAATCTTAAATTCTGAGAGAGATAATGACAGCCACTGCTGGGAAGTATTTTCATATATGCTGCATATTTTTGGCCATATGGTGAATTTCTTTATTAGTTACACCTTGTACATCACACAGAACTCATTTTAATACCTCTTTCTTCCAATTCTTTTCCAATACATTATATTGGAAAATATAGTTGCTATATGGAGTCAAAAGGACACAATGAGCCAAGGTACTATCTGTCCTAAGAATACTTTTCTCCAAAAGAAGAAAAAAGATTTTTAAGACTTTTATTTGTATCCTGCCTTTAATTATTTCTATAAATCACTTAAGGTGGTGAGATTGGTTCCAACCCGCCAGACCTTCTGCCAGAGACCTGATTCAGCCACTTGGCTTGGGGCTCCAATGGGGAGGGGGCTCCACCTTGGGGGTGACTGATAAATAACAGATTTCCCCCCCCCCCCCAATCCTGTTCCCTGCCTCCCAATCTTTTAGTTAGGGTTGAGTATATTTTTATAGTATTTGATTTGTATTGAATATAGGATTTGTAGTTTTATCCTTTTAACATTGTAAGTTGCCTAGAGTTACCATATGGTAAGATGTGTGGCCAATAAATAAAATAAAACATGTGTGATCTTCCTATTTTCCCCACAACAACCCTGTGAGGTGGGCTGGGCTAAAAGGATTGGCCAAACCCAGCTGGCTTTCATGGCTAAGGTGGGATATTAATACCCCTTTAATTTTTCCTTATATATTTCTCACTTCAGAAAAAAATGTTCCTAAATCTAAGAGCATCCTTCGAAAAGATCTCTTTGGGCTCTGTATCCATCTGCCTCAAGTCTCTCACCAGTTTGGATGAAAGCATGTTTTTTTTTTTTTTAAAAAATCATTTTCCAGGTTTCTTTTCCAAATCTGGACCATCTTTCAAATCTTCAGTACCTTTAAAAATACCTAACACCCCCCTCCTTTCCCAGGAAAGTTGTAGAGTTCTCCTTTGATAATAAATAAGGCAAAAATATTTTGAAACTGACATTAAAAAAAAAAAAAGCAAAAACAGGCCAATATGGATTTAATTTAAATTAGCTCTATGAAGCTTCAGGATTAATCATTAAGTCTTTCTATTTTGGAGGGCCTCAAAAGATGACTGAATTTGTATAATATGAGCCTTGGAACATAAAAGGATAAACATAATTTATCCTTTTCAATTGTTAACCAGGAGTTGGATATTTCCTAAACGTAAAAGTCTGAAAATCTTTCTCCTTACAGTTACAGTTGCTGATTATATATCAAGAGCAGAATCTCAGAGTAGACAAAGAAACCTCCCAAAGGAAACACTGGGTAAAAACAAGAAGGAAACGGTAAGAAACATATCAAAGTACAAACCAATACCTAGCTAGAGGGGGCACAATGGCTCAGTGCTTTAGAAGCCGAGGTTGTCAGCTGGAAAACTAACAGCCTAGGTTCCAGACATGACAGAGTGAGCTCGTAAATAAATAGCTACCACTTTGGTGGGAAGGTAACAGTGTTCCGTGTTTTTGCCATACATTCTGTGCTGCAGTATGATGTCATACTGGAAATGTCTTTGGTATGTGGTATGTCATCATATAGAAACGACTTTGGACAATGATGGCTGGCTCCCTTGGCTAACAAGAGTTGGACACGACTGGATAGGGAAACCTTTTATCTGTACATAATACCTACATATGAATTTACTTCCAAGATTATGTAAATTACTACATCTATCTGTAGGTGCTGAAAAAGGTTTGCCAATCTGGAGGGCTCTATAAAAATAGGAAAATTATATGTTACAAATTTATTAGCCAATTTAGACAACTTCTGTTAAGAATACCTTGCCTTAATCAGATTCTCCAGCTTTCTAAGAATGGCAGCTTAAGGCAAGAATGCAGTTTATGTCTAGAAATAATTACCTACCTTGTTCATTTGAGTGTTTTCAACTGGATTTTAGGAATTATTTAAATAAATAGGTACTACAGATAACTGGGTATAACATCCACTAATACACGTAAAATGTTCATCATCTCATCTTTCTAAAATTAATACCTTCTGTGGATTTTCTTATGAAGTCTGAAATTGGGGTGGGGGGTGTATTAATTATGCTGTAATGATTCACAGTTCTCTCAACAATTTTTTTTTTTTTGTCCTTTAAAAGGTGAAAGAGGTGATTGAAGAGGTTGGCCTTTCTGAAAAAGCAGTAAATGGCCCGGCAGTGGTTTCTGGGACTGAATCTTCCAAGCAGCAACATAGTCCTGAAGAAAAGCCTAGTACTATACAAGAAGATGGAAATAAACAAGAAGAAGCTGTGTTGAATGGTGTTTCATAAACAAGAGTTCCTAGTTTACAGTTCTTTTACATTACATTTTACAATAGTGCTTGTATAAGCTTGCCAAAGATAGAATATGGATTGCGAGTCTTGACACCGCACTTTCAGTTCCTCCATTTTGGAAAACAACAGGGAGGGATCCTGAAAAAAAATCCAATGTTGAACATACTTTGACACCTACTGTGTTATAAATATCATCAGATGTGCCTTGAGAATAGTATATGTAACATTTAAATAAAAACAAATTGCTGGCTATAGGAAATGTTATTTTGTTTTCAAAATATGACAGATGTGGGGGGCGAATCCCTAACATAACCTACTTTATGAAAGCATTAGCTGCTTTTATTACATTTTTAATAATATGCAACCACTTCTTCACCTGAGGGAAAACTAGAAAAAAAAATGCAGTCTAAAATATTTTGCACTGAATTGTAATTTCTCCATTAGTTTAGTCTGGAAACTGGTCTGTTTTAATACATGTTTTTTAAATGCTGTATGTAGTGGGGGAAAACTGCAGACCACTGGAATACATTTATTAAATTCTCAATCTGCAGGGATATTGGGTGACATTGGCAGTGACTGTTCTACATTGAGGCTTTGTTTGATTTATTTATTAAACTGTACAGTATTTAAAAATCAAACATAGCTTTAGTTAAAACACTTAATTCTGAATTAGTCATGTCCATTAAGATAACCAGAACTACTGAAAAGATCAATTTCCAGAAAGTTTATTCTGTATAAACTACATATGTTAGTCCTTAGAGTATTTTTATTTTTGGTTGTTTGATGTGCAATATGTTTTTGTATGCTGGTAGAAAAATAAACCTTGATCTTCCATTGGTTGATCCTTAAACATTTGCTAGTTATTTGTTCTACAAGGGTTGGACATAAGTTCTCATGGAGGCAGTACCTTTGAATGAAAGAGTATATTGTCATTTTCTGAAAGGTTTATGTCGCTGGCAACATTGTTCCTCATTTAAGTTGCAGGTCTAAATGTCTTTCCTTTTTACCGGTTATTTCATAGAAAGCAGTAATAGGACAATTTAGGAAAAAAATGGTAAAATTCAATTCACAATTGGATTCTCTCCCTGATTTATATTTTTGATCCTAAAAATCCTGGCATTCTAATTAGATATCCCATAACACATATTTTATCCCGAGAGCAAGTCTGACTTCATTTTCTGATGTAGCACACAGAATGCATTGCTTTTGCAAAAATCAATCAATCAATCATTTTTTTCAGAGAAACATCATTAGAACTAAGTCACAGAACCTCTTTTATCATGCTTTTCCCCTGTAGATTAAGAAAAGCTTAGCCTTTGGGTCATACTTATTGCTTAGCATTCCCTTTAGCTGTGAATCACTGCCTTGCAGTTCCTGCCATATTCTTGTCAATGCCACTATAATTTCAAAAGCCTGCTCACTGCCATCTGCCATCTAGGTTACTATTACTACTACTACTGGTACTACTTCTCATTGTCTACTCCATGTTTTTTTTTTTTGTCCTTTGTAAGAATTGGTGTATCCTGCCCATGACCCTCTGATGTGTTTTTTAAAAAAATCCAAAGTATTTAATGTTTATACCATGCAGAAAACTGGTGACAATTATTTTGGAAAGGGAGAGTTTACTTATGCTAATAAATTTGTGAAGCATTTCTTTTTATTTAAAGTCATTATAATATCTCCTAGATTTCTTCAAGGTAAGGATGCCAACTTCTTTCAATACTTCTAGAATTTGGACTCTTGTCTTCTATCTTATTTAATTCTGCTTCAATATGTTCTGGCCAACATCCTTCTTAAATGTGTCAACTATAAATGGTCTCTATTCTAAATGTAACTTGATTGAAATACTATGTTTGCAACAGTAAATTTTTAAATTCATAGTAACATTTTTTAAAAAAAATAATATTTCTATTAGCACGGTCTGCTAGTGATCCATTAAGATACCTAGCTTGAATTGCCACCTAACTAGATTTCTGCTACCTTAAAATTATGGAGGTTCTCTGCAAAAAAAGTCATTTTAACTGAACTTCAAGTTAAAAGCTAAGCTTCAAATCTATTAAAAATTCTTTTTTCTTATACTCATGACTACATTAACATAGCTTTAACATTAGCAATGTTTCTTTAGCTTCTTGCAGGTAATTTATATGAGTTTGATACTTTCCTAGCTCTTCCTCTAGATTGAGACAGAGGAATTATTAAGTATCGTATAGTTATCCAGCTGTTACGCTACCAAGGAATAAATAATGCTGTTCGTATTTTACTATTGTACCAATAAGGATATCTAAGACAATGTTAATGGATTTGTGAAAAATAGTTGTTGACCACTGAAATATAGGTCCAGATTCAGTATATAGTTTAGTGCAGGGGTCCCTAACACCCAGCCTGCGGCCCGCTACCGGGCTGCAGCTTCTTCAAAAACCAGGTTGCGGGAGAAATGGGCAAGCACGTGCATTAGGTTCCACTTGTGTGAGTGGCAGGCAAACTCCATTCACGTGGAGCTTTGTGCACAGGTGCAACTGTGTGCCATTTGCGTGAATGGAGCTTGTGGAAGAGTGCAACTGCAGGCTGCTTGTGAGTGGAGCTTTGTGCGCAAGCACCCTCTGCTTATGTGCAAAGCTTCATTCGCAAGAGTGCACGTGCGTGCACCGCTTGCACAAATGGAGGTGTGCACATGCCTGCCACTCACCCTCCCACGCCACCAAGCTGGAAACATTGGGGACCACTGGTTTAGTATCTTATTCCTTGATCTTATGTGCAATATTCTTCCATTCTCCTAATGGTTGCCATGCCTCTCTCCCTGTTTCCATGTGCTCTTTCACAGAACTATTCTGTCTTCTTTCACCCTTCCTAAATATTGGAGATAAGTTTGTTCACGTTTTCTGTAATTGTATTTCTTCCTATACTTCAGCAGGTAGGCACAAATACGACATCCATACTACAAGTGGCAGAAATATGGTACCATGAAGAAGACAAAATTGCTCCAGATAGCTTCCTAAATATCTCCAGGTCCCTTTGGGAAGAAATCTATCATTTCATGTATTTATATTTATGACTGTTGATGCTGTGTCTTGAATTCTGCCCAAAATGTAAAATATAATATAATTATCTCTAGATGAATCTGCCATCTCCAAATACTTCATATCCTTCCATACTAGAGTCCCGCAGAAAAATTCCCGGAGCTACTCACTCAAATGTAGAATTCCAAGAGCTGTCCTATAGAGCTTCTTGCTCTAATTAGATTCAATTATGGACCATGCAACTCGAGTTCATCTGGGTAACAAATGAGGCAACCTCCAAGATAAAAAAAAGTAAAAAAAAAAAGCATACAGCTTCCAGAATAGGTTGAACAATATGTTTTGTAAGCTACAGAAGGCTTAAAACATAAAAACAGAGTTTTAGAAGCCACAAAATCAATTAAAATGCCTCAATAGAACTCTTTTTCCCCTTCATTTAAAGGGGGGAAAATTCTAGCTTACATCTAAGACAGAGAACATTATTCACAATACTTAATACTTGGATTTTTAAAATCCATGACAGCTTCAAGCCAATTTCTTTCCCATTTTAATAGTCTTGAAATGTTCACAAAGGCAGGTGCCATTATTCAGAAATAAATCTAAGCTTTTCTTGGTATGAAGAATTGAAAACTCTTGTTTTAAAAGCTCTATTAGAAAGTTAGAGACTACCAATTAGATTCTCATTCATGAATGGCTGTTTGACCAGCAGGAAGGTATAGACCAGCTTACAAGAGTGACTGTTCTATAGCAACACTTTCTTATGCAGTCATATAGAGAAATACTGTATGAATTTTATTGCTCAGCAATCATGGTAATAAAAATCATTTTTGAAGAATACTGCACCATAATTCTATGATAAAATAATATAGCTGTTCTCAGCTGAGAAATAAATTACTTTAAAATACTATTAAGCCTCACAGGTGTTTTCAGCAGAATCTTGGATGTTTGCACTTATCCTGCTAATTTTTTAATCTAAAACAATAACAGTGAATTTCAGATATTACTATCTGATTAATTGGTTCTGTACAAAACTTGCACTTCATTAAAAGTGCATCAGAAGTTGTGGTTGACATTAATTTCTGAAAATAACCACAGGGAAGGATGTGCCCTACATCAAAACGATTTCCTTTTGGCATGTATGACAGCTTCATTTGTCAATTTTCTTTGGGCTATTTTGAAAATATATTCTAATAGTTAAGTCAGTGATGAGTTTTCATTTCTTAGCTTGAGTTTCCAGTAAATCCTTAGCTTCATTAATTTTGGCTGCAACATAAGGAGACCCACCTGGTAAAGAGGAAAATATGGTTGTCATGTTCACAAGACAGAAATTATTCCATTATTCTGGTAAATGAAGTATATGTGATCAGTGAACTGAATATTCAAAATAATATAACATTTTAGTCATTTCAATAATAAAATGATCCATGTACAAAAACATTTAACTACATTAGCTGCAGTAATGAAACAATAGCGTGCCAGGCTTATCAGAAAATTCTAGTTTTTCCCTCGTGCGTGCACAACTTTCAAATAAAAAAAAAATAGGAAAATAGAACTCAAAATGTCTAAATTCAATTCTTAAAATGTTCCCATGCAGCCCCATAGGACAGCCTCGTTTTACATGAGCCATTTAATATATTAACATCTGATTTACCTTTATCAGGATGATTCAAAAGCATGATTCTTCTATGAGCTTCTCTGATTTTTGCTTTGTTAGCTGTAGGACTAACAGTTTATTTTTTAATTAGATAATTTATAACTAGGAAAAATATCAAATATTAGCCAGATTATTATTAAAAACACCAAATTACTGCATCTATATCAGTTCACTACCTCATTTCACAATATGACTATTAGGAAGAAGAATGATATACTGTGTTCTTGAATTTTACAGTTTGCTTAAGAGATATTTGCAAGCTATGTTATTTTTTGTGATAATCTACCAACAAACACAATTCTGATTGTTCTGCGATTATACATACAAATAAATTTATTCCCTCCCCTCCCATTGTCTTATTAGGATAGTAAAAAAAAAATCAGATCCCTCATTACATTACCCAGTTATTGAACTTCTTTGCTTAATTGGCTAGGTGACTTAAAAATGTGACAAAACTGTTCGCTTGAGAAAATAGCATTCAAAATTTTATAGAGCTGTGGTGATGCAATGGGTTAGAATACTGTATTGTAGGCTAACTCTACCCACTGCCAGGAGTTTGATCCTGATCGGTTCAATTCAGCCTTGCATTTTTCTGAGGTCAGTAAAATGAGGACCCAGATTGTTGGGGGAAATATGCTGATTCTGTAAACGGCTTAGAGAGGGCTGTGAAGCACTGTGAAGCAGTATGTAAGTGCTATTGCTAAATACCTCTTCATAGTGCTTTACAGCGCTCTCGAAGCCGTTCACGGAGTCAGCATTTGCTCCCAACAATCTGGGTCATTTTATTAACCTCAGAAGGATGGAAGGCTGAGTCCACCTTGATCGGTATCAAACTACTGACAGTCAGCAGAGTTAACCTGCAATACTGCATTCTAACCACTCCACCACCACTTTAAATGTTATATAAGTCTAAGTGCTATTGCTACTATAGAACAATCTGAACACTTTGCATCCCTATGTCCAGTCACTATCTTGGAGACCCTGTCATTAACAATACTGAACATAAAATTGGCTGTTACATTCTGATCAGAGTTACAGTCTGTATGATCCAAAAAGATTACCGTAAGCTTTTTATCATTCAAATCATAGCTACAAAAATTACGCCAACTAAGATGTTTCCCATTCTTTTCTTAATACAGATTTCCTTGGAAAATATTCCTGTGATTTTTAATTTTACCTCACTCCTAATATTAAGGCAGCTTCTCGCTTGTTCATTTTGCTTTCAAATCCACCTCTGTAATAGCCACTGAAGGCCTGAAAATAAAATACATTGTTATTACGAAAGCATTATGCAATACTGCCAATAAGAAATTAAAGATGCACATCACTCAGTTGTGGCAAATAGAAAATACACCATCCAATTACATACAGCATTGCCAAGAAGTAGAAGAGGCGACACAATTTCTTACTTTTAATGTCCTCCCACTTGGCTTAGTTCATCATTACCAACTAATCATTTTTTTTCTAGCATGAGACAAAAATATTTCTATAAAACTCAGCAATTATTTTTAATTAATTTGCATACCTTAATAAACACAAGGCTTATAATGGGCAGATTTGGGATCTCATAATCCAATGCATTGAACTGTTTCTGTCTCATGTCTCATGGTAAGCAAAGAAGAAAATGATATTGCTGCAAAAGAATACGGAGTTAAAAACAAACTCACTGTTTTTGGCAGAGATTGCAGTGTTTGCTTTACTTGTGGTTCCATTTGCTTCATTGCTTGCAGCGCATAGCGACCTTGAAGGAAAGAAAAGGTTCAATTTCAGTTATTTAGATTTGAGATCTGCAGAACCTGTAGACGCAACTAGACAATCCCAGGCCAAAATGGACAAAATGTAATGCTTCCACAGAAGCTTCCTACTACTGCAATAGGCTGAAGAGAGTGTAAACAGACATCCAGTACTTCCTATCCCACTGAAAGGATTTAATTTATCCCCACCCCCCACCCCACAGCACTCAGGCTACTAAATCCCGGGAAAGGCTGCATACACCACTCTCAAAATTATTTTTCCCTCTGCCTTGCACAATCTAAATTCTATTTTAAAGGACTAAGTACCATTTATTGATGCAATTTTAAAAAAGGCAATATATTTTAAGAATTTCACAAAGTCAACCATAAATAATCTAAATTAAGGATTACTTACAGGGGTACTAAACACATCCCTTAAAGAACCATTTATGTTATGTTTGGGCAGCAGAAACAAAAGAGCAAGGCAGATTCTCTTTATGGTGTTCCTTTCTTTCAGAAAATCAAGTTTCAAGTAATTTATATATACAAAACAAAGACAGCTGTGGTATTGTAATGCGAGAATAATACATCTGCAATAGAATTAAGAGAAATGCCTAACCCAGGGAAGTGTGCAGGGTGAGGAATGTCAGTTTAAAAAGTTGTCTTGAAAGGGAGACAAAAGTCAGTGGGATGAATGAAATTTCACTAGCGTTACTAATGCTTTTAGTATTACCAAGTTTTGTGATTGTCCATAGCTTTCATGGTAGACATTTTATAAATGGTCTGTCTCCTTCATAATGGTCATTTTGTAATACCTTTGTGGTACTTGGTCAGCATTCCAAGTATGATTCTACCCCACGAGAATGGAAATCCCCATAACCTGGCCATCAGCTTCCTCTGATGTGATAACAAATTCTGAGAGTGTATATCATCTTTTCATATAGGATACAAGCACAGGTACCTGAGGATCCATCCTCTCTTTTGAAGCTGGACAATTTATTGTGGATGCAATACAATGAGGGCTGTCATTTAAGTCAGTGGTCACCAACTGGTGGTCCGCAGACTACTGGTGATCCGCAAGAAAATTTTGGTGGTCCACAGAAAAATTTACATTTTTTATATTGCACTAAACACTATTTATCTTTTTAAAAAAATCATATTAGTGGTCCGTGGGATTTAAAATTCTGAATTTAGTGGTCTCTGAGGTCCAACCCCTGATTTAACGAGACCCCAAGGCGACCCTTGATTTAAGTAATTCCCTAGATTAGAGCACTTAGTTGATATTTCTCATCCTGGTGAATGAAGGTGTTAACCATATTTTAAATCATTTTGGTCCAAACTCCAGATTTCCATGTGCAAGCCATAGGCAGAATTATGTCCAATAATACAGCTGTAATTCAAACAGATTAAGTCGTACAGAGCCAATTTACAAATTACATTAAGCCGTAATGTAGTATGGCTATGTGAACCTTACTTAACAAATGTTGAGTCAGTCAATAAACTACGGTTAGCAAATCAATGTTTTTCTGCAATATGTGAGCCTACATTGATGATATCTATTTTAAACTTAAAAGCATCAAATGCAACGTCACAATAACAAACGTGATATGAAATGAAATGTATCAAATAATATTAGCAATATTTGGCAAAAAAAAAGTGCCACTGAAGCCATTCACACGATCCACTGTCTTTCTGTTTATTAAACCATCCAAAATAGCCTTGTAGACAGACGCCTATGTTTCCCAACTGTAATACTACTATCCATTATAGAGTACATATTTAACATAAGCAGAAATAAAGCAAGCTTTTCAAGAACAAACCTGCATAACCAGCAGCAGCTATTGTCAGGCCAACTACTATCATAGTACCAGCCTAAAAGAAAGGAAAAAAGGAATAAAAATGAAATATTAATGTCAGAACATTTTGCTTGTACGCTATCAGTGAAAAAGATTTTTTGAATATATAAAAGTGTAACCAAATATCTGAGACAAATATTGCTTAAACATTATACAGGTCTTCAGTTGGCCATTTTCAATTCCATGCATTTGAAATCATACTGAATTTACTGTGTGTGTGTGTGTGTGTGTGTGTGTGTGTGTGTGTCAGAGAGGGGGGGAAGGGAGGATAATTAGGGAAGTCATCTTGAAACCTAGATTTATATGGTTAGTGAAACATGAATACTGTACTTTACTTTTAAAACTGGGACACAAAACATTTTGGTATTTGTTCATTCCTTTTTGACTATCAGAGATATTCTATAATTCAGAAGCTTCTATTATGCCAATTTCCAATCTTATATAGGTACTGTAATGAATAACTTCACCAATGGGATTTTACTTTAGTGTCTTCTACCAACCTTTTGGAGCAAACCTTTGGTGCATGTAGGTATTGCAAACATAACTGAGAGCTAGACAATCAGTTTAATTGTTCTGTATTGAAATAACTGCATATGTATAAGAAATTCAGCTCTTAAAAGTTCTCAGAAATCTTAAGAGTTATTTTTATTCCAGCTGGATAAAATAGCATTTTTAAAAATAAACAAAATATTGTCTCTAAGAAGATTTTTGTTTATTTCTCATCACAAAATACTTATTAAAATTCAAGTATCTATCAACAATTCATGAGTTAAGATACTCATGAGTTAAGAACATACTTTCCAGGGTTCTTTCACTGTATATATATAAATGATTTATGTTGTCTTTTCCAAAATAATTATAGCAGCGAGCAATCAATGTTATTAATTTTAAGCCATAAATGTTCCATAGGTAGTTCTCATTTATATGTTTAGGCAGTCTCATGGGAAATACTTATTTCTTTTGCAAGTTAATAATCTATATTTGAAGTTATATCAGAAATGAGATAAGCAAGGTTCCTAAAATTACATCATTGTAGTTTTTTTTAATCAAGTATTATAGCACAGCAGAAAACAACTTTCCTGCAGCTACTCAAAAGTCCTAAATAGGAAATATTTTATATCTAAAATTTAGTAGGATGAAGTTCCAGTATATTATTTCAATATATTTTATTTATGTAGCGTCTAGTTCATTTCAGTGGGGGTAAAATAGAATAACTCTGGGAGCTGTGCAAAAGCTGTGCAGTTTGGGGCTTTTTAATTTTTCTCTTAAAAGATTGTGGCTTGTATCTCAAGAATATTACAGCTCTATTGTATCTAGCAGATGGTACACTTGAATTTTATTTAATATATTTTAGCCACTTTTTTAAGATCATACTTTCTCCAAAATATTTAAAAATATAAAATAGTAAAAATCAATACCAACTATAAAGAACTCTGGCATTTAAATAATTTTAAAACAATTACTTTAAATAAAATGCAAGTTCAAATATTTATCAGCAACAAATGTAGCAATTTAAAAATGAAAGACAAAGAAAAAAATGCATTTTAATGCCCTTTTAAAATGCTGCCAGAGATGGGACTATCCATCTTCTCTTGAATGATGGAGTATGTGCCCTATCACCTGCTAACCTTACATATTTATATAGTGATTTGGCGAGTATCGCTTCCAAAGATGAATAAAGCTCAAATCTGTAGGCAGTCCTTGAAATATCATGGATTTAAGTGAATTACACTTTATTATTATGGTTATACATTTATGCTAGCACTTTGAATTCTGCCTGGCCATCACAGTAGTACTTGGATGCATGGGATATGACCATTGCTACAGTATTATCTGAGTTACAAGAAGAGGAAAATTGGATACAGTATGTACCAGAAGGTTCTAAATAGTTTTCAAAAACAATCACATACATGTGCAGCACATTGCAGTAATTCAAATTATGCCAGCTTTGCCTAGACATGAATAGATAACAAACTCAACTATGTCATGTCCAGGTATCACAAACAGGACAGAGGAACTAAACTTGGGTTTGGAAAATAAACACATTATGTACTATGGTATATTTTCAACATACACTTTTAATATAAACTGGTCGAAGGTGTTCTCACACTACCAATCTCCCAAATCTTGCACATGCACACACAGCAGTCATGATCTGGAAATTGAGTCATGGCAACTGAACTTCTTTTCTTGTTGGTTTGAAACATTTCACTGCTTATCCAAGTAGCTTTTTCAGTCTGAGCAAGTTGGTTAGGAGGAATCTCATATATGTCCTCCAGGGAGGTTTTATTTCTTACTTAATCTGGATAGGCTCATTAGGTGAGTAGGCAGAGAGAAGTTGAGTAGTTTCGACTCCTAAATCTTTTACCTTAACTCCTCTCTGCCTACTCACCTAATGAGCCTATCCAGGTTAGGCACTAAATGAAACCTCCTTGAAGGACATATATTGGGTGTCCCTAACCAACATGGCCAGATTAAAGAAGCTACTTGGATAAGTAGTGAAACATTTTGAACCAACAAGCAGTCCAGTTGCTGTGACTCAACTCTGACAACTCTATCTGGTTGACTGAGAACCTTCCACACAGAAACTGTGAATTAACTAAGTTTTATTTAATAGCCCAGCAGATGGCAGCACCTAGCTGACCTTGACTAGGTGCTGAAAAATTAGTTAAGGTTTAACCTGGTTAGTGCTTCAGTTATGTCTACAAAATTGAGACAGTCATCTGATTAAAAGACAGCAAAGAGATATAGAAAACTCTATCCTCTGAAGCAACCATATTTTGCAGCCCAGATTTGGTATTCTTATTTTGAAGTCCACCCCAAGGAAAAGCAAGACTATGAAGTAGACTGGGAAGCTGGGGGAAAAAACCCATTCCTTTAAGGATATGAAGAAATCCAAGGGGAAAAAACCTTTTAAAATAGTGACCTATGAAACCAACAGAAAACTCTGTACAGCCAATCATACATCTGAAGGTGAGATATAGAGAAGGTTACTGATTTAACCACAACTGCAGTGCTATGGAAACCTTAACAGAGATTGATGGAGAAGTAGTGGATAGATACTGAATTTCTCTTCTTTAACATTTAAGTTGCCCAAGTCTTTTGATGGACAGTAAAAACTTTAAAATAAATGCAATGACAAGCCATTCTTATATTATGGCCAAAAAAACTACAAAGGTGGCTACAGCCATGTTTAAATTTACCAGCTGTTGGAGATGGCTTAATTTCAGCAATGAATAAATCCCACACTTCAGGTTCTACTCCAGCCACAGTATTTATTCAGTAATAACATAACATTGGCTGTTCTAATCCATTCTGTAATATTATACTGGACAGAGAAAACCTTACTTGTAAGGAAAGATATTTTCTCAAAATTGAGCTCATATGCCTTATTTCACAGAAAAGGAGTTTATCCAAATGCTTCTTCCAGATAGTCTGAATGGATTATTTAGTAAAAGATGGTCCTGCAGGTACCTGTGAACTTAAGACTTCTTAGGCATGGAAGCCAGCTGGTAACATTAGGCTAATCACCAGGAGACTGTGAGTTCTAGTCTCACCTTAGCTAAGAAAGCCAGCTGGATGACTTTGGGCCAATCACCAGGAGACTGAGTTCTAGTCCCCCCTTAGCTAAGAAAGCCATTGGATAACTTTGGGCCAATCACAGGAAACTGAGTTCTGGATAACTTTGGGCCAATCACCAGGAGACTGTGAATTCTGGTCTCACCTTAGCTAAGAAAGTCAGCTGGATGACTTTGGGCCAAACACCAGGAGACTGTGAATTCTAGTCCCTCCTTAGCCAATGAAAGCCATCTGGATAACTTTGGGCCAATCACAGGAAACTGTGAGTTCTGGATGACTTTGGGCCAATCTGTGAATTCTGGTCCCTCCTTAGCTAAGAAAGCCAGCTGGGTGACTTTGGACCAGCTGCTCTCTCTCAGCCCACCCCGCCTTCCTTCACAGGTGGTTGTTTTTGGGAGAATAGAACAAGGAAGGAGCATTACCTATGTTGAGTTGATCAAAACATACAAAAAAGGCAGGGATAACCATTTAACCCACCAACACTGGGGTTAAGAATCAGCGAAAAACTGATCAGGGATAACAAAAGCCAGGATATTCATCCATATTCAGAATCGTGGGCAATAGTGGTTAAACAGCGCTGCACATCCTCAGGGAAAGGGCAAGCCCCCCCACCCCCAGAGGCATCCCAACCAATTATTCCTCATTTTTAGCTCCATTTTAAGTTCTGCTCTGAGGAGAACATCACAGGGATGGCCTAAAGCAGTGTTTCTCAACCTTGGTAGCTTGAAGATGGGTGGACTTCAACTCCCAGAATCCCCCAGCCAGCAGAGCTGGCTGGGGGATTCTGGGAGTTGAAGTCCACCCATCTTCAAGCTTCCAAGGTTGAGAAACACTGGCCTAAAGGAAGCTGAAACTCCGTGCAAATCTCTCCTGGGCAAAACCCCTCTGGATAAAGGTGGTTTATTTCGGCCTTGCGCCTTCCTCAGCATCCAGGCGTGCCGGGACTACAACCCCCAGGATTCCCGGCTAGAGCACGACCACGCCCGAGATTCCCACAGAAAAGCCAGGTAAGGGAAGGCCGTGAGGGAGGGAGGACGGTTCAAGGTCACCGTCCCCACGCACTCACCATGCCTGCCGCGCTCCTTCACACGCCCGGCGAAGGGGAACCAAAAAAACGCGGGAAAACACCCCTGGCCCGCCCTCGCAAGAGGCTCAGCGGCCCCCTCAGAAGCCCTGCCGTAAGCCGAGGGAGGGCCTGTCGTAAAAGCGCCCGCGCGCCCGCTCTTCCGCTTCTCGACCCCGCCCCTCTGGCAGGCTCCGCCCACCCAGGCGCGAATTCGAAGAGAGGAGCGAGCGCGCGGGCTCTTCTCCCCCCCCCCGCTACACCCCTCCCCCCTCCCGAGGTGCCCGGAGGATGAAGGAGCCGCAGCCTCAGCTGGATCTCGCTTTGTCAAAGGATATGAACCGGGTGCAGCAGGTTTCTCCTCATCTGGTGCTTCCCTCACCTTTCCCCCTGCGCCCCCGAGTCCCAATATATGGGAATTGTCTAATGTACTCATGTATACGTTCGAAGTAGACGGTGATGTTTCTCTGAGTCATAATATGTATGTGTGTCTCTTATGTGGGTTTATGCATAATGGTTATCCCCAGAGAGCAGAAATGCGACGACGTTTCATTTTAATGTAGGCTGATTAGTGTACATTTAAAGTGACAAAGTTCTATTCTTCCATCCATTCCTCTATCCTATCCTATCCTATCCTATCCTATCCTATCCTATCCTGTCCTGTCCTGTCCTGTCCTGTCCTATCCAATTTTCTATTCCTATTCCTATCCCATCCCATCCTAATTTTCCATTCCTATCCTATCCTATCCTATCCTATCCTATCCTATCCTATCCTATCCTATCCTATCCTATCCTATCCTATCCTATGATCCCATCCCATCCTATCCTATCCTATCCTATCCAATTTTCTATTCCTATCCCATCCTATCCTATCCTATCCCATCCTATCCTATCCCATCCCATCCCATCCCATCCCATCCCATCCCATCCCATCCCATCCCATCCTATCCTATCCTATCCTATCCTATCCTATCCTATCCTATCCTATCCTATCCTATCCAATCCAATTTTCTATTCCTATTCCTATTCCTATCCTATCCTATCCCATCCCATCCCATCCCATCCCATCCCATCCCATCCCATCCCATCCCATCCTATCCTATCCTATCCTATCCAATCCAATTTTCTATTCCTATTCCTATTCCTATCCTATCCCATCCCATCCCATCCCATCCCATCCCATCCCATCCCATCCCATCCCATCCCATCCCATCCCATCCTATCCTATCCTATCCATCCTATCCTATCCTATCCAATCCAATTTTCTATTCCTATTCCTATCCTATCCCATCCTAATTTTCTATTCCTATCCTATCCTATCCTATCCTATCCTATCCTATGATCCCATCCTATCCTATCCTATCCTATCCAATTTTCTATTCCTATCCCATCCCATCCCATCCCATCCCATCCCATCCCATCCTATCCTATCCTATCCTATCCTATCCTATCCTATCCAATTTTCTATTCCTATTCCTATTCCTATCCCATCCCATCCCATCCCATCCCATCCCATCCCATCCTATCCTATCCTATCCAATTTTCTATTCCTATCCCATCCCATCCCATCCCATCCCATCCCATCCCATCCCATCCCATCCCATCCTATCCTATCCTATCCAATCCAATTTTCTATTCCTATTCCTATCCTATCCCATCCTAATTTTCTATTCCTATCCCATCCCATCCCATCCCATCCCATCCCATCCCATCCCATCCCATCCTATCCTATCCTATCCTATCCTATCCTATCCAATTTTCTATTCCTATCCCATCCCATCCCATCCCATCCCATCTTATCCTATCCTATCCTATCCAATTTTCTATTCCTATTCCTATCCTATCCCATCCTAATTTTCCATTCCTATCCTATCCAATCCCATCCTAATTTTCCATTCCTTCCTATCCCATCCCATCCCATCCTATCCTATCTTATCCTATTTTCTATTCCTATTCCTATCCCATCCCATCCTAATTTTCCATTCCTTCCTATCCTATCCAATCCTATCCTTCCAATTTTCTATTCCTATCCCATCCCATCCCATCCTAATTTTCCATTCCATTCCTATCCTATCCTATCAACGCAATTTTCCATTCCATTCCTATCCCATCCCATCCCATTCTAATTTTCCATTCCATTCCATTCCATTCCATTCCATTCCTCTCCTCTCTCCTCTCCTCTCCAATCCAATCCAATCCAATCCAATCCAATTCAATTTTCTATTCCTATTCCATCCCATCCTAATTTTCCATTCCATTCATATCCTATCCTATCATCCTATCCTATCTTCTATTCCTATTCCTGTCCTGTCCCATCCCATCCTAATTTTCCTATCCTATCCTATCCTAATTTTCTATTCCATTTCAATTCCATTCCATTCTATTCCATTCTGAAGGCTGAGTGGTGCCATGGCTTAACATATTTTTAAATTTTTAATTTTTAATTGGTTTGTCATTTTAAACTGGGGCCAAATTAATATATATTCTTTTAATTGTTTTTAATGTTTGTATTGTATGTTTTTATCTAGCTGTACACCTCCCTGAGTCCCTTGGGAGAAGGTGCGGTATATAAATTCAAAATAAAATAAAATAAATAAATAAATAAATGATAGCTGTGTTTCAATATTTGAGGGCCTGCCCAAAGAAGAGGGGGCCTATTTTCTAAAGCACCTGAAGGCAGGACAAGAAGCAATAGATGAAAAATTACCAAGAAACCAACCTGGAACTAAGGAGAAATTTCCTGAGAGTGAAACAATCAGTTGAACCTCCAAAAGTTGTGAGCGCTCCAATACTAGAGGTTTTTAAGATTTGTCCAGAATGCTATAATACAGGGTCTCCTGCTTGAATAGGGGGGTTGGACTAGAAGATCTGGGTTCAACATGGAGACAGCATGGATCGTGCTTATTGATGATCTCTGGCCCAGATTTAGTGACTGTCTCACAGTTACATTGGCGATGAAAAAATAACTATATAGTGTTGTGGCCCACCAGCAGCCTGCGCGGATCATGGCTAATCCTGACGACGTGGAGGCTGGTGTGGTGTCACGCCAGCAGCCTGCGCAGCCGGTGCTTGCGTCGGACAGCAAGGAGGCTGAAGAGGATATGGTGCCAGAGGCAGAGACTCAGCCAGGGCCTTCAGAACCTCCAGAGGCTCCTTCAAGTGGAGAGAGCGAAGTGGAGGAGCCTCTCCTCAATGCTCGAGCACGCAGGGCTGCCAAAAGGCAGGAGTGGCTACTCAGGAGGAGGAGGTCTCCTCGAGAGTAAGGCTTGGGGCTAATTGGCCACTCCCTTAGCCTATTTAAGTCACATGCCGTTAGTAAGTTTCTTGCTAGAAACAACTTGTAATTATCATCAGAGCATTTTTGGAAAAGTTTTATTTTATCTTGCTTTCTGGGCTGGTTGCCAACCTTTGCCGGACTTTGGTGTATTCTTGCTACTTAATAAATTTGATAAGGACCGTTGGTGTGTGTCAGTATCCTCGGGAATCCGGAGCTGGGGCAGAACATATGGCCAGTCATTACATTTTTTATTTTCACAAGTCTGGAAAGCAAAGGGAACAGAACAGACCATAATAACAGAGTTGGAAGGGACCTTGGAGGTCTTCTAGTCCAACCAATCATTAGCACAATCACAGATTTGGTTAGTAAGTGTTTCACTTAATAACTGAATAGCTACTCCCAATTGTGGTTGCTAAACGCGGACAACTTGTATTATAATAAATACAATCTATCTGGACAGTTTATTTAGTTTTGGACCAACAACTTGTGTAGACCTGGCCATTGTGATATATAAATTTTGCTTGTGAGAAACCCGCAGGGAATGTCAGAAATTGTGATCACGTGACTATGAGGCTACAGTGACAGCCAAAACTCTGGGCCTGGTTGTAAGTCCGCTTGTTCAGAGCCAGTGTAACTTTGAACAATCGCTGAATGAATGGACATAACCCAAGGACTACCGTTACATCTCATCTTTTCATCTAAAACATCTTATGATCCTAGGGCCCCAGGGGCCTTTCAAAACCTTCTCAGGGCTGCTTGAAATCAAAATTCTTTCCCACCTAAGGTGAAAAATAACTCACTATTAAAATTCCATAAAACAACTGTGAGGAGTGATAGCAGCAGCTAATGCATCAGTGGTGGGTTTCTACTGGTTCGCCCGGTAGTGGCAGTGGCGGGAGGCTCCGCCCACCAGGCCAGATGTCATCATGGACGCTCTGTGCATGCGTAGAAGGTTCTGCGTATGTGCCCAAGCGCCGCATGCGCTCACAGTTCCAAACCGGTAGCAAAGGTAAGTGGAATCCTCTACTGTAATGCATCCATTTTTATTTTATTTTTTTATTGAAAAGTTTTACAAAAAAACCAAAAAAATTTCCCCCCCACCCTTTCCCTCCCCTCGTCCCACCCTCCTCCCCAGACTTCCCAGAGCAAAAT
Source organism: Pituophis catenifer annectens (assembly GCF_029215685.1). Taxonomy (NCBI): domain Eukaryota; kingdom Metazoa; phylum Chordata; class Lepidosauria; order Squamata; family Colubridae; genus Pituophis; species Pituophis catenifer. Next base: position 8,866,744 of record NW_027256886.1, on the reverse strand, counting down.
ACAAGGTATTTCATTTAACAGTCATAAACGAGATTAACCTACTTATCCTCAGACTACTAACTCCCCCCCTGAAACCTTAACTCCACTATAAGTAACATAATACTTCTAATACTTAACGTTCATTCATAAGCTATTTGATATTTTCTTGTCTGATATTGGTGCATTGGCCAGGAATCGAACCCGGGCCTCCCGCATGGCAGGCGAGAATTCTACCACTGAACCACCAATGCATTTTTAATTTTTAATGCAGTAAATATAACCCATACAAATAAAACTTTGTGGGGTCCTTCATCATTTTTAAAATTGAGAGAAAAAATGTAAATACTGATGTAGAAAAAATATGAAAAGAAGGCATGAAGTATCTAGATAAATAGAGAAGGGGAAGTCTAATCTTTAAACAGGAAAGCATACAATTATTCTGAACTTAACAAGTACATTTGTTCCTGGGAGACAGACATCACCATCCACTAAAGCAACTAATTTCGTTTGATCAGACTGTAATTTACACAGCATTAAATAAAATCCCGCCAGGAAAAATAATGTTGTAATGGAAATGAAACTTTGGGGTACAGTCAAGTGGCAAATACGTTTGCGTCTCCCTGCCCTCCAAATCCCCATATTTTACATTGTTCTCTTGAACTATTTTACTAAAGCTAACAGGAGTAGCCGAGGGCTGAACTGATCATCCTAATTGCTAATACATGTAGTCCTCGACTTACTACCACACAACTGAGCCCAAAATTTCTGTTGCTAAGTGAGACAGGTTAAGTGAGTTTTGTTCCATTTTTACAACCTTTCTTACCACCGTTGTTAAGTGAATCACTGCAATTCTTAAATCAGTGACCTGGTTGTTAAGTGAATTTGACTTCCCCACTGATTTTGCTTGTCAGAAGGTCGCAAAAGGTGATCACACAACCCCGGGGACACTGCGACCGTCATAAATATGAACCAGTTGACAAGCGTCTGAATTTTGTTCCCATGTGACCATGGGAACACTGCAATGGTCGTCAGTGTGATAATAAGTCACTTTTTTTCTGTGTCGTTGGTAACTTTGGTCATTATATGAACTGTAGTAAATTCAGGATTACCTGTAGTTGGACCTGTCCACTTAGATAGGAGAAGATCCACAGGAAAACGTTGCTTCCCAGTTCCAACTCATGCAGAACATCCAGAAGTATGCCATGGTACAGAATGAAGGATCTAATAAGAGCAGTAAGATGGTACTTCCTCATCCAGGTTCTAATGAAGGAACCAATGCAGTTTCAATCCAACGCTTGGGTCTGAAATCCGTTTAAAAGGCATCTAGATACCCCATTTCATCCAACGTTCTTTGTAGTTGCAAGTCCATCATTTTGTTTATATCAGTGGTGAAATCTGAAGTGGTTTGCCACCAATTCGCTGGCCGCGCATGGCCGCTGCATGCCAAACACGTGCTGCGCACACATGCACAATGCACACCAAATGCACGCTATGAGCGCATGCACAGTACACCCCAAAGGAGGCTTGGGAAGGTAAGTAGAACAGCAAGGGGGGGATCAGCTGTGCTGTACGATTTGGATTCACTAGAAAGCAGGATTTCCTGTTTTCTAGCGATTTTAAATCATGCGGCACAGCTGGTCGTTGGAAATCCGACGAACCGGTAGCTTTTTTTTTAGTATCGGTTCAGTAGTTTTTATCACTACCGGTTCGCCTGAACCGGTACGAACCGGTAGCATTTCACCACTGCTTTATATTTGAAAAGGGAAACTTGATAACTTGGCAGAAGTTGTTCTTAACACTGTATCTGCTGATACATTGAAAGCAGAGAAATATGGATGCTTTACTATGGTGTAACATGTTTAGTCATACTCCTCCCTCCTGTCACTCAAGGCTTCACTTTTATCAATTCCTTCAATCAGAATAGAGCTGGAAGGAGCCATGGAGATCTTCTAGTCCAACCCCCTGCTCAAGCAGGAAACCCTATACCTGTGATGGCGAACCTATGGCATGCGTACCACAGGTGGCATGCAGAGCCATATCTGCGCTCATGTGAGCCGTTGCCCTAACTCAGCTCTTTTCGGCTGGCCCATGCCACCCCCCCTCCCAGGAGTCTCCACACACCCTGTTTTGGATGCCAGGTAAGTACAGGGCTCGCACAGAGGCTCTGGAGGGCGCTTTTGCCCTCCCCAGGCTCCAGGAAAGCTTCTGGAGCCTGGGGAGGGTGAAAAACGGGCCTGCCCAGCCCACCGGAGGGGCTCTGGGGTGGGCAGGGGAGGCCGTTTTTGCCCTCCCCAGGCTCCAGGAAAGCTTCTGGAGCCTGGGGAGGGCAAAAAACCGGCCTACTGGAAGTCTGGAAATGGGCCGTTTCCGGCCTCCAGAGGCTTCAGGGAGGCCTGCCAGGGCAAAAATGGGGTGCGGGGCAGGGGGGGGCACGTGCGTATGCGTGGGGGTGAGGGGCGGGTGCAGGGTCATTGAATTATGGGTGTGGGTACGCATGCCGTGACGGTAAAAAGGTTAGTCATCACTGCTCTATACCAATTGAGACAGGTGGCTGTTCAGTCTTGTCTTAAAAACCTTCAGTGATGAAGCACCCACAACTTCTGAAGGAAAGCTGTTTCACTGGTTAATTGTTCTCAGTGTTAGGAAGTTTCTCCTTAGTTCTTGGTTGCTTCTCTCATTGATTAGTTTCCACCCATTGTTTCTTGTCTTGCCTTCTGGTGCTTTGGAAAATAAGTTAACCCCCTCTTCTTTGTAGCAGCCACTCAAATACTGGAATGCTATGCCAGATAGCCTTAGAAATGCTTAGTAAACCATGAAATGCCCTGGCATCTGAAGTTTGGGAGATGCCACTTGAAGACAATCATGTCCAGTACTCTTGGTATCTCCATATTCCAGGGATAAAAGCAGCCAAAATATTGTTTGAGAAATATCCAAGTACCTGCTGAAATCCGATCAGATCTATCAGGTTTTTGGCACAAAGCATCTTAATTGTCTTCAACCCTTGCAAACGTCAGTAGTGTTTGTAGAGCCACGATCTGGCCAATCTGTGATTAATTACAGTGACCTTCACTATTTCATCACAAGCCATCTGCTCTCACTGAATACATTTTAGTTTAATGTTTTATGTAATCTGTTTCATGGATTTATTCTTCAATGTATTCAATTTCGCTCAATTTCAGCCAAAACGATTCTTTTTTTTTATTGCATTTTCCAACATAGTCACTCAACTGTAACCAAATGTGAGCTGTAATATGAGTTCAAGAACAATCACAATATACAGGTAGTCCTTGACTTACAACAATTCATTTAGCGGCCATTCAAAATTACAACTAAAAAAATGACTTACGACTGGTCCTCACGCTTATGACCATTGCAGCATCCCATGTTCAAAATTGTTCAAAATTTGGGTGCTTGGCAACTGGCAAATATTTACAACAGTTGCAGTGTCCCGGATCATGTGATTGTCATCTGCAAACTTCCCAGACCCCTTCCAACAAGTTGTTGTGGCTCCGTTGCCTGAGCCTGGGCTATCGACAGATGCAGACTCTGAGAGTGAGGGGGAGGAGTTGGCAAGGCCTCCCTCTCCAGGACCCTCCTCTCTGGCAATGCCTCCGGAGGACACCGAAGGCCAAACAGCTCAGAGCCAAGCATGTCCCCACAGCCACAGGTAGACAGCGACGAAGAAAATAAGTGCTGGCTGGACCCTCGCCAGAGGCTCAGGAAGAAGCGTGTGCAGCAGAGGGGAAGGCGTGCCAGAGATTAGCTGAGTCACTGGACCACACCCCACAGGCTATAAAAGGGAGTGTGGTGGCCATTCGGACTCTGTGACGGACAAAGCTAATCTCTGGTGAGGCATTTTGCATCTTCGGACACAACACCTATTTGCTGTGGATTTAATTACAAACTGGACTATTCAAACTGTGTGTATTTTTGTCTGTGTTATCGGAGTAAAAGTTCTTGGCAGGCAGCCACGGAGTTGCTGCCAAGTTCCTTATCACTGACGTTGAATGTTTGAAGAGTTTATTTAACCCTCGGCTAGCTGGTTGGGTGTGTGTGTGGTACGGGGACAGAACACAAGTAAAGCCAATGGGGGAAGCCAGATTCACTCAACAGACGTCTGATTCACTTAACAACTGCAATGGTTTGTTTAAGAACCATGGTGAAAAAGGTGATAAAACCTGATTCAATTCACTTAACAAACATCTTGCTTAGTAATGGAAGTTCTGGTCTCAGTTGTGGTCTTAAGTTGAGGACTACCTGTACAGTATTCTAGTAGAAACCTGCTCATTAAAGCATCTGATTTAGAAACACCAAGGTTGATGTTGTTCAGTTGCTAAATTATGTCCAACTCTCCAACTCTTTATTTGTAAAGATTTTAATGTTTTAATGTTGGAAGCTGCCCATGGACCACATTGCCAGGCCCCTTTGTCCTCCACTGTCTCCCAGAGTTTGCCCAAATTCATGTTCATTGCGTCAATGATACTATCTAACCATCTCATCCTCTGCCGTCTCCTCCTTTTGCCTTTCATCTTTCCCACCATCAGGGTCTTTTCTGATGAGTCCTCTCTTCTCATTAAGTATTGGAGCTTCAGCTTCAGGATCTGTCCTTCCAAAGAAGAGTCAGGATTGATGTCCTTTAGGATTGACTGATTCGATCTCCTTGCAGATCAAGGAATTCTCAAAATCATCATCAGAAAAGAGCTGGAAGGGACTTTGGAGGTCTTCTAGTCCAGCCCCCTGCTGAAGCAGGAGACCCTCTACCATTTCAGACAAGTGACTGTCCAGTCTCTTCTTAAAAATCTCCAGTGACCCACAACTTCTGAAGGCAAGCTGTTCCTTCTTCTCCAGAACCACAATTCAAAAGCATCAATTCTATGGCGCACAGTCCAACTCTCACAGCCATACATTACTCCTGCAAAAGCCATAGTTTTGACTATAAGATAATGATAGCAAACCTATGGCACGCATGCCGGAAGTGGCACACAGTGCCATTTCTCCGGGCACATGAGCTGCTGGCGGCCAGCTGGTCTTCACGCGTGTGGGAGCACTGAAACCGAAAGAGCAGCCGCCCGGCGCGCATGTGTGCACTGGGAAGATGATCTTCCGGTTTCTGGCATGTGCATACGCATCGCCCAGCTGATCTTCGCGCATGCATAGATGCCAGAAACCGGAAGACCAGGTGGCCGGTGCACATGTGTGTGCCGGAAACCAAAAGAGCAGTGCCTGGAGCGCACATTTGCACCAGGTGGCTTCTCTTCCATGCACATGCAGTCCAATTTTGGCACTTGGTGCCCAAAAGGGTCACCAACACTGCTATAAGAAACACCAAGGAAGTACTGCTAATATGTATGAACTGTGAGAAACCAGGAGACAATTTCCATGTCTATTTTTTCCCAAAGCTGCTTATTAACTATAGGTTGCAAGTGAAAAGCGCAGGAGAGAATCTACACAGGATTACTGCAAACTAGTTATAGCAAATATTCACCGTGCACAGTCCAATGTCAATATAACATATAAATAAGCAATCTTTCTCTCCGAATCTGTGTATAAAATCTGAACAACAACAGCAGAGCTGGAATTTTCCCTGCTCTGTGAACTTTCATTCTGAACCATGGAGGAAAAAAAAATGATTTCATAATGGAACCAAAAGATGTACTTTCTGCTATTGCTATTGTTATGTGTGAAACACTATTATTAATACATGACACTATATTATTAAGAATACTCACAAACAAGTACCAGAGCAGTAATTCACCCTCATTTTGTGATAATCTCAGCAATCAAACAATTCAGCTTGTCCATCTGGAAAATGCACGTGGTATTAAGTTTATCCAGATTACTGCAGTGGTCAGTTGTATTTGTGTGGAGCCCCAGTAAGAGACATGGCATTAGAGTGTGCATTCATTCAAAATCCAGTGGTAATGTGTTCAGAACAAAAAAGGAAAGGAAAAAAGGGGAAAGTGTCATGGGTAGTAGGGATGAAATTGGAGGTCATGGACTAAATGAAAGAATATAAATACAAGCAAGGGATAGAAACGATAAATATAGATCTGAGGGAACAAAGGACGTTTTTAAAAATGGAAGTTATACAGCTATAAAATGATTAACAAAGATATTATTCCATTTTTTTATGACAGGTTAATTTGTTATTTGAGGAAAAACGGTACAGTACTCTATTATAGAATGAACTGTAAGTTCCTGCTTTTAACTAAGAGAGACAGTTGCTTTCTAATCACACTGTAGAGACTCCAACTTTGAGATCATATTTTTAAGGCTGAGTGGGAACTGCTTTCAAGCTTGTTCATGTTTTATAAGCTCTAGTCTAGTGTATTCCTTCAATTGTACACAATTCTCTAAGTCAGTCACCCGTGACTTGTTTAGCATAGAGCTATACTGAAAATACATTATAAACCATTCTGTTGCTTTTTTGAAAAAAAAAAATTGTCTACTTCTCTCAAATGTTCAGGTAAAAGCATACATATTCTACTGGTATCAATCAATCAATCAATCAATCAATCAATCAAACAAACAAACAATCAGAATAGAGCTTGAAGGGTCCTTGGAGGTCTTCTAATCCAGCTCCCTGCTCACGCAAGGGACCCTATACAATTTGAGACGTGGCTGTCCAGTCTTTTCTTAAAAACCTGCAGTGATGAAGCACTCACAACTTCTGAAGGCAAGTCGTTCCACTGGTTAATTGCCCTCACTGCTAGGAAATTTCTCCTCAATTCCAGGTTGCTTCTCCCCTTGATTAATTCCCATCCATTGTTTCTTTTCCTTGTGCTTATGCTGTAATAAATAAGTAAAGTAAAAACAATTCAATCCCTGAAGGGCATATGGCCAGGTTATCTGCCTCTTCCTGACAGTATCTGCCAATCCTTCTTTTCTTTTTTTTTTCTTTTCTTTATTCGGCTTATATGCCGCCCTATCTCACAATGGACTCAGGGCGGCTCACAACAATAAAACACAAGCCACAATAAAAATAAAGACTAAAATCTAAAAAATTTAAAATTAACCCATTAAAACCCTTAAAACCCCGTCATCAGACCAGGTCAAGGGATTTGAAAAGCCAAGTTTTTAATTCCCGGCGGAAGGTGCGAAGGTCAGGCGCTAGTCGGAGCTCCAAGGGGAGTTGATTCCAGAGGGTGGGCGCCCCAACCGAGAAGGCTCTACCCCTGGGGGCCGCCAGCCGCCACTGTCTAGCCGACGGCACCCTGAGTAGGCCCTGTCTATGGGCGCGAACCGGGCGATCCTACCAGATCAGATAAGGTGGGCACTTTTCAAGTGCCCTCTATCAAATGATACCATCTGGTAGGAGTAGGAGATGACTAGAAGAAAAGTAAGGACCTACCCATAGGCAAGAAAAACAAAACGCACAGGTATACAATAGGTAGTACTTGGCATCAACAGCAATAAGTGCGAGAGGGATCTAGTTGCCCTGGTGGACAACCACTTATAGTAGTGGCCAAAATTATGGAAACCTTTTGGGAAAAGTATTTTCTAAAACCAGTTAATAACACCACTTTTTTTGGAATAGTACCAGTGGTGGGATTCAGCCAGTTCGCACCACTTCGGGAGAACCGGTTGTTAACTTTCTGAGCAGTTTGGCAAACTGGTTGTTGGAAGAAATCATTAGGGTAGAGAACCGGTTGTTAAATTACTTGAATCCCACCACTGAATAGTACCATAAAATTATATATCAATGGAAAGATAATTTAATCAAGAATGTAATGCAATAACTTTTATGAAGGATTTGCTATTAGAATAGCACTTACAGTATAAAGAAGAAAAGTGAAACTCGTAGAAAAAATGAGATATACAAAAATTATCACCATAGAAAAAACAAGATATACAAAAATTATCACCATTATCACCAACTAATACTTAGTTGGGTAACCTTTAGCATGAATTACGGCCTTACAACGTCTTCCCATGGAGTGAACCAAGTCTTTTAGTTCTGCAGCTGTTATCATGTGAAACCAAGATTGAATGATAGCTTCTATTACGGGTTTTATTGTTGGGTCGCTTCTGACTAGCAAGTTTCTTTAGTCGTCTCCATAGATTTTCAATTGGGTTAAGGTCTGGGCTATTCCCAGGCCATTCCAGCAGTGGAATAGGATCTTGAAACTCCCAAAAAAAGTGGTGGTGTTAGCCATCAAACCTCAAAAATACACTTTTCCTAAAAAGCTTCCACAATTTTGGCCACTACTGTAAGTGTCAGGCTTCGAGGTCGTCTCAAATAAATTGTATTTCAAACAAAGTCTTTGAAGGAAAACTCCTATTTATTAAGCACAACATTCTAGACCTGACTCCATCGAAGCCAACACTGACTTCCAGACCCAAAACCCTCCCTTTCCGTTCCCCACTCCCCTGCACTCATTGGCCATCTTCCAAGTCATTCTACCCCTAATCTACCGCTCCAGCTCAAAGGAATTTCCCCCCTCCCATCCCATCTCCTAGGGGATATTATCTCCAGGGAAAATAAGTAGGTGAAAAGTCAAACGTCCCTTTCCAGACGCCTCCGGCTCTCCTTCTTATGTCAGCACTAGAGTAAATGCAGTTTGAAGTGCTGACAGTAAGTATGACCCAGCAGTGTGCTTGCTGTAGCTGCCAAAAAAACTCAATACAGGCTTCAAGAGAGGGACAGTATCAAGATCACATGAAGTGTTAGCACTGCTTTTTATATTGCATTGGAAAGACCACACTTCGACTATCGCATCTAGTTCTGGTCACTATGATACAAAAAAAGATGTTGAGACTCTAGAAAGGTGATTAGGGGACTGGAGGCTAAAGCATATGATGAAGGTGTGCGAGAACTGAGCACGTCTAATCTAACAAAGAGAAGGACTAGGGATGAAATGGTAGCAGTCTTCCAAATTGGAGGGATGTCGCAGAGAAGACGGGGTCAAGCTATTCTCTGAAGGCAAGAGAAGTAGTATTGGATGGAGGCTTGTCAAAGAGAGATCCACCTAGAATGAAGGATACATTTCCTGACAACAATTAATCAGTGGAATGGATTCCTCCAGAAGTTGTGGGTGCTCCATCACTGGAGATTTTTAAGAAGAGATTGGTAGGCCATTTGTCCAAAATGGTATAGGGTTTCCTGCTTGAGTAGAAGATTGCATGAAAAGACCTTGAAACTCCCTTCCAACTATGTTACTCTTTATCTGGGTCCCTTCTCCATCCCTGCCCTATAGAAGCTAGATAACCTCTATTTTCTTAGCTTTCTTGATATCTGTGAGGGTCTGACTTTCCCCCCAGATGCTACTTCAGGAAGAGAGTTAAACCCAACAGGCGTGTGGTTGGTCTGGGATAATTATGATACCTTGTTGGAAGTTTTATAATTTTCTGAGATTCTGATTATTATTATTTATACATCTAGTGTGACTTTGTTGTTTTGAACTGCCCAAATTTATGGACAACCATACAAATTTTAGGGATTGCGGAGACTCTTGAAAATATTGTTATTTCAGTTTATGTTATAAAAATTTACGAAGCTGAACTATTCATTCTTAAATATTCTTTTTCAGTTCTGGATTCTTATTCTCATTTGTGTCTCGAATCCTGTTGGCGCAGTGGTTAGAATGCAGTATTGAAGGCACAGCCTTTGCCCACAGCCTGGAGTTCGATCTTGATGGGGCTCAAAGTTGACTCGGCCTTCCATCCTTCCGAGGTCGGTAAAATGAGGATCCAGATTGTTGGGGGCAATATGCTGATGTTTGTAATCAGCCCAGAGAGTGTTGTAAAGCACTATGGGGTGGTATCTAAGTGCTATTGCTGTTTCTACTCAAACAAATATCCAAGAAGGCTTGAAGGGATTATGTTCCATCAAGTTGATATAGATCAGTAGTGGGTTTCAAATCTTGTCGCTACCCATTTGCTTGTGGGCTTGTGCGCAGAAGCTTCTGTGCACACCCAGAGATGTCCAGGTGGGTGGCCGGAGCCTTCCACCACCACCGCTACCAGTTTGCCCGATCTGTGGCGAACTGGTATCAACCCACCACTGATATAGATTCTTAGCAACCATTTACATAGATATTCTCCAAGACAAATGGTCTCTAAACTGATCTTTCAGGTCTTCCTACATGCACTTATCTCCACTGTCTTTGCAAAATTTGAGCCTGGTCATTTGTGCCTTGATTTGTTCAGTGATCTCTTTGTTTGTTTCTTGGCTGGTCATGGTATTCTCAGAAGTCTTCTCCGTCCACCAAAGTTCAAAAATATCACAACACTTTCTATTTTGCTTCTTCAAAGTTCAACTTTTGCTTCCATAGAATGTAAAAGAGAATACGATTACTCGCACTGTTCTGATCTTCGTAGTAGAAACACATCGTGAGTATCTTTTCCAAGGGCTTTGTGGCTACTCAACTAAATGTCACTGCAGTATATTTCTTGACTGCTTATTGCTTTACAGTTGACGCTTGATTCTACAAGGAGAACTATCTACTACTTCATTATCTCCGTTGTCAGTTCTAAGGCTGGCAATTCTGTGTGTTGTGATTAGTTCGGTATTCTTTATATTTAATTTAATCCCATCTTTTCGCCGTGCTCTTCAACTTTTTTTTCCCCCCTAGGGCTTGTAGAGACTGTAATGGAGAATACAGTTACTTGCTGTAGATACAGCCAGATCATGGCATTTGAATATCTTTTCCAGGGGTGGGTTCTAATTTTTTTTACTACCGGTTCTGTGGGCGTGGCTTATTTTGTGGGTGTGGCTTGGAGGTCATGTGACTAGGTGGGCGTGGCTAGCTGGTCAGAGTCATTTCTGGAAGGTCCTCGCACTTACGACCAGTCCTCGCACTTACGACCCGACTCATTTGTTTGCTTTTAACACTGATCAGCTGTAGGACGGCCCTTTGAAGCCCTGCGGCAAGAGTTTAAATAGTTTTTTTCCCTCTAGTCATCAGCTGGGACTCAGGAGACAGCAATAGATTGGGGGTGGGACCAAATAAAAGGTAAGAATAACATGGGGGGTGGGTGGGTGGGAGGGCGGGGGAGGGAGAGGAAAACCGGTTCGGTGATGTCATATCGTCACCGCTACCGGCTTGGCCGAACCGGACCGAACCGGGAGGAACCCACCACTGATCTTTTCCAAGGCCTCATGGAAACTCTACCAAGTGGTAGTCAGTGGCGTATTTGTTGACTGCTTGTTCCTTTTTGTTTGTGGTTGGGCCTAATGATCACATGGCCCAGGAATATTGCAATCCTCATTGCAATATATTTTGCCAGTTGCAAAATAGTTGAATTTTGATCAAAATTGTTGGTATCCTACAGGTATCCCAGAGAGTTGCTGCAATGGTCATAAATGTGAAAAAGGGTCATAAATATTTTTTTTCAGTGCCTTTGTAACTTCAAATGGTCACTAAATGAATGGTTGTAAGTTGAGAACTACCTGTAAAATTCTGCTTTTACTCCAGGACTAGAATTAAAGATACTTTACCGAAGTCTCTTTCTTTCTTGCTTCCTTGTTCTTTCCCAACCAAGTGGGGTTTAATAGAGGAACCAGGCCAGAGATGCTGTCAAGATTCACATCCTGACAGGCCTGGAAGCCATCTTTTTTGTTAGAACTTCAGGCCTGCCACATTTCCTACTGTGGGAAACTGGGAGGGGGGATTGTATGGAGCCAGGGTGACATATAGACATAATAACATTCTTTTCTCAGACAGTCAAGAACATCTCGCCCTGCACCTGGAGGGTTGGAGCTGAGAGGCATCTCCAGTTGTGACGGTGCTTTGATTGGACCATGTGATGGACATGTGGGTGTTGGAACTGTCAATCAAGATATTGCAATGGTGGATAAAGTCTGACTTTTAGGTATGGGAATCAACAGTAAAGGAACCAACAGTCAAGAAATATACTGTAGCATAGCACTTCCTAGAGTAGCAATAAAGTCTTAGAAAAATTAGATGCCATCTAATCTTTTTCTTCTTCTTGTGCCATATCCATCATCGGACATTGGCGATTTTATCAATAGCCGCATGAAAAACTGCTGCTGAGTTTTGTCTAAACCAGTCCCTTGGATTTTGAAGCCATGATGTTCTTCTTCTGCCTGGACCTCATTTGCCTTCAATTTTTCCCTGGAGAATTAAGTGAAGTATGGCGTATTTTTCCGGGTGTCGCATCACATGTCCACAATATTCTAACTTTCGCTTTTTAATAGTTTTGATGATTTCCCTTTGCTTTCCCAGGCACCTCCTCATTTGTGATTTTGTCAACCCATCTTATACGTAACAGCCATCTGTACAGCCAAATTTCAAATGCATGTAAGCAGATAGACAGGTAGATATGTCTATACCCAGAAAGATCAGAGCTGTGAAGGCAACGTTTTACCTTGTGATGCTCTAAGGAAGCACATTTGGACTTTGAAGAAGTATGATATACTATAGAAAATGATGCTTCTGAACTTCAATATTGGAGAAGACTCCTGAGGCAGCCAGGGTTTAAAGAAATAGATCAGAGAGCAAATCAATCCAGAGTTCGCCCTCAAGGCCCAAATGGTCAGGTGCAACTTACCATATTTTGGACACATTATGTGAAGAGTCAGTCCATAATGCTGAAAATGGTGGAAGGAAAGAGAAAAGGACGGAAAGCTCAATATAGGGCATCTACGAAAATGTGGATGAGGCAAACTGAAGCTGATCTAACCCATTGCAGATTAGACTTGAATCAGGTTAAAATCGCAGCAATGGATAAAGCACTTTGATGAGGCATTGGGTTAAACCTCCATGGTATTATCACTCCAGGTATTTAAAACATAGAATAATAGAGTTGAAAGGGACCTCAGAGGTCTTCCAGTCCAACCTCCTGCTCAAGCTGCAGACCCTCTACCATTTCAGACAGATGTTGTCCAGTCTCTTTTTGAAAGCCTCCAGTGATGGAGCACCCACAACTTCTGAAAACAAGCTATTCCATTCGTTGATTGCTCTTATTGTTAGGAAGTTGTAGGTTGCTTCTCTCCTTGGTTAGGTTCCAACCATTATTTCTTGTCTTGTCTTTTGGTTCTTTGGAAAATAGTTTGACCACCTCCTCAAATATTTGAGGGAGCCCCTCAAATATTTGGAAAGTGCTACTGTATTCTCCCATCAACATTTTCTTCTTAAGGCCCTATAGGCCAGCCCTTTTTTTTTTGGTAGAAGTTAGTTTCTAGTTCCATGATCAATCTAGTTGTTCTTCTGGGAACCAGTTCCCTTTTGTTTGAATCCATTTTAAACTACGATGCTCAGAATTGAGTTCATAGGGTCTCAACGCACAATAAACTATTATTTCCTGTGATGCAATTTTTCTTGATTGATCCTAAAATGACATTTGTCCTTTTTATAGCCTTATCATAGTGCTGTTACATGTTCAGTTAGTGGTCAGCTATTAATAAAAAGTATCACATAATTTTTATTCTTAGAATAAAGATTTTGTGTGCTGTTCTGAGGTGGTAGAGTTCATGAATTGATAAAAATCAGATGATCAAGGTCATGATTTATGCTGTAGTGATAGCAAGAGTTACCCACTGTGATAGTGGTGAATATCTGAACCTTGGGTGCAGGATGAAGGTGGAGGTTCATTCTCCAATCTTGTGGGTTGGTTTCCATACGTTTCATTACCAGGCTCGGTAACATCTTCAACTCTTCATGGTGAAGATGTTATCTAGCCTGGTACCAAAATGTTTGGAAACCAACCCACAAGCTTGGAGAATGAATTTCCACCCTCAGAGTTACAATCAATATGGGTACTCCCACATAATGTATGAGTTCAATACCAGTCCAGACATTGAATTGATCATGGGAAGCAAAGAACTTGCTCCAACAGTTTCAGCAAGAGCCATCTCCTTGGGTTCTTCAAGATCCTTCTTATATTTCTTAGTTCCATTCCCGAAGATTGAAGGTTGAAGATAAAAATGACAATTCACAGGGTGGTTTTTTGTTTTTTTTAAAGTCTTGGCTAATATGTTCTCCACCCTGGGAGAACAAGATATACATGGAGTCATGAAATTTAGTTGTGTAGGGCAGTGGTCCCCAACCCCCGGTCCGCGGACCGGTGCCGGGCCGTGGAGTACCTGGCACCGGGCCGCGCAGCGGCCGGGGGACATGAACGCTGCAGCGCAAAGGCTCCTGGGCCGTGTGCAAAAGCTCCTGGGCCATGCGCAAAGGCTCCAGGGAAGAGAGCCCCGTGCAGGTACGCACGTGTGGCCCAAAGCCCCCATCCCTGCACGCGCTCAGCGGGCCACGGTAAAATTATCAAAGGCTGATTGGTCCGCGGCGATAAAAAGGTTGGGGACCACTGGTGTAGGGCAATGTTTCTCAACTTTGGCATCTTGAAGACGTGTGGACCTCAACTCCCAGAATTCTGGGAGTTGAAGTCCACACATCTCCAAACTGTCCAGGTTGAGAAACACTAGTGTAAGGAATTTACGCTCAATAATTTTGAAGGATCTGTTTTAAGATCTAGGATGCAGGCTGCTGAAAGTGTCAAGTCCAGGTCTGCTATTCATTTAGGTAACTCTCTTGTAATCCATGTTAAAGATCTGGCCATTCTTTGGATCTAGAGATCCACTGCACCCTATTTATAGAAGGGCATGTCTAGACTTCTTGGCTTTGTAAGAATTCACCACTTCTCTTTGGCTCTAGATGGAGAATGTTTTAATTTAGCAAATAAGAATAGTTTGTCAAAACTAACTACCAATCTGCAATTTCTCTATTATGTAGTCTTTCAAAACATGTTAACATTATTTTTTGCCATGAACGCTTGACTTAATTAATAGTGAACTAAGTAATTCTTCTTAACAAAACAGCCTTTTCTTGGTTGAAGTTAGTGGGTTTTCTAAGTACTGTTTTGTACGTTCATGTACAACCCATTGACACTTGTTCCCACCCTCATCACCTTCCACAATTATTTAATAGCTGAGTAAAGGTATAAAATCATTAACTCCCAGCTTAAATAAAACTGTGTCAGACTAATAGCTAGATTAATACATTTTAATGATCTCTATTTTTTTTTTTTGGGTAGTGCAGAGTAACAAAAACAAAAACAAAATTGCTGCATATATGCTGCACCTATGAAAAAGTCAAGTTTAATGATAAATCTGGCCTTAGAGAACCAACCAGAATGCATAGAATCTGAATAGGATTTAAAAACCCAACTGTGCACAGAAATTAGAGTTTTGCCCCTGAATCATATGGAATTACAGTGCTAGATGTGTGTGCCATGCCTACACAATAAAACCCAGAGGAAGCTGCTATTTCTGTTGGTTTTATTAAACCAACCAAGCAATTTAATTCTTTTGTTCAGGAGAGTTCTACTTCATTGATTAACAAAAGCAGGGATATAATTTTTTTTCAGCCTTTTTGAAAAGCCTGAAATGTCAAGCCTTTTAAAGCAGATTATTCTGCCTCTGTGCAGTGAATACAGCCAGAGTAACCTTTTGTCTACAATTAAATATTCTAGCATAAATATAAAAGAAAATCAGAGATGGGAAGATTGACTCACGAGAGATTGGAGAGGTAGATTCGCAGAGTGATAGTGCAAGCAGCTTGCTTCTAATTAAATATGCGACTGAGTCTCAAAGCATTCCCTTTCAGCCTCAGAGAGAAGAAGTTGTTGAAGAATGGGAAGGAAGAAATATATGTCATCTCATCTGTCTGTCCAGAGCATTTCCTCGGGGTATATAGAGGTACTTTAGAATGTTTATATTGCTATTTATTTTCAGGGTGAAAATAGGGGGCCAGAAAGGTTAACTCTGGAGACCAGACAAGGCAACCGACTTGAAAGTTTGAACTCTCAGCTTGGCATGTTCCAACTCTTTCTGCCTGGCACCTAGATGGGTTCCTATCAAATGTTTTGTGGTTAATGGGGTGATGTTGAGGATGATAAAACTTCAGGTTGTGTTTCATATGCCTGATAACCTTTCTCTGGCATTTCCAGAGTTCAGTATCTTTTCTCATTATTTCGTGTCGTAGCTTATTTATTTATTATTATTATTATTGGAAAAAAAACATACAATGTCTATGTGTGTCTCTATCTTTATGTACAACGAAGCCCATGTGCCTGTTCATTATATATATATATATATATATATATATATATATATATATATATATATATATATATATATATATATATGTATATATCCATTTGTAAATGATAAAGCCAAAAGGTAATATTTAAGGCTCTTTTAGCCATTTTGAAGCAATGTGTTTTTTTTAAAAAGATTTTTTTTTGGTATGATTTCCAGTGGCAGACTTAGCTTTATTTATATTCATAAGTCTTTCATCACATGGTATTTTCAGTAAAGTACTTAAACGTGGTTCTTATAAAATGCTGATGATATAAAATACACTTGATCCTCTTAGAGTTTGCAGCTTCCACAAAAATGTTGCAAAATAATGGAAACCAGTATATTCTTAGTTATAGCCTACTGGATTTGGTGTTTTTTTTTTTTTAAAGTTAACATATTATTGAAATTATATTGCAGTTATGTTTTGCTGTCTGTGCATTAACTTTCCTGCAACCTGGGTGAGACAGACCATTTTCTAATATAAATATGCATTTTGTGGTGATTTGATGTTATAGAAATATTCTTCAGTTTACTGTAGCTTAACCTTCTGTAGTTACCTTTTTCCTTTACCTTGATGTTCTGGTTTTATTATTAAATAACTGAGTTAGCACTATTAAAAGAAGGTTTAGGTGAGAGTTATATATCAAAACTGTTGCAGTATATAAACTATCATACTTGTTAGTAGGTTGAGAGCACTATATACTTTATTGGGATTTTGCTGTGATAGTATTTAAACAAACAGCTTTAATTACTAGATTTCTTATGGCTATTACTACAGAGGTACTACATGCTTATATTTTAGCATCAATGCCCCCCCTTGTATTTTACCTCATGTACACAGATATTCAATCAAGAGACATAAATACAATAAACTGTTTTAATCTTTTTCTTTCATTTGTATGGACTAGTCCATTTTATTACTGTCACATAGTGACAGTAATAAACGACATATTTACTGTCATTTAGACTGCCTGAAATAATATATAACGCATTTGTGTACACTAAAATAGCAAGCTATATTAATAAGAAGATCAGATAATGAACAACTTTTATAAATTGGGAAGGTTGTGTACTGTGAGGGTGTCAAAATGGTTTGTGGGTGTGCGATATCTACGTGGTATAAGTGGTTGTGTTTGATTTTGTGAGTGTGCCTGTCGATGTGCATATATTCTCCTCCCTCAGAAAGACAAATGTCCTTTTATATAATATCTTGGAAAAACATAACTTTTGGAATTTAAAACCATCTATTTCCTATGCGAGATTCAAAGAGTTGACTTATAGAGATAAGAGTCAGCTCCACTGCTAGAAATACACTGGATGTAAGATTACATTTCTCGCTTGATCCAAAGTATATAATTTATTTAATCTTCACACTAAATTAAGAGCTCAGTGGAAAAAAACATGTGTAGAGAATTTTTAGAAATCCTTTGGACCTTTAAAATCATAGCGAGATCTCATGATGCAGGTTGGAAGAGGCTAGGTAACTATACAAAAACTGAGGTGAGCATTTAAATACTGCAGCTACAACACATAATCCTATTTTTACCCTTATTGAAGACAAAGAATTATATGCTGTTGAAGGATCATTTAATACGTTGCTGTACCGATATATTATCTTATTTTTCCCCTGTGATTTTTCCAACATTCTATCCATCCTTTGTTCATTTCATTTTTTTTTTTTTTTTACAAATAAAGTAGAAAGCCATTTACAATAATTTTGAATCTTTTTCTGGAACATTTTACCAACAGTACATGAAGCATCCATATTCCAAAAGGAAGTGTTAATTATGCCCAAAGTTATTTTGGATGAGATAATGGACTCTTCATAATTTTTAAAACAAATTTGCAAAAAACAAAACAAAACTGTGAACATAGAATAAGATAAGATGTAGTAACTGTTTATTCATACTAAACAATGCTTTTATTATATGCGGTATACCATTTGTATTATATTATGATTCTTAGGAAATATTCCCCCACCCTCCTTACTTTTGATTTCAGAAATTCATTAAATAGATGTGGCCTTTAAAAAAAAGAACTAGTTTTTTTAAAAAACTGTTAACTTTTTGAAAGCTGTTAACTTTTTTATTAGCTATTTGAATGTTTGTATTTTTAAGATCCTGAAAGTGTAACACTTGTATACACTTATTATTCTCTATTATGTGATATTAGTTCTACATACAGTATTTTTATTATGCTGGGATGAAATGAAACATATGCTGTCTATGTGTTTGTGTATATGTATGATATCAAAAGGCAAAGCTGAGATACTGCACACTATAAGTAATAATTTACTTGTCTGGATGAATATGTCTCAAATAAACACATTAAATTCCCTATAATTTTGGTCCATTAAATACAAATTATTCTTAGCTCATTTTATTCTTGTCTTTACATGGATTTACTGTATTAATTGCTTTTTAGTATACATACATACATACATATATGTATAAATATAATGCTGTTTGCTATATTGACCACAATATGGCTCTTGTATGACCCATCTGTGAGCTGGATTGTGACCATTATTTCTCTCATTGTTATAATATTTGCTTGTGTGTTGGTTAAGAACTGGGGAAAAAAATGAATTTTCACTAAGGCATTTGGTGGCATCCTAAGATCAATTGAAAATGATAGATATTATGTTCTTTTCATGTAAATATCACTTTTAACATGTATAATAACATGTTTATTCTTGGTATAGTTTGACACTTTCTCACTGTCTGATTCCTTCTGAAAGATGTGGAAAGCATAAAATGCATTCATAATCTTGATTGATAATGTGTCATCAAGTCATGATCAACCTTAGTGACTATATAAAAGCTTTTCTTTATTAATGTCAACAAACTAATCTCAGCCATTTTAACAGGATTTACATTGGAATGGACCGTAGTGGACAGCAGTCATAAACTAGCCCTAATTATTTAGCATATGATTTATTCCCACTATTGGCGTCTTTATTATCTTGCTAGAAGCAATAGCATAAACTCAAATTAATTTCATTTTTAATAGTTGCTCTTGGTGCGACTTAACTGCAAATATAATCCCTTTTAAGAATAGCTAGCTTTATAGATGTCTAATCTTATACATATTAACATGTAGCCAAGTAGTGAAAGCTAAATACATTACTGAATTGTTTTGCTTTGGTTGACCACTAAAAGGGTATTTTTGAAAAAGCAGAATTCTCTGTTTGTCCAGCCAAAGTATGATATTAGACTAGACTAGACTAGACTAGACTAGACTAGACTAGACTAGACTAGACTAGACTAGAATAGAATAGAATAGAATAGAATAGAATAGAATAGAATAGAATAGAATAGAATAGAATAGAATAGAATAACAGAGTTGGAAGGGACCTTGGAGGTCTTCTAGTCCAACCCCTTACTTAGGCAGGAAACCCTACACCACTTCAGACAAATGGTTATCCAACATCTTCTTAAAAACTTCCAGTGTTGGAGCATTCACAACTTCTGGAGACAAGTTGTTTCACTCTTTTTTACCTCATCTTCAGTTCAAAAAAGATAACTTTTAATTAGATCATTGGTAGAATGTACTATTGCCTAGTTTTATAATATTATAAAGGTAAAGGTAAAGGTTCCCCTCGCACATATGTGCTAGTCGTTCCCAACTCTAGGGGGCAGTGCTCATCTCTGTTTCAAAGCCGAAGAGCCAGCGCTGTCCGAAGATGTCTCTGTGGTCATGTGGCCGGCATGACTAAACGCCAAAGGTACACAGAACGCTGTTACCTTCCCACCAAAGATGGTCCCTATTTTTCTACTTGCATTTTTTACCTGCTTTCGAACTGCTAGGTTGTCAGATATATTATATTATAGCTATGCCCAAAATGTTTTATACATTTATTCATGGCTATAAATCAGTATCAGGTTGGCTGGTTAGGGGTTACCAGTCAGACTTCATGGCTAACATTTAAATCTTAAATTTCCCACTCTCTCTCTCTGTATAAATGGGGCGTAGTACCTTCCTCGCGGTGTGATTGCGGGGTTCCATGTCAAACTGTAGATCACATCATGACTGCCTGTAAGCTAAAGGCATGTACCGGTCTAGTATCTCTTTTTTAAAAAATATAAATTATACTGCACTTCAATGGTTAGATGGTCTAGACATTGGTATTTGAACATAGATTTTTAAAAAACATTTATATTTTATTGGGTTCTACTAATCTAGTTGAAATGTTAATTTATATTGCTAGTCCATGTATGATATGCCATACGCTAAATAAATAAATTCCCACTGTCGGTTTCTATTGTTCTGCACAAAAACTATTCTTGTTCAGTTTGTTCTTGTGGGCATCTGATTGCCTAATATTATACTGATAGGGCTTCACACAGAATGTTATCCATGAGGTGATAACACCCATCTGTGAATGAGATTCATCCCTAATAGAATATCTCCCAGACACTTAGCTGTCTTCATTGACAACAATACTACATAAAACGCCATCTATGCTTATAGTATATTTACTATATACTATAGTATAGTATAGTAGAGATCATTAGTTTGCATCCTTTTAAAACCATTGGGTTGAGCTGGATCAGAATGGGGAAAACGTACATGAAGAAAATTTGTGTAGCTTCATTTCCTTGTTGTGTTTCAGCCCAAATCATCTTCTCAAGCTTTTTTTTTTTTTTTCCTCCTTCTGTGAAGATGCTTTGGAGTGGGGAAAAAAATAAATAAAAGGAGAGGAAATAGGAAAATATCAACTTGGCACGCCTGCTTCTCTCACGCAGACATATAAATCAAAAGGGGCAGACACAAATCGCGAAACGCGAGGTAATGTATAGTTTGCGAGCGCTTCTCCATTGGAGACAGTTCATGTATGCAGCTGTTACTCATTTAATGTTAAGTAATCAAGTGATAAGACACCAACTGATCCGCTGTGGGTTTTTTTTTTCCTGAAATACGCTTTTTTTTTTTTTATGGTCTAATCAGTTTGATGAGAGGCCAGTTCTCCTTAGCAGGATATGAAGAATTGGCATGATGATAAAATGTATGGTAATTGTGAAACCTGCATTTTTGATATTACGATTCAAAGCCAAATTACACATCATCTGGGATACTATGGATTTGCTTTCCTCCTGCTTTTTTTTTTTTTTTTTTTTTTAAATCTGAGGCATGTCTAGCGAGCTCTAAGTTTGGGCAAAGAAGCAAGTCTTAGGACGCCATGTTTAACTTGACTGTCTGTTTTTGTGGGCTGAAATCAGATTGCATGTGGTCCCAACAACAATTTGTGCAGGAGGTGGGGAATCTTTCTGTGGGAAGCAGGATGGAAAAAATAAATACTGTACTTTTCGGAGTATGAGACACACTTTTTTCCCTCCTAAAAGTGGGTGAAAATTGTGCTGCGTCTTATGCACCGAATGTTGCCAAAGCCCCGCCCATCCACCGGCCTCCACCCTTTGGCCATTTTCGGCCTCCGTGCATCGCGTTTTCAGCTCCTCATGCCCCATTTTAGACCCAGGCTGTAGGGATTGCCACAGCACATCGCCACCAATCGCCACCTCCAGCATTGCGTTTTCGGCCTCCGTGTGTCACATTTTTGGCCTCCGCACGCCTAGTTTTTGGCCTCCATGCATCGCATTTTTGGCCAGTTCTTGGCGACGGGGATCAGCGGGTGGTGATCCCCGCCTGGAACAGGCCAAAAATGCGATGCATGGAAGCCAAAAACTAGGCGTGCGGAGGCCAAAAACGCGATGCGCAGAGGCGGTGATGGGCTCTGGCGATCCCTGCAGCCTGGAACAGCTGATTGGCAGTATTTCGGGAAGCCGATTCAACTGCCAATCAGCTGTTCATGCTAAATCAGGCTGCAATAACATGGTGAAGCTTAGCAGGCTGTTTGCTGTTTGCTGCAAGGACGCTAGCCAGATGAATACCGATGGATGCTGGTAGGCAGACGCAGAATTTTTTTTCTTGTTTTCCTCCCCGAAAACTAATGTGCGTCTTATACTCTGGAGCGTTTTATACTCCGAAAAATACGGTCCTTTTACAGGTTAAGCTGGAGTGAGCAACAGAAAACTCGGGTAAACTAAAAATTACCAGGAGAACTCATAATGTATCTTCTTTGTAATGTGTCATCTGTATATTAATGCAGGAAATTCAATTAATGTTAGTTCCAAGCAATCTACTGGTAGTCCTCGACTTACGACCAAAATTGACGCCAAAATTTATGTTGCTAAGTGAGACATTTTTAAGTGAGTTTTGTCTCTTTGTACAACCTTTCTTGCCACATTTGTTAAGCGAATCACTGCAGTTATTAACTTAGTAACACAGTAGTTCGGTGAATCTGACTTCTGCATTTACTTTGCTTGTCAGAAGGCCACAAAAAGATGATCACGTGACTATGGGACGCTGCAACCGTCATAAATATGAGTCAGTTGCCAAACCTCTGAATGTTGATCACATGACCATGGGGATGCTGCAACATTGTAAGTATGAAAAATGGTCATAAATCCTTTTTTAAGTGCCGTTATATCTTCAAACGGTCACTAAATGAACTGTCGTAAGTCGAGGACTGCCTGTACAGTGTATTGCCCTGCACTTGTGGCAATAATGTTGTTGACCTCAGTGGGTGTCATTATAGTCTAAAATTGAACCATAGCAAGATGTGGTTACTGTTCATCCATCGTATCAGAGCCACGGTGGCGCAGTGGTTAGAGTGCAGTACTGCAGGCTACTTCTGCTGACTGCTGGCTGCCTACAGTTCGGCAGTTCAAATCTCACCAGGCTGAAGGATGACTCAGCCTTCCATCCTTCCAAGGTGGGTAAAATGAGGACCCAGATTGTTGGGGGCAAATATGCTGACTCTGTAAACCGCTTAGAGAGGGCTGTAAAGCACTGTGAAACGGTATATAAGTCTAAGTGTTATTGCTATCATGGCTATTGCTGTCTCTGAAGCTCTAACCCTGTGTATGTTTATAGACTGGAATAGACATAGCAACAGATCAGCCAATGGGGACTGTTTGGATAGACATGATAACAGGTCAGCCAATGGGGACTGTTTGGAAACTGAAACATAGTATTTGTTTGTATGGGGCCATAAGAGACAGTTTAGAGTCTGGGCGTGGTTTAGACTTGCTGAATGTATATAAGAGTTGGTTTGGCCTCTGTAATGGGAGCCTCTGTCTCTCTCTACTCTGTAATGACTTACTTCTATGAATATTGCTGCTGTGTTCCTGTTTTTGTATGCTGATTTCTGCTGTATGGTATTGCATATAAAGAAGTTTCTTATATGTAGATGAATCCTGCAGAATTATTTAATTGTGTATCTGATTGTGTGTGCTGCAACAAACTCTGACACCCTGACACTTAACTTGGCATGGCCGACTGGGGAATTCTAAGAGTTGAAGTCCGCAAGTCTTAAAGTTGTCAAGTTTGAAAATCCTTGCAATAAGATTTGGAGTCATAAGTGTTGCTTCATTTCTCCTAGTAATGGGTAGGGAATATGAGAGATGCTGTGGAAGTTATATCATTATTCTGTTTATAATGTTATATTTAGTTTTTCTCCTATTACTTCTTTGGGATGTCTGTAAAGCGCTAAGAGTCAGATATCGCTGGAGCAGCATATAAACCCTGTCAAACAAACTGACAAGCAAGGAACAAATAAATAACAATTTTCACTACTTTGTTGTCAGACTAAGTAAAATGGAAGTTTTAGTAACATAATATCTGGATTCCACAGTACATATACTTATTAGTTTATGACTGCATATCTTAAAAGAAAACTACTTTTTTAAGGTTAAAAAAAAAAGCTTTTATATTCCCAAATATAAAAAGTGTGGAATCTGTTTAAAATCATCAAATATATCATTTATTCCTACAGAAGACACCATTATATATGGCATATCTACTGCATGCAACCTAGGACTAACCCAAATGAAACATATGCTTGTTAGTCAACATGTTTGGTACTCTAATTCAGGGGTCTCCAACCCCCCGGCCATGGACCACTGCCAGGCTGTGACCCATCGGCTGTGACCCCTTCATTTGCATATGCATGGGATTTAGGTTATGCAGATGAAACCACCTCCCACCGCTGAAATCACAGAAGCTGCCAGCAACATTGCTGGTCTGCCGAACCCAAAATGTTGGAGACCCCTGCTCTAATTCATCAATATTGTAGTTAGATTCCAAGACATTGCATATAATACATTTTAGATTCACCTTCTATTTATTTAGATAGACATCCCTTCATAAAAACGTTTTTCTACTTAGAAACCTAAACAGTTCAATCATGAATTCTCATCAGAATCATGAAGCTATCAAAATCACTATTAAAACTAACTTAAGCCATAAAGGTCAGACTGAAGAGGAAGGTCTGCATTTCCCCCCCCTTTTAATGACTCTGCATTGGGGTGGAGTCGGGGCGACTGAATGGAGGTGAGCGTTTACTGGCTGGATGCCCTTCCTGACACCTACATGGAATTCACAGTAGATATTTTCTTTTTCCCCCAGAGAATTGAAGTTGCAGTCTCCTGATTGTGAGGCAAGAACTTCACCTCTAGGTCACCATGCCACTCGCAAGAGGAAGGACTTCATCAATCTCCCCAAAACAGTATGAGTAGAGCAGGGGTCCTTAACCCCCAGTGTGTGGACTGGTCCGCGGTATGCCAGAAATTGGGATATGTAAACAAGCAAAGCCCCATCCATGGGATGCAGGCAGCATGCAAACCCACACCCCCTCCAGTCCACAGAAAAATCTCTCTCCAAGGAACTGGTCCCTGGTGCCCAAAAGATTGGGGGCTGCTGGAGTAGAGGATAAAGGTATCTCCAAAGGGACTATACCGTGTTTCCCTGAAAATAAGACCCTGTCTTATATTTTTTTGAATCCCGAAATAAGCGCTTGGCCTTATTTTTGGGGAGGTCTTATTATTTTGGGTGCATGGAGCAAGACGATGTTTCTCTTGCTGCCTTACCTGATTTCCAGCTCTGTCTCCCTAACCCTAACCAGAGGAAATGGCGGGAACCGGCTGCATATTTTCCGGGAGGACTTATTTTCGGGGGGGACTTATTTTCGGGGGGGGACTTATTTTAGCGCATGTGCTCAAAAGCTCAATTGAGCTTATTATCAGGGGATGTCTTATTTTCGGGGAAACAGGGTATTATAAAGCTTGGAAGCAAAAATAGCAGAAGCTCTTACCTATATGCCCAACAGATAAAACTCGGAAAATGAAAGTCTCATTAAGAGGGCCTTTCCCGCTGATTTAAATATCTGGGTACGTTTACATCAAGCTAGGTGGTCCCTCAGCTAATTAGCAGGATGTTTAGGTCTAACCACTTAAAAGTATGCCCGGAAAACAATTAGCAACCAGTTGGCAGCTTGGTATAATCAAACTGAGAAATAACTGAAGCATAAATGACGGTTAGCAGTTTGACTGGCTCAGGCATAGTTGCAAGAGGCTCATTACATATTATTGTACATATGTTTCCTGTGCTATTACCTCCACCTGGCTATCAGGTTGGGAGTTGGAGCATACTCCCAGATGGCAGAGCTGTCTACTAAGGTGGAGTGCAATCTCATCCAGAGCAAACTGAAATAATACATAGAGGTAGTCCTTGACTTACAACTTTACATTTAGTGAAGTTGGAAAGACATTGAGAAAAGTGAGTTGTGACCATTTTTCACACTTACAACTGTTGCAGCATCCCCCACGGTCACATGACCAAATGTGGATGCTTGGAAACAGACATATTTATGATGGTTGCAGTATCCCGGGATCATGTGATCACTTTTGGTGACCTTTTGACAATCAAAGTGATGGGGAAACCAGATTCACGTAACAACTGTGTTATTAACTTAACAACTGCAGTGATTCACTTAACAACGTTGGCAATAAAGATCGTAAAATAGAGCAAAACCCACTTAACAACTGTCTTGCTTAGTAACATAAATTATGGGCTCAATTTTGGTTGTAATTCGAGGACTACCTTTAATTCCTAACATAGATCACCCACTCAGACAATCCAAGAATCCTGAGAATCTAGTTTCCTATTGACAGGAGCCTCTCTGCCACATCTTGATTTAATTTTGGCTTTTTCTTATACACCCAGTCAAAAGAATCACTTGATTTCCAGATGATAAAAGGCAAGTTTTGGTCGCCACAATGTAAAAACAATATTGAGACTATAGAAAGAGTGCAGAAAAGAACAACAAAGATGATTGTGGGACTGGAGGCTAAAACATATGAAGAACGGTTGCTGGAATTGGGTATGTTTAGTTTAATGAAGAGAAGGACTAGGGGAGACATGATAGCAGTCTTCCAATATCTTAGGGGCTGCCACAAAGAAGAGGGAGTCAAGCTATTCTCCAAAGCACCTGAGGACAAGAAGCAATGGGTGGCAACTAATCAAGGAGAGAAGCAACCTAGAACTAAGGAGAAATTTCCTGACAGTTAGAACAAGTAATCATTGGAACAACTTGCCTCCAGAAGTTGTAAATGCTCCAACACTGGAAGTTTTTAAGAAGATGTTGGATAACCATTTGTCTGAAGTGGTGTAGGGTTTCCTGCCTAAGCAGGGGGTTGAACTAGAAGACCTCCAAAGTCCCTTTCAACTATTCTATTCTATTCTATTCTATTCTATTCTATTCTATTCTATTCTATTCTATTCTATTCTATTCTATTCTATTCTATTCTATTCTATTCTATTCTATTCTGAGTAAAATAGTACTTGTATCAGCATACCTATGGCCTTGTATTACCAAGCCCCACATGACCTTGTGCAGCTGTTTCATGAAGACATTGAACTTCATAGGATCAAGGTGAGGCCTGTGAAGGAACGTAGGTCATTGGCCTAGGTCAGGGGTCTCCAAACTTGGCAACTTTAAAACTTGTCGACTTCAACTCCCAGAATTCCCCATCCAGCATGGTTGTAATAGCATGATTGGCTGAGGAATTCTGGGACTTGAAGTCCACAAGTTGCTAAGTTTGGAGTCCCCAGGCCTAGCTGCTGAAGAGGTCCTCCATGGCCACTGAAAAACAGGGCATGCAAGGTAAAACAGCTGCATGAGATGGTTCAGAAGGAAACCCGGTATTGTAAGAGGCCCTGAGGCCCCCTTAGAACAGACAGGCCCCATTGCTGCTACCTAATTAGAAGACTAACTTTTTAATTGTTGTTAAAATTGATGTTGAGTCTGAATTTTCAGGTTCAGAAGCTAAAGAACGTGACCAAAATGAGTGTTCACTGGAACTCAAGCATTAGCAGAAGAAACTGTATCAATGGAAGAGGCACTTGAGAAGACACAGGTACAGATAGTCCTCGACTTATGACCATAATGGAGCTTTATGGTCGTACGTTACAATGGTCATAAAGTGAGTCACCTATATGACCAACCCGATATTACAACCTTTTCTGTGACGGTCATAAAGTGAGCCCATTGTTCATTATGGGCTGGTTTTGCTGAAGACTGGAAGGAAATGCTGTTTCTGGCAAAACTGTTGTAAAACACGATCACGTGACAGTGGGATGGTGTGAATGGCTGGAAATCTGAGTCACTTGCCAAACTCACAAAATGCAATCACATGATTATGGGGGAGGACAGCCATCAGAACTTTGGAATCTGGTCTTAAGTGCCCCGGGAGAGATCCATCGTAAATTTGAGCAGCTGGTAAGTGACCGGTCATAAATCAAGGATTACCCATATAGACTAAGTCAGGTGACCCAAATCCTGAGTTAAGTAAGGTTTCAACAAGTTCACCAACATGTCACCGGCTATGCAGGGAGAAACAAAAATACTCAAGCCATTTATTTTATTTGCAAGACTTAGAAAATAACTCAAGCTTAGTCACGGCAATATGAAAAAAATGGTAATAGCTTCACGGGATCTTTGTCATGATAATTGTTCTGCTTCCCTGCCTGAAACTTTATTTGTTGCAATATTTTCAGGATCAGACTCAATAAAGATAATAGAAGTTATAGGTTTAAATATAATTCTCTTTAATCATAATAGGCATTCTATATTCGCTGAATATTCAAGATAGAAGCAAGGAAAATGGGGAGGATGGCTCCTTTTATATACAAGGGGCGGAGCCAGGAATGGGAGTGGTAAAATATGAATACATTAAAGCTCAAGTAATAAGTTAACCCCTGATGTTCCATATATACATTATTTACACATTAGAGAATAAGGCATTTACATCTGACAAATCCCCCTCTAAATGCCGGTTCGTTATACAACACCAGTTACATTCAGATTCAGGACAATATAATACATATAATTTAGAAGTTAAATATTTGTGTTGTTTAGAAGGTAAGGGTTTTGTTAATATGTCAGCTAATTGTTCAGAAGTATCACAATGTATTGCTTTGATGAATCCGTCTTGAGATAGTTGTCTCACGTGCTTAAATTTTATATCAATATGCCTGGACCTTTGTCCAATTGCATCGGATCTAGAAATTTCAATGGCCGCTTTATTATCTTCATGCATAATAAATGGTAAAGTAGGTTTCTTCCAAACATCTGTGATCAAATCATTGAACCATACAAGGTTATTTGCAGCTTTAGACAAGCAAACATATTCTGCTTCTGTGGTAGAGGTGGCTACCAGTTCTTGTTTACCAGTATACCAGTAAACTGGACAATCGTTCAATAGAAAAACATAACCAGAGGTACTCTTTCTGCATGATGTATCACCAGCCCAATCTGCATCAGCATAACAAGTAATTTTTGGTTCTTTGTCATTATTGGGTTCCAATATTAAACAAAAATCTAATGTACTTTTCAGATATCTTAAAATTCTTTTGACAGCTTCCCAATGATACAAGGTTGGTTTGCTAACATATCTTGACAATAAATTGAGAGGTAATGCAATATCTGGCCTAGTCCAATTAGATATATAAAGGAGTGAACCTATAACTGATCTGTAAAATGTGTTGTCTTTAAACTCAGGGGAAGATTCATCATTGTTTCTAAGAAAATCAGTTTGCATAGGTGTGTCACATGTTTTGGCATTATTTAAGTTACATTTGTTTAGGAGTTCAATGATTTTATCTTTTTGAGTAAGTTTGAATCCCCTTTTTGTTTTGTTAAT
Source organism: Pituophis catenifer annectens (assembly GCF_029215685.1). Taxonomy (NCBI): domain Eukaryota; kingdom Metazoa; phylum Chordata; class Lepidosauria; order Squamata; family Colubridae; genus Pituophis; species Pituophis catenifer. Next base: position 8,837,677 of record NW_027256886.1, on the reverse strand, counting down.
TTGTACACCAAGGTATTTATTCACTCTACCTAGTGATTTCAATGAGAAGTGTTCGTTTAACTTATTTACAAAGATTTCCCTGCTCTCTTTATGCTTTCCAATATATAAAATATCATCCACATAAATTAATACAAATTCAATATGATCATTACTCTTTTTTACAAAGAAACAGTTATCAGCAGTGGTGGCGTTGAAATCCATGGTCTTTAGTACTTTTACCAAACAATCGTACCATCTTTTGCCAGATTGCTTCAATCCGTACAGACTCTTATTTAGTAACCAAATTTCGTTCTTATTAGTGTATTGACTGTGTGGTGCTCTTACATATATTTCCTTATCTAATTTTGCATGTAAGTATGCAGTCTGTATGTCATATTGAAACACGTCTAGATTGAGTGCAGATGCTACTACAAGAGCTGTTTTGACACTCTCTGTTCTCACTGTGGGTGAATATGTGTCAGTATAGTCTTCTGGATATTTTTGTGCATAACCTTGTGCAACTAGTCTGGCCTTGTATAAGGTATTACCTCCTTCTAAATTCTTAATTTTATAAATCCACCTGGTACCTATAATTGTTTTATCCTTAGGTGCGATCGCAGGTGTGAATACATTTAATCCTTGTAAACTTTTCATTTCTTTTTCCATAGCTAGTTCCCATTTTTCTCTTTCTTCACGGGGAAGTTTCAATACTTCCTCATATGTATTAGGTGTTATTTGTTCTCCATCCATATGCATAATATAATCTTTGTATTTATTTGGTATTTGGTTTCTATTATTTCTAATATTTCTTTCAGGTTTGCTATGGTTGTCATGCAAATATCTGGCTTCCTTTTTTGTTAATGTGTCTGTCTTTATTTTATGCTGACTATTTGTCCAAGTTTTGGTTTTGTTCTTACTTTTGTTAATATTTTGATTTTCTGTTGTTCCTTCCTCGCAAGATATATTATCTTTGCTTTTATTAGGAAAAATTTCATTAAGGTGCAACTTAGACCAATTGGCCTGCTCATGAAACACAGCTGTTCTGGATACTATAAATTTGTTATTATTATCGATGAATCTGTACCCTTTGGTTCCAGTTTCGTATCCCATGAATCTTAATCTCCTGGATACGTTTTCTCCCTTTCTCCTCAATTGTTTAGGTATGTGCACGTCTGCAGTAACTCCAAATATGTGCATGTGTGCTAATTTAGGTTTTCTATTGTACATCACCTCATATGGTGTCTTATTCACAATACTGGACCATGTTCTATTTTGAGTGTAATTTGAATAATGTAAGGCTTCTGACCAAAATTGTTTGCCTAAACCAGCATCCTCTAATGTGCATCTAATCATGGTTTGTAGTGTGGAGTTCTTTCTCTCTGCAATCCCATTTTGAAAGGCAGAAAATGGATTGGACGTGAAATGTAGCATCCCTCTATCCTTTAACCATTGGGAGAATTCTTTAGACATGAATTCACATCCCCTATCTGTCATAATTTGTTTTATTCTGATATTATGTTGTGTTTCTATGCGTTTGTAGAATTCCTTAAATTTCTGAAAAGTTTCATCCTTGTGCTTTAATGTGTAAACAAAACCATAGCGACTGTAATCATCCACTATTGTTAGGAAGTAACGTTTTCTATAGGTAATTGATGGAGTTAATGGACCAACTAAGTCCATATGTACCAAATCAAAAATATTGTTAGTTGATCTGTTAGATTTTTTTGGTCTAGGACTGGTTTTTAGTTTGGTGGATTTACATACTGAGCATTCTAAATAATTTTCACAATTTTTTATTTTTACACCTTCTGCGTGTTCAGTCATTTTTTGTACTACAGGAAAGCTAGCATGTCCTAACTTCCTATGTAAGATATGAGCACACTCATCATGAATTGGTTTACCTATTTTTGGTTTCTTCTCATTGTGTGTATTTTTGTTATCATGAGTTAATTTACATTCATCATTGTCACTGTTACTGACATTTTCATCATCTGCTTCAATACAATCTTCCATATTTGAATCAATGTTATGTAACCATCTTTCTTTGGTTATCAGATAGGGTAGACCCCCTTTTATCATCACAGTGCCTACATTTGTTTTGTTCTTTTCTATAGTTGCTTTCCCCTTTGAGAAAACTATATTGATGTCAGATTCTCTGCTTAGTTTTATAGCACTTAGTATGTTGTGAGGTATTTCTGGGATTAATAATACCCCCTCTATTTTCCCTAAACCAGGCAAGGTCACATTTCCTCTGCCTAATACTTGAACCTTTTCTTGATTAGCTACCTTTATCACAAACTTATCTTCTGTAAATGAAGATAATATACTTTTGTTATTAGTGGTGTGATTTGTTGCACCAGAATCAATAAGCCAATTATTGTTCTCATCTTGTTGTGTTTTGGTGCTGTCTTGTTTATTTAGCCCATTTAGTGACCCAGATTTTCTCTCTTTTGAATTTTCTCTACCCCCTCTACTTTCTCTGTAGTTTGGTGGACTTCTATATTTGTGTCTATCTGTGGAAGATTGTCTGTAATTGTATTTGCTCCTATACTCTGGCCTATGTCTCTCCCTTGGGACTTTGGGACAGTCTCTTCTACTGTGTTCCCTGGATCCACAATTGTGGCATCTAAAGGCTTCATTATATTTATCTTGAAAGACTACTTTCCTAAAAGATTTGTGTTCTGTTTGGTTACTGGAACGATTTTTTCTTGAATTGTCTTCTGCTATCAATTTGTTAGATAGACTTTCTATTGATAAATATCCCAAATTAATGGTATCTAAGTGTGACATAAAGCTATCCCATGATGGATCAAGTGAATTGATAATAACACTTTTCATAGTTTGATCTGAAATCACTTCCCCCCTCAATTGCAGCTCAGCTCTTATTTTGTTTAGATTTATCAAATGTTCACTTATAGAAACCCCTGGTTTCACTCTAGAAGAAAAGAAATCCTTAGACATTCTTGTGGTTGTGGCTACGCTATCGCTGTGAAATAGATTAAACATGCATTGAATTATTTCTGATACAGTTAGGTTTGGTTTGATGCTATGATACATTGCAGGAGACACGCTAGAAATTATTATGAAAAATGCTCTATGATGTAAACAGTCTATTTTTAAAGTCCAAGGTCTTCTTGGAGGACTAGTTATAAAGAATAGTAAATTTTCTTTCATAAAAATAACCTGAAGCTGTTGGTACCACTCTTGTAAATTAATGCCATCAACTCTAAGTTTTGGGAAGTCACTGGGTAAGTTCCCCACATTATTTTGTCCATTACTTACAACCTGAGGCAGTCCGTGGTCTCTCAAGTGCAGGAAATTACAGAACGGCATTGGGATGCTTGTAACGAGTCTGCGCGGTTCTCTGGCCAGTTCAAGTCTTTCGGGGCCGTCTACGTAGTTTTGCACATGCGCGTTGCTCATTTCTTCTTTGGCGCCGTTGTGGAAGGTTCTCTCCATTTCAGCTCTCTCGATCCGCTCCTCTTCAGATGAGTCGGTCTCTGGCTCGGTTTTTGGGGCTTTGGTGATGGCGGCGGTTCTTCTCTTTCTCTTGTGTGCGCTGGCACTCGATTCTGTCTGCGGTGTAGGGCGGAATCGGCATGGCTCTCTGGGCTCGGGTGTCGTCGTTTTCGAAGTCAGGATGGGAGCGTGCAGGTCTTGAGTTGTCGGTTTGATTTCTTGCTTCTTCGTCGATGTCTTGGAGATTTTCAATCTTGGCCCAAAAGCAGCAAAAAGCGTTTTCATTGCTGACTTTACTTGAGACTTTGTTAAATCGTCTTCACTTTCTGATTTTGGTTCATCTGAAGAGTTTGAGACTTCTTTTTCACTTTCTTCGTCTGATAGTGTTTTTCGCGCCAGAAATTTTGAACTGAGCGTTTTGATTGGCTCTGCTTCACTCTCTTTTGAAGTTCGTTGAAACCAAGATGGCTGCCGTTCAAAATTTCGCGCGGGGTCACATCTTTTCTTTTTTACAACTATTTTCTCAGTAGTCATTTCACTCACAGTTTTTTGATCTTTGGGTTTTTCTTTAATGACGTTTTTCTCTCTCGCTGCTCCGCTGTTCCTCAGCATCTCCTGGAGGTCCGCGATGAGGCTTTCATCATTCTTTTGGCTTTTTAGTATTTTTAATATTTCTGACCTGAGTTCGTTATTTTCTATCTCGATTTCTTCCTGGTCGTTATTTTCACTCATCAGTTCTTCTTCTTCAGTGGTGTATTCTTCGGATTCTCTCGAAATCGCATTAGTGGATTCGTTGATCATCTCTTGATCAGTTTCTATTTCTTTGCTGTAGGCCCTGGTGTTGGGCCTATCTTTCTTGGACATTTTTAATTACTTATTGAGTCAATTAACCATCCTCTGCTACCAGCTTGTTGCAATATTTTCAGGATCAGACTCAATAAAGATAATAGAAGTTATAGGTTTAAATATAATTCTCTTTAATCATAATAGGCATTCTATATTCGCTGAATATTCAAGATAGAAGCAAGGAAAATGGGGAGGATGGCTCCTTTTATATACAAGGGGCGGAGCCAGGAATGGGAGTGGTAAAATATGAATACATTAAAGCTCAAGTAATAAGTTAACCCCTGATGTTCCATATATACATTATTTACACATTAGAGAATAAGGCATTTACATCTGACATTATTTGTATGCTGTATTGAATTATCTGGATGAAGATTGGACTAGAAACTGATTACCCCTGGATCAGGGGTGAAATCCAGCAGGTTCTGACAGGTTCTGGAGAACCGGTAGCGGAAATTTTGAGCAGTTCAGAGAACCAGCAGCGGAAATTTTGAGTAGTTCGGCGAACTGGCAAATACCACCTCTGGCTGGCCCCAGAGTGGGGTGGGAATGAAGATTTTGCAATATCCTTCCCCCAGGAGTGGAGAGGGAATGGGGATTTTGCAGTATTCTTCCCCTGAAGTGGAGTGGGAATGGAGATTTTGCAGTATCCTTCCCCTGCCATGCCCACCAAGCCACGCCCACAGAACCGGTAGTAAAAAAAATTGGATTTCACCACTGCCCTGGATCATGCCTGAAGCTGAATTTCATCTCAGCCCATCCACCTCATTTGGACAAATAAGCTTTTGTGTCTATGTTCTCCATGTAGAAAGATTTAAGTCTGCACAGATTTATCGTGTGTACCAGTTGTATCTTTTCATGGATTGGGAGGCATTGCTCACGATCACTCATGCCTTGGTCACCTCCTGTAAGGATTACTGCAATGTATCCTACCTGGGGCTGCTGCCCTTGAAGACTGCTCAGAATTTGCAGCTGGTCTGGAATGTAGTTCCACAGTTAGTTTGGATGAATCTCTGTATGCCCATGAACAAATCAATCCTGGGATAGGTTATCCACAATGACTGTCTGATCAACTTGAATTTTATATCCCTCTGATAGCTGGACTAAGACAGATCTAGATGATCAGGAACATTTAGATAAGACTGGGGAAAATAAAATGTTAAACTTCATCTTTTTTTGAGATGAAGTTCATCTGGATGCAAAAAATTAATAATACAGAAAGGTTTTTAGACCAAAGATCTTTGAATTGCAGTGTGCTAATTTTCTATAAGAAAGGAGGAAGCTGTTTTGTTTGGATTGTTGTTTGACTCTTTGCATGATAATCTAGCAGGGGTGGGCAAATGTGGTCCTTTTACAACCTGTGGACTTCAACTCCACAGGTTGTAAGTCCACAGGTTGTAAAAGGTCCACATTTGCCCACCCCTGATTGATTCTAAGGCAAAGATGCCTTCTCATTAAGCTCAGCTCTTGGTAACCACATGGTTACCACCATGAAGTCTTCTTGGCAACATCGGCATTGCTTTCTTGTAGGAAATTCCTGACCTAAACTGCATGCTTAGAATTCCATGGGAATTTCCCATCCAAGTACAAAGAGATTAACATGCTTGGTTTCACAGTTTAAGCAAGGTCAGACTATGACTGTAGTACTGGATTAGAGCCACTATAATCCCTTGCCGAGAAGACCAATAATTTGCCAGTGACCATCAGTTTGGTGGGATTAAAAAAGAAATAGAAAATATATGGACAATACTACCAGTGGCTACTAATTCAATAACTATGTACTATTTAATGAATAAAAGACAATTCATTTTACTGAGGGGTCCTCGGTGCTTTCTGAACTTGTTTTCTGGAACACATTTCATTACCAAACTAAGTAACATCAGCCATGCTAGAAGGTAGAGGGGTTTGTTCTCATTTTATGTTGTAATGCAGGGGTGTCAAACTCAAGGCCCGCGGGCCAGATCCGGCCTGTGGGGTGCTTAGATCTGGCCCGTGGGGCCGGTCTGGAAATATCAATGGACCGGCACAGGGTACCTCTGCTGGCCAAAACAAGGCACTGGGGGCGGGCCCCTGTGGCCCATTTTCAGCCGGCAAAGTGCTGCAGGAGGCTAAAAACAGACCATGGGTGGGGGGGCACGTGAGGTTCCCCCGCGGCCTGTTTTCGGCTGGCAGAGTGCTGCAGGAGGCAGTGGAGGCCAAAAACAGACCACAGGGGGGGCATGTGAGGTTCCCCCATGGCCTGTTTTCGGCTGGCAGAGTGCTGCAGGAGGCTGTGGAGGCCGAAAATGGGTCGCGGGGAGGCTGCACATGCCCCCCACTCCCCATTTTGGCCAGCAAAGTGTTGCAGGAGGCCATCCCGGCTGAAAACTTGGCACGGGGAGGTGTGTGTGGCCCTCTGTGCCCCATTTAGGCTGGCAGGGTGCTACAGAAGGCATCCATCCAGTCTCCCCACCCCCAACCAGCCCGCAGAGGAGAAATACAATGCTGATCTGGCCCTCGAAGAAATCCAGTTTGACCCTCCTGTTGTAGTGGCTTGTTCTGTCAGTATTGGTGGGAGTGTTCCTGGTGCTTCTGGTTGGGTTTTTTAATATTAGCTTCTTTGGCATTTCCTTGATCAGAGTATTGTTTGCTATTTGGTTGCTGGTCTAAGGTTAATTTGGTGTTAATCTCTACTCATCTGGATGATGAGCTACAAATATTCTCTTCTACTGCTAATTCATTAAATGAAAAAAAACATTCTTCTCATATAGTCTTTTTCAATTTGGTTGTTTTTAGATGGCTTGGAATTATGGGAATTGAAGTGGAATATGTATTTGTCAAATATATTTTTGCCATATCAATTTGACATTTTTTTCTTCCTAGCGTTTTTTTTCTCTGGATCAACCAAATTTTGATCCACTGATTGTGACAGAAATTGATTGACCAGCTCATTGCCTGAGTGTGATGTTGTAGCTTGAGAGAGTGACTGCCCAAAGTTACCATATTTTCATTACTAGCACAGAACTAGAACTCACAGTCTCCTGGTGATTGGCCCATAGTCACCCAGCCAGCTTTCATCCCTAAGGAAGGACTAGAACTGATCATCTGGTTGTTGTGGCCTGCCAGCTGCCAGTGGAGCTGGCGGCAGACTCGGACAATGAGGAGGTTGGGGAGGAACTTGGGCCAGTTCTGGAGTCTGGGGAAGGCTCTGACGGATGCTCTGCATTGGACGCAGAGATAGAGCCAGGGCCGTCCGACATTTCCCAACCACCGGAGAGGCAGCTGCCTTTGCAGGCTGATATGAGTGAGGGGGAAGACCAGCTGGGGCCTGTTCCAGATGTACGTATGCACAGAGCAGTGAGGAGAGATGAACAACGGAGGACAAGGAGTCGACTCGGGAAGCAAAGCACACATGGACGCTGAATGGCCCCTCCCTGGCTGGGGAATAAATAGAAGGAAAGGGGAGTGGTTGTCGTAGGAGACAACAGTTCGTATTTCTGAAAATTTTGCTCATTGTGTTTCGTGCCACAAAGACTGCTTGCCAGAACTTAATTTGCAGCCTTTCATCTGGGAGCTCACGGCCTGACAATTATCGCAAGGAACTGATAAGGTCTGTTACTGCAGTTAACTCCTTGAAGGACTCTTGGTTGGACTTTTTGGTGGGTGAATACAATGAATTCACAAAAGGTAAATAAAGAGGTTTTTTTGTGACCAAGTGTCTGTTTCTTGCTTCTGCTAAGGTTGGGTCAGAACACTGGTGATTGGCCCAAGATCACGTAGCTGGTTCTCATGCCTAATGTCAGACTAGAACTCAAGTTTTCTGATTTCCACCCTGATGTCTTCACCACAAATGCAAACTGGATCTCATAAATTTAATAGATAAATGAATCAATCAAAATACAGTCGGGGAAAGTTTCTATGTTCTCTTTACCTTTAGGGCTATCAGTGCTGGTGACACACTTGGATCACTTCTATGTTTGTATTATTTGACCAAGCCCTTCATAAGATGCCACATGAGGAGGTTGATCTTGTACTTTGAAATCCCGTAATATCCCTGTAGGCATTGATTTTCTGCCTTTGATTTTACACCAAAGATTTCAGAACAACAACAGCAAAGAAGTTTTCGTGACAAATATTGTATCTTTCATCAGAATCTTCATTCTTCTGTCATAAAGCAAAAGGAAAATGTTATTTTTGTTGCTAAAATCGTTATTAGAATAGAATAGAATTCTTTTTGGCCAAGTGTGAATGGACGCACAAGGAATTTGTCTCCGGTGCATAAGCTTTCGGTGTAGAAAGTGAACAAGTGATAAATCACGATCATAATCATAAAATACAATCATCATAAATCATAAAATACAATACTTACTGATGGTCATAGGATACTATATAAGCAATCAACATAAATCATACTAGGATACTAAATAAACAGTCAATATAAATCCTAAGATACAAGCAACAAAGTTATAGTCATAAGAAGCTAGGGAAATAGGTAATAGGAAAGGTGAGAAGGTTAATAGTAATACAGCCTTACTAGGTAGTTTGACAGTGTTGTGAAAATTAGTTGTTTAGCAGAGTGATGACATGGGGAGAAAAAACTGTCCTTGTGTCTAGTTTTGGTGTACAATGCCCTATAGCAGGGGTGTCAAACTCGAGGCCCAGGGACCGGATCCGGCTCAGGCGGGTGCTTAGATTTGGCCAGTGGGGCCCCCCTGGGATCAGCGAAGGACCAGCCTGTGGTGCCTCTACCAGCAAAAATGGAGCTTGGGAGTCAGTTTGTGCTGGCAGAGTGCTTGGGCCACCACAGATACCCCCCCAACATGAGTGATGTCGAGCTGGCCACACCCACCCTGGCCATGCCCACCCCAGCCCCCCAAGGTCAAACACAACCCTGATGTGGCCCTCAATGAAATCTAGTTTGACACCCGTGCCCTACAGCATCGTCCTGAGGGAAGAAATTGAAACAGTTTATGTCCAGGACGTGAGGGGGTCGGTCATTATTAAGAAATTAACATTGGATTGTAGGTTGGCTACAGTTACTTTACATAGCAGAAACCTGTAAGACCATTCAGAAAAAAAAAATTCTACCAGTGCTATTTATAATAATAGCTTGAATGTATAAAAAGTCCTAAACTTCACAAAGCTGATTTTTTTTTTTAAATTAATAATGAATTTTGAATCGAAGCACGATTGTTTGGATTCGTGGCACTATAAATTTCTTTGTCCTTACAAGAGTGCCGGTGCCAATGGTGAAACCACATTGGTTAAATGTTGCATTGGATAGCTGAGAGCCCAACGAAGCCATCAATGTTAAACCTCTTCCTTTGCAAATCCAAAGTTACATTTTATTACAGGGCTTATTGTAAAGGTCTGTATTTTTCAAAATGGCCATGTTGGTGCTATAAGTGGAGCGTTGAGAATGATCTTTTTCTATCATCTGTGTTCTTTAAACCACTTCTCTGCTGTGGCGATTGAAATTATTTTGCCTGTAAGTGTGCCATTATGTGTAATGACACATCCACGTTTCGACCTGATGCTTTTCGAATGCCATCTCTTAAGTGCTTCTTCGGAACTGACACATATCTGCTGCTGCCATGCAACTTTTCTCCTGATTGCAGCCACACCACAATTCTTAGGCTGTCAGCAAATGTAGTTCGGATGATTTTTCGTACCTCTAAGAAATCCTTGTTTTCTTTCATTGAAATGGATTCCTTACCCTACTTTTTTCTCTGCAGATTTGTTCAAATTATTTCTCTGCCGGCCACTTCCCTTAGTAAGTATAGACTTACTACCTACAGGTTGGAGAGTTTTGCTTTCAACTTCTACCCTGTTTCAATTTCTACCTGTTTCAACTTCTACCCTCAAAAAGATGCTATAGGGCACTGCACACCAGAGCAATTAGACACAAGGGCAGGTTTTCCCCGAATGCCATCACTCTGCTAAACAACTAATTCCCACAACACTGTCAAACTATTTAGTAAGGTTGTTTTACTATTTTTCTTCTCATCCTTCCTATTAGCTATCTCCTCCCACTTACGACTATAATCATGTTGCTTGCATCGTTACGATTTATATTGTTTTATTTGTTTCCTAGTATGATTTGATTGCTTATTAGTAACCTACGACTATCGCTAAGTGTTGTATCTTATGATTCTTGATGAATGTATTTTTTTTCTTTTCTTTTTATGTACCCGTATTTTTTGGAGTATTAGACGCACCACCGTATAAGACACACTTTAGTTTTTGGGGAGGAAAATAGGAAAAAAAAATTTCTGCCTACCAGGTATTCATCTGGCTAGCATCCTTAGTGTGGTCAACTTCAGGACATTAGTTCGCTCGCTGGTTTTGAGGTTGGGGCTGGTTGGGGCTAAAAAACAGCTTCTAAAGCACAGCTGATCGTCGGAGGGAGCAGCAATTAGAAAAGCAGGCAAAACATGGCAGATCACTTTGCTTGCTTTGCGGCCGAGAAATAGCTTCAAAAGCACAGCTGATCATTGGAGGGAGTTGCAGTAACTAAAGCAGGCAAAGGGCGGAAGGGGTAAGAGAAGGCAGCAGCTGTTCCAGGTAGCCAAATGCGTTGTGTTTTCGGGCAGCGATGTGCTTTGGCGATCCCCTTCAGCCTTGAAGAGCTCTCAAACAGAGCATTTGGAGGATGAAAACGCGACTCGCTGAGCCCAAAAAAACACAAGCCATTGTCTGTGGCAATCTCTGCAGCCAGGAAGAGGATGCGCGGAGGCGAAGGATGGGGGCCGGCGGATGGGCAGGGTTACATTTGGGGTATAAGATGCACCCAAATTTTCAGCCTCTTTTAGGAGGGAAAAAAGTGTGTCTTATACTCCAAAAAATACGGTACACTGAGAGCATATGCACCAAAGACAAATTCCTTGTGTGTCCAATAACACTTGGCTAATAAAGAATTCTATTCTATTCTGTCATCAGTTAGAAAAGATCTGCATCTTTCCTGGCTTTGGATACTTTCATGTCTCTTTGGTCTAAAACAGTTGTAAAAATCAAAGATTTGCCTCAATAAATCTTCTTGGCTTTAGTCTCCTACTTCGAAGGCCTACCTGAGAGATGACTTTTTTTTTTGGCTATTGTTTTCAGAGTACAGGTAGTCCTCAACTTACGACTGCAATTGAGCCCAAAATTTCTGTTGCTTAAAATTTGCCCCATTTTATGACCTTTCTTGCCACAGTTGTTAAGTGAAAATGCAGTTGTTAAGTTAGTCACAGGGTTGTTAAGTGAATCTGGCATCCCCATTGACTTTGCTAGTCAGAAGATTACAAAAGGTGATCACAAAATCACGGGGTGCTGCAATCGTCATACATATGAGTCAGTTGCCGAGCATCCGAATTTTGGTCACGTGACCACAGGAATGCTGCAACGGTCGTACGTGTGAAAAATGATCATAAGTCACTTTGTTCAGTGCCATTGTAACTTTGAACCCTCACAAAATGAACTGGTTTAAGGCGAGGGCTACCTTTATACCGATTCTTCTTCTGATATTCTTCTTTATTTATTTATTTATTCAATTTATATGCCGCCCCTCTCCGAAGACCCAGGGCGGCTCACAATACACTCAAAAAATCACTATAAAAACACTTAAAAATTAAAAACATTAAAACCCATTCACACTATTCATGGCCGGATCTCTTCAGGTCGCAAAGCGAGATCAATGGCCCCAGGCCTGCCAGAAAAGCCAGGTCTTCACCACTTTTCAGAAGGCCAATAGGGTGGGGGTGGTCCAGACCTCAGGAGGTAACTGGTTCCAGAGAGCTGGGGCAGCCACAGAGAAGGCCCTCCCCCACAGGCCCGCCAGCTGGCATTGTTTAGCTGACGGGACCTGGAGGAGACCAACTCTGTGGGATCTTACCGGTCGCTGGGAGCTATGCGGTAGAAAAGCTTCCTTTTTTAAAAGCTTTATTTCATTTTTCAGAGGATAAGAAGGTTCACACTTCTGAAGAACACAAGCAAGGGTCAATAATTGGAAAAAGTCGTGAAAAGAAAGTCTAGCAGTTTGATACCGGTTAATCTAATATTTCTTAACTTGGGCAACTTTAGGATTTGTGGACTTCATCTCCCAGAATTCGCCAGCCATCATGCTGAACAAATGGTTGTAAATTGAGGACTACCTATTACTATTAACTATACATATTGAAATTCCAGAGTCACATGGTTACAAACTGCCCAGTGCCCCTGTTAGGTGAAATTCCATTTGAGTGGAATTTGTATAGCAGAAGCAATGGCTAAATTGCAGTTCTTTATGAATTTCTGCTTTGAAGTATATGGCAATATGAGCAGATCAGAGGTGGGATTCAGCCAGTTTGCACCAGTTCAGGCAAATTGATTGTTAACTTATTGCCCAGTTCGGAGAACTGGCTAATCCTACCTCTGGCTGGCCCCACCCCTCCCCGCCTTTCCCAGGAGTCCCCCCGCATGCCCCATTTTGCCTTTCAGGTTGGTGCAGGAAGCCTTCCAGGTCCAAAATGGGGCACGGGGGGATGTCGCACGGCCCCCGCACCCTATTTACCTTCCAGGGTGGTGTAGGAGGCCTTCCAGCCCAAAAACGGGGTGCGGGGAGCATCGTGCAGCCCCTCCTGTGCCCCATTTGCCTTCCAGATTGATGCAGGAAACCTTTGAGGCCCACAATGGGGTTTGGGGGGGACATTGCGTGGCCCCCTGCACCCCGTTTTGCTTCCAGGGTGGTGCAGGAGGCTTTCCAGGGTTGGGAATGGGGATTTTGCATTATCATTACTGTGGGGTGAGTTGGGAATGGGGATTTTGCATTATGATTGTTCATAAGTAAGTAGGAACCAGTAAAAGAGGAATGGAAAAATCCCTATCTGTAGATCGGTATTTTTCAGTCTTAGCAAGTTTAAGATGGGCAAACTTCATGCTGCCTGGGGAATTCTGGGAATTGAAGTCCATGCACCTTAAAGTTGCCAAAGTTGAGAAGCATGGGTCTACACTAGAGTTTAGGATTTTCCATTCCTGTTTTATTTAGAGTTTGGTGCAATTAAATAAATCAGTTGTGGTTTCGTTAACGAATAGTGTTTAAAGCGATATGAGCCATTGCTGGACTTTTTGTGAGAAACTGAAATTAAAGGTTGATCTGGGCTTTGATAATTAAATAAGGGATTATGAAAATAATGTAGACAAATGTTAATCTTAGAGTAAGAGTTGGATATATATGTATATGTATATGTATATGTATATGTATATGTATATGTATATGTATATGTATATGTATATGTATATGTATATGTATATGTATATGTATTTCTCTTTAGCCAGGTTCTACCTACATAAACCAAGATATTATGCAGCCCTTGTTCAGTGTAATCACAATTCACTAGTTTCTGGGCTTTTTTTCTTCTGGCAGCCAGCAGACCCTTTGCTGCCCATTGGGAGCAAGAGTCTGCTGGCTGCCAGAAGAAAAAAAAGCCCAGAAACTAGTGAATTGTGATTTCACTGAACTAGGGCTGCATAATATCTTGGTTTATGTAGGTAGAACCTGGCTAAAGAGAAATACACATAAAACCTACGAAAAAGAAAGAAAAACATGTATATATATATATATATATATATATATATATATATATATATATATATATGCATGCTTATATCTGTACAAAAGAATATTGGAAGTCATTCTTTTTCAGTTTTCCTTCTTTTCCTCTTTCATTCTTACACTTTCACTCTTTTTCTTTCCTGAGCCTTTTCTTTTTTCAAATCTGTTTTTTATTTGTTTATCCCTTAGCTTTGTATTTTTTTGATGTATGAAGAATCAAATACTCAGCCATTATAATTCTACATTCCTTATTTACAGAAATCATATCAAAATTTAGAATGAAATCCACTGGGAGCCATCTCATATAAAGCAGGCTCTGAGTCCCTCTAACCAAAAAGGGTTTATCAATAGAAGAGAATATTTGTAGCTCAGGGTTGAACTGTGGGTTCCTTGGTGCTCTCTGAGCTTGATGGTTTTCTTGCAGATGTTTCATTACCAAACTAACTAACATCATCAGTACTAGAAGGGAGTGGAGTTTGCTCGTATTTTCATATACTAGTGGCTTATCGGGGTGGGTTCTACTTACCTTTACTACCAGTTTGCAATGGGGCTGCGCACGCGCTCTTCTGCGCATGCGCAGAAGCATTCTGATGACATCAGGGTAGGTGGGCGGAGCCTCCCTCCGGTTTTATTACCGGTTCTATAGAACCAGTCCGAACTGGGGGCAACCCACCACTGTGGCTTATTCTGTCAGCGTTGATCAGTTGCTTCACAAAAAGTGTTTTGATTGGTGCTGGGTCTCTACAGCAGTGGTGAAATTCAAATTTTTTTACTACCGGTTCTGTGGGCGTGGCTTGGTGGGGGTGGCAGGGGAAGGATACTGCAAAATCTCCATTTCCACCCCACTCCAGGGGGAGGATACTGCAAAATCCCCATTCCCACCCCACTCTGGGGCCAGCCAGAGGTGGTATTTGCCGGTTCTCCGAACTACTCAAAATTTCCGCTACCGGTTCTCCAGAACGTGCCAGAACCTGATGAATTTCACCCCTACTCTACAGCCTCAGGCAGAGAAGGTCTATTCTGCACCTCTCCCTCAAATGTTCTTTAAAATACAGAGTTTCCCAGCATTCCTTTAGGAACCTCCAACATACAAACTGTGGTTACTCATCCTAAAATGAATCCTCTTTACCTGGAGCTTCAAAATTTGCTGTTTGCTGGGGAGGTGTGTAGCTAAAAGTCAGTCTGCATTTTTTTTTTTAATTTGATTTATATGCCGCCCTTCTCTGGAGACTCAGGGCGGCTTACAATGCGTTAAGCAATAGCCTTCATTCTTTTGTATATTTTATACAAAGTCAGCTTATTGCCCCCACAAACTGGGTCCTCATTTCACCTACCTTAGAAAGGATGGAAGGCTGAGTCAACCTTGAGCCTTGGAGAGATTCGAACCAGCAGAAATTGCAGGCAGCTGTGTTAATAACAGGGTGCATTAAACCACTGTACTATCAAGGCTCTTGATTTAGTGTACATCTAACTTTGGGGATATTTCTCCATAACCAAACAAAAGTATATTTTCTGTGCAGTTCACACCCCTTGCTCACTGGGTCTGGATGTCACAAAGCCAAGCTCACATTTTGTAATTAACCTCTGCACCCCATTTTTGGCTGGTAAGGAGGCTTGAGTGCTGTCATACCCCCTGGCCATGTCCACTCTGGCTATGCCCACTCACCCACACCCACCCAGCTGGTCATGAGGGCAGAGAACCTGTTGTTAAATTATTTGAATCCCACCACTGGAGCAGGTCCTTTCTTACCAAAATAGTGTTAATAGTCATCCAGATTTAATACTACGACTACCACTAGCCATTTTTCATAGCTTTCGGATTAAAAGCTTTGCTAGCGAGAAGTACGGGATACGGTTGCTTAGTGGCTAAGACACTGAGCTTGTCGATCGAAAGGTCGGCAGTTCAGCAGTTCGAATCCCTAGTGCCACATAATGGGGTGAGCTCCCGTTACTTGTCCCAGCTTCTGCCAACCTAGCAGTTCGAAAGCACGTAAAAAAAAATGCAAGTAGAAAAATAGGGACCACCTTTGGTGGGAAGGTAATAGCGTTCCATGCACCTTTGGCGTTTAGTCATGCCGGCCACATGACCACGGAGACGTCTTCGGACAGCGCTGGCTCTTCAGCTTTGAAACAGAGATGAGCATTGCCCCCTAGAGTTGGGAACGACTAGCACATATGTGCCAGGGGAACCTTTACCTTTAGCGAGAAGTACTTCCTGGATCAACTCTTATTCCCTCTCAGGTGCAACTATCAATCATACTTCATAAAGAGCATAAGGGCCTGCTGTCCATGGTACTAGCATTTCAAAATGCAAAAATGTACATTTTTATGGCTTGCTGTAGTAATAGTTTTTGGAAACAATGTTCTCAGAAAATGGTTCTTTATGCATATACTTTTTAAGCTATATGACAGTGTGATAGGGTTATGAATGGGACACAACAAGATGTTTCTCTTTTTTACAGAACTATCCCTTTTTTGAGTTAGTCAGAAGAAGCTGATGCTAAAAATTATATTTTCTTTTAAGGATCTGGCTGATATTATGGAAATCTAGAGACAGCATATGGGCCATAATGCTGATAGATATTCTAATCCTAATGGGCACAGAACCTGTAATTAATATGTACTTTTAACTTTGAAGAGTACAGTAATACAATGTCCTTGGAAATTGATTTATGTTTTTTCCTAAAAAGTATGTATAAAAGTATGTTAAATTTAATTTTACTGACAAAGAAATAAAGGGAGGCTACTATAGCTATTTCAAGCTATTTAGCTCTCTTTAGCTAGCCATACCCTTCTGGGGTATTAACCTCTAGGCCATAGGCTTTCTTCGCTTTGTCGGCTGTACCAGGGGGGAGATTATGGATTTTTGTGTTACTATTTATGAGCTTTCCATAAATTAGAGGAGAGACTGTCTACAGCTCTCTGCCAGATCCAGCACATTACAGGTAGTCAGTCTGACTATAATTGACCCCAACATCTCAGTTGCTAAGTGAGACAGCTGCTAAGGAATCACTGCTTATGTTGTTAAGTTAGTAACACGGTTGTTAAGTGAATCTTGCTTCCCGATTGACTTTGCTTGTCAGAAAGTCACAAAAGGTGATCACATGACCTGAGTCACTGCAACCATCATAAATACATGCCAGTGGTCAAGCGGCTGAATTTTGATCACGTGACTATAGGATGCTGTAGCAGTCATAAGAACTGGTAGCGGCGGCTGCGGGAGCTCCACCCACCTGCGTGGACATCATCACGTCCTGTTTTTGACACTCTGTGCATGGGCGAAAGGCCCTGCGCATGCGTGGAGGTGGTGGATGCGAGCGAATTGAGCGCGCACATGTGCACACTCACATTTGCGAACTGGTAGTGAAGGTAAGTGAATACCACCCCTAGTCATAAGTCACTTTTTTCAGTGCCGTTGTAACTTTGAGCGGTCACTAAATAAACACATTTCTTCACCAATTTCAAAACACATCTGTTCATTTCTATTCTCTGCTATTCAAATAGGATGAGGCAGGTTCTGAAGAATAAGGCTCGGATCAAATGCTACCAGTTCGGGCGAACCAGTAGTAAAAGAAAGCTACCAGTTCGGGCGAACTGGTAGTTAAAAATCTACCAGTTCAGGCAAACCGGTAGTTAAAAATCTACCACTTCGGGCAAACCAGTAGTTAAAAAGCTACTGGTTCAGGCAAACCGGTAGTTAAAAAGCTACCAGTTCGGGCAAACCGGTAGTTAAAAAGCTACCAGTTCGGGCAAACCGGTAGTTAAAAATCTACCACTTCGGGCAAACCGGTAGTTAAAAATCTACCACTTCGGGCAAACCAGTAGTTAAAAATCTACCAATTCAGGCAAACAGTAATTAAAAATCTACCACTTCGGGCAAACCGGTAGTTAAAAATCTACCAGTTCAGGCAAACCGGTAGTTAAAAATCTACCACTTCGGGCAAACCAGTAGTTAAAAAGCTACTGGTTCAGGCAAACCGGTAGTTAAAAAGCTACCAGTTCGGGCAAACCGGTAGTTAAAAAGCTACCAGTTCGGGCAAACCGGTAGTTAAAAATCTACCACTTCGGGCAAACCGGTAGTTAAAAATCTACCACTTCGGGCAAACAAGTAGTTAAAAATCTACCACTTCGGGCAAACCGGTAGTTAAAAATCTACCAGTTCAGGCAAACCGGTAGTTAAAAATCTACCACTTTGGGCAAACCAGTAGTTAAAAAGCTACTGGTTCAGGCAAACTGGTAGTTAAAAAGCTACCAGTTCGGGCAAACTGGTAGTTAAAAATCTATCAGTTCGGGCAAACCGGTAGTTAAAAAGCTACCGATTCAGGCAAACCGGTAGTTAAAAAGCTACCAGTTCGGGCAAACCGGTAGTTAAAAATCTACCAGTTCGGGCAAACCGGTAATTAAAAAGCTACCAGTTCGGGCAAACCAGTAGTTAAAAAGCTACCGGTTCAGGCAAATCGGTAGTTAAAAAAAGCTACCGGTTTGTCTGAACTGGTATTTCTGATGATCAGCTGTACCGCGTGGTTTATATTCTCTAGAAAGCAGGAAATCCTGCTTTCTAGCAAATCTAAACCGTGCGGCACAGCTGTCCCCCCCTTGCTGTTCTACTTACCTTTTCAAGCCTTCTTTTTCCACGTGAAGCATGCGTTATATGCGCACTGCGCATGCATGCATAGCATGCTTTTGGTGAACACTGTGCATGCGCATGCACACATAGTGTGCTATTGGTGTGCATTGTCCATGCGCGCAGATAGCACACATTTGGTGTGCACCGTGCATGCGTGGGCAGCGAATCAGTGGCAATCCGCAGAGGATTTCATCACTGATAAGGCTCATTGTTATTTGAAGTCTGTTCTTGTTCCAAAGTATCAATTTATGAAGTGTTTGTAAAGCCTTTTCCCCCTCTAGGCTTCCACAGATGAATATTTACGGAAGGAACACTTGAAAAATAGGGACTGACCAGGGAACTGAATTAATGAAGTGGAGTAAGAGGTCAGCTATTTTCCAAAGGAAATGATGCAGTTCGAAGAATCCTTCCTGCAAATAAGCCTCATTACCCCATTAGATGTAGTGGATCACTCAATTTCTCCTTCTTCCCCTTCCCACCTCTTTAACTAAAGAGAATGTACATTTTATGGACAGATAGAAAATGGAATTTCTTTGTAATAGATCTGTGCACGGGGGGAAAAAAATCCATATTCTGCAATAACCAGCAAAGAGGCATTGGTTGAACCTTGCAAATTCCCAATGGCTTCCATGTCTGTTCTAGATTGTAATTTAATTATTTTATTTTTAAGTTCTCGTGAGCAAATGGCATTTTTTTAAAAAGCCCCTGGCCTGAGAGGACGTTTTAATAGGAAGCATTTGAAAGGGAAGGAAATAGAGGAAAGCCAACTCCTTTCCTACCGCTTTGATGCCCCTCTAGCCTTCCTCGTCTATGGACCTGCCCACAGCATTATTCCTTTAACCTGCCCAACAGCAGCTGAATAAGAAAGAAAACAATAGGCCCATAAAATACCCATTCAGTAAATCCTCCTGCATCACAATTATCACCAGCTGTAGCCAATTAATCTCAATCGGCCATTTATATTCTGCTAAAGCAAATCTCAGGCTCGGGATAAAGACATTAAAAAAAAAGATGTCTGATCCTTGTTTATTTTCAATGTTTAAAAAAAAACTCAGGTTTTATTTTGGTTGCTTGCTAGGCAGGGAGTTCAGTAAAAGCTGTGAGTGTGTGCTGTACACTGAGGTTCTGTTGAAATCCACCGTATATGTGACCAGGGATTTATTTTTTAATATATGATGTACACTAAGAAGGAAGCAGATTTTTATTTGGAAGGGGTATATATATTTTAGGACAAACTTTTGCACATGCAGTGTAAAATGGAGGCAGTGTCCATAAAAATGCTCCAGTTGAGGCTCAAGAAATATTGCTGGGGTAGGTTTTTTTTTTTAATTCAAAGTGTAATAGGTGTGGGGAAACAGGTTATTTAAAATTGCTCCCTAGAACAATTAACAACCTGCAAAATTGTGTTTTACTCAAGCTTCGTAAAAAAGGAAGTAGAATTCACCGATATGTAGAACTAGCTGGACGCCTGTGCTTCGCTACGAAACTATGTGAGTGTTAGTGGGCACACACTAACGCCTGAAACTTAATGTAGAATGTGTAACTCCGTAGCATCAGGGCATGTTAATATAAGGCAACTGGCAGTTGGAACAGAGTGGGAGGAGGAGTAGAATGTCCCAGGCCAGAGGCCGGATGAGTCACGCGCTGGCCACGGTCACGCAAGGTTTAGCGAAGGGGTAGCATCAAAGCGTGTTAATATAAGGCAACTGGCAGTTGGAACAGAGTTTTTTTTCAGGTGGGGAGTGGGAGTAGAATGTCTAAATCCTTAGCATCAGAGCATGTTAATATAATGCTGTATATGTATGTATATAAATGTATGTGCTCCAGGACAGGAGTTCTAAGGGATTGGGCAGAAAGATCTTTGGGGGTACATTCATCTCTAAAATCATGGATTGTTCAACCTCTGTTGATAATTCCACCATTTGTCTAACTTGTCCTGAATAGTTACACAGTATTGACATTTGCTGAAACAGATTATTTCCTTGGCTAAAACTTGGCTTCCCAAAGGATTTCTATGGAGATTCTCAGTCATCCAAGTCATGGTTGTCCCAAAGGTGCTTTTTCCAACTGGACTTTTTTGGGGTTTTTTTGAAGACATTTCGCTTCTAATGTAAAGAAGCTTCTTCAGTCAGAACTGAATACGTTTCTTGGATGCGAAGCGAAAGATCTTCAAGGAAAAACAAGAAAGACCAATTGCCTTTGGAAAAAACACCTTTGGGATTCCCAAAGGATAACACATAGTTGAGTTTTCCTGGAAGAAGAAGCTGAGAGAATGTGGTGACTTTGTGGTGAACAGAAGTAAGGACCAGTTTTACCCAGAGCAACGCTCGTTCTGCCGTCCGCCAAAAGATTTAACTGTCTTTCCCCGAATCTCTTTCTTTTGTTGCACTCATCACCAAACTGCCAATCTTCTTGTTTTCTGTACATTTCCCCCACAAATCTTTCTTTTCTGTACTTAGCTGAGAGGACACTTGGTGAGGCTTATAACTTAGTACACATGCATGGCGCTCTGTTGTACTTCCACCTCACCCTTAATTGATGAACAAAAAAATAATGCTATTTTTACCTTAAAAATAATGATGAGGTAAAGCCTACTCAATCTCCCCTTTCTCAATTACTATTATTGACCCACCAATCCTTGACTTTTTCTTTTATAGTAAGTGCCCTGCACAGCCTTTAAAAGCCAGCAAATAAGCTATTTTGGAACATGGTTATTAACTAAAAATTTGCATAGATAAATCACTGTCTGCTAGGTAAATCTAAAATAGCTCAGCCTGCTTCTCTGTGAAGATCAAGCTTTGTTTGTTGTGAGTGGCAATCGGGGTTTGGCAGTGGGTTGGAAAGCCTTGAGCGTTAATGACGTCCATGATGACCATAGACCAAGAACTCGCTGGCGATCATATTTTGGACATTGTTGTCCCTTGAAGCAGTTGCATGATAACCTGGATATGGAGGGAGTTATATTTAGCCATTTGCCAGATCTTACACTGACCCTGTTGCAAATGAGAGCCACCCATGACTCCCATGGAGATGGAAGAAGACCAATTCTGGTGATCCATTCCGGGTAGCTAATGGATCCTTTTGGTTTCTGAAAGACACTTGGGAAGTTTCCAGCTGTCTAGTTACCATTTTTGGTTCAGTGTCTGGTTAAACCTGTGGCAAAGGGAAGCAAATTGGGAACTGAATTTAATTGCCTTTCAGTAGCCTCTTCCTGGGGGAATAATCCAAGCTGACCTGTACTTTACTGAGACCTTTTAGGACAGAAGTAACAGAAACACATGAAGTATTGACAAAGGAAGACTATGAACAATAGAATAGAATAACAGAATTGGAAGAACCCTGGAGGTCTTCTAGTCCAACCCCTTGCCCAGGCAGGAAATCCTATACTATTTCAGACAAACGGTTATCCAACATCTTCTTAAAAACTTCCAGTGTTGGAGCATTCACAACTTCTGGAGGCAAGTTGTTCCACTGATTAATTGTTCTGTCAGGAAATTTCTCCTTAGTTCTAAGTTGCTTCTCTCTATGACACTTCTCCATAATCGTCAACTGGATTTAGGTAAAAGCAAAACAGCGCCTCTTAAATTTTGTAGAAGTTTCAGAAAGTTACCAGGGTTAATGGTGTCTAAGACAGGGGTCTCCAACCTTGGCAACTTTAAGCCTGGAGGACTTCAACTCCCAGAATTCTGGCTAGGGTTAAAGTTGCCAAGGTTGGAGGTGCCTGGTCTAAGAGGTTTAGGAGGACTGGAGGGAACATGTTGTCACCCACCAGAATGTCTAATAATATTATGGTCCTCTTAGACTCCCAGGGAAGAGACGGACAGTTTGAAAAATATTGCGAAAATTTGAAATTCTTCCATTATTTGGAGAATGCATAATTACTGTAGCTCTTCAGGAGCTCTACCAGGATATGGAGAATGAAGTTTTCAAAGATTAAAAGAATGTACTAATGTTTGTGGAATTATAACCCTGGCTGCCACCTTATCCTGCAACAGAAATCAGATTATTTCATAACTTCATGCTGTTTATGTAGTGTGCATTTAATACAGAGAAGCTTTATTCTATGGAGATTCTCAGTCATCCAGGTCATGGTTGTCCCAAAGGAGCTTTTTCAAAAGGCAACTGGACTTCCTTTGTTTTTCCTTGAAGACGTTTCTCTTCCCATTCAAGAAGCTTCTTCAGTCAGAACTGAAGGAGCTTCTTGGATGAGAAGAGAAACGTCTTCAAGCAAAATAAAGGAAGACCAGGTTTTGTTTTTTTTTTGAAAAAGCACCTTTGGGAGAAGTTTTTATTAGTTTTTATAAGTAAGCAAACTTACTTACTTTTTTTAAAAGTGAGGAGGAACAGGTTACAAGAACAGGTTAGGATTTAATTTGCTCCTGGAAATAGTCTTAGAATTGGTGTAATGTAAGCCAGAAATATTCTTTAAAGATGCTCATACTCATGTTTTTTTAAAAAAAGTTTTTTATTTTTATGTTTAAACAAACAATACATCATTAATTATTCAGTGTGTCATCTGAGTACATATTTTTGTGTCATCATATTCCTCCTTTACCATCATTTTCTAACTACATTTCTATCTTACTTTTACATTTTAATTTAATTTATTACAACATTTTTTCCAAATTTCTTGCATTTCTATTAATTTTTATATCTCATTGCTATCCATTGATAGAATTGCCCCCATATCCTGTAATACTCCGATTCTTCTTTTCCCTTAATTGTCAATGTTAGTCTATTCATTTCTGCACATTCCAATATTTTCTTAATTACTTCTCCCTCTATAGGGATTTTTTCTGCTTTCCAATTTTGTGCAAATACAATCTTCGCTGCAGTTATTACATGTATAATCATATATATATATTCTTTACTGTATTTCTCCGGTAAGATACCCAATAGGAACAGTTCAGGTTTTAAGTCAATATCTTGTTGTATCATTTCCTCTAACCATGTTTGAATTTTTACCCAATAGTTTCTCGCTTCTGGACATGTCCACTACATATGATAATACGATCCTGGTATCTGATGGTATTTCCAACATTTAGCTGATTTATCTTTAAACATTTTTGCCAATTTTTCCAGTGCCATGTGCCATCTATAAAACATTTTATACTGATTCTCCTTATCTGCTGTGGACATTGTTAATTTATAGTTTCTTTCCCATAATTGCTGCCATTTGTCTAACTCAATTGTATATCCAAAATTTCTAGCCCAGGCTATCATTGTTTCTTTTACCTGTTCCTCTTCTAATTTAATACTAAGTAAATAGTTATACAGTTTTTTAGAGATGCTCATACTCATATTGATGCATAATAGTGCATAATACTGTATGCTGGAAATGACTTACAGACTTAACAGACTCTTTGCTCTGCCTTTCTTAAAAATAGATGTTTTTAAGGAATAGCAACAATCCTTTCTGAAGACCAGAACTAATGTATTTTAATTTAACAAAGCAATGATACATATTCAAGATCTCTTAAGAATTAATACATAATTTATACCTTCATGCTTAACAATGTAAGTGCCTTTCTAGATCAGATTTAACATCCTTTACATGAATCTCAGAAATATTGAAGTCATTAGAATGGTTAATGTTCTAACACCGGACAGGAATCTAAGACCTGTTCCCTCAATAATACTCTAAAATACATTAAAAAAAAAAAAGTAACATGCATATGGGCCTGGTAGCTCAGCAGACTAAAAGCATTGTGATTAACACCAGCTGTCTGCAATTACTGTAAGTTTGAATCTCACCAGGCTCAAGGTTGACTCAGCCTTCCATCCTTTCTAAGGTAGGTTAAATGAGGACCCAGTTTGTGGGGGCAATAAGCTGACTTTGTATAAAATATACAAAAGTATGAAGGCTATTGCTTAACGCATTGTAAGCCGCCCTGAGTGTCCGGAGAAGGGCGGCATATAAATCAAATTTAAAAAAAAATGCATATACCAACTTTAGAAGATAAGCATATTAGGTATTAAATAATGCCTGCAAGTTGACATTTGGCAGCGTACTTTGTAATGTAAATGCACTGTAAACCTATTTAGGGCTTATCTGCATTATACTGATAATAACTTCACTAATTTCATCCTGAGAATTCTATTCTTCCTCCTTTAGATTAAATAAGAATATGGAAGCATACGATTTAGAAGATTAGCAAATTGGAGCAAAATGGTGATGAAATGGCCAGTTTTGCCTATGTTGGATAGGAGGGAAGATGGGATGGGTTAGTTATTTTTATTTTTTTATTATGCTGTCCTTCACTTTGCTCTGCCATCCTTCACTCTGCCACAGAGAAGAAGGAGTCAAGCTAGTTTAATGAAAAGAAGGACTAGGGGGTGACAGGATAGCAATGTTCCAATAGCTGAGAGATTGCCACAAAGAAGAGGGGGAATGGGTCAGCCTATTCTCCAAAGCCCCTGAAGGCAGGACAAGAAGCATGGCGCTGGAAACTAAGCAAGGGGAGAACTAACTTAGAAATAAGGAGAAATTTACTAACAGTGAGAACAATTAATCAGCGGAATGACTTGCCTCCAGTAGTTCTGGGTGCTCCAACACTGGAAGTTTTAAAGAAGAGATTGGACAACTATTTGTCTGAAATGATACAATATCTCCTGCTTGATCAGGGGCTTGGACTACAAGCTCAACCCTTCCAAGACTGAGTGGCTGTGGTTCTGGTGATGGGCAGAAGGAATTCACAGTTCAACTCTGAGTTACAAATATTCTTTCTATCCATACTTCATATGGTTCTGTGGAATAATATAAGAGAACACAAGTATTCTTTGAGTTGCAACAGTTCATTTAGTGACCGTTCAAAGTTACAATGGCAGCCCCCATGATCATATGATCAAAATTCAGTTGCTCGGCAACTGGTTCATACTTATGAACACATTGCTGTGTCCCAAGGTCATTTCATCCCCTGTTGCAACCTTTTGACAAACAAAGTCAATGGGGAAGCTAGATTCACTTAACAACCATGTTACTAACTTATCCACTGCTGTGGATTGTTAAGTGATTCACTTAACAACGGTGACAAGAAAGATAATAAAATGGGGCAAAACTCACTTAACAAGTGTCTCACTTAACAACAGAAACTTTGGGATCAATTGTGGTCAAGGACTACCTGCAATAGAATTTTTGGCAAACATTAAAACTGTATATAAGTGGATACTAGAGCCGCGGTGGTGCAGTGGTTAGAGTGCAGTACTGCAGGCTACTTCTGCTGATCACCGGCTGCCAGCAGTTTGGCAGATTGAATCTCACCAGGCTCAAGGTTGACTCAGCCTTCCATCCTTCCGAGGTCGGTAAAATGAGGACCCAGATTGTTGGGGGCAATATGCAGAGTCTGTAAACCACTTAGAGAGGGCTGTAAAAGCACTGTGAAGCAGTATATAAGTCTAAGTGCTATTGCTATTGCTACTACTAGCGACATAGCATGTATCTCTCTCTTTGTGTGTGCGTGTGTGTTTGTGTGTGATTATTATTTACTAGGTTTTTTTTAGAATTCACCCAACTGAACAAGCAGATCAGGCACAGTCTTAAGATACATCTCAAGTTAAAGGTTTGAATGTACTTTACTGTATTATATTGCAGTGATCTTTTAAATGTCAGACGTTATACCAGCTTCTGTAGATTATTTTAATTGTGAGACCATGTGTATCTTTATCCAATGACAATGGCACTTTCTTTTTCTATTAGAAATTAAGTACCAATGTTCGCAAAGTGTTCATCATCCTTTTCTGGGATTAGGATAATATGGGGATAATTCAAATGTAAGAGTATTTCAGCTCTATGTAACACATTTTGTACATGCTTGAATTAGTGCATTAAGTCAGCTGAAGAAAAATGCCATTTCCCCTCCTCACTTCCCCCCATATTTGGGAGAAATATTTCTCTAGCCAAATAATTTCCTCAGTTCCAAACGCTCACAGGCCCTCAAAAGCTGTTGTGAGGAAATAATAGCCATGCAGAGGGATGCAATTCTTCCTCTAAATTTAAATTTTGCCCTTGATTTACGACCACAATTTCTGTTGCTAAGTGAGACAGTTGTTAAGGGAGTTTTGCTCCATTTTTCGATCTTTCTTGCCACAGTTGCTAAGTGAGCCAGGGCAGTTCGTTAATAACATGGTTACAAAGTGAAACTGGCTTCCCCGTTGAATTTGCTTGTCAGAAGATCACAAAAGGTGATCCCATGACTCCAGGACACTGCAACTGTCATAAATAGGAGCCAATGCCAATTTTTGTAATAGCAGTTTTATTACTTTATAATGTAGCATACAAAAAAAAAATACTAAAGTAAATATAATAGGGAAAATAGGCAGGGATGGGCTTCAAAAATTTTAGCAAGGGGTTCCCTGCCCGGTTGCTGGGTGGGAGTGGCCATAGTGGGCGTGGCCTAGTCAGCCTCCTGCACCATGGCGGGGTGTGTGTGTGTGCGTCTTTGCCCTCCCCGGGCTCTGACAGCTTTCCTCGAGCCTCCAGGAGGATGAAAACGGCCTCCTGAGGCTCTGGAGGCGAGAAACGGACCCATTTCCAGCCTTCCTGAACTTCCAGTAGGCCCGTTTTTGCCCTCCCCGAGCCTCTGCGTGCACCCTGCACTTACCTGCATCCAAAAGGGGCTGCGTGGGGACTCCTGGGAGCGGCGGGACCAGCCAGGAGTGGGATTTGGGGGTTCTCCGAACTGCACAGAATCTTAGCTAGAAGTTCTCCTGAACCCCTGCGATCAATCTCCCCCAATGTATCAGTCACCCGCCCAACAATAACTTGGACACAAGCTGCTGGACCAGAGTCTCCATTAACTTTACTATTTAGTCAGTGACTTTCTTCAAAGAATTAGCATTCTTTTCTCTATTTTAAATAATAATGACATTTATTTTGAGAACTTGTTTTGCTTCACGAAAGGGCATTGATGATGCCAACACGTTTAAATTTTTTATAATCACATTGTTCTATTGTTCAGTTCCCAGGGTGATTCATAATAGCAATCAGAATTTGTGTGTGTGTGTGAGGGGGGAGGGAGAATGAGAGAGAAAGACAGACAGACAGACAGACAGACAGAGTGAGAGAGAGAGAGAGAGAGAGAGAGAGAGAGAGAGAGAGAGAGAGAGAGAGAAGGAGCAAGAGAGAGAGACATAGAGAGAGAAGGAGGGAGGGAGACACAGAGAGGGAGAGAGACAGACAGAGACACAGAGAGAGAAAGGCAGAGAAAGAGAGAGATGGAGACAGACAGAGATAGAGAAAGAGGGAGGGAGAGAGACAGACAGAGAAAGAGAGAAAGAGATGGGGAGACGGGGACAGGGAGGGAGGGAGAGAGAGAGAAGGAGGGAGGGAGAGAGAGAGAGAGAGACACAGAGAGAGGAAGGAAGAGAGGAAGGGAGGGAGAGAGACAGAGAAACACACACACACACACACACACACACACACACACAGAGACAGAAAGAGAGACAGGGAGGGAGAAAGAAAGAGGGAGAGGGAGAGAGAGAGAGAGAGAGAGAGAGAGAGACGGAGGGAGGGAGGGAGAGAGAGAGAGGGAAAGGGAGAGAGAGAGAAAGCATTTCCAGTCAATCCTGACTCCCGGCTAATGCCTGCACGAATCCTGCAGTTCTTCTGGCAAGATCCTCAGAAGTCGTTGCCATCTTCTTCCTAGGGGTTGAGAGAGAATTATTATTACCCATCTTTCACGGTTTCTAACCCAGTATTTTTTTAGCCAGTGTACTAAAGTAACTCTCAGAATATCATACGGTATAGTAAAATTTCAACATAATATTAACTGTCAGAATACAGCAAAGACTCCAGATTAACAAGAGCAAATTACTGGTAAAAAACAACCTATTTTTCATTAAAAAAAGCTGTTCCAGTGAAGCCAAAATATCTCCAAGATAAAGTCAAGAAGATCAATGTCAAAGTTTATTCATTTATTTAGAAAATTTATTGTAAATAAAATTTAAATCACATTCACATAAAATAAAAACTTATTGTATAGTTTTAAAGTGGAGAAGTTATTTTATAATGTCATAGTATAATGTCTTTTTTTTCTTCTTTTTTTTCCCCTTTTTTTCCCTTTCTTTTCTCTTTTCTTTTCTCTTTTCTGAAACGTATGGATAAAGGGGGATGTTATAATATTAATAATATTTTTAGTAAGTAAAGGTCAATATCTAGAGGAGGGAGTAAGTAATCTGTTATGAATTAGGTTTTTTTTTTGTTATGAAGAAGTCACAGGGGGGGATGGGTGGGGTGGGGAGGGGGGGTTAGGGAGGGGGAGGGAGAGGGGGGAAAAAAAGGGGGAAAAATCTGTATTTGAAAACTTTTTCAATAAAAAAAAAAAAAAGAAAATTTATATTGCTGCCCACTCGACCATGGCAACTCAAGTTCCCTTAGGAGTTTTTTTTCCAAAAAGGCAACTGGATTTTCTTGTGTTTTTCCCCCTGAAAAACTGAAGAAGTTTCTAGGATGAGAAGCGAAAACTAAAAAAAAAAAAAAAAAATCCAAGAAATTCCAGTTGCCTTTCCTTTTTTGGAAAAAGCACCTTTGAGACAGCCATGACCTGGATGACTGAGAACCTCCATAAATGTTGATTTGAGTTCGGGGAGCCTTCTTGAGAGTGTGCTTTTTGCCACACTCAGGTTCAAGATTTCAGGATGCAAAGAAAACTAACTTCTGAAGATAGATAGATAGATAGATAGATAGATAGATAGATAGATAGATAGATAGATAGATAGAATTCTTCATTGGCCAAGTGTGATTGGACACACAAGGAATTTGTCTTTGGTGCATATGCTCTCAGTGTACATAAAAAGAGAAGATACATTAATCAAGAATCATAATGTACAACACTTAATGATAGTCATAGGGTACAAATAAGCAATCAAATCATATTCGGAAACAGTCTGTATCAGTGATGGCTAACCTTTTTGCCATCACGTGCCAGGAAGGGGGGATGGAGGTGGTTCGCGCGCATTCGTGCCCATACCTATAATTCTATGTGCCTCGCCATGCGCATGCGCGCACAACCCCCCTCCCTCCCCCAATCCTGGCACGCGATGGCCTGGTAGGCCAGTTTTTCTTTCTCACCTGGCTCCAGATCCTCTCTATGCATCTGTGGAGGGCAAAAACAGCCTTCCCCACCCCCTTGGAGGTCCTCCGGAGGCCTGAAACGGCCCATTTCCCAACTCCCAGTTGCACAGAAAGTGACATTTTTTGCTGTCCCCAACCTCCAGAGACTCCTAGAAAGGCTCTAGAGGCTGGGGACACCAAAAAATGAGAGGGTGGGGAAGGCTGTTTTCGCCCTCCACAGATGCATAGAGAGGATCTGGAGCCAGGTGAGAAAATGAGCCTTCCCCTCCACCCCCAGGCTCTCCAGAGGCAGGAAACAGCCTGTTTCTCTACTTCTGGTGGGCCCAGGAGGCCCGAAAATCAGGTGGCTGGTGCGCACATGCGCACCAGAGCTGAGCTGGCATGCCCACTGATATGGTTACACATGTCACCTGTGGCACGCGTGCCATAGGTTCGCCATCACGGGTCTATATAAATCATAAGGATACCAGCAACAAATTACAGTCATACAGTCATAAGTGGGAGGAGATGGGTGATAGGAACGATGAGAAGTTTAATAGTAGTGCAGACTTAGTGAATAGTTTGACAGTGTTGAGGGAATTATTTGTTTAGCAGAGTGATGGCGTTCAGGAAAAAACTGTCCTTGTGTCTAGTTGTTCTGGTGTGCAGTGCTCTATAGCGTCATTTTGAAGGTAGGAGTTGAAACAATTTATGTCCCGGATGTGAGGGGTCTGTAAATATTTTCACAGCCCTCTTTTTGATTCGAGCAGTATACAGGTCCTCAATGGAAGGCAGGTTGATAGTAATTGTTTATATAGACAATATATAGTATGCTGACAGTATATAGACAATATAGACAGACATAGACAAATAGATGCTTCTTTAAATACCTGAGTTCCAGGACTTCGAATTGATTCCAGAAATGGACTGGGAATCTGTGCAACTGATTAATCTCTCCAACAGTGAGATGCAATGAGCATTATGCTCAATCCTTGTTTGAGATTTATGACGGTTTTGCTTTATTTCTGGTTTTGGCCAAAACCATTCCATGGGTGAGCAATGGGTTTGCTTAATGAGAGCAGCAAACAAAAATTGTAAAATTAGGCCACAGTCACATGATTGATCTGATTTACAACTGTCATGACGTACAGTCGTAATTTGTAGGCTACATTAGGGTCGTACAGGTAGTCCTTGGCTTACAAGCACAATTAAGCCCCACATTTATCTTGCTAAACAAGAAAGTTACCGTATTTTTCGGAGTATAAGATGCAACAGAGTATAAGACGCACTTACCTTTTTTGGTGAGGAAAAGAAGAAAAAGAAATCTCCCTCTGCCTCTGCCTCTGAGCAATTTTGCCTGGTTGCAGCAAACAGCAAACAGCCTGCTTTACTTTCATTTTCTTTTTCAGCATAGCTTGATTAGCACAAGCAATTTACCTCTTTGCAGCAAGCAGCAGAACCCTGCGCAAAACAGCTGAGAGCAAATCAACTGAGAGTCGGGAGGCTGATCCAATCAACTTGTGCTAATTAGGCTGTGCTGAAGCTGAAAGGAGCTGTTTTTTCTTGCTGTTTGTTTGCAAGGAGGTAACTGCTACGAGGCAGAGGGCAAAGGGTGGGGGGCAGTGGGTGGGCGGGGCTACATTCGGTGTATAAGACGCACCTAAATTTTCACCCCCTTTTAGGGGGAAAAAAGGTGTGTCTTATACTCCAAAAAATACGGTAAGTGAGTTTTGCCTCATTTTATGATCTTTCTTGTGGCAGTTGTTAAGTGAATCACGGCAATTGTTCAAGTTAGTAATACGGCTGTTAAGTGAATCTGGCTTCCCCATTGGTTTTGCTTGTGGAAGGTCGCAAAAGGGGATCACATGACTTCAGGATACTGCAACTGTCATAAATATGAATTAGTTGCCAAGCAACTGAACTTTAATCATGTGACCACGGAGCTGCTGTGATGGTCGTAAGTGTGAAAAAGAGTCATAGGTCAGTGCCAATGATCCCAGTAAACTCTGGGTCACAGTAATACATTAGTGCTTGCAGCCTAAACTGGCAGCCTTTTATCAAGATCTAAGAAATATTTCTCAGCCTTGGCCATTTTAAGATGTGCAGACTTCAACTCCCAGAATCCCCCAGCCAGCATTCTGGCTGGGGTGGGTGGGTTTCTGGGAATTGAAGTCTGTACCTCTTAATATAGTTAAGGTTGGAAATACTGATCTAAAGCATAATGATTTCTTAGCCATTAGAGGTTTTAATTAGAGATGGTCTACACTTCCTCATATAGCAATAGCAATAGCACTTAGACTTATATACTGCTTTACAGTGCATTACAGCCCTCTCTAAGCGGTTTACAGTGGCTCAGTGGCTAAGACGCTGAGATTGTCGATAGAAAGGTCGGCAGTTCAGTGGTTCGAATCCCTAGTGCCGCGTAACGGGGTGAGCTCCCATTACTTGTCCCAACTTCTGCCAACCTAGCAGTTCAAAAGCACGTAAAAAATGCAAGTAGAAAAATAGGGACCACCTTTGGTGGGAAGATAACAGAGTTCTGTGCGCCTTTGGCGTTTAGTCATGCCAGCCACATGACCATGGAGACATCTTCAGACAGCACTGGCTCTTTGGCTTTGAAACCGAGATGAGCACCGCCTCCTAGAGTCGGGAACAACTAGCACATATGTGCAAGGGGAATCTTTACCTTTACCTTAAGCGGTTCACAGAGTTTATAGGAAATCCGCTGAGCTCCAGAATTGATAGGATCCCAGGAATAAAGGCATTCATTCGTGAAGTTGGATGGGAAGTGGCCCCTTAGTCTGTCCACTTGTGTTGTCCAACGCCAAGGCCATCCTACACAATTTCTCCCTCAGCAACCAGAACTGAAAAGTTGTCACCTTTCGCATGGGGGATATTTATAGGTATGGCTCTCAGGCATTCTGAATTATACACAATAGCATGCTTACTCATGAATGAAATTACTGGAACCCTGTTGAGGAAGGGAGTACACCACAAGATCCAAGGCAGAGCCTTGCGAAACAAATGCTGCAATTATGCCGTGCTTGAAAACAAGTAGCTTTTAATGTGTCCATGTGCCTAGAAAAAGGAAGGATTATAGATCAACCCTTGTTCCCTCCCCGTCTTTCTTTCTTTCTTTCTTTCCCTCCTCCTCCTCCTCCTCCTCCTCCCTATTTTTTTTTCTTTTTTTTTTACAGTTTATCACCCATAATTTCAGGATGTGTTTTGTTTCTTTAAGCTGTTTTATCTCTCGGCTCACGAGGTCACTCATGTGTGAAGCCTTTTGTTCCAGATCTCACCTTTCGCCTTGATGATAGAAAATTGATCGGGCCTTAAAGCACAAGTTCAATAGACAACCCTCTTGGTCCTTTTGTTTGGGAGAATAGCTACCACTGAAGACCACGAGCAGGTTGCTATTAATATGACAGCCTCTCTCTATCTCCCACTGTAATTTATAATGAAATACCTAATCTCCATTATTTTGATGCAAGCAGGCAATCCCGCGGAAGAAATAAAAAGGGAGCCTTTTCATCTAGTTCCCAATGGCAGTTACATGAGAAATGGCAAACCAATAATTTTTGTCAAGTTTTTTAAGCCAACAGAAATGCTTTTTCCACTGCTACAGTTTCAAAAGGCACAGATAAAGCTCATTCAGGGAGATGAATGAAAACAGCCATCTGGGGTTTTTCTTTTTGACTTCCTCTCCTTTTTTTCCCCTCCATCCTTGTAATCAAATTTGAGCAAAATCAAATGGGGCTTTCTATGAAAGTACCTTTTGTTGATCTGAACGAGCTGGTAATTTACAAAATACCCTTCTTTTGTGAGGTAGGCTAAAGAAATAAGGAGGGGAGAAAAAAGAAAGAAAGAAAGAAAGAACCGGTGGCTTTTAATGCTGGGCCTTGGTGGGACTCGACATGCAGTGAAAGCTGCCTGTGCGGAGGAGAGCCTGTAATGCATTTCAAAACCAGGCCTTATCCAGGACAAGGGAAGAACGAACTGATATGCATTTTGTGGGAAGGAAAAAAAGAACTGGGAACGGGGGAAAAAACATAAAAGAAGAGAGGAAGAAAGAGAGGGGGGGGGGAAAGCAGAATTTGAATTTGGATAAAGCCTTAAAATTATTTTGGATTTCAATCCTCTCCTTTTTTTTTTTTTTTTTTGCATATCATATCTAACAAGCAAGACTGACCGACCTCATCAGTTGGACTTCCAAAGGCTTAATATTTTGGACTTTAAAGAGGGCAACTCCTGGTGCATCTTTCCATTATGATTTAGCCTCCCAAATCATCTGCATATTTACTTATCACGTTCATGGTTTGGGTTGAAGAAAAAAAAAAGTTACTTGATTAAAAACTGGACATATTCTTTCCCATTTGCTAATGATTCGCAGTTTTGTGAAACGGGGGTTTTTTTTCCCTCCCCGGTGTGGCAGTTTGACCATCTAGACAACACAACAGTAAGTTTATGCATTGTTTTCATGTCTAAGTTGAGTCCTATTGAGCAACTGGATCTATGAAACGTTCAGCTGTATTTGCCGGATTTGGGAAACTGTGTTTATGTTATGCAGAGATTTGAGGTTTTAATTACACACTGTGCAATGTTGTAATAGTCCTGATGAATAAACATGAAAACGTGGTTGTTAGTGCAAAATAATTTGCCGAAAATAATAAAGTTCAGAATAGCATGTAGATGTTTTTCATGCTTTGATTAGTAGTAGTCCTGACAGTTGCTTAAATCTGGTAAAGAACCGTGTTTCTTTGTAATGAATATTGTACTATCAGTATTGTGCAGCAGTTCTTCTAAAGGTATTGTGATGTTGCAAAGTTTACAGATTAGTTTATTCAGCCTTGCTTTATCATTTTCCATAGTCAAAGAGTGAAACATGCTACCTGGTTAAAAAACAAACAAACACCCTCTTCTTTTTGGTTGCTGTATTTATATATACAATGCTATTGCTATTTATACATACAACGGGAATAGATTTGAAATAGCTCTTTCAATGGTTTGTCAGCATTGTTTTTGTATTTCTCTAGAAATAATGCATACGTAAGATTATAACGGTATCACATCCAATATGGTAATTAATCCTAAACTAATGTATGTGCAACATTTAAATCAAGTGTTAGTATCAGAATTTTTGTAAATACACCAAAACCAGCCAGGGAATTTTTCGATCTACAAAACATATCATCTGAATTCTATATCATATAAAAGGTCTCCTTCTTTAGAATTAACCAAGATTTTCTTAACGGGAGTTGCTTTTTTCATTTCCATTCCAAGCAGACAGACAGGAAATGGCAGTTTCATTCTTGACAACAGAATGGACTGTTTGCTGCCTCCTAATGTCCGGTTTACCAATAGCAAATGTGACAAATGTCCCCTTTTCCAAATGCAGACAAATTTTGTGTCTGTCTGTTTACAGTCAGACCGATCCTTGATTTAAAAAAAAAAAATCCCATTGGTGGCTGAAAGAAAGTAGACCAGGTGGCATTGGATTGTTAAATACACCTTGCAATCAGTTGCAATTAATGCATAATGTGCATGGTGCTGTAATTTTGTACAGGTAAGCAAATGCAAATTTAGGGTTAGGGTTGGGTTAATTAGATACTAACAAGGGCTAGCTGTTTTGTTGTTAATAAATCAAAAAGTACCATTTCTTGCTTGAAGAAGAGAAAAACTCCTCTTTGAATTTTCACTATATGCAGTTAATAAAAATGTAGGAATCTTGGTGCATCTGGATAGTCTACTGAAGACAAGGGCAAAATGGGAACTGGGACTCTAACATACAATGCTAGAATAGAGGCAGCCAGATGTAGGCGTTGGGGCTATCTGCTTCTCAAAGGACAGGTCCATAACATAGGAACTAAGGTCTTAAACAAGGTGGATGGAAGTATGAAAAGCCAGGAAACAGGATGCAAATATAGAAAATAAGCATGATTTATGAAATTAAACAATGTTTGGAATTAAATCTAGCAACGTTTCCCAATCCAAAATTGCAAACAATGCACAGTCAGTCTTTTCCTGTTTATTTTAATAATATAATATGTCGGACTCATGAGATCAGCGCAGCTGAATACCTCTTAGTTCTGCTCTCTTTTTTCTGACCTACAACAATGGAGAGCTGGTTGAAGAAGGAGGGTTTACTTTTGTGAAAATGTATAGTGTAGATGTTACTGTAAGTAAATGCATAAATATACAACCTGTGGATAAACAATTCAACCTCTTGCAGGAGCATTTTGGAACTGGAGCATTTCAAGGAGCCCTCAAACTCTATAGACTTATACTCTCTTTTTTTTGGGGAAAGGTATTTCCTTTTGGAAAATTAAAACATTCTACAAACAGGAGATAAATTTAGATCATCCTGAAGTCATCTATTTTTTCGTTATGGGGACATAATGGAGAGGGAATCAGGAGCCAGAATCTCAGGCTAACCTGATGCAATTTACTGAGGCAAACATAATTTTAGGCTGAATTAATGAAGAATAATTTCAAATTGTGTGTGTGTATATGTATGAATGTTCCTGCACTGGACAGATTCCACCTCAAAGATTTAAGATGAACTGAGATGGATTTGGAGAAGGATAATAAATAAGAACAGGGACAAAAAAATGTAAATCTTATCAAGAGAGATTGGAAAAAAAATAATATGGGAATATAGTATATATCAGTAGAGAGATGACTTTCCGTGCCTGAAAAGATGACAAAGGAAAGGAGATTGAGGTCTGTTCTCTATTATTCCAGAGTGCAGGATACAAAATAATGGACTTAAATTACAGCAACGTGCATTCCAGTTAAATTGTAGAAAAGACATCCCAACCATAAGAACAATTCAGCTAGAGAGGTGATGGACTTCTTTTCATCAGTGGTGTTCAAGACAGGCATCTTGCAAAGATGCTTTAATTTGGATTCCTGGGGAGTTGAATGTGATGACCTAAATAGCTCCTTCCAATTCTTTGGTTCTATGATCCCTCTATCTATACCAGTGTTTCTCAACCTTGGTAGCTTGAAGATGGGTGGACTTCAACTCCCAGAATCCCCCAGCCAGCGCTGCTGGCTGGGGGATTCTGGGAGTTGAAGTCCACCCATCTTCAAGCTACCAAGGTTGAGAAACACTGATCTATACCCTAGAAATGTTATAGCTGACTCCAATGCTCTGTGGTTTTTCTAGTGGTTCTTAAAAATATCTTCCGTAGAACACCAGACTTCCCTGAACCATCTGAAGGTGTTCTACGAACTGGTCTCAGGATCTAAGAACTATGGGTTGGCAGCTTTGGACCCATTCGGTTCCCTTAGGTAAAGAAAGATCCTTTTGATGGGTGAAAAAGAAATCCTGTACTTTCCAGTATACCCCAAACACTACTATACTTGAATTTACCCCCTTGATAATGGGCGGATTTGAGATCCGAGGTTGTAAAAAATTTTGTTCTGCAAAATTTGAGGTTTTGTAGAACAGAACCTGGAGGCTGTTGTTGAACAATGTACGAACGCTGGAGAATATACTCTTTTAGGTAAAGGTTTCTCTGTCAGTCATTTTTGACTGTAGGGCACGGTGGCAGGGGTGGGTTCTACTTACCTTTACTATCGGTTCGCAACGGGGCCGCGCGCGCAGAAGCTTCCTGATGATGTCAGGGTCAGTGGGCGGAGCCTCCCGCCGGTTTTACTACCGGTTCTATAGAACTGGTCCGAACCGAGGGCAACCCACCACTGCATGGTGGTTATCTTTATTTATTATTATTATTATTATTATTATTATTATTATTATTATTATTATTATCGATACATTAAATAAATAAATAAATAAATAAATAAATAAATAAATAAATAAATAAATAAATAAATAAAATCTCCATTTCTTGGCCGTGGTCATGTGGCCATGATCATGTGGCCAGCATGACTACATCCCAAAGGCACATAGAATCTTCCCACTGCAGTGGTATCTATTAATCTACTCACATTTGCATGCTTTCAAACTGCTAGGTGGACAGGAGCTGGAGCAAGTGACGGGAGCTCACCCTGTTGCTCAGAGCTCGGATCTCGAACCCAGGCTGTCAGCTTTTCAGGCTCAGTGTCTTTGAACCAAATTTAATGAACGCTGGAGAGTATACTATTTTAAATGAGTGCAATTCAAGGCTGCTGCCTCACTCAGAGGCTGGGGATGAGATACGGATGATGGCAGGGGAGCCACATAGGAAATTGATGTCGTTATATAATTGAGCAGTGTTTAAATGGGAGCCCTAGAATGCTGACTTTGCTAAGTTTACAGGACAGGTAGTCCTTGATCTATCACCATAGTTGACCCCAGAATTATGTTCAAACATTGTCGCAGTCTTTAAGTAGGTTACCATGTGACTGCATCTGATTTTGCAACTTTTTTTTGCGATGGTCATTAAGCGAATGCCACAGGGGTTAAACAAATGCTGCAGTTATTAAGTAAACCCATTAAACCCAATGGGCGAGTTTGTTTTGTTTTTTTGCCAGAAACTGGAAGTAAACGCCTGTTTCCTTTAAAAAAAAAAAAGTCAATTGCAGTCGTGCCGCTGAGGGATGCCGATTACCCAGAATGTGATCATGTCACTGCAAGGGGGAGGGTGTTCTGTCCTAGGCCTCCCAAGCAGACTCCTCGTCCCAATAAAATCTCTTTTATTTAGGTTAAAGGGAATTCCTCTCCAACAAAGTCCCAGCAAACAGTCTTTCATGAGATTTCACAGCTACGGACCTTTATCAGGCTTGGAGAGTGGCCAGGTCAATATCTTCCAAATGCCACACTGTAGCAGAAATTACTTGGCAAGAAGTCAGGAACAGATCTTCACCCTAATGAATTGAACCAATTGTCTCCTGCAAACTCCCCTCCCCTTTGCTCCTCTTTATTCCCTATGGGAGGGGCCATTCACCGTCCACCTGTGCCTTTACTCCTGAGTCGGCCCTTGTTCCTTAGCTGTTCTTTTCTCCTGGCATCTCTGCGCATGTGCACATTGGGAACAGGGTCCAGCTGTTCTTCTGCCCCACTGATATCCGGCTCCGAAGGTAGCTGATAACTGTCGGACAGCCCTGGCCCCCTGTCTGCCTCCG
Source organism: Pituophis catenifer annectens (assembly GCF_029215685.1). Taxonomy (NCBI): domain Eukaryota; kingdom Metazoa; phylum Chordata; class Lepidosauria; order Squamata; family Colubridae; genus Pituophis; species Pituophis catenifer. The sequence continues at coordinate 8,799,097 of NW_027256886.1, read as the reverse complement.
ACGAAGAGCACTCATCAGAGCTTTCCCCAGACTCCAGGACTGGCCCATGCTTCTCTCCAACCTCCTCACTATCTGAGTCTGCCACTTGCTCTGTTGGCCACTGGCAGGCCACAACAGGGGGAGGCAGCTGTTGAAACTTTATAACTGGATCATAAGTAGTTCTGGGGAGATCCATGATAAGTTTGATTGGTTGCTAAGTAACTGGTTGTAAGTCAAGGGCTACCTGTAATCTCTGTTCTACATCTTCTAATCGTCATGGCCCCGTTGGAGCCTGAGTCCATGGAGGAAGACAAGCCAGAGTTGGGGCCCACGGAGGTTGAGGGGGTAGCCTCGGCTCCAGAGGAATGTGGGGAAGAGCAGGACGAGGCAACCCTGGGGCCCTTGGGCCTGGACAGCTTGCCAGCAGGGAAGAAGGGGGGAAGGAGAACTAGAGAGGGGTGAAGAGAGGGCAGTGGACATGAGGAGCAACGGAGCTCAGATGACAAGCAAGGACTGCCCCCTCCTGATCCCCGAGCATGGAGAGTGGAGAGGAGCAGTGCAGGCCGACCCGACGACTCGGGAGGAGAGCGCCCCGCCCCTCTTCACACCTGGGGACTGAGACTTAAAGAGATGCTGTAGAGAGGGGCACTTGTCGGGAACAAGCGCTGGATTCATAGAGTTTTGTGAGCCATTGCTGACATCTGGATTTTGCTGGACTTCTTGCCTTATTGCTGCTTTGTTTCTTTGCCTTGCTGGACTTCTTGCCTTGAAGCCATTGTGCTAACAGCGTTTTGTTGGACTACTCACAGCCAGAGGCTGCTAGAGGTGCATGTGAGCACTTTGCTCTGGGACGTGCCATAAACGTGGGAGCGTTTGCGGGGAAAGTTGGAGCAATAAAGAGGAGTTGGACCTATCAGCTGGCTGTGTTGCTGCTGTGCTTTGCCCCAGGCCATCACACTGATTCTCTCCAGAAAAGTTAGTTCCTGGTTTGTCTCTAAGTCCTTTTCTGATTCATCTTTTCTGTATAGTGAAAACTGATTATGTGTATTGGTTGGAGTTGCTGGAGGATTTATCTAGGAAGGTAAACTTTAAGAATCTCTTATTAGTTGGAGAGGCCTGATTGATGTTAGCATTATTTTGATATTTTTTTTAGTTCCGCTTTATAAAGACCACATCCAGTTTTGCTCACCACATTATAAAAAAGATGTTGAGACTTTGGAAAAAGTGCAGAGAAAAGCAACAAAGATGATTAAGAGCCTGGAGATTAAACATATGAAGAACAGTGGCAGAAATTGTGTATGTCTAATCCAGAGGTCTTCAAACATGGCAGCTTTTAGACTTGTGGGCTTCAACTTGCTGCGCCACCAAGAGTCTTGGTGGCGCAGCAGAATAAAGTGCTGTTAAGTAGCACCAGCAGCCGGCAATTACTGCAAGTTCAAATCTCACCAGGTTCAAGGTTGACTCAGCCTTCCATCCTTTCGAGGTAGGTAAAATGAGGACCCGGATTGTGGGGGCAATAAACTGACTTTATAAAATAGAACACTGCTTGGGGGGGGCCAAAAGCCCTCCTAAGCAGGTATATACAAAAGTATGAAGGCTATTGCTTAACGCATTGTAAGCCGCCCTGAGTCTCCGGAGAAGGGCGGCATATAAATCGAACCAATAAATAAATAAATAAATAAATAAATAAATAAATAAATAAATAAATAAATGAATGAATGAATGAATGAATGAATGAATGAATGAATGAATGAATAAATAAACTCCCAGAAATTTCTAGCCAGCTATGCTGGGAGTTGAAGTACACAAGTCTTAAAGCTGTTGTGAAATCAGGATGATGGAGTGGTTTCTAGAATGGTATGAGGAATTAAGTTGGAATCAAAAATGGTTACTGATTAATATAAACATGAAAGAGAATGAAGGCAGAATGAAAGAATGAGGAACAGTGGCAGGAATTAGATATGTTTAGCTCAATGAACAAAATCACAAGGCTACGTCTGAATTACTTTGGTAATGTCTTGAGTGCAAATTCATTGGAGACATCAATGATGCTAGGAATGGTTAGTGGGTCAAGAAGAAGGGGCAAGCAAAGAACCTGCTGGCTTGAAACCATCAAATCGGATACAAATATGACCATCCAACAACTGAAAGAAACTGTGCTTGAGAAGGTAGCATGGAGAGCATTTGCCTACAAAGTTGTCAAGAATTGGACATGACTGAATGGTTGAAACAACAACAGTCTAATGAAAAGAAGAAATAGAGGTGACATGATAGCAGCGTTCCAATATCTAAGGGGCTGCCACAAAGAAGAGGGGTTCAACCTGTTCTCCAAAGCATCTGAGTGCAGGACAAGAAGCAATGGATGGAGACTAATCAAGGAGAGGAGCAACCTAGAAATAAGGAGAAATTTCCTGACAGTTAGAACGATTAATCAGTGGAAAAACTTGCCTCCAGAAGTTGTGGGTGCTCCAACACTGGAGGCTTTCAAGAAGAGATTGGGCTGCCATTTGTCTGAAATGGTATAGGGTCTCCTGCTTGAGCAGGAGGTTAGACTAGAAGACCTCCAAGGTCCCTTTCAACTCTGTTATTCTGACTCTATATCCTTTCTTATCCTTCTTGACATCTGTGAAGGTCTGACTCTTCCCACAGATTTTATTTATTTATTTATTGGTTCGATTTATATGCTGCCCTTCTCCGGAGACTCAGGGCAGCTTACAATGCGTTAAGCAATAGCCTTCATACTTTTGTATATACCTGCTTAGTAGGGCTTTCGGGCCCCCCTAAGAGGTGTTCTTTTTTATACAAAGTCAATTTATTGCCCCCACAATCTGGGTCCTCAATGGTGGTACAAGATGCTACAACAGGATGGGAGTTAAATCCAGCATGGATATTGTTGGTATGGGATTATTACGGTGCCTTGGTGGGAATGTGATGGTTTTATAATTTTCTAGGATTCTGATGACTATCTGCCATTCTGTTATTTAGAAGGTAAGTTGTTTGTGTGAACATGGGAAGAAAGGCAGGCTACAAGAAGGGAAGAAAACCCAGAGAAGCAAAATCTTTTAGCTATAACCTGTGGGCTCTATATAGAAATGTTCTTGGAGGACTGATAACTTGTATTAATTTCCAATTGATAACAAAGGGAAGAAAAGATGTGGTAAGCTAGTATTTGCCTAGTCTTTATCTTTGTACATACTGTTCAGCTTCTAGAAAGCCAACCTATAGGTGAGATTCAGAGCTGTCTAATGCAGAAGCATGCACGGATAGAAGTGGAAATACTGGAATGCAGAGAAGAGCAACAAAGATGATTAGGGACTGGAGGCTAAAACATATAAAGAATTGGATATGTCTTGTTTAATGAAAAGAAGGACTAGGGGAGACTTGATAGCAGTGTTCCAATATCTCAGGGGCTGCCACAAAGAAGAGGGAGTCAAGCTATTCTCCAAAGCACCTGAGTGCAGGACAAGAAGCAATGGGTGGAAACTAATCAAGGAGAGAAGCAACTTAGAACTATGGAGAAATTTCCTGACAGTGAGAACAATTAATCAGTGGAACAACTTGCCTCCAGAAATTGTGAATGCTTCAACCCTGGAAGTTTTTAAGAAGAGATTGGACAACCATTTGTCTGATATGGTATAGGCCGTGATGGCGAACCTAGGGCACATGTGCCCAAAGTGGCACACAGAGCCATGTTGCCTGACATGCGCAATGTTGCCTGTTCCTCTTACTTATTTTTTATTTATTTATTTTTTATTTATTTTTATATGCTGCCCTTCTCCGGAGACTCAGGGCGGCTTACAATGCGTTAAGCAATAGCCTTCATACTTTTGTATATTTTATACAAAGTCAGCTTATTGCTCCCACAAACCGGGTCCTCATTTTACCCACCTTAGAAAGGATGGAAGGCTGAGTGGACCTTGAGCCTGGTGAGAATTGAACTCGCAGTAATTGCAGGCAGCTGGATGTTAAATGCTGCCTTAGTAGGAGGCATTAGCCTCCTACGCCACTCAGGCTCCTGTAAAACTCCTCTTACAGGTTTCTGGCGTGCATGCGCATGCAACGATCAACTGGCGTTTGTGCATGCGGCAGTGCTGGAAACCGGAAGAGCTGGTCTTCTGTTTTCCGGCGTGAGCATGCGTGCCGGCCAGCAGATCATCATGTGCACATGCGTGGCAGTAACAAGAAGACTTGCTGGCTGGCTCACATGCGCATGCCAGAAAACAGAAGTATCTTATCCGGTGCGTGCATGCCCCCTGGGCAGCTTCTCTTCCTGGTCATGGCCCTGACGAGCACGCGCGCATGAAATGCTCCCTTTTCAGCACTTGATGCTGCACATGCTGAAAAGGTTCACCATCACTGGTATAGGGTTTACACTTTCCTAAGTAGGTGGTTGGACTAGAAGACCTCCAAGGTCCATTTTTTTTTAATTTGATTTATATGCCACCCTTCTCCAGAGACTCAGGGCGGCTTACAGTGCATTAAGCAATAGCCTTCATACTTTTGTATATTTATACAAAGTCACCTTATTGCCCCCACAAACTGGGTCCTCAATTTACCTACCTTAGAAAGGATGGAAGGCTGAGTCAACCTTGAGCCTGGCTAGATTCGATCTTACTTTAATTGCAGACAGCTGGTGTTAAATTACAGAGCTCTGTCTGTTGAGCTATCCAGGCTCCATTCTATTCTGTTCTGTTCTGTTCTGTTCTGTTCTGTTCTGTTCCGTTCCGTTCCGTCCCGTCCCGTCCCGTCCCGTCCCGTCCCGTCCCGTCCCGTCCCGTCCCGTCCCGTCCCGTCCCGTCCCATCCCATCCCATCCCATCCCATCCCCTTGCTTAATCTCAATAAGTATTGCGAAAGAATTATTTTAGTTTTTTCCTCCATCCCAGAGAGGGTCAACCTGCAACTCCAAGTCTCCTTTTCGTAGGTTCCACTGCTACCTTTGCCCATCATTGTCTTAATATAAACCGCCAGTATTATTCTCCCCATCGTCTTTGCATTCTTCCTCTCTTCTCTTCTCACCTCAGATCTTCACATGGCAACAGAGATGTCAACACCGTCATTGGCTGCCACATCCTACCATTAGTTTTTAAGAGGGTTTACTGAGTAACAGAAGGAAGGAAGATTAAACTATGTGTAATTTAGAGATACGCAATCAGTCTAGGTGAACCTTGGGTTTATGTTGGCCCTTCTTCCGGAGTCTGCAGGAGATTGAAATAATCCACTTCCTGTCTTAAAGCAGCTGCGATCAATCTTCAAAGTTCAAATCAAAAACTGCATTATCTTAAATTACGCTTTACTGGAATTAGTCAAAATCAGAAACGCTTTACACTTGAGCTGGTGAATTTATAATTTATAACTATTGTCATTCAAATGTAAAACCCATGGGCTACCCCAGAGTATAGGAATTTAAGCACAATCACGTGGTTTTCTAATCAGAAGTGATGATCACACACAATCCACAAATAATTGTCAGACTTATCTCTCCAGATTTGTGACGTATAATGTTACAGAACACCCAAGAAGGGGTGCCTTTTAAAGTATTGTAGTGAGAAATGGAGCAGAAGAAGGCCTTAAGATGTCCTACAGAACATGCTGAGTTGCTCAAGTGACATACAGGTAGAGATGGTGAAGGAGAAAAAGGTCTCGTGCCTACTTCAAGATTAACACATTTATTATGAGATAACATGGATTGCAGTTCACATTTTCCAAGTAGAGTCCCGTGAAAGAATTTTGTGCAGCTGCTAATCAGCTGCATTTAAGGAGGGTTGATTGGCTAATTGACTGAGGCTTCTCTATGGGTAATGTATATGTGGCTTGTTTGCAGATTACTTGATCTACGAAGGAGGGAAGTACAGATAAAGTGAGTCGTTCAGGGATATCCAACCTTGGCAACTTTGAAACTTGTGGATATCAACTCCCAGAATTCCCTAGCCAACGGGAGACAATTACAAACTTATCATTCTGAGTCGGGATTCCTTATGCACAGTCACTCATGCTCTCGTCACTTCTCACCTGGACTACTGTAACGCTCTCTACATGGGGCTACCCTTGAGGAGCACCCGGAGGCTCCAGCTGGTCCAGAATGTGGCCGCGCAGGTGATTACGGGAGCGACATGGCGCTCCCATATAACACCTCTCCTGCGTGAGCTGCACTGGCTCCTGGTGGTCTTCCGGGTGCGCTTCAAGGTGTTGGTTCTCACCTTTAAAGTGCTCCATGGCTTAGGGCCAGGGTATTTACGAGACCACCTGCTGCTATCAATAACCTCCCACCGGCCAATACGCTCTCACAGAGAGGGCCTCCTCAGGGTGCCGTTGGCTGCCGTTGGCTGGCAGCCTCCAGGAGGAGAGCCTTCTCTATGGGAGCACCCGCCCTCTGGAACGAGCTACCTCCCGGAATACGGCTGATTCCGGATCTCCGCACTTTCCGTAAGGCCCTGAAGACGTTTTTATTTCAGCAAGTCGGCCTGGCCTGAATAGGTTTTATGGGTTAGTTTTTAATTGTATAGCTTGGGGTTTTAAATTGGGAGGCCGATTAATTTAATTTATTTTTAGTTATCTTAACTTTTATATTATATGTTATTTTAATTTTCGGCTGTTCATCGCCCTGAGTCCCTTTGAGGAGAAGGGCGGTATATAAATTCAATAAATAATAATAATAATAATAATAATAATAATAATAATAATAATAATAATAATTAGAGCGAACAAGTTTAATGGATAGGAACAGGGAAGAGACTAAGCGTCAAGGTGAGTGTAGTGTCTATAGAAGTAAACTATGCTATGTTATAAGTGAAACTTGTTAATAAATTCAGCAAGTCCTAAAGAAAACGATATCCCCAACGAGGGTCTAGAGCAGGGGTGTCAAACTCAATTTCATTGAGGGCCACATCAGGATTTGTTTGAACTGGGGAGGGCAGGGGGGGCGTGCCTGGGGTGAGTGTGGCCAGGGTGGGCATGGCCAGTTCGATGTCACTTGTTGAGGCTCCGGTTTCAGCTGTGACAGCCTCCTGCAGCCCTCTGCCAGCGAAAACGGAGCTCAGGGAGGCCATGCGCGGTCCACCTGGCTCCATTTCGGCCACACCGGTCTCCTGCAACCTTCTGCCAGCAAAAATGGAGCCTGGGCAGGCAGGCTGGGCGGGATGCACAAGGTCCTCCCAAGCTCTGTTTTCACTGACAGAGGCATCATGGGCCGATCCTTCACTGTTTCTAGGGTGGCCCTGCAGGCCAGATCTAAGCCCCGCACAAGCCGGATCTGGCCCATGGGCCCGAGTTTGACACCCCTGGTCTAGAAGATGGAAAGTTGGTAGGAGAGGAAGAGCTTTACAGTTCGTTGTCTAGAATCCAATGGGTAATTGTTGGTCTAAATAGTGCCTTATGCTGGGGGCTGGGGAATTCTGGGAGTTGAAGTCCACAGATCTTAAGCTTGCTGAGGAGAGAAACAGTTAGTGCCTGCCATCTTTTTGATGCACAAATAGCCTGCTTTCCTTTCAGTTTCTCTTGCCTGACTTGTTCCAAAGCATTTTCCTCCTGCTTGATCTAATCTATGCTTTCAGACCCTATGTCTGTCTAGCTAGGGCTGCATATCTAGGAAGGCTACCTTGGCAGTCTTGGACTTCTGTCTGCATCTCAGAGCCTAGATTTGGCTTCCAGATCTTGTTGACTACATCCCCAAAGCCGAGAACTACCGCCACTCTCTGGCATGGGAATATCTATCTCACTGCAAGGGAATATGATTAAGGATTAAGTGTCTTCTATAGGAACTCCCCCTTGATCCTTGAAATGATGTCTTCCTTTCCTAAGTTCCATGTTCTTCTGGATAGCAATAGTCAAGTTTTTATCAGCCCCTCAGGACCAAGAAACTAGGTTCTCCCAATATATTATTATTATTATTATTATTGTTGTTGTTGTTGTTGTTATTTACTTTATTCATTAAACATGAAACTCAGTCGACTGAACATTCAAAAATGTGTCACAAATACCATTGACTGGTGCTAGTGGTTGATATGGGTTGCTGCCAGCGTCCTAGGTATCAACCAAGTACCTTCTTAAGATGTACGATGTTCCAAGTAGCACAGTTTTTTGCAGTTCCGCTGGTGTTATTGCAGGAAGCTGCAATTTGTTGATGTATTTTATACAATTCTTGGACATGGTACCAAGTGCTCCAATGACAATGGGTATCACTGTTACATGTTTCATCTATAGCCGTGTAGTTTCGATGGCCAGGTCGCGATATTTCATGATTTTTTCCAGTTCTTTTTCTTCGACTCTGGCATCTCCTGGTACCGCAATGTCGATAAATGCTGTTATTATTATTGTTGTTGTTGTTTATAGGAAGTTCGCTTCCCATTATTCAGGATACTGCTTATAGGCGCTATGTGCTTAGAGCTTGGAACATTGTTAGAGACCCCACACATCCACTTCATGGTCTGTTTCTGTGGCTTCCCTTTGGAGGAGGTTTTGACGTATTTCTAGCAGGACTACTAGATTCTCTAACAGCTTTGTTCCTTATGCCATCTGTCTTGTAAACTCGCAAGATTGATGTTTCCAGGGGTGGGATTCAGCTGGTTTGGACCGGTTCAGGCAAACCAGTTATGATTTTGGGCAGTTTGGAGAATTGGTAAAATCGACCACTGGTTAACTCTGCCCACCCCGCCCTGCTCTGCCCTATATATTATCTTCCCTTCACCACATGGTCCAGCTAATCTCTGTGCCTTGCCTCTGCACCTCACCCGCTCTGCTCACCAAAGGTAAGCATGCTGCCTGCTAGCCTTTTGCCTCGGGTCGGGGCCCAGGGACATGGCATTCCTTGGCTCCGGCCTTGCCCCGGAGTAACCGCCCACTTGCTGCCCGCCTCGGCCAGATCAGGGATAATGTGTCATTCCCCGGCTCTGGCCTTTCCCTGGAGCCGTTGCCTGCTTGCCACTGCCCCCCTCTGGCCTCAAACTACGTCCAGGTTCTTCTTACCTAAAGCGCTGCAGCGGAGATTTTACAGCTGCCCCTTGCCGAGGCTCTCTCACTCACGGAGGCGCTTCGTGTGTCCTCCGGGTCAGCAGCTGCTTCTCTCCACTGCTGCTCTTGCTGGGAGAGAGAGCGTCTCTTGTGCAATTTAGCAGCTGTGAGCTGCCACTTTCCTCGAAGTCCCATTCGGAAAACACGCAGTACAGAGAAGCAGCATTCAACATGGCCCCGGAGAGCAGAGATGGAGTGGAGCAGGCCCCGAAAGGCTGATCAGTTGACCCTCGCCACATGGCAGAAGCTGTGCACGCGCGCATGTATGGAAGCCATGCACACATGCATGCACAGAAGCCATGAGCGCACGCATGTGCAGAAGCCCTGTGTTGCATGTGCATGCATGCGCGATCACATTTTTGGCAAACTGGTTGTTAAGTGGGTTGAATGAATCCCATCACTGGATGTTTCTCTGTGTCATATAGGTGTGTGTATGTGATTATATGTAAAATGATAATGGTTATCTTTTGAGAGCTGAATGCAATGAAATTTCATTTTAATGTATGCTGATTAGTGTAAATTTAAAGTGAAAATAAAGATTCTATTCTATAAAAAAAGATGTGGAGACTCTGGAAAGAGTGCGGAGAAGAGCAACCAGGATGATTAGGGGACTGGAGACTAAAACATATGAAGAACGGTTGCAGGAACTGGGCCTGGCTAGTCTAGTGAAGAGAAGGACCAGGGGAGACATGATAGCAGTCTTCCAATACTTGAGGGGCTGCCACAGAGAGGAAAGGGTCAAGCTATTTTTGAAGACACCTGAAGGCCAGACAAGGAATAATGGATGGAAACTGATCAAGGAGAGATTCAACCTAGAAATAAGGAGAAATTTTCTAACAGTGAAAACAATCAACCAATGGAACAGAAGTTGCCTTCGGAAGTTGTGGGAGCTTCATCACTGGAGGCTTTCAGGAAGAGATTGGACTGCCATTTGCCAGAAATGGTACAGGGTCTCCTGTTTGGGCAGGGGGTTGGACTAGATGACCTACAAGGTCCCTTCCATCTCTGTTAATCTGTAAATCTTATTAACTTCATTGAAAAGGAAAAGGAAGGCTACTTTGACTAGATGTTTGCAGATGTTTAATTTAGCACCTTACCTTTTATCTCTAAATTCATTAGGGCATGGATTCCTTGTTCCTTTTGCTATCTCCCTGTTGAAACAGTGGGCGTGTGGGGCTGCCCAGATGTTACAGGGCATTCTCAGAACCTGGAAAAGAAACAAGTGGTTCAAAGCAGTGAGGATTGGATGGACATTTCAGCCTCATCTCAGTCCATCAATTATGGAATCTACCCAAAAGAAATTAAAATAGCTTACAGAGACTCTGCTGTGATATATTCAACAGCAAAGATGGCAGTTCTTTTATTTTATTTCCAAATTTCTATAGTTTTAATCCCTTCTTCCTGTTAAGTTCCATGTGAATCTTGCTTCCTTGGTCATGTGCTGCTATTAGGGGCTTGATTAAGGCTTTGAGAAGTCCATCAGAGCAAGGGACTTGTCATCCTGGGAGTTTAGGAGAAGGAGAAGAGACAGAGCCAAGAGAGGGCTCAGCCTGCTGGTTGATTATGCATCATTTCAGTTTTGAAAAGGAAAAAAATAGGATTAGTTAGTACAATTCATTTTGTACACACATACACCTCACAAAGCTTTGTTTTGTTTTGTTTTTAAATTTGATTTATATGCCGCCCTTCTCCAGAGACTCAGGGCAGCTTACAATGCGCTAAGCAATAGCCTTCATTCTTTTGTATATTTATACAAAGTCAGCTTATTGCCCCCACAACTGGGCCCTCAATTTACCTACCTTAGAAAGGATGGAAGGCTGAGTCAACCTTGAGCCTTGGTGAGATTCGAACCTGCAGTAATTGCAGGCAGCTGGTCTTAATAACAGGGTGCCTTAGACCACTGTACTACCAAGGCTCTACAAAGTTTTGTCACTTTGATGCCTTTTTAAGAAGATTCCTTTGCAATTCCTCAGCAATCATTTCTGATGTTACTACTTTGAAATGTGTGATATTATTATTAGCAAATTTGGCATCTCACTATTCATCTCTAAGATGCTTAAGATTTACATTCATAGAAACGTAGGAAACTGGCTGTCTATGGAGTTTCTCAGTCATCCAGGTCATGGCTGTCCCAGAGTTTTTTTTTTTTTTTTGAAAGCCAACTGGACTTTGTTTTTCCTTGAAGACATTTCGCTTCTCATCCAAGATGCTTCTTCGGTTCAAAGTTACAACGGCAAGTGAAAAAAAATGACTTATGAATGTTTTTCACACTTATGACCACTGCAGCATCCCCATGGTCAAAATTCATCAAAATTCAGATGCTTGGCAACTGGTTCTTTATATATATATAAAGAGTATACATATATGCTTTCTTCTCTTATCGTAGGTTTTTGTATGTATTTTTCTTCAACCGGGTATTTTCCTACGTAAACCAAGTTTCTCAAATTGCAGCCATAGCTCAATGAAATCGCATCCACTATCCTAGGCTTCTTCAGACAGCAAACATGCGTGCTGTCTGAAGAAGCCTAGGATAGTGGATGCGATTTCACTAAGCTATGGCTGCAATTTGAGAAACTTGGTTTACGTAGGAAAATACCTGGTTGAAGAAAAAAAAACCCCATATATATATGTGTGTGTATGTGTGTGTGTGTATTCATACATTTTTCTTTAGGAAATATAAAAAACCTCAGTATCTATATGAACAGCGTGTTGTCTGAGTACAGTTAGTTTTGAACAACAAAGAAAAATAAGCATAATAGTAATCATAATATACATATCATTGATAATAACCACATAATAATAGTAGCATTGGCTTATCCATACTAAAAAGCTTTCCTTATATAATTAATCATTCCCTTAATCACTTTAATTTCTAACTTCTGTTTCCGTTAGTTGGTAAACCATTGGTACAACAAGTCCCATATTAAAAAGTATTCAGTTTCTTCCTTCTCCTAGCGACTGGTTTGTATTTATGACGGCTGCAATGTCCTGAGGTCATTTGATCCGCTTTTGCGACCTTCTAACAAGCAAAGTCAGTGGCCAAGCCAGATTCACTTAACAACCATGCTGCTAACTTAACAACTGCAGTGATTCACTTAACAGCTGTGGCAAGAAAGGTCGTAAGATTGGACAAAATTCACTTAACAAATGTCTCACTTAACAACAGAAATCTTGGGCTCAATTGTGGTCCTAACTCGAGGTCTACCTATAATTCCTTTTCATGTTATTTTCCATGCTTTCTCTTTGATCATTATTTCTATTGTTCTAATATTTAAGATAATTGGGCCATGATTCTCTCGGTCCCCATTATTTTTTTAAAAAAATACTTTTATATTGCTTATTTTCCAACATATGGGCAATTTAATTCAATGTTTTATAACAGATATGTGTTTCTCACAGATGACCAGCAATTTTAGTTCTTTAAGAACCTTGGGAAGGATATTGTTTGAACCCTGGGGTTTATTTATTTTTAATTTGTCAATTAGGCTTATAACCTCATGTCTTCTTCCCTCTCTTTGCTTGCGTTCCCTTGAATAAATCATGATCTCATAACACCTTTCCTGGTCTGAGATATATATTCAAACTGAGCACCTATTCTTAAAGTTTTGAATAATTTCCAAGCCTTGCGAGAGGCTTGACCTTCCTGACTCCCCTTTTCAGCCTCCCTGTTATCAATTTAAATGAGGTCTTTGTGGTTTCAGCATGCAAAAAAAAAAAAAAAGTGCCAGAGGAAAGCATTTGCATATACCCAGTGCTGGATATAGCTCTTTGTAAACAGAATGGAGCCCACAACTGGTAAACTCTACAAAATAAGAACAGCTGGAATGGACTGAAACTCAAGTGCAGTGAACTCAAGTGTAAAATGATGTATTTATGCTTCTGCTAGATATAGGCTGTAGTACCTCCACTCAGTTAAAGAGGAATTTTTGAGGTCTGGGGGAATATACTTGAAATTAGTGTGATTAAACTCCTAAGCAATCACACTATCCTTTGTTGTAATCGTTTTGTGAATGATTGGCATTCTCTCTCTCTGTCTCTCTTTCTCTCCCTCCTTTTATGACTCTATCCTCCTCCTCCTTATCTGTTTATCTACCTACCTACCTACCTACCTATCTACCTATCTAATCTACCTATCTATTATCTATCTTTATCATCTATCTATGTATCATCTCTCTCTCCTTTTATGACTATCCTCCTCCCCCCTTTTTCGTCTGTCTATCTGTCTGTCTGTCTGTCTATCTATCTATCTATCTATCTATCTATCTATCTATCTATCATCTGTCTTATCTGTCTGCCTGCATCTATCTATCTATTTATCTATCTATCTATCTATCTATCTATCTATCTATCTATCTATCTAGTCTTATCTATCTATCCAGTGGTCGGATTCAAATAATTTAACAACTGGTTCTCTATCCTAATGATTTTTTCCAACAAACAGTTCACCAAACTTCTCAGAAAGTTAACAATTGGTTCTCCCGAAGTGGTACGAACTGGCTGAATCTCACCACTGTATCCATCCATCCATCCATCCATCCATCCATCCATCCATCCATCCCTATCATCTATCTCTATCATCTCTCTCTCTCTCTCTCTCTCTCTCTCTCTCTCTTCTATCTCTCTATCATCTATCTATCTATCTATCTATCTATCTATCTATCTATCTATTTATCTATCTATCCATCCATCTATCTATCTCTCATCTATCTCTCTATCATCTGTCTGTCTGTCTGTCTGTCTGTCCGTCTGTCCGTCCATCCATCCATCCATCCATCCATCCATCCATCCATCCATCTATCTATCTATCTATCTATCTATCTATCTATCTATCTCTATCATCTATGTATCACATCTCTCTCTCTTTTTATGATTATCCTCTCCTTCCTCCCCCTCCTTTTTCATCTCTCTCTCTCTCCCCCCTCCCTCCTATGAATTTTCAGAGGATAATTATTCAAAATCTGATGAACATCACAGCATGCCAAATGATGTTTGATGAAATACTGAAAAAAATACATTCACAAAAGACTAATGATATTGAGGCAGCGCTTATGGAAGAAATATTAACAACAACTTAACAAGGACTTCTAAATTCCCACGATCCCTGTACTTCATCTTTTTTCAAAGGTGGATTGTGACATTCCAAAGGGTGATGAAACATTGAACGGAGGATCACCAGAGAGGGCCATCCTCATAAATGTCCTTTCTGAACAAGCTCATTCACTATGTTTGCATGCCAAAGTGTGTATAGTGAACATAAAGCAACGGAAAAGTAAAGATCTGAGCTTTCTTTTTCTTTTCTTTTTTTTTGAAAAAAGTTTTTTATTTTTTAAACATCTTCAAAGATGAAGTAGTGGCCATGAGGCTTCTACTCTGACACTCCTTCTGCAGAGGAAATGATAACGGAGGTGAAGAGGGGAGGAGGAAGAGATCGCAGCAAGGAGGAAAAAGTTTAGGGAGGAGAATAATGGTGGAAGCTAAGAAGATGGTGTGCAATTGTTATCTCAGTCTGGCTGTGCAATTTTGTAATTTGCCAATGTTTTACCACATTGGTACCATTGTTACCAGGAGCCGTAGTGGTCCAGTGGTTAGAATGCAGTATTGCAGTCAAACTCTGCCTACAGTCTGGAGTTTGATCCTGACAGGCTCAAGGTTGACTCACTTCCATCTTTCCAAGGTCGGTAAAATGAGGACCCAGATTGTTGGGGGGACAATAGGCTGACTCTGTAAACCGCTTAGAGAGGGCTGTAGGGCACTATGAGGTGGTATATAAGTATATCAGTCTAAATGCTAGTGCTAGTGCCACTGCTAATGTTTTGCCAACCTCAGTATTTTAAGAGCAATTTAAAAAGCTGATTGAGGCAAAAAAAAAAAAGAAAAGAAAAGAAAAGAAAGAAAAGCTTTCCCCTGCCCCAAATTTTGCTGAAGGAGTGTAACAGTCTTCAAAATGAAACACATTTTTTGGAATTATGCAAAAGTAAGCAAGCTCACCCTTCCCACTAAAAAAGCTTTAACATGTAAGCCTGCATCTGTTATTCCCAGGGAAATCATCTAGATAAAGCCATATGGCTCCATTATTGTTGTATGGAATATATAGATTAAAATTAATAATTATTTTAAAAAGTAGAGTGTTGTATATATATATATATATATGTATATGTATATGTATATGTATATGTATATGTATATGTATATGTATATGTATATGTATATTGCTCAAAAAAAATAAAGGGAACACAAGCAGAAGACATCCGAGATCTGAATGAATGAAATAGCCTTATTAAATACTTCGTTCGTTACATACAGTAGTTTTGTGTTCCCTTTAGTTGTTTGAGCAATATATAAACTACTGTATGTAAAGAACAAAGTATTTAATAAGGCTATTTCCTTCATTCAGATCTCGGATGTCTTCTGCTTGTGTTCCCTTTATTTTTTTGAGCAGTATATATATTTCTTGCCCAACCATAATTCTATTCATGGAGGATGGATCACAGAAATTCATTTTTTATCATTTTAAGGAGTTCTGCTATCTCTGAGCTTGAAAACTCCTGCTCTACTTCTATGACAATGTGACTAGGATAATCTGGATGCTATAATCCCCCTGATTTAATGTCTGATTTCTCAGTCCCTGAAATCTAACACTCCTGGTTTTGGCCTCCCTTGGAAGCAAAAAGTTATTCTTTCAATTTTTTGCTTGCTTTCAGGTTTTTTTTTTCCTGTCAGCAGAGAGAGCATCGTCCAGTGCCTTGACTGTCTATAATGACACGTTTTTTGTTTTGGCCTACTTCACACTGGAAGGATGCTAAAGAATGGTGTCAATTTGTTTATTTATTTAGTTTGTCAAACATGTACGAGAAAACAGGTATAAGTATAAACATGGACATGAACATAGGAAATGAGTACAAATAAATGGGGACAGTAGGACAGGGACAGTAGGCACGCTGGTGCACTTATGCACACCCCCTTACAGACCTCTTAGGAATGGGGTGAGGTCCACGGTAGACAGTTTAAGGTTAAAGTTTTGGGGGTTTGAGGATGTAACAACAGAGTCAGGTAGTGCATTCCAGGCATTGACCACTCTGTTGCTGAAGTCCTATTTTCTGCAATTGAGTTTGGAGCTGTTTACCTTGAGTTTGTACCTATTGTTTGCCCGTATATAATTGCGGTTGAAGCTGATGTAGTCATTGACAGGTAGGACATTGACAGGTAGGACAGGTAGACAATTTTGTGTACTACGCTTAGGTCAGACCATAGGCGGTATAGTTCTAGGTTGTCCAAGCCCAAAATTTCAAGCCTGGTGGCAGAAGGTATTCTATTGTGAGCAGAAGAGTGGAGAATTCTTCTCGTGAAATACCTCTGGACTCGCTCAATTGTATTAATGTCCAATATACAGTGCGGATTCCAGGCAGATGAACTGTATTCAAGAATTGGTCTGGCAAAGTTTTTGTATGCCCTAGTTTGCAGTTTAATGTTACCGGAGAAGAAGCTTCGCAAAATTAGGTTAACAACTCTTAATGCCTTTTTGGCAATGCTGTTACTTTGTTCTTTGTTATTGGTCTCACTGTAGAACAGAGTGGATATCATAGAATATTTTGGGGTATCTAGTATTAACCAGGCGCAGTCCATCTTATTTTATATTACTGTGTGGCCCATGAAGGAAGAAGATCTAGCTCTTGGACACAGTTAGCTTCTAAACTATTTTATATTATTGACCACAAGGTTGGACCACTTGAGAACTTCCTTTGCTGAATTGTTGGTGGGGAAACAATGAAAAATCAGTGTCAGCCCTGCCTCAGCTTGAACCTTTAAGTAAGAACTATCCTTGACTCCTTTTAGTGAGAAAGGTATATAGTTCAATAAAGGTCAAGCAGAATACAGGAAAGCAAAGTCAGATCTGAGTTTTTGCAGGCCAAATGTATTTCCCCCTCTTCCCAAGACTGTCCCTGCCTTTGGTCCCTGGTGTTGTCCAATCATATTCAAACCAGATGTTGTTGGAACGATCTTCTTTGGTATATGGCTACATTCCTTCCCAGTCAGCTGTCCTTGAAGTTGTGTGTCCAGCCGGTACAGGGAATAGTGGAGGCTTCTTCCCCCCCCTCCCATTCGGTTCCCTCTCCATGGAGTTCATGGCAGGCTGGCACTGAAGCAACAGTACAATGCAAGTCTGAGGTGGCAGTCCTGACAATCCGTTCTGAATTGATTGATTGATCTGAAATAATTGATCTGAAGTTTAAACAGGAAGGAGTAGGAAGCTGTTCTGACCTAGGCTTCCTTAGACAGTATGCAGCACAAACTTAGCCCCAGCAAACCTCTTTAATTCAGACGACTGTGAATTATTGTCATTCCCAGTTGAAAGGCTTATCAAACAGTCTTGCAGGGGAGTGTTTACAAACACCCACCTTATCTCCCTTGGAATGCTGCCAGAGAACTAATTGCCACATGCAGGGCAAGGCCAAACTTAGCACAGAGTCAAACGGAACTTTTCCACAGCTTTTACCGACCAGATAAACTAATTGCTTCCTGCAAAAGCTCACAACCCGTTCGCTTCTCTTTTATGTTTATTTTAGATAAGGAAGCTATTCCTTACCTACTTTCTTTTTTAAAAGAAAAATATGGCCTAACTCTCCCTTTTAAATTTTTAAATCGTTTAATTTGTTTTATAAATTGGGTGTTTTCGGCCAAAATATTTAATAATTTTAATGGATTTTTAATGTTTGTATTATCTGTATTTTATCTTGGCTGTTCACCGCCCTGAGTCCTTCGGGAGTAGGGTGGTATAGAAATTTGATAAATAAATAAATAAATAAAATATGTACAAATTATTTATTATTAATATTGTCTGTGCCATTGCTGAGTAGCAACAATTTGGGGAGGGAGGAAACATTTTTTAAAAAAATGATGGGTCCTTTAATGGATGGCCAACATGGTTGAGTGGAGTGGGCTTTTTTCTTTTTCTAATGTGGGTTTTTGCTTTGTATGGTAACGAGATATAAACCATGTCAGTTTTTTATGCGTAAGATTAAGGATGCAAAAAAAAAATAGTAAAGGATTATGTGAGAAGATAATCTTTTATAACAGACACTCAGAAACAGAAATTGCCTTTTTCACAGTGGTATGTATTGGATCATCAAATACATTGAAATCCTAGAGACATCCCCCTAGAATTCCAGACCTTTGTTCTGGTCAGTCCTTCTGAGTTTAATCCTCCTCATCATTTTATATTTATTGTTGTAAACCACCCAGGGTCACCTATGTGAGATGGGCGGTATAGAAATTTAATAAATAAAATAAATACATGGACAGGGATTTTTTCCAATTTCCAGAATTTGAGTTCTGGGAACATCAGCTTGAGCATGGCTAAGCTGGAAAATTCTGGGTGTTGAAGTCCACAGGTCTTTAGGCTGCCAAGGTTGGACACCGCTAAATGAGATGCTAAATTGATAAAATCTTGGACAAGGTCTGGGTGCCAATCAAGCGAGCAATTGTTGCATTATCTTAAACATATGCTAAAAAACATAATTCTGGGGATCTCCAGTAGGTGTCACTATTGGCAAATCTAAATGCCAAAAGCATCACTTATTTGAATTGATGTTGAATAATGAATCCACTCAGTTAATATTCAGTAAAGCAGGATTAATTAATATAAGGATGAAGATATGATAAAAATCAATTGTTTCAGGCCTCTCTCTCCCTTGTGCCTTTTTGTTGTTTTGATTGTCATGTTTGTACTTTTAATTTTGTTTACTAAATTGCAGTCTTATTCTTTGCACAATCTTACCCCGATTTCCTCTTTTCAGGCTGGTAAAGAATGGTGATACATTTTACCTTTAATAATAAATCATCCTTGATTATAGGGTATATTTCTATAAATCAGTGGGAGAATCTTTTCAAAGGCATCAACAAGTTCTGTATGCCGGCAGAGGGGAATTCTGGAAGTTGAAGAGCACTCAACTTAAAAGTTGCCAAGTTTGGAAAACTCTGCTTTAAACTAAGCATCAATACTCCGTTTTGTGCCTGGCACACTTTTAAAAGCTGAGATCCTAGTCCTTTCCACGAGAACGCACAAGTTATATCCATTCAAAGGCTATGCAATTTTTTTTAAAAAACTCTTTTTTTGTGCTTGGAGTACTGTGCACAGAGAATGAAGATAAGTCTGAAGTGGAGGGCAAGTAGCTTAAATAAGAAGCTACAGCTACACACGTAGTTCAGAATAACTAAAATTGGGAACATTTCCTTCAAGATAAGCGAGTAAGACAATGTCTTTGCACTTCTATGTAGATACAGGATTGCATCTTGGGATTCAGTTTTGCATGAAAATAAATCTGTCTGGATAGATTAAGATGTATGTGGAGGAGAGGCTTGTTCCCATGAAAGACTAAATTCAATAATGCTTGAGCTGCAAGTATATGCATACTCACCTTTAGGGAAAAATTGGTTATACTTCAGTGTATTACTTCCGAATAGAAGAGTGACTTCATTTGAGATCAAAGATCAATTTAGATCAACTTCTGTCAAGCAGAAATTCTATACACACACACACACACACAGAGTTAACCTATATTTGCCTGTGCTATAATCTGTGGTTTAAAAGGGGTATTGCGGCCTTCAGAATACTTCCTTCAGCATTCATGTGTTCTAGAAACTTGGCTCACAATGACTGGTTAGTCCATGCCACTAAACCATGTTTATTACTTTATTACTATAATACTTAATCTGGATAGCTGTTCGTCCTTTCCTTGCCGCTTACAAAATCAGCATTAAGTCCATGTTTATTTCAGCGGAATAACAAACTTTGGAATAAATTAATATGGTGTGATTTGGGACCTAATATTGTCATTTTTTTCCCAGCCGTGCCTATCTTTTGCCCATGGAGAAAACTCTTCTTTTCTCCAAATCAAATCTTTATTTGTTTATCCTTCCGTGTGCGAGAGAAATTATATAACAAAACTCAGGAATTTGTCTTCCAGATAAATTTCTGAAAATAGAAAACACCTGACCAGCAAAATCAAAGATGGGGGTTGCAGAGTAAAAGATCCTACCATGTGGTCAGGTGACCATGGGGGACAGATGGCATAACCATTTATGCCCGTCGGGGGTGGGGGGTGTTGGCCGTGTTTCCATGGCTGTTGCAAATGCGAAATGTGGTAGTTAAATAACCAGTTGTAAATTAAGGATTACCTTTACCAAAAATCCTTCTCTCATGAATACTGAATTGCATGACTGAAGTGTTAAAAACATCATCCCAATGACAGCAATCCAGAGGTGGGTTTCAGCAGGTTCTGACCAATTCTGGAGAATCAGTAGTGGAAATTTTGAGTAGTTTGGAGAACCGGTAGTAAAAATTCTGACTGGCCCCGCCCCCATCTATTCTCTGCCTCCCAAGTCCCAGTTGATCGGGAGGAAGTGGGGATTTTGCAGTAACCTTCCCCTGGAGTGGGATGGGAATGGAGATTTTACAGTATCCTTCCCCTGCCATGCCCACCAAGCCACGCCCACCAAGCCACACCCACAGAACCGGTAGTAAAACATTTTGAAACCCACCACTGCAGCAATCTATTCCCAAATGTTGTAGTTTTCCTTTCCTTTCCTTAGACATGTATTATATGCTCAGCCTATTGGTATTTATTCCCTTTTCAGGTTTTTTAATCATATTTCTTTACCTTACCCCCCAGAATAACCAATGATAGTAATTACAATGCTGAGCTACATAGTTTGCATGGCTATTAGGCAGGAATACTGGAATCAACGTCCAATGGATTAGAGGTTTTCTAACTTAATTTACTTGGACTGGTATGTGCTTTTTCTCCCCTCAAGCTTTATTTGAATCAAGAGTTTTGATTCTTAACTGTGAGTGGAAATACGTGCTTCTGAGAATGTGCAGTGTATCTTTTCTCCTTTAGGGGAAATTTTTTCAAGTCATGAGAATCTTTACTGGAACCCATCTCTCTGTCTCTGTCTCTGTCTCTGTCTCTGTCTCTGTCTCTGTCTCTGTCTTTCTCTGTCCCTCTGTCTCTGTCTCTCTTTTTCTGACTCTGTCTCTGTCTCTCTCTGTCTCTCCCTCTGTCTCTCTGTGTAAACTTCAGCAAAAATGGATTTTGTGTTCACTTTTAACCACGAATTCACTTGAAGTTAACAAATCAGAGAGGAGTACAGTAGTTCAAATATTAGGAGCTATTCCCCTTTTATTCGGGTTTGCCATTTTTGAGCTCCTTAGAAAATGTGAAAACAGAAGATGAGAAGCAGCTCCACCCTGGTACCTAAATGATGGACAATAATTAAGCTTGATAAAGCTGTTCTTGGTGCTTTCTTGGATCCCATAAATACCAGGTCATCTTTGTCATAACAACACATTGCAGCATCCTTTGATTGGGAAAAAAAGCGCCTTTTCTAAAACTGATAGATTATATATTTCTGCAACCATGTCTTGACATCTGGAATGATATCACTTTTCTAATTCCCTAATATAATTCTTTTTTTCCACCCTACCATCCCTATGCTCAATATAACCACAATTCCCAATTAACAGCCCAATTCCAAAGCTTGGGTATACGGTACCAACATTTGAAGAGAACATTTGTAGCTCAGGGTTGAACTGGGGGGTGGAGTCAAGAGAGCAATCAGCCTGGAATCATTATGTTCCTACAAGTGAGCTTGGTGGTTTTCTTGCAGACGTTTCATAACCCAATCTTAGAGGTTACTTATTTGGATAATAAAATGTCTGCCAGAAAACAACTAAGCTCAGAGAGCACCAAGGACTTCACAGCTTTGGTGTATATAATGGCAAAAGTGCTACCAAGAAAACTGCAGGGGATACTCACCAGAAGTCCAAACCAACTTGGAGACACATTGACGTCTCCACATTGACGTCTCCAACTTGGAGACGCATTTCCCTGCACTATTACTGTCTCACACCACCAGCCACCAGGGAGGGGACTGGCATGCTTGCAGCAATGAACCAGCTCAATACACACCTCTTCATGATCATCAGAAGCTGTAGGAGTACGGGTGGCACAACCTGGGGGGGGTGGAGTCAAGAGAGCAATCAGTCTGGAATCATTATGTTCCCACAAGTGATCCAGATCCAACCCTTCTTAAATCCCATTAACTCTTCTTTAGCGCCAATTTAGTGATGACTTCTAGTTGACTAGATTCTTGTGTTTAGGCATGAGCAATAAATCAGCTTAACTGAAATTTAACATATCATGCCTGACAGAAGTACCACCTCTATTGTCTACATCTGGGAGTAGACTGTCTATGTCAGGGGTGTCAAACTCAATTTCATTGAGGGCCGCATCAGGGTTGTGTTTGACCTCGGGGGGCCGGAGTGGCCGTGGCTAAGATGGGCATGTCCAGCTCGATGTCACTCATGTTGGGGGTGCCTGTGGTGGGCTGAGTGCCCTGCCAGAGAAAATGAGCTCTTGAGCTCCATTTTTGGCTGCAACAACCTCCTACAACCCTCTGTCAGCGAAAACGGAGCTCGCTGCGCTCGTGACCTCTGTTTTCACTGGCAGAGGCATGCGGGCTGTTTCCTTCAGTCCTTCGCTGATTCCAGGGCAGCCCTATGGGCCAGATCTAAGCACCCCGTGGGCCAGATCTGGCCCCCGGGCCTTGAGTTTGATGCCTCTGGTCCATGTCCCCCTAGTAAGTCATTGTAGAAAAGTGTCCTTGAATTTCATTGTCCTCAAGAGATGAAGAGGTCCTGCTTTAACTTTCCTTTTGATCAAATTACCTGACAAGTAAAAATGTTTTATTCTGTCCCTCCTTTTATCGCAATACCTTAGGCAAAATGTGATTGAGCTGTTGTATTGTCAATTTAATATCTAATACTCCGAGTTTTGTAGGTCAGTACTTACAACCAGCATTGAACTGCACTTATTTCACACTATCTAAGGAAATAGGGGTTGGTTTTCCTTCCACCTTCCTTGAACAGAGGATGTGGAATCCCATTATCTTTATAAACCTCTCAAACACAGAATACTAATCAGACACCAATTCACAAATTCTTTACCACTGAGATGATTTTAGAAGAGAAAAGTATTTCCTAGAAAAGGAAGCCCTGAGGAAAAATATGCCTATTATCATAGCATATTCAAAGTCTTTATTCCTCAAAGTTCAAATCAAAGAATGAAAATAAACACAGATCTTCTAAAATTATTTAAAATTGAGTTTTGTGTCTACTGAAGAGGCTGCCTCAGGCTATCAACCAGACATAAAATACACTAACAATGTTGGTGATTCCCTCTCTTTCTCTACTATGCCTCTGTCAGCAAGAGAGAGGCTTTGTAGAAATAAATATAATAGAACACTTATTATTCACAGTTCTATTATTTGAAATGCTTTGTTCCTACAAAACACAGTTTGGCACCCTTAGAGCCTTAAGTTGAAAATTGTGTCCAATTTATCTATGTTTGAATTTTTTCTCTCTTAATTTTGCAATGGAAAAATTCTCCATTGAGAATTTTGAATGACACCTGCCTATCTTCTTGTTTTGCACTTTCTCCCTCCATCTCTCTCTCTCTTTCCCCTTTCTCTAGTTGCACATATACACACTTATACACAAAATAATGGTAAAATGAGAAGTAGCCAACAAGACTTGAGGATATATTTAAATTTGAACCAGGTCAAATTAACAAAGCCAATAGCCTTAGGATTCATTATTTCCATTCATTTGAAATGCATCTAGTACTCCAAAAAACAAACCCTGAAATTTGTATTCTATAATTTCAAAACCTAAACCCAACTTTATATATGTGAAGGGCAAGCTTCAATACATTATTTTTTTTTAAATCTTTTTAGAACTTTTATTAATACTAATCATGGTTGCATTACAAATGCACGATACTGATTCCAATAGCCTCAGGGATCACTAGAAGTTCTTAATGGTCAGTTGTCATTTTTATAACATTGTTTTTTTTTTTAATGTGATAGAAGATGGAAATCATTAAATACATAACTGAAGGTATTTATCTCTATTTTAAGTGAAATGAATGCAAATTTGATTTTTGTCCTAGTCCAAACAATATTTGGAATATGGCCCTCAGCCCCCGCTAATATTGAACAGCTTTGGTTTAGGTTATTACTCAATATGTTTTCTAGTCAACAATTTGTTTTAGGATAGAAACACTGAATTTAATAGGTGGCTGGAAAGTTATGGACAAAATAAATCCCATATCCATTACCTGGAGTTTATTACCAAAGTTTCTGCTCCTTCCATACATCATTTCACAACCTATCTTGGCAATCAGGTGGTGGGACTAGTATTACTAGTAGTATTATTTTTGAAGGTATATGGCTTTTTCTAGAAATGTCTTGTGTCTGTGTGTTCTTGACAAGTATATAAAAGGTACTTTTCTGGACTTTCTTGGTTTCTTTCCTTGAAAAAGTTTAACTTCTCATCCAAGAAACATCTTCCGTTCTTTTTCGGGGGGGGGGAATCTAGCAAGTCCAGTTGCCTTTTGGGACAATTAGGACCTGGATGATTGAGAATCTCCATAGTCAATTTGGTAGTCATAATTCAATCCAATGTTATTTAGTAATTTTTTTCTGGACTTGTCGTCTTCAGTCCTGGGGGTGGCTTTACCAAATCCTTCTTCACTGAATTGAATAGGAGAGTTTAATGGTGAAGAGTTTTTTATTTTTCAAAATATAAACATTCCATCTTTCCTTAAACAGTGTGTCGTCTGGGTTCAAATATCTCTGTGCAACAACCTTCAACATTTACAACATCATTCACATTGATATTAATTCTCTGGTCTTCAAATTATAGTATGTTAAACAGTTAAACATTGTAAGCCTATTCATTTTTCCTCTTAACATGTCTTCTAGTGTAAATACAATAATAATAACATTACACATAATTATCCTCATCTTCATTATACTAACAAATTATCATCTTATTTATACCTCTATCTTAACGTATTTTCTATTCTTCTTTAATCTTCTCCTTTTATTTCCAGTTTCCCTTTTTACTCTCTAACCATTGATGGAATACTTCCCATATCATATGGTGAAGAGTTTCTTGAGTGCATCAATTTTTCTTATTTTAAGCTTTGTAACCTAAAAAGAATTTGTGATAAACTCAATGATTGGTCAGTGTCCGCCAACTCAGTTAAAGATTCCATTCCTACATTCCACAACAAGCTAAGTTTGATTAGTTTTCATCTTGGTAAGATTTGTGACTGAGGGCGTATCTGCCCTGCCAGCTCACCCTATTGTGAGTATGGTTTTTTCTTTTTCCGTAATCAACTTTACCCCTTGAGTGTTTGGCTTTATTCTTGATTCTTCATGTGCATGTCCATGCAGTTTATTGAGAAAACTCCCTATGGTTCTAAGAATGGGAGATGTAAAACTATGATGTAAAAAAATAGATTAAATCTTGCTACATCTTCTTCCACCGTCACTCAAGGCCATCCTCACTGCCCTTCTCTGAAGTACCACAGTTGATCAAAATCTTCTTGGGGGATACTCATACACTGAATATACATCTAACATGTTTCACTCTTTTTATTTAATGTATTGTAATGACTCTGTTTTATTAATTAACTCAGTAGAATCTAAAACCTAGAACAAAGGTTTTAGAATTATTTAGTTTTTAAAGAGGAACTTGCATATTGAAAAATGGGTTCCTATAAAAATTTACCTCAGGAAGCTATAGCTCTCCTAGGAAGTGGTATCAAGTCTTTAGGATATGTATGTGGAAGCCTGGAACATGTGGATTATCATTCTGTAGAGAATTATAAATGCTTTGCGTTATCTGTCCCATTGTTAATTCTTCTTCCAGTAAAATGTTCATTTCCTTATGCAGTTCTTACGGGATCACTGCACATATTTGAAACTTGGTCTGATAACTGACTGAATACTTCTTTTTCATAATCCTGCCTATTCATGACTGCTATTGCTCTCCTCTTGTCAGCTAGTTTAATTATAATCCAGGGTTTGGGATCAATTAGTGCAATATCTCTAATTCTGCTGTACTTAAATTATGCCAATATAAATTGTTCTTTCTCTTAACCTGTTCCAGTGTTTTCAAGACCAGCTCCTCAGTTAACTATATGGGGAGTCATAGAGGCCATAAGCTATTTATAGGCTCCGGTAGGCAATCTACAGTACATAGGCCTTAATATCTCATAAATGCAAAATAGGTTAACAACAACTTGTTCAGTGACTGTTCAAAGTTTTGGCAGTGCTGAATTAAGTGGTACTTATGATGGATCCCCAAAGTTGTGGCTGTTGCCACATCCCTGCAGTCACATGTACACAACCTGGCTCAGATTTCTAACTAACTCAGTGTCTCAATTTATGTGATTGCCATTTGCAATCGTCCTTGTCCGCTTTCACACAAGCAAAGTTAATGGGAAAACTGCTAGGAATTCAGAAGTTGTGGTCACATAAAATATATACATTTTATTAGAACTTTCCAAGTAAAAGTACACCAAAAAAGGAAAGGAAAGGAAAGGAAAGGAAAAGAAAGGAAAGGAGTATGATTTTACTGTTTATCCATTGGCATCCTTTTAGCATACTATATTAAGTTCTTTGTTCTTCCATGTCTGTTTCCAAATTCATTGTTTTTACCTGTGCTGTATTATTCCTTTTCACCAGCACTAAAGATTAGCAATGCTGGTTTTTGAATCTATTCGAAGCCATACCTATCAGCACAACATTTGGTACAGATCCACAATTGTTTGGGTTTGAGTCTTCCAGCAGACTATTCACAAATGATAGACACCATGTTCACCTACACTAAAAATTTCAAAAAGGAAAGACACCTTAAAGCAGCGTTCTCCAAACTTGGCAACTTTAAGAGTGATGGACTTCAATTCCCAGAATTTCACAGTGAGCATGGCTGGCAGAGAAATCATGGGAGTTGAAGTCCACAAAACTTAAAGTTGCCAAGTTTGGAGAGCCCTGCCTTAAAGTATAGAACAGGGATTTCTAAAACATAAAGATTTTGAAGTTTTTTCCAGGAGCATCAGTCCTGAGGCTGGTCCTGAAACATACTGATTATGTTGAAGAGTGCAGTTCTTTCACTTTCTAGTTAGCTTCTATTAAATAACCTGTTTTCCTGTTCTTAGGCAGTCAGCTAAGCTTTCAGGGTTCAATTACCACCCTAGAAAACATATAGGTAACAATTATGTTAAATTTGAGTAACTTTCCGGAGGAACTGGAGACACACGAAAACAGCATAAATCTTCCAGCTAAAAGGATTAATTTATATAGCAAACTTCACTCCCTAAATATATGTTGAATTAATACATGGAAATAGATACAGGCAAAAATTAGTAAGCAATATGCAGTAGCAATTATAATCAAGATTATAAGGAATACAGTCTAAAGAATGATGCAATGATAGAAGTCTATCGTTTAAGCTACATTAAAATACTGCAGGTCTGATACCTTTTGAAAAATATAGATGAGTCCTTCACTTCTGCCTCTTTTTCTTCCAGAATATAAAATCAAGGCCAGGTCTGAATGTAATTCAAATCCCACTTTTTAGCCTAGCTGCCATATAGGGTTGGTTATATGCAGTGGTGGGTTTCAAATTTTTTTACTACCGGTTCTGTGGGTGTGGCTTGGTGGGCATGGCATGTCTTGGTAGGCGTGGCTTGGTAGGTGTGGCAGGAAAAGGATACTGTAAAATCACCATTCCCATCCCACTTCAGGGGAAGGATACTGTAAAATATCCATTCCATCCCCAATCCAGGGGAAGGTTACTGCAAAATCCCCATTTCCTCCCGAACAGCTGGGACTCGGGAGGCAGAGAATAGATGGGGGCGTGGCCAGTCAGAATTTTTACTACCGGTTCTCCGAACCACTCAAAATTTCCGCTACCGGTTCTCCAGAACTGGTCAGAACCTGCTGAAACCCATCTCTGGTTACATGTAGTCCTTGCTTAATGAGTCCCACTCATTCGATGACTGTTCAAAATTATGAAAAAAGGGGCTTACACCCAATGCTCAAACGTACATTCATACATTCAGCCCCCATGGTCATATGGTTGTGATGTGAGAGCTTGGCATCCTGTTCATACTTATGCTGAGTTGCCAAGTGCTTCTGCGATCATGTGATTGCCATGTGTAGTCTTTCCTTCTGGCTTCCTCAGAAAGTCATTGGGGAAGCCAGCAGGGAAGGTTGCAAGGCACAGTCACCTGCCCAGCCACTATTGATTCCCTCTGGTTCCTAAGGACTGGTGGAAAAAAGGCTCGTTATGAAATCTAAGCAGGAAATACTGCTTGGATTTCAGGAGGGACTTTTTCACCCAGCTTGTTTGACAGCAAAAATGCTTCTTGGTGGAAAGACTCCACCCCGTAGGGTGAAATCAATCCATCAGGCATAGGTTTTTCTGACCAGGAAATTTGATTTTAAAAAGTCCCTTGGGATTTTTCCAAACTCAGTTATGGTCATAAATCAAGGATTACCTGCATTTTACTTAGCTTCTTACAATTGCAATTTTACTTACTCATTTTATCTTTACATCAAGTTACCTTAAGTAACCCAGATACTTAAGATATTTGTTATGTGTCAGATACACGATTTATCTCATAAGTCGAGGACTACCAGTAGCATTGTATTTATTTAAATTGTCCCTGTTAATTACTTACAGCACAAGGGGTTCTACTATGGAAAGATCTGTTGCATATGTGGGAAGATTAATTTAATAGCAATAGCACTTAGATTTATATACTGCTTCAGAGTGCTTTTACAGCCGTCTCTAAGTGGTTTACAGAGTCAGCATATTGCCCCCAACAATCTGGGTCCTCATTTTACCGATCTCAGAAGGATGGAAGGCTGACCTTGAGCCTGGTGAGATTCGAACTGCCAAATTGCAGTCAACCGGCAGTCAGCACAAGTAGTATAGTGCAGTACTGCACTCTGACCACTGCGCCACCATAACTCTTATAATTGCCAGAGAGAACCCAAGTGGCAGGGATGATCTCCACAAAGAGGCTGCTTTCATTGGACTAGTTTTATACCCCTGCACCTCCTTCCCAGTGGCTTAGTTTAGGCATCAGCAAAAAAAAAAAAAAAAAAAGAAAGAAAGAAAGAAAGAAAGAAAGAAAGAAAGAAAGAAAGAAAGAAAGAAAGAAAGAAAGATTACATATTAATGAGGATTAAGTGTATAACAGACACTGGGCACCTGCTAGAACAAAGGAAGGAAACAATTATCTAATTGGGGTTAGACCTGGAAGTTATCTTGCAGCTCACCAGAATAAATAGGAAAAGCTAGTTGGTCTAAGCAACCTCTCTTCCAGGTGTTAATTAAAAAATGTGGGTCATTCACAGGATGTCACTGTTCCTGAAGCAGTTTGTTGTGAGCCATGAGGGAATGTGCTAGTCTAGACATGTTGATACCTTTTAGTTTATTGATATACTCTTTTCTGCAATAAATATGAGGAATATCTGGCTTTCTGTCTAATAACCTGTTTTGATCTTTGGAACTATCTCAGGCACTGAAGTGCCAAGTCCATTGTTACCACTCTGTTAATGTTTTTAATAAAATTCAGGGTGCAGGGTGCAATGCAGTAGCGTCCAATTCCTACCTATAATATATTTCTCATTTTGCACCAAGACCCATTTGAACTGACAGATCACAGAACTGTTTATTTCCAAATTGTTGGATGTTTCAGCACTGGAAATTCACATTCTTGAATCAGTTACCTGAAGTCTATGTCTTTCCTTTTCTGCTATTTACTGTCCCTGGAATTGTCACAAAATGTATAGCGGTGGTAGTAGCATATCTGTTCATTCCATCTATCTGTCCATTCATAAAGTGATTTCAATTTATAAGGCCCTCCAACACAACTTTATTGTTTTGTATAACAAGATTACAGAAAACAAAAGAGATAAACAATGAAAGTAATAATATGGTACTAAGAAGAATAAACAATAAATTAAATAGAATCAAGAAGCAGAAGAGAGAAAGAAACACTCCAAAAGTTTTTTTTAAAAAAAGACTCGGGGGGGGGGGAATAAAAACCCAGTACTGAATATTTTTTTGGGTCTGTCTGTCTGCCTGTATGAAATCACTGGTTTACAAAAATACCGTATAATACTATATTATTAAATATTGTATGACAAAAATATCAGAACATCTAGGAAGTCATGAGCAACCAGTGTGAGGCAGCACAGTGGCTGAGCGATTAAGATGCTGGGTTTGTCAGCTGGAAAGTTGACAGGTCACGTTTGAGACCCGAACGCCACACGACAGGATGAGCTCCTATCCTCATCTAACAGTTCGAAAGCATGCAAATGTGAGTAGATAAATAGGTACCACTTTGGTGGAAAGGTAACAGCACTCCATGACATCATGCTGGCTACATGATCACGGATATGTCTTCAGTCATTAATTGCTGTGTCAATGGCCTTGAAATAGAGATGAGCATCATCTGCTGAAGTCAACAATGACTAGCAGAGTAAAATCCGCAGGGATTCCTGTACCTTTTTACCTTTACTAGCAACTAGTGCAAACCATATAGCAAGTAGATTCTGGGAATATGAATTACTAGTCTCCCTGCACTCTGGCAATAGTTTCTGGCTGGTCTTCAAGGGCAGCCCCATGTAGAACCCATTGCAGTAGTCTACATAGGAAATGACCAAAATGTAAGGGATTATGAGAAGTGTGAAGACAAAGCAGAGATACCTTCTATTCTAAGAATTTTTTTTCAGTACAAGTTTTGGAACAGTTAGCCAAGTCCTTTCAAACTGCTTGCTTGCAATTAATATAATTAACCATTTTAATCTTAAAACAAAAGTCTTGCCATTCCTGGATTAATTAATGAGCACAGTGGTTGCAAAGAGGTATTTTAAAAACCAGAAACTTTATTAAAATGTAAATTTTTAATTTTTAATCAAATTAGAATCATTCTTTTAATTTCACCGGACTCATAAAAATTATATAATTTGCTCTTCTTCAAATACTGGCTACTGTTAGCAAATTTAGTAGCTAACATGCAAAGAGGATGTTGAAAAGCACTTCAAATAACATGACAATCTCATCTCTGCAGTAACACCAGGTTGTTAATTAGCTGAGCTTTCCAAATACTGAGATTATAGTTAAAATGGCTCTGAGTCGGAGATGATAATGATGTACTGCCTGTTTTACAACACATTATATGCAGTGCACATTAATTCCATTTTTTTTTCAAATTCCATCATTATTAAAAAAAGAAGAAGAAGAAGAAGAAGCAAGCTCTTATTTAAAGAGTGAAATCACTCTGAGGAAAGCTTATAAGCACTCCTATAATAGTTGCTGCTATATTGGGCAAAGGGAAGATATGTCAAAAGTGTATTTAACAGGGGATGTTGGCTGATTCATCGGAGGCAAGGCAAAGTCATCAGGTCAATTTTTTAAAAAGAACAAATGAATAATTCTGAAAATGTGGCTTCTTTAAAGAAAGCACCACTTGCATCCCAAATTACCAAAAAAAAAAAAAAAATATTGTGAAGTGTCTTAGCTTTAATAGGATTGTCTTTGAGTTTAGAATGAGAAAAGGAAGGATTCAGAAAGAAATATAATAGACACTACAGATAGTCCTCGACGTACGTCTACTGTTGAACCCAAGATTTCTGTTGCTAAGTGAGACAGTTGTTAAGCAGGGGTGAAATCCAGCAGGTTTTAACAGGTTCTGGAAAACCGGTAGCAGAAATTTTGAGTAGTTTGGAGAACCAGCAAACACCACCTCTGGCTGGCCCCAGAGTGGGGTGGGAATGGAGATTTTGCAATATCCTTCCCCCAGGAGTGGTGAGGGAATGGGGATTTTGCAGTATCCTTCCCCTGGAGTGGTGTGGGAATGGAGATTTTGCAGATTCCTTCCCCTGGAGTGGGGTGGGAATTGGGGGTGGGTTCTACTTACCTTTACTACCGGTTTGCAACGGGCTGCACGCGTGCTTGCTTCACTCGAGGGAGCGCGCATTCTTCTGCGCATGCGCAGAAGCATTTTGATGATGTCGGGGTCAGTGGGCGGAGCCTCCCGCTGGTTTTACTACCAGTTCTATAAAACCGGTGCGAACCGGGGCAATCCACCATTGGTGGGAATGGAGATTTTGCAATATCCTTCCCCTGCCATGCCCACCAAGCCACGCCCACAGAATCGGTAGGGAAAAAAATTGGATTTCACCCTTTTGTTAAGTGAGTTTTGCCCTATTTTACAACCTTTCTTGCCACAGTTGTTCTGCAGCTGTTAAGTTAGTGACATGGTTGTTAAGTGAATCTGGCTTCCCCATTGACTTTCCTTGTCAGAAGGTTGCAAAAGGTGATCACACGGCCCTGGAACACTGCGATCATTGTAAATATGGGCTAGTTTTCAAGCATCCAAATTTTGAACATGTAAGTGTGAAAAATGGTCATAAGCAGAGGTGGTATTCAGCCGGTTCGGACCAGTTCGGGTGAACCGGTAGTGGCGACTGCAGGTGGGCCCGCCCTCACCCACCCACCCGGATGTAATAGGATCCTATTTAGTCACCTTTTTTAGGGTGGGCGCATGTGCGGAAGACGTGCACGCGAGCAAAGCACATGTGCGGAAGGACGGGTGTATGTACAGAAGGCGCATGCATGCGAGTGAAGCGAGGGCGTGTTTGCATGGTGAATCAGTGGTAAGAATATTGGAAACCGACCGCTGGTCATAAGTCACTTTTTTCAGTGCCATTGGAACAAATGGTCACTAAATAGCAATAGCACTTAGACTTATATACCGCTTCACAGTGTTTTACAGCCCTCTCTAAGTGGGTTACAAAGTAAGCCTATTGCCCCCAACAATCTGGGTCCTCATTTTACCGACCTCGGAAGGTTGAGTCAACCTTGAGTCGGTCAGGAAGGATGGAAGGCTCAGTCAACCTTGGGCCGGTGAGACTTGAACTGCCGAATTGCTGGGTCTTGGTAAGACATTGGTGAAACATTGAAAAATGTGTTGAATAAATAAATGTTAACATCTTTAGCTCTTTTCATTTTTTACAAAAATCACATTTTTTAGCTATTTTAGGCCAAAGGGGTACTTTCAGGTTGCTGGTATTCCCTTTTTCAACCCTAATGTTATTTCCTCAATTTACCAATCAGAAGGATTTTCTGTAGAATTTGCTGAGGATGGAGACCTCATGGGCTGATAGAGCAGAAAATCACAATGCATGCCGAAAACTGGATCCAATTTAGAATGACCACCATACGGTAATTCCAAATAAATACCAAATTTGGCAAATTCCTGAAAAAAATAATAATATTGTACCAGTGGTGAAATCCAATTTTTTTTACTACCGGTTCTGTGGGCGTGTCTTGGTGGGCGTGGTTTGGCTTTGTGGGTGTGGCAGGAGAAGGATACTGCAAAATCTCCATTCCCACACCACTCCAGGGGAAGGATACTGCAAAATCTCCATTCCCACACCACTCCAGGGGAAGGATACTGCAAAGTCCCCATTCCCTCCCCACTCCTGGGGGAAGGATATTGCAAAATCTCCATTCCCACCCCACTCTGGGGCCAGCCAGAGGTGGTATTTGCCTGTTCTACAAACTACTCAAAATTTCCACTACCGGTTCTCCAGAACCTGTCAGAACCTGCTGGATTTCACCCCTGAATTGTACTATTTTTATTGTTTTAAATGACCTTTGCCTCTGCTTACCCCCTCCTCCAGCTGCATTTATATTTTTGCATCTGCATTTTTCAACAAGTTACTTTATCCTTTCCAGCCTTTTCTTGGAGTAATTCTGATTATACTGCCTTCTATTGATCAACAACTTACTTATTGATCACTTAATTAGCTGCAGCTTGTCAGGTTATTATCAGACTGTTTTCTTGTTGAATAGACCCAGATATTATAATCTATACTTTTTTCCCCTCAAGATAGTATGTGGAGTTATTTTAAGTGTTTTCCCCCTCCTATATGTTATTGATCAAGCAGCAAATGTGCCACAATCAAACCCGATCATTTAAAAAGCAATTGCACAAAAAGTCTTGTTAGTAACATAAAAAATTAATGTCAATTTCCTCAGATTTATTATACTAACTGAAGTCCAAGAATTGGGAGCTCTGTTCCATATTCTTTGTAAACGTTGACACTGTGTACTTATGTTTGAATGACATACTTAGCCAGATTGGTTAAAAACCTGACAGCTGCGTTCACACAACACACTAAGCTAATTCATTGTAACCTTGGTCATAGGCATCAATAGCAAACTAAGATTGCACAAAAGTTAGGACACACGCATAGGGATGTCACGCTTCAAACTCTGCCATTGTGAACATAGAATGTAGAATAATAGAATTGGAAGGGACTTTGGAGGGTTAGGGTTCTAATCTATACCATTTTAAACAAATGGTTGTCCAGTCTCTTTTTGACAGTGATGGAGCACAACCCACAACCTCTGAAAGCAAGCTAGTCCATTGCTCGATTGCTGTCACTGTGAGGAAATTTCTCCTTAATTCTAGATTGCTTCTCTCCTTGGTTAACTTCCATCCATTACTTCATGTCCTGCCATAGGTGCTTTGGAAAATAGTTTTGACCCCCTCATTTTTGTAGGAGTCCCTCAAATATTGGAACGTATCCGTAGAGTATTTACTTTGCTATCTTTGGACCATATTGTCCACTCCTAGGCCTCAGTCCTGTCTTTTATTTTTTACAAAGGAAGTTTAAGTGGCCTACCTAACAAGATGGCCGTAAGAGGGCTGGAGAACTAAAGCTTATGAGGTACATTGGAAGTGCTACATAGATGATAAAATATTACACTGTTTTGTTTTGTTTTTTTTTAAAAAAAAACGATTAGGGAAGAAATTTGGTTAGGCATTAGGTTTCATTTAACTTAACAAAGTGTTTGCAGTCATAATTAAGATGTATATTAAGCCTGACATCAATTAGACAAATTGATGTGAGTATCTGATTGGGTCCTGAGAGGGTTAGATTTCTCCCAGCTGTGAAAGAGATCATTTTGAAAGAGGAAAGGATAATTAGTAAATTAGCAGGTTCAGCTGAATGAATATGAGTGGGTTAGTTTTTGAACTTTGACAGTTTGAGGTTGATAACTGTGGCATGGAATTGCAGAGGAGAAATTTCCTTAGTTTCTGGGGAAAAAAAAGATGTAAAGATAAAGACAGAAGGATATTTTGGACCATCTTCTCAATGTGTTCTGGGAACACCTTTCTTATGCTTTCAGACAATAATAAATGATTGTCTCCATTAAAATGCAGAAGTGCTATGTGACAATTCACACAAGCATGCGGATATAAACAACAATTTTTACTGGATTGTAGCTTTTCAGAATACAAGGTATGGATTTATAATTATCCAGTCATTGAAGCAAACCTTCCTTCCTTCCTTCCTTCCTTCCTTCCTTCCTTCCTTCCTTCCTTCTCTACATTGTTAACTTTTTGCAACCATATTTGTAGTATATTAAACTGGTAGCACCCTAAAGGGCTTGAAGATCTGACCATTGTGAATGAGATAGGGTGGCTGGAGCCTTTTGTGAGGTTTGTTGTCTGGATTTTCTATCTTGTTCTTTTTTTAAAAAAAAAATCTTAACTATTTTTGTTAATTTTCTTTTTCCCATTGTGTTGAATCTTACTTTTTACATTGCAACCTGTCTCGAGTTGGTCAGAGATGAGAAGTATCTAAATTGAATGAATTAAAAGAATTAAATTATTAAATGTGTTTAGGAGCCACAGTGGCACAGTGTTTAGAGTGCAGTACTGCAGGCTATTTCTGCCGGCTGCCTGCAATTTGGCAATTCAAATCTCACCAGGCTCGACTCAGCCTTCCATCCTTCCGAGGTGGGTAAAATGAGGACCCAAATTGTTGGGGGTAATATGTTGACTCTGTAAACTGCTTAGAGAGGGCTGTAAAGCACTGTAAAGCGGTATATAAGTCCAAGTGCTATTGCTATTAAATTAATCTTCCCACAAATGCAACAGATCTTTCCATCAGACTGACTACAACATTCTTCAGCCTTCAAAAGCTCTACAGAAGAAATTTGCACTAATCTATAATGACTTCAGATGGATTTACACATCACACTAAATCATGGTTTTAAACAGTGATTCATTGAATGAATCATGATTGGTTGGAAGCAAACCTCATGCAAAAGCATAAATTATGGTTCACAAATTTTTGGTTTATGCAACATGCTAAGCCAGAGATGTCCAATTTTCTCTGAGCTGGGGGTCACACCTTGAAAAAGCTGGTGGCTCCAGAGCAAAAAATAATTTTTTTTTTTTGTGTAATTAACATTAAATAATCTTCATATCGTTTATCTCCAGTCATGTATTTAATAATTTTCTACTTTTTTCCCATTAAAATTACAACTTTACTAAATAAGTAAATAAGATTCCTATCGGAGAAAGGTAATTAATGTAAAATGGAAGAAAAATTGTGAGTCTTACAATTTAATTAATCCCAAATACAAGATAAGGAAATGTAATCATTGCCTGAGAATTTAAAGTCTGCTCATTTTACAGATATGAATCGTATCCCTGTGGTGTGTTTGATTTTTTTTTTTTACTTACTATGTTGTGCAAACCATTTTAACTTATGATCTGTGTTTTCACATTAGGTGTGAAACCAACCAATTGCCTATTGGTAAATCAAACTTCGTAAAAATAAACCATAGTTTAATGTGACACATTATCCAGGCCTCAGCATTAAATTCCAAATGTCTGTCTTGGTGTTTATTTCAGTCCAAGCCATGTATGTCCCATGATTTTAGACCAGAAAAAATTTCAGTAAAACTAAGCAATTTTTTTTAAAAAAAGAAATATACAGTTTTAAATATTAATTCTAAATAAATATATGGAAATTAAAAATAAGAAAAAAATAGAAGCCTTTTTAATGGCTTGTTGATTAAAAACTAATGTATCTCCTTCTTGAAGATAAATCCTTCAAATAGGCAGCAGCTGCTGGTAATTTGGTTCAAGTAATTGTACAGCCAATAAGTTGAAGTGCTTATTAAAAAAAAACTGCTTTCTTATCTGCTTGCAAGTTCAATTGAGTAATGCACTCTACATGTGGTCTGATGCTGGGTAAATTATAAACCTGATTTAAAAACACTCCATCCATAAGAGCTCCTATTTTGCTCATCCATAAAATTTTTACTTTCTTCATTACTAATGGCTTGCTGCAGCATATGCCATAATATCTATCAAATTAGGCTTTGAGGGCATCTTAGCTTGACACCCTGCTGGCTTGAAATGTATGCTTAATGTGAGCTGCAATGGCTTTAACCCCTTCTGCACGCCCCCCTCCCCTTCGTGGGCTGCCTACAATTGAGGTGGTAGTCCGTGCATTGGAATAAGATCTGCACAAGGCAACATGATCGCACACCTGCATTTTCCTTGTGTGCGCGCACTGTGCAGGGTTGCTGGGAGCAGGAAGAAATCAGAGTAATTCGAGAGTTGAGTCAAAGAAACATGGTGATGATGATGTTATTCATTTTGTCATGCCTGACTCTTGGTGATTCTGTTGGGCCAGGTCTCTCCACATCTTTCGATCTGTTGACCAGGAATTTTAATATTTCAATGGACAGTCTTGAGGGAGTATATGTGCCGATGGCACCGATGCCTCTGAAGGCTTTTGAGGTCATGGAAAGTCCCTCAGGAAACACCCAGTGTCCCTGAGATGACACCCAATGTCCTTGGAGGACCTCCAATTGAGGTGGATGGCTATTTCCGTACTTCTTTATCTTATTTAGAGTGTGCCAGCTTGCTGGGTGGAGTATGCCAGTCCTTCTGGGTGGTGATGTAGGCAGTATAGCAAACATATAAATATGAGTGTCAAAGTGTGTTCAGGGTTCCCTCTTGCTTTGGAGGGCCCGTCTTTATTCTGCTGAATAAACGTGCATAGCTTATCAAAGCAAATACCTGGACTCTGTCTTTATTTCTACTGAACCACACCTGAGACCGGCAAAATAGATCTTGTACTGCTTCTTTGAGTTGTTCTATGCTCTAACTGGTGTCAGCTTCGATGGTGTCCAGCAGGGGTGGGTTCTACTTACCTTTACTACCAGTTCGCAACAGGGCCGCGTGCGCTTCTACGCAGAAGTTTCCTGATGATGTCAGGGTCGGTGGGCGGAGCCTCCCACTGGTTTTACTACCGATTCTATTGAACCGGTCCAAACCAGGGGCAACCCACCATTAGTGTCTAGCCACCATGTTCTTTGGCGGTTCTTTCCATTTACAAATGGAAACATAATTTCCTTCTCCAGTGAATTCCCCTACCCGACATAACCAAAATAAGTGGGACACATGATTTTCAGGATTTTGCCATCTAGTGACAGGTCTGGTGTTATGTGCTCCAGTACTTGCTTGTTGGTCACCTTTGCTGGCCAAATCTGAATGAATTATCTTCAAAAAACAAAACAAAACCCTGGAGTATGGACAGAGGATGAAAAATAAATCAGTCAGTAATGATACTAATACCCAAGAATATTCTACAGCAAATCATAACACTGTTAGTGTGACAGTGCCTCAAAAACCATGTGATAACAGAATAACAGTTGGAAGGGACCTGGAGGTCTTCTAGTCCAATCCAGTGGTGGGTTCCTCCCGGTTCGGCCCGGTTCGACCGAGCCAGTAGCGGTGACGATATGACCTCACCGAACTGGTTCTCTGTTCTGGAGCTGGGCCCTCCCGCCCCCTCCCCCGTTATTCTTACCTTTTATTTGGCCCCACCCCCAATCTATTGCTGCCTCCCGAGTCTCAACTGATCAGCTAGGAGGAAAAAAACTGTTTAAACTCTTGCCGCGGGGCTTCAAACGGCCGCCCTACAGCTGATCAGTGTTAAAAGGCAATGTGGTGGTAGACCGGTCTCTCCAAAAACAAATGAGTAGACCAGTACAGCTCTGCAAGCAGTTAAAAGCCTGGTAGACCAGTACCTCTGCTAAATCCTAAAGAATTGTCACATGACCATCCAGCCACGCCCACAAAATAAGCCACGCCCACAGAACCAGTAATAAAAAAATTTAGAATTCACCCCTGGTCTAATCCCTATATCATTTCAGACAAATGGGTGTCTAATCTCTTCTTAAAAACTTTCAGTGTTGGAGTACTCACAACACTCAAAAGAGCCTTGGTGGCGCAGCAGACTAAAGTGCTGTTAAGTAGCACCAGCTGTCTGCAATTACTGCAAGTTCAAATCTCACCAGGCTCAAGGTTGACTCAGCCTTCCATCCTGTCGAGGTAGGTAAAATGAGGACCCAGATTGTGGGGGCAATAAGCTGACTTTGTATAAAAAAGAACACTGCTTGGGGGGGCCGAAAGCCCTACTAAGCAGGTATATACAAAAGTATGAAGGCTATTGCTTAACGCATTGTAAGCCGACCTGAGTCTCCGGAGAAGGGCGTCATATAAATCGAATCAATCAATCAATCAATCAATCAATCAATCAATCAATAAACAAACTTCTGGTGGCATATTGTTCCACCGATTAATTGTTCCAACTGTCAGGAAATTTCTCCTGATAATTGCCAGAAATATGTATGACTTTTATCAAGCACCAATTTTGCCAAGTAAAATTTATCACAATGTTTGATTAAATAATGTTAATAGGTAAGAATAGGGGAATGCTGCAAATAGAATGTGTATTTCATGACTCGTCTGATTAGCACCCTAGTTAAGCTTGTGCTAGGTGGCATGGCAATTAAGGGGATAGAACACATAACTGGTTTGAAAATGAGTGCTTATTAATAATTCCTATTTCAAATTAGAGTGAGATATCAAGTGGGGTGCCATAAGGTTTAATCTTTAGGCATTGTGCTCTTCATTTTTCTGTGGACTTTGATGAAGTAGTGAAAGGAATGTTTGTCAAATGCGCAAGGCACACATGGTTATTTAGCTTAAAATACTAGAAGAAAAACCAAGTTTAAAATGAATCAAGAGTTAGCATCAGCAATGTTTGCTTCTATGGATAGACCGCGTCTAAAAAATGTCATGTAAAATAATGACAGATGAGGAACAAGTTATGGTTCTAAGTCATGGTAGTCATTAGTTGGTCATTATGTGACTGCTCCCAGTGTTATGAATTTTATTGAGGTGGTTGTTAACCAAATACCAGGGTTGTTAACAAGTCACTTTTCCCCATGGTTCTGGTTTCTGCTAGAAAATGGAAGTAAATGCTGGAAACTGGCCAAAAAAAAAAAAAAAAAGCCAACAATCATGGTCACGTGACCACAGGATGTTGCAAACAGCCATAAATGTGTGCGGGTCACCAAAATGCTATCACATGACCATTATAATGTTAAGATTTCTATGCTGGCTGGAGAATTCTGGGAATTGAAGTCCATACAGCCTAGGTTACCAAGATTGAGAAACATTGGTCTAGATCGGGGGAAGTGTTTTGATGATGTCGAGATCGATGGGCGGAGCCTCCCGCCGGTTTTACTACTGGTTCTATAGAACCGGTGCGAATCGGGGGCAACAGACCACTTATCTAGATCAGAGATGAGCAATTAATTTTCCCAAGGGGTCCCACCACTGATACTGTCCTGTCCCACACAGATACCACCCCATCTCCTGCCACCATTGTGTGACAAACTGAGTACCTATAGGGCAGATGTGGCTTGTGGATCATAAAATACCCAG
This sequence comes from Pituophis catenifer annectens, assembly GCF_029215685.1. NCBI lineage: Eukaryota > Metazoa > Chordata > Lepidosauria > Squamata > Colubridae > Pituophis > Pituophis catenifer. The sequence continues at coordinate 8,758,566 of NW_027256886.1, read as the reverse complement.
GTATCTAGATATATAGTTTCTTCTAGGATTCTCATCAACTGCAGACAGACACTTACTCAACAATCAAATGGAAAATTTGGAGACTGATTAGTAGTTGGGTTAAAATTATTGGGTTCAAGTAGCTTGCTTTGCCTTCTTCCAGGATATCTTTTTCAACTTGCTTTTTCAACTTTCTGATCTTTTTTGGACATCTCAAATCCATTCACCAACCAATCCTCCTTACCTTCTTGAGGTCTACAGCATGTGAACGTTGCAGATATAATTGCACTCTCGGTGCTCTTATCTAACTATTTTAATTCCTGGAAGGGTGTTTTCTAGATCAGGGGTGTCAAACACAATTTCATTGAGGGCCACATCAGGGCTGTGGTTGACCTCGGGGCCAGGTGGGCATGGCTGACTGGGTGGGTGTGACAAAGTGGGTGGGTGTAGCCAGCTTGATGCTACTCGATGGGTGTGGCCAACTGGGTGGGCGTGGCCAACTGGGTGGGCGTAGCCAGCTTGACGCCACTCCCCAAACTGCTGGTATGTTTTCACATTGAGTAGACTGGGCCAAAGCCATGCGGGCCAGCTCCTTACATATTCCAGGACGACCCTGCGGGCCAGATCCGACCACATTGTGGGCTGGATCCAGCCCACAGCCCTTGTGTTTGACACCCCTGTTCTAGATGAATGTAAAGGGGAAAAAAATTCCCAAGAGTAAAAGTAGTTTGATAGAATTCATTAGAAGGGGAATTGTTGATTTACCTTTTGCAAAATAGCATCACAGCATCATAAAAGGGTAGATTTGGAATGTTTCATAGCCAATTTATTTATTTATTTATTTATTTATTTATTTATTTATTTATTTATTTATTTATTTATTTATTTATTCATTCATTCATTCATTCATTCATTCATTCATTCATTCATTCATTCAATTTGTATGCCGCCCCTCTCCGAAGACTCAGGGCGGCTCACAATGCATTTAAAATCATTATAAAAACATTTAAGAATTAAAAACATTAAAACTCATTCACACCATTCATGGCCGGATCTCGCCGGATTGCAAGAGCGAGATCAATGGCCCCAGGCCTGCCGGAAAAGCCAGGTCTTCACTGCTTTTCGGAAGGCCAATAGGGTTGGGATGCTCCGGATCTCAGGAGGTAACTGGTTCCAGAGAGCTGGGGCAGCCACAGAGAAGGCCCTCCCCCGCGGGCCCGCCAGCTGACATTGTTTAGCTGACAGGACCCGGAGGAGACCAATTCTGTGGAATCTTACCGGTCGTTGGGAGTTATTCTTTGCAACTGAAAAATCCATGAGACGTGGCTATCTGCAACCTCATTTAAACAGAGGCTAGAGAACCAAGTACTAGAAATTCTTCCATATGGATTCTTACTCTGAATAGCTAGCCCAAGTGACTCTTTCCAATTCTCTGATTCCATCCCATGTTTCTATAATAATTTGTATTCGGTTCATTCATTCATTCATTCATCCATTCCTTCCTTCCTTCCTATAGCTATTCCTATTTCAGACAAGTGACTCTGGATGGTGTACAATGATAAAACAATGAAAAACATAATAGAAATTAAATCATACAAATTTAACTAAAAATTAAATTTAAAAAATTTAAATACAAATTTGAAATCATAGATATCAAATATAGTCAGAAAAGGGCCTTCATACCTTTGGGGTCTCAGGCCCGGGCACTAAGTCAGGTCTTCAATGACTTAGAATAGTCTAACAGGTTATCCTCAACTCTAAAATGGGCTAGAGCAGAGGTCTCCAAACTTGGCAAGTTTAAGACTTGTAGACTTCAACTCCCAGAATTCCCCAGCCAGCCATGCTGTTGAAGTCGAGTTGAAGACCCCTGTTCTAAAGGGCAAGGGCTACCGCAGAGAAGGCAGACCTCCTAATACCCATCGGCCATCCTTCCTTGGTTGACAAGACCCATAGCATGCCCAACCTGCCAGACAGAATTGGATGGGTAGAAACCAGGGGTGAAATCCAGCAGGTTCAGACAGGTTCTGGAGAACCAGTAGAGGAAATTTTGAGCAGTTCGGAGAACCGGCAAATATCACTTCTGGCCGGCCCCAGAGTGGGGAGGGAATGGGGATTTTGCAGTATCCTTCCCCTGCCACGCCCACCAAGCCACACCCATAGAACCGGTAATAAAAAAAATTGGATTTCACCACTGGTAGAAACCATTGGGAGAAGATGGTCACTTAGGTAACTCAGTCTCAAGCCATGAAGGACTTTAAACCAGCACCTTGAATTGCACCCAGAAACACACAGGCAACCAATGCAGGTCATGTAAGTAGTGTTCCATGTGCTGAATATTGACATTTACTATCCATGCAGTTGTATTTTGACCTGTTTGAAGCTTCTGAATGCTCATTGAGCCCAAGTAGAGCACATTGCAGTAATCCAATTTTGATTCCCCCCCCCTTCTATTGGCAGGGCTGTCATGTTTTAACAGCTATGCAGTAGATATCATAGTTCTTTATTGAGAGAAAATTATGTGTAATTTTTATAAATAGATGGTAGGATATATACAGTAGATGGAGAGTGGATGGATAGATAGATGATAGAAAGATAGATAGATAGATAGATAGATAGATAGATAGATAGATAGATAGATAGAGTTTATTATAGTCACAGGCCAAAGTTAAAAATAAAACCTGTTAAAAATACAAATAAAAACACAAAACAGCATATAAGTATGTTACAATTGGTGGTGTATTCATTGGTGGGCAGTCAAGATTAGTCTGGTTTTACAGACAGCATAACAGAATTTGGTTACGCTTAAGAGAACTACCGTATTTTTCAGAGTATAAGACGCACCTTTTTCCCCACAAAAAGAGGGTGAAAATCTGGGTGCGTCTTATACTCTGAATGTAGCCCCGCCCAGCTTCTCAAACGGAGGTTTCAGAGGCTGAAAAAAGCATCAGAAAAGAAGCTTCAGAAAAGAAGCCCCCAAACAGAGCTTCAGAGGCTTTTTTTCTGAAGCTCTGTTTCAGAGGCTTTCAGAGGCAGGAAAACAAGTTTTTTCTGAAACTGAGTTTCAGAAGTTTCAGAGGCAGAAAAAAAAGCAAAGAAAAGCAAGGCACAGAGCTCACAACCAAGGAACCTGTTGCTAAAATTCACCTCTGGGAACAGCTGATTGGGGGTATTCTGGGAGGCCGATCCACCTGCCAATCAGCTGTTTTCTTATTTTCCTCCCCAAAAACTAAGGTGCGTCTTATACTCCGAAAAATATGGTAAATCATAGTAGTAACTTGATAACAATTGTATTGTATATTTAAAAAGATCAGAATTCCCCAGATGTTTTTACCCAGTGAGGCGTTATTAGGAGACATATACAGCATTTATTTATCAATTCCACTAGGCAGATCACACCAAAAAAAATACCACCATAGGAAGGAACACATTTTAAAATTATTTTCACTATCTTTGAATTAGGATAATAAAACATAAAGGACAACTGCTTCCAGGATGTAAAAATCAGAACCAATAGATCAGGGGTCTCCAACCCACGGCCCACTACCGAGTAGTGGCCTATTCGGAACCGGGCCGCACGAGTGGCAGGCGAACGCAACGTAACACAAGTCAAGCTGCATGTGCATGCATGCTGGCCCACAGTTCATGTAAGACAAGCTGTGCGAGCACGTATGTGCATGCCGGCCCCCCATTCACATGATCCAGTTGCCCTACCCCCCCCCGGCCAGGCCGCCAAGATACAAAGATTGGCGACTGCTACATTACATGGCCCCATTTTCTTTATCACTTTGCTGCCTCCTACTGGCCATCTGGGTGTTTTGCAACCCAAATTGCTTAGCTCTAAAAAACAGCATATTGAATTTTTGGGAGAGGAGGGTAAGAATTGGTACAATTATTGTTGTTATTGTTTTCTTTCCCCAAAGCCATATTGAAGAGGAACAAGCAGGTCAGTTGAAGAGCTCAGAATCTATTCATGCCGGCTTTGAGATGTACAAAATCGCGGCCTCTCCTTCTGATTCTTTCTTTTTAAAAGAAAGCTGGGGGAGGGAGGGAGGGAGGGAGAGAGAGTTAGAGAGAGAGAGGGAGAGAGAGGGGGATAAAAAAAATGGGTGTCGAAATCAATACAAACCAATAATAACTTCACATTTACAGAGCACCCTGAATGGCTCTCCAAAATATTGAGACACTTCCAAGTACATTTTAGCTGAGCTGATATTTATCAAAAGTCATTTGCCCCCCAAGAGATGCTGCCTTTCATTGTACTGCTGTCACAAGTGACCACGATGTATGACAGACAATTACAACATCTGTCATTAGCAACCTTATAATCAACACCATTATTCAACGATTGGTGCAATAAACTGACTCCTGTTACTGTTTATCAGATATCAAGTCATTTCTGGCTATTTTCACATTTCTCTGTCTCTAGCCAACACCCGTCACCCCACGCACAGTATGGGGCAGCCGCTGCTTTTTAATAGGCAGTCTGAAACAAGCCCCATTTTCACATCTCTTACAGACTGCAGAGGCGAAGAAAAAGCAACCAATTATATGTATATATTGTGTCTTCCCCTCTGAGTGTTTCGGGGTGTGTGTGTAACTCTCTCTGTGCAGTCTCTCAAAACCTCTCACAGGCAAGGGGAGGAGAGAAAATAGCAGCTTTTACTACCAGAGATAAGAGCCTTTCTATTTAGTCTTCAGCGTGAAGAAGAAGAAGAAAAAAAAATGTCTCCTGTTTAAATATTCATGTAAGGAGTGAATAAAATGTTGATATACGGGATTAGTCACAGTCTCTGCAACATGGCACAGGTTTGCTCTGGAGGATAGAGAAGGAAAAAGCACTCACTCATTTAGAACCTCCTCTCCGGCAGAAATGATGAATGGTAGAACAATAAATTCATTTAAAAAAAAAAAGATGAGGGGGGGGGAGGGATGTTCTTGGAGGGGGGGGGGTTATGAAAAAGCAGATACCAGCTAACTTTTTTTTTCTTTTTCTTTTAAGACTGAGGGAAGATTTCTAGGAGTCCCCTGAAGCAATTTATAAATCAAAAGCCAAGCCAAACCAAGTGCTTTGAATTATTTTTTGCTGAGGTTCACGCTTCAAAAAACAAACATCTCAATTTAGGGGAAGGTTTCTCTTGTTCAGATCGCTGATGTTAGAGAGCTGGCTAGAGAGCAGTTGCCCGGGGATTGCATGAATCAAAGATACCAACTTGGCAATTGTAAGGAATTTTTCTGTATCTCTATTTATTCAGGGTAAGGGTCAAAGAAGGGCTATATCAGGGGTGTTCAACCTTGGCGATGTGAAGACTTGTGGACTTCAACTCCCAGAATTCTGGGAGTTGGCTGGGGAATTCTGGGAGTTGAAGTCCACAAGTCTTAATGTTGCCAAGATTGGACATTCCTGTTTTCTATGGTCTGGGCTACAAGAAAACCAGAAAACTCTCTTTGGTGCCATCTAGAGGTTGTATAGGATTTTGCAGACCAGACTTAGTAACTTTAACATTAGCCATAGAGTCCTTTATGTCAGAGGCCCCCAACCTTTTGGGCACCAGGGACTGGTTCGGTGGAGAGAGATTTTTCCATGGACCGGAGGGGGCGTGGTTTCCGATGTTGCCTTCATCCCACGGATGGGGCTTTGCTTGTTTACGCCGGCCAGTTTCTGGCATGCTGTGAACCAGTGCCGGTCCATGGATAGGGGGTTGGGGACCCTTGCTTTATGTCATTTACAATGCAGTACTTTCAGGCTATTTCTGCTGGCTGCTAACTGCCGGCAGTTCGATTCTCAAGGTTGACTCAGCCTTCCATCCTTCTGAGGTTGGTGAAATAAGGACTCAGATTGTTTGGGGCAATATACTTAGAGAGGGCTGTAAAGTACTGTGAAGTGACATATAACTCTAAGTGCTATTGCTATTGTTATCATCATAACTTTGAATGGTCACTGACAAGTGGTCGTTAACCCAGGACTTCGTATAAGGCAAGTCTGTTTTGTCCATAAATGGACTGTTCTTATATTTATAGTCCAGTTTTAAACATGTTAGATACCAAAGCTGAAGACTTCGGCCACCTAATGAGAAGAGAGGACTCCTCGGAAAAGACCCTGATATTGGGAAAGACGGAAGGCAAAAGGAGAAGGGGACAGAAGAGGATGAGATGGTTAGATAGTGTCATCGACGCAATGAACAGGAAGCTGGGAAAACTCCAGGAAATAGTAGAGGACCAGAATGGGACAACTCACCATAGCCAATTCACCATGGGACAACACGCTGCAGGACAATTTAACAATTCTATTTAATTATTTAAAGTAAATATAAAAGTATTTTCATTTTTGCCATTTACATTTCATTCTGTCCCTCCTTTTGTATCCTTTCTTTAATGATTCTATTCCACTCTTGCTTTGGTATTAGTGTAACTCTTATACAGGGTCATGGAATCACCATTTGTAACCCTCCCAGCCAGCTTCTGACAAGCAAAGTTGTTGAGGAATTCGCAGAGCAACCCTAGAGTAGCAAGGGTGTGCACATGAAAGCGATTGAGAGCAGTTGGGAATAATCATAGCCAACACAGAGATATACTGAGTTGTGTTTACTTTTCAGGAAATAGTAATAAGGCACAGTCCAATAAACAGTCCAGGTCATACACAGATAAAGCAGTAGATAGTAAAACAATAGTCCAGGGATATTCCAAATAACAAAGTCTTCTTACCAGTCGTCGTAGTCATACACAATAAACAGTTGCAAACAGTAGCAAAACACAGCAAAAAGCAGTAAAGAGCAATAACGATCAGCACAGAGAAACTAATGGTCAGCAGAGATATAATAATCAGCAGAGAGAAACTAACCATGTTTCAAGCTCCCTCTTAAGGACATTGGCTACAGAGCAAACCAATCAGGACACAGTATGATGCAATACAGCAATACAGTCTTAAAGCTATATTGAGAGCTTATATATTGCCAACCCAACAATGTTAGGTAATTATCATTTCCTAACACAAGTCAACGGGATGAAGCTGAATTCACTTAAAGACTGTGTGATTCACTTAACATCTCCAGAGATTTGCTTAACAACCATGCCAAAAAAGATCAGGAAAATCAGGCATGTCTCACTTAATAACTGCCTTTCTTAGCGACAGAAATTCCTGGTTGTAAATCAAGGACTTCTTATAATTTGGTATAGTGGCCTAGAAACCAGGAAGCTGTGAGTTCCGGTCTCTTAAACATGAAAGCCAGCTGAGACTTTCTCTCTCAGTTCAACCCACCTCACAGGATTGTTGTTGGGAAAACTAGGAGGCAGGATAGAGCGCTAAGACCGTTTCCCATGGTTGTTAAGTGAGTCATGCGATCGTTAAGTGAATGTGGTTTCCCGGTTGACTTTGCTTGTTGGAAGCTGGCTGGGAAGGTCGCAACCACCTGACCCCAGGATTCTACAACCACCATAAATACACGACAGTTGCCAAGCTCTCAAATTTTGATCATGTGACTGTGGGAATGGTAACAACGGTTGTAAGGGCAAGGACCAGTCATAATTTCCTCTTTTTCATAACTCTGAACAGTCACTAAACAAATGGCGGTAAGTCGAGAACTGCCTGTACTTAAATTCATATATTCATCTATTCAAATTCAACCACATGCACCTTATACATTAGATCAGAGGTCTTCAAACTTGGCAGCTTTAAGACTTGTGGACTTCAACTCCCAGAATTCTCCAGCCAGCATAGCTGGAGAATTCAGCATAGCTGGCTGGAGAATTCTGGGAGTTGAAGTCCACAAGTCTTAAAGCTGCCAAGTTTGAAGACCTCTGCATTAGATTATCATGACGTCCCTCAACCAAAGGCTTCAGCCAATTTAGCCACTTCACCAAACGGGTTTAATGTTAGTGCTGATTGCTCCTGGGAGAAATCCATCTGAGGACTTCTTAGAAAATGCATCTTGATTAGTTTTTTGGTATATAATTAAAAGGATACCCAATCGTATTAATACTGTAATAAAAAAAAAATTCTGAAGAATATTTGAGATTATTTCTAAATATCTGACATTTGTAGAAATAGCCATCCTGCTATGTGCACACAAAGACAACAAAAACAAGGATTTATTTAGATGCTTCAGTGAATTGATACCATGTAAAAAAGCAATCAGGGCTTTTTCTATGATTTCTGAAAGGAAATTAAAACGCTTATGTGTCTGAATATGTCACTGTTACATTTTTATAGGCTAATACCAATTTTTAACCACATAACATGTTCCCATTTCTGGATGCAAGTCTAACTTTTAAGCACAGATACTTTACCGTTAGAGAGAAAAACTTACAAATCACTGTTTATTTAATATGCAGGGTTTCTTTTTTGAATAGCAAATAACTTCAGTTGGAGTGTTTGATTATTATTGGGGGCTGTGGGTAGGCCCCTCTGAATCCATGAGAGTATCATCTATGTGCCAGTAAATGTGGGTCAGTTGTCAGGCACCCAAAATGTCATGTGACTGTGGGGAGCTGGCGGGGGGCTTGCCATTGTATTTTGGAACTGGGTTGTGAGTAGCTTTTTGGGGGGCTGGTCATAATAGAATAAAATAGAGTAAAATAGAATTCTTTATTGGTCAAGTGTGATTGGACACACAAGGAATTTGTCTTTGGTGCATACGCTCTCAGTGTACATAAAAAGAAAAGAAAAAAATACATTCATCAAGAATCAAAAGATACAACACTTTGTGATAGTCATAGGTTACTAAATAAGCAATCAAATCATACTAAGAACCAAATAAAACAATATAAATCATAAAGATACAAGCAACAAGATTATAGTGGGAGGAGATAGAAAGGATGAGAAGAATAATAGTAATACAGCCTTAGTAAATAGTTTGACAGTGTTGTGGGAATTAGTTGTTTAGCAGAGTGATGGCATTTGGGAAAAAAACTGTCCTTGTGTCTAGTTGTTCTGGTGTGCAGGATTATCTGTATTCTATTTCAATACTTGATTTAGTATTTGACGGGCATACCAATTTTGATATCAATATATATATATATATATATATATATATATATGAGACGCAGGAGAAAATTGTAGTGCATTTCATTGTTTTTATTTGTCCGTGAATGACAGTGGTATAAAATAATGCTGTCAAAGAGTATTTTTGTGTCTGTGCTTTAGCAGAAGATTACATCAGGAGAACACTCTGATCTGAAAAAAAGAGAGATCCTTTTCAAAACCATTTATTTTAAAAGAATGTGTCATTCTTGGGGATGTTCTGACAGGCTTTCTGATGTTATTTTATGGGTGAATGATAGACAGGGAAAGACAAGGAAAGTTCCTCTTTTTCCATGCTGCACCAACCCAGCTCCTGAATTTTGCAGTAACAGCAGAACAGATACCAACTGTAGATCTCCTTACAGCCATAGCGCCAGTCATCAGGAACAATAAACTGGCAGAACCAGAGCCCAGAATAATTAAGGATGAAGGTATCTGCAGCCCTCGCCAATGCCAAGAGACCCCACCTCCAACCTCACAATTCAAGAGAGGAGAGCAGAGACATCACTAGGAAGAGACCCAAACAGCACCGTCTTGCCAGCTGATAAAGGAAGATGCACAGTTGTCCTGAAGACAGACGGCTACAGTGTCTAAGATGGACACTTTTCTGAAGGACCCAAAGGTGCTTTTTCAAGAGACAACTGGACTTTCCGGTTTTTCTTTGAAGACGTTTTGCTTCTCATCCAAGAAGCTTCTTCACCTCTGACTACATCAGTGATGGCGAACCTATGGCACACATGCCAGAAGTGGCACGCAGAGCCATCTCTCCAGGCACTCCAGCCGTCGCCCATTGCTCTTCCGGGTTCCAGAGTACATGTGCACGCCAGCCAGTTGGTCTTCGCATGCACATGCATGCCGGAAACCGGAAGTTCAGCTTCCCGGCGCACGCATGCGTGCTGAGGAACTGCTCTTCCGGTTTCTGGTGCTCCCCCACGCGTGTGTACATGCGCTCTCGTTTCAGCACTTGGTTCGCCAACACTGGACTAGATGGTGGGGAATGGAAGGATTTATACTTCTTGCAGACAGCTGGTTATTTGCATTCTTTTAGCTAGTTGTTTAAGGTCACCTGGAGTGGTGGGTTACTCCCGGTTCGCACCGGTTCGCAAGAACCAATAGTAAACATTTGAAGTAGTTCGGAGAACCGGTAATAACATTGGCTGGCCACGCCCCCGAACCAGTCGCCGCTCGCTTACCCCGCCCACCTCATCAGAGGCTCCTCCCCCCTTTTAAAAGCATTTTTTCTACAACCTCTTTGGCTGAAAAAATGCTTTTAAAAGGGGGGGGAAGCCTCTGATGATCACGTGGCTCAGCTGGGATCATCAGAGGCTTCTGAAAGCATTTTTTCTGCAATCTCTTCGGCCGAAGAGGTTGTAGAAAAAAAAATGCCTTTAAAAGTGTCTGGCGATCCCCGCTGAGTTGCCTGATCGTCAGAGGCTCCTGAAAGCATTTTTTTCTGCAACCTCTTAAGGTTGTAGAAAAAATGCTTTTAAAAGTAAAAAAATAAAAAAAAGTTGGCTACGCCCACCCAGTCACATTACCCCCCCCCCACCAAGCCACACCCATAAAATAAGCAATGCCCACAGAACTGGTAGTAAAAAAATTTAGAACCATCCTTGGTGTGGAGCCTTTTTGTAACTGTTGAAAGGACTGTGTTCAAAGAAAAATCGGAAAGTCCAGTTGCCTCTTGAAAAAGCACCTTTGGGACAACCGTGACCTGGATGACTGAGAATCTCCATAGACATTTTCTGAAGGACATTGCTACCTGTGAGACTCCTGAAGAGAAAACTGATGAAGTTTCTTGGATGAGAAATGAAATGTTTTGTTCTTCTTCCTCAAGAAAATAAAAACCAGTCCAGTTGCCTTTTGAAAAAGCACTTTTGAGACAGCTATGATCTGGATGACCGAGAATCTCCACCGACATTAAACCCAGCTTCTTATTTTAGGATGCTTTCGGGAAATGAAATGAATGGGATTTTGGATACTTACCAATATCGACAAGTAAAAACTCAATAATTAAGGTCATTGGCTGTCATCATTTAATGGGATACCCTTCTTCCCAGAGTTCAGAAGAATGTGAGATAAGGGAGGGAGCCATATACAGAAAATTGTATAGAAAATAGCCTAATAACTCTGCTATACAGGTAGTTTTCAACTTATGACTGGCTGCTTAGTCCAAAGCTATGACAGACACACACCTCTCCAAATATATGACCCAAATTTGAAGTTCTGATGGCTGCCCCCTGTGGTTCAAGGGTGGGTGGGTTCTACCCTTTACTGGTAGCTTTACTATCAGTTCAAAACAGGGCCACGCGCATGTATGCACAGAAGCTTCCTCATGATGTCGGGGTCGGTGGGCGGAAGCTCCTGCCGGTTTTACTACCGGTTCTATAGAACTGGTCCAAACCGGGGGCAACCCACCACTGCTGTGGTCACATGACCATATTTTGGATGCTCAGCAACTCGGATGCATTAATAGCAGTTTGTAGTTATATGACTGCAACTTATATCTATTATTTTATTTTTTTTTGCTAGAAACATTTAATTCTGGTTTCTGGCCAAAAACCCCACATCCATTGCAAACAACAGCTTTGCTTAACAACTATTGTATTTGCTTAATGACCACAGTTTTGCTCAACAGCCATGTTGATTGGCTTAATGGCTGCCATAAAATCAGGTCACTTAAGTGATCTGGTTAATGACTGGTGGTGCACACTATGATTATAATTCCAGGCTCAGTTACGATCACAAGTCAAGGACTGCCTGCATTGTACACTTGAACATTAGGCCGACTAGGCTACAAACTTTCTAATCTTTACTGCCATCCTGTGGTCATCTGGATTTTGGCCGCCTAAAGATAAGGTAGACTTACCGAAACAATCTTATCTTTTTCATTTCCCAATAAGCTTGATTTTGGCCCCTGTTGGATTAGCTGGCCAAAAAAAACCCTGGCTATTCTCTCTCTGGCAGGGATATTGGCTGTAGAATGCTAATAATACTATATTCTTAGCTTTTTAAAATATATATATATAGCTCCAGCTCAGTAGAATCACATCTACTCGGTTCTGGGCTTTTTTCTTTTCTAACAGCTAGCAAGCTCTAACTGCTAGGTGGGAGACCTAAATAGATCCATTTCTAGCTCGTTTGCTTTCATCAGTAGGTCACACCCATATCTTATGTATCCTCCCTGTAAAGGTACAGTATCAATTTTCTTACTTCTTTGTAGGGTTTAATGTGTGTTTTTCTTCTAGCCAGGTTTTCCCTACGTAACCAAGGTTTTTTGTAGCTCCAGCTCAGTAGAATCACATCTACTCGGTTCTGGGCTTTTTTCTTTTCTCTCTATATATATTCTCTCTATATATATATATGTTTTCTCAGGTTTTCGCGGGTGTTTGTATGTAACAAAGACCTACATATAACCAAAGACCTACATATAACCAAAGACCTACATATAACCTACATATAACCAAAGACCTACATATATATATATATATAATTTATATATAAATATTTTGAAAACAGTGTATTCTCCAAGCACTTCATTTTACCAAAAAAGCAACGGATATACTGATAGTGATAACAATAATACACATAGTAATTATAGCAATATTTATAGTTATATTAGCTTGTTTATAATATTAATTATACTAGCATGCTTATAGTCATAGACAACGTTCATATTTTACATACACATAACAATAATCTTTCTTCATCTAACTTCTACCTCTTATATCTAGCCATTGATAAAACCTATTCCATGTTGAATAGTACTCTGTATACCTTTTATTTTTAATGTCAATCTATCCATCTCTGCACAGTCCAATATTTTCCGAATTATGTTTTCATCTGATGGGGTGTTCTCATTTTTCCAATATTGTGCAAATACAAATCTCTCTGTTGTCAATACATGCAGCATTAAGTACCGTATTTTTCGGAGTATAAGACGCACCAGAGTATAAGACGTACCTACCTTTTTTGATGAGGAAAAGAAGAAAAAGAAATCTCCCTCTGCCTCTGCCTCTGAGCAATTTTGCCTCATTGCAGCAAACAGCAAACAGCCTGCTTTACTTTCATTTTCGTTTTCAGCATAGCTTGATTAGCACAAGGCAAAAAGTAATCTCCTCCAGCAATTTACCTCTTTGCAGCAAGCAGCAGAGCCTGCGCAAAACAGCTGAGAGCAAATCAGCTGAGAGTCGGGAGGTCAATCCAATCAACTTGTGCTAATTAGCCTGTGCTGAAGCTGAAAGGAGCTGTTTTTTCTTGCTGTTTGCTTGCAAGGAGGTAACTGCTGCGAGGCAGAAGCTAAAGGGTGGGGGCCAGTGGGTGGGCAGGGCTACATTCGGTGTATAAGACGCACCTAAATTTTCACCCCCTTTTAGGGGGGAAAAAGGTGCATCTTATACTCCGAAAAATATGGTATATAGTCACTTTATCATAGCTTTCTGGTATTATACCTAACAAAGATATTAGCTTTTGATGACCTAGTTAAACCTGACATAGGTTTTGTCCACACTTAACTATGGCAAAGGTAGACCTATTGTGCAAATGAGGGGGGGGGGAATCCATCTGATCTTATCAGGGAATCTTTCCCAGGTTTTATTGAACCCCAAAGAAACCCAGAGTTTAAATATTTCCTCACACTCAGCTATGTTCTTCCCCAAAGTAAATGGGAGGAATGAATGAGGTGGTTAAGCGATGATCACTCATACAGTGCAGGTAGTCCTTGACTTACAAAAGTTCATTTAGTGACCATTCAAAGTTAAAACGGCACTGAAAAAAGGGACTTTAGACTGTCTTCACACTTACGACTGTTGCAGCATCCCCATAGTCGTGTGATCCAAATTCATACCCTGGGCAACTGACTCTTATTTATTATGGTTGCAGAGTCCCAGGGTCAGTGAATCACTTATTGCGACCTTCTGACAAGCAAAGTCAAGGGGGGGAAGCCTGATTCACTTAACAACTGCAGTGATTCGCTTAACAACTGTGGCAAGAAAGGTCATAAAATGGGGCAAAACTCACTTAACAACTGTCTCGGTTAGCCATGGAAATTTTGGACACATTTGTGGTTGTAAGTTGATGACTACCTGTATGAGAGTCTATATTGTGCACACACACATTGACACACAGAGATAGTCACAAACATATGCACAGAAAGTCTTTTAAGCATTTATAATGCTTAAGGTTATTCAAATGCTGTCCCAGATGTTCTGAAGCAGGGATATTGTACTTAAGATATTCAAAGTGCCCATGAACATCATCTCCGTGACTCAAATTTGCCGGAGTTTCTTTTCGAAGGTGTAAGGAGCATGATGGATGCCTTAAAGCTTACAAAAATTGGAGGCACCTGTTTTATTCCTTAAAATAGTCTATTTGGTTTTGCCAAATAGTTTTCTCGACAACAACAAGAAAATAGTTGGCCCTTGTCTTCTTCCCAGTATGACTTTTTTTAAAAAAAACCTTTGCAGTCTAATTTCCTGTCCCGGATAGTGGCTCATCCAAATAGTAACCAGGCCTGATATTGCTTAGCTTGTTCTATTTCAGGCAAGTTTAAACAAATGCTGTCCTCAGCTGTAACTGGTATTGTTACTACTATATAATTTTACATATATCTTTACAAACGTCCCTCATGGCAACTGACAATCAATTAAAAAATTAAAACAAAGTAAAAACATCAGTAGAATAATATTCAATATATACAGAATGCCTCTATATTCCACATTACATTTTACTTATTTATTTAGAAACTCTATGGGCCACCAAACTCAAACAATGTGATTCTGGACTCTGTACAAAATCATGAAATCAAAATACAAAAGACAAATGGTACATACCTGTGTAGCAAACTAAAACAGTTGAAAGGCATTCAGGATTAAAATACAGTATATCTCACCGATTGGACACTACTGATTTTCAATACCAAAAAATTTCTTCAGTGAAATATTTTGCATTGTCTGATGGCTAGAATGCTTTTTAGTGCTTTCTCACTGTCTCTTAATTTTTAGAGTTGAGAAAAGTGGGTTTGTTTGGATTTCCCCCCTCACAACTTCAAATGCAGTTTAACTTCGGGAATCAACACCTGACTGGCCATTTCTGAGCTTGGAAGCTAAACAAGATTAGGCCAGATTAGTATTTGGATGGAGGATTTGGGAATATTAAATCAACAGATGGAGCAGTGGTTAGAGTGCAGTACTGCAGCTACTTCAGCTGACTGCTAGTTCAGCAGATCAGCGGATCAAATCTCACCGGCTCAAGGTTGACTCAGCCTTCCATCCTTCCGAGGTGGGTAAAATGAGGACCCAGATTGTTGGGGGCAATATGCTATTTAGTATACTGTCTTTGGTGTAAGCCGCCCAGAGTCCTCGGAGAGTGGGCGGCATAGAAATATGAAAAATAAATAAATAAATAAATAAATAAATAAATAAATAAATAAATAAATAAATAAATAAATAATAACAGGCGATACTAAAGATTAAAAGAACCGGCGTGGAAATTTTTGAAGTTTTGCAGAGAAAAATTGTAAAACATGCTTGCATTCAGAAGTTGTGGGTGCTTGTTCTTCTTTTAAGAAGAAACTCAACTTCTCTTCTTGTCTACCATTCTAGAAACCTGTCTGGAATAGTGTAGGGCCCTGATGGCGAACCTATGGCATGCGTGCCGGAAGTGGCACATAGAGCCATCTCTCCGGGCATGCCAGCCGTTGTTTTTTTTAAAATTTGATTTATATGCCGCCCTTCTCTGGAGACTCAGGGCGGCTTACAATGCGTTAAGCAATAGCCTTCATCCTTTTGTATATTTATACAAAGTCAGCTTATTGCCCCCACAAACTGGGTCCTCAATTTACCTGCCTTAGAAAGGATGGAAGGCTGAGTCAACCTTGAGCCTGGGGAGATTCAAACTTGCAGTAATTGCAGGCAGCTGAATGTTAATAACAGGCTATTAGTCTGCTGCGTCACCAGGCCGTTGCCTGGCCAGCTGATCTTCATGTGCGAGGGAGTGCTGGAAACCGGAAGAGCAGCTCCATGGTATTCATGTGAGCGCCATGAAGTTTTACAGCACGCATGCATGCCGGCCAGCTTGTTTTCATGCATGCATGCACACCAGAAACCAGAAGACCAGGTGACCGGCACTCATGCGCACGGCGGAAGATGGAAGCTCATCCATGCGCGCCAGGGAACTGTTCTTCCTGTCTCTGGCGCTCCCCCATGCACGTGTGCACTCTCCTGTTTCAGCACTTGGTGCCGAAAAGGTTCGCCAACACTGGTGTAGAGTCTCCTGCTTAATCAGGGGTTGGGCTAGAAGACCTCCAAAGTCCCTTCCACCTCTCTTATTCTGTTCATGAGGTCACCAAGGCTAAACTCTGAAGCAGATTACATCTTTCCCTTTAGAAAAGGAGATTTATGCATAGATTTATGTTAGTGCTAGATAAATAATTACAAAGCCTAAATTACAAGTCTGTTGAATTATTGCTTTATTTTATATTGGAGTAATCCAAAATTAATCTATATAGTACTGTAATACTGTCTTTCTTCCAGAATGTAGAGTGGTAATTTATTAACTACGAAATTATCATACTGATAGCTATGAAATCAGTTTCCACAAATGTATTCTTTGTTTAGGTCAAGATATCTACTGAGCTAAACATTCCCCCTCTCCCCAAATTTTAGTATAGGCGCTGCCCAAGTGAGCACATTTTTCCAATTAGTTGTACATGTGCAATATAAGGATCTAGCACCCTCTAGTGTATTAAAACAAAAAGGTTAATATAGCAGTTAATCTGTTTATAAAACAGAACCCATGCTGGTTTGTGCAGCGTCGCAAAAATGGCATCGTCTTAAAAAATAGCACAAATTAGGTTGACATGATTATAAAAATGTAGTGATTGAAAAACGGGAGGAATTTCTACTTGAGACGTAGCAGCGTATCTTGGAGCAAATAAACGCTTTGAATCGAACTATAATATTCTCCAAATTAACCTTGGTTTTATAGCAATTATTAAGAAATGTCTCATAAGAAATGCAAGCCTATGACCCAACAAGTCCACATTTCAAACAACAGCCCACCAATTTACTGATTTGTGGACTCTGGTATCTTATATTCAAAATGAATCATATTGACTATTGAACACAAAGCTTCAGATATCATGATTCATATAACTGTTCGGTCCTTTGAGAGATTTTTCACACAATTTTCTACCCTGAAGTGATTAATCTCTCTTGTCTTCTAGTAATTAATAGAGTGATATAGCATGTCCTGCTTGCCCAGCCTTTAAAGCTGAATGATTTTTAACTTGTATTATTATGACTAATGTTTTGATTGGATTTGGCATTTTTGTCCACCTCTTGAATCCTCGTATATGAACAGAAAAACAGCATCTAATTTAAGAAAATAATGAAATAAGCATGACTTGTGATACCAGGAACAAGCTGTGCCTTTCTAATCGTCATAACCTTCCTCTGATTGCTTTACTCTGTGACAAATGAAGGCAAAACCTTTGCCGTTGTAACGTGAATCCACAGAGAAACAAACCACACAACCTTTTCGCTCGTGGAACCAACGCTGTGCAAATTTTATTTATTTATTAAATTTGTTTCTCACCACGAGGCCATCCTGGGCGGCTTACCACATTAAAAGCAATAAAAACCATAAAAAAATTAAATATCTCTGATAAACATGCAAATGCAAATTGTAATTAAAAGGTGGGGACCGAGGGAGGAGGATGCGCAGGGAGGGAGGTGAGATTTTAACGATTTAATAACATTAATTAATATTAATGGCGAGTTCATTATTAGAATAAGATTTGGAGTCTGATGGGGCTTTGGGAGTTGACGTCTCAACCCAGATTAGAGAAAGCTCACCTAGTAGAAAGTCATGCATTGTCTCTCTCTGTGTGTGTGTGTTTGTGTGTTTGTATAGGCGTGTGCGTTTGGCTGATCTGCATTTTCCATCTTTAACTGCCTTTGCCAAGATTCTGGATTTTGCAAAGTGCTTTCACGTTGTGATGGCCACTGCCAAAAACACCCAGCTCTTGAAGGGTACTCTCCAAGTGAATAGGAGGCTTCACACAAAAGCTGGGTGAGGCATTATGTGGGGTTGAAGAGGGTTACCATGGGGATAAGGAAATGTTCAAACCTGCCCAACGTGGCCCGTTGAAACAGGGCTGCTTCCGTGTGGAAGCCGTTTTCTTCAAGGTCAACTGTGGCTGACTGTATTTTCATCGTTTGGCCCTCATTTTACTGGATTGTTCATTCAGATGCTTCAGAAGCCATTTCATCAAACAAGCCTTGTGCTTTACGTTTAACATAAAAGTAATTTTCTCCGGTTCCTAGTCTAAAATTGAGATTGCATGGAAACAGCCATCATAATCATAGATGTTACAATCTTGTTTTTCAAATCTTCTTATGCGGGCCCTTTAAACCTAAAAATAAACAGTAACTGATTCAGCGAGGATTTCCCCCCTCCCCTTTCTTTCTTTAAGGAAATGTATAGCGGGATGTTATTTCTTCTTTTTTTAGTAGCTGCTCTACAGTATATAATGAAATCATAAACTGAAAATTATAGCTTCATTCTAGGGAGTAAGAAGACTTATTCCAACAGATGGCATCAAAACACCGGTCTGAACTATATGATTGCTGATTGTTAATTACTTCTGTAAAACAATCCTTTTAAACAAAGTAATGCATTTTATCACACAGATTATAGTTCTAAACATTTGGGCATTTCAATGTATGTTAACATTTTCTCCTTCAGAATAAGATTCTGCATTTGCATAATTATCAAATTAAAGAAGACTAACTGAATTGTTCCCAACAAAACTGAGAATCAAAGAAAATAATGCTTTATCATAGATATAAGGAATCATAGCATGTATTTATGTCTGGTTATATCTGTGTTTGCATCTCTCTCTCTCTCTCTCTACATATACATATACATATACATATACATATACATATACATATACATATACATATACATATACATATACATATACATGCCCAGAGAGAGAGAAAGTCAGAGAAAAAGAGAGAAAAGAGAAAATGATTATTAAATTCATGTTTGATTTGTTAAATTATAAGTCTTTTGCCTCAAGCTATCAAGATACGAAATGTTAATCTAATGTGATACTACATTACCTGTTAGAAGTTTGCTTTAAAGATTGTAAACTTTAACAAAGATCTAAATCTACCTAACATGTAAACCATTTCAGAATTAGGGTTAGTGTGTTATCTGAATTTGGGCCACTGCTGAGACTGGTTTTAAAGCACTTACCTTTGATGTACGCAGTTTGAAAATTAAAAGC
Organism: Pituophis catenifer annectens; assembly: GCF_029215685.1. Lineage (NCBI taxonomy): Eukaryota > Metazoa > Chordata > Lepidosauria > Squamata > Colubridae > Pituophis > Pituophis catenifer. The sequence goes on along the minus strand of NW_027256886.1, from coordinate 8,739,274 downwards.
GCCTAACGTGATGAATAATATTTATTCCAAATGATTACAACACTGAATTTTAAAAGCCTATGTTAGTTATCATTTGTTTCGAACAGCATCAGATAAATCACAAATATACCTTTAAAATATAGGCTTTAGTCTATGTTTATTATCCTGATGTTAGGGCTTTTTTCTGTGTCTTTTAAAAATACATTATGCTACATGGTATAATGGTTTTGGAAGATAGAAGAACTTTTAAATATGTTTGCAAGTTTAGCAGATAGGAATCTTGGCAAAAAAAAAAGAGGAAGACTTGAATTCTTGATGTGTGATAAATGATTTCTCTGAAACACAGTTATAAGATGCAAGTATAATTATCCAGAATTCAAATAATAAAGCAACAATAAAATCTAAAACTTTGAATACAAAACTAACCTGGTTTTTTTTTAAAAAAGAAAAAATGTTTCAGGACCTAAATTTCCATTTCAGAATCCCAAGAAGTAGAGTTCTATAGGAGTATGGTCCAGCTTTCATTTTAGATATATATTTAGAGGCCTAGTGAGCAATTCAAAAAAATGATTTGCGAGCTTTGCATTATACAAAGTGTCATATAGAAGTAACCTTCAATTGGTGCTTGGTCATGTGAATGTCCCTTCTCCTGTAATTTCAGACACTTAAAGCAGATTTATAACATTATGTGAAAAATCTCCCCCAAAGTATGAAATGAAGATCCGTGGGGAACATGTTAAAAGAGAACATTTTTAAAATGCATTTGAGGCCTCATTAAGGAAAAAAAAAAACCCAAGCATAATTGTGTCACTGGACTAGCAGTAACTTCTGGAAAAACTGCAAGCCACAATGAGTGATTAAGCATTTCTAAAATTCGGAAGGTTTTTTTTTTTTTGTAAAAATAACACGGTTTGATTTCGGAAATTGTCCCCCACTTGGGAGGCATGCCACCCCGTAAGGCATGGAAAATGAAGAAATGTTTATCGGCTGCAAAATTAGGGGAAATCTGATGGCAGCTCCAATTTTTCCTGCACTGGGTGATCAACACGGTACATAGTGGTATCTTGTCTCTCTTTGTCTAGCAAAAAATATATGTTTTGCTCCGAACATTTTTAGGATGGACTGAGGATCCCTCCTCCCAGCTGCAGACATGGGGTGTACATTTGTGGGGGTTTTTTGTTAGTATTTGCTTTGGTTCAATATTCTTTGCAGGCCACTTCCAGGCTGGTCAAGGCAAACGTAAATACCAGATGCTGGTAATTTTCTTTGTCCTATCTATCCAATCCTAGAATTCAGCGCACACAGGAAGCGTTGACCTTTGTATCTTTGGCAAAGTGTAGCTGAAAAGCTACACAACAGCCATCATCTTGCAGTCTTCCTTTTCCACCTCCATGCTCTCCTGCTGTTTGGTGCAATGACTGCTGCTTAAGATAGAAAGAAAACCCAACTGATATATTTATTTTTCCCCCATCTTTACCTCATCAGGAAGACATACGGGAAGGATGCAGCCTTGGGCAGCTATAGAGGTAGACCTCAACCTGTATAGACCTTGGACCACAATTTCCGTCGCTAAGCGAGGTGGTCTTTAAATGAATAGCATCTGATTTTATAATCTTTTTGGCCACAGCTGTTAAGCAAAACACTGCAGTTGTTAAATGAATCATACATTTAAGTCGTTAAGCAAATCTGGTTCCCCCCCTTTGACTTTGCTTGCGGAAACTGGCTGGGAAGGTCCCAAATGGCGATCAGGGTGCTGTAAATTGTCAAGTTGCCAAGCACCCAAATCTTGATCATATGACTGTGGGGATGCTGCAAGTGCTGTTGTAATGTTGGACATCGCTAAACGAATGGTTGTAAGTCAAGGACTACCTGTACCTATGCTATAGTGCAGTGATGGCGAACCTTTTTAGCACCAAGTGCCCAAACTGGAACATGCGTGCGGATGATTGAACCATGGAAACTCGCAGACCAACTGACCGGTGCGCATGCACGTGCAGGCCACCTGCTCTTCTAGTTGTCAGCGCCTCAGCGCTGGCATAGAGAGGAGAGAGATAATTTCTGAACTTTTGCCTGCTAAATCCCTTTGAAGTCGGGTTGTCATGGAAATGAGGAGGGGGGAGACATTCCTGGGAAATGACGTGACAAGAAGTCTGGAGAATGACTTGGAAGATAGCCAATGAGAAGCAGAGAATTGGGGATCAGAAAGGGAGGGATTGGGGGGCAAAAGGTCAGTCTTGTCCGCATCGAGTCATGATCCGGTGGCTGTGCTCAATTAAAGAAAAGATTTCCTTAAAGATTGGCAGTTTGGAAATTCATTTATTTTGAGATAGCATCGAAGTCTGATTCTGGTGCGTACATGCACACCGGCCAGCTGGTCTTCAGGTTTTCGGGGCTCTGGCAAGTACAAAGATCAGCTAGCCGGCACACATGCACGCCAGAAACCAGAAGCGCAGGTGGCGATGGCAGATGTGCCCACAGAGAGGGCTCTGTGTGCCACCACCTATGCATGCCATAGGTTCGCCATCACGACGATAGTGTCTGCCTTGGGACTTTGGGGTGGGTTCTTTGTCTGAATTCAGAAATGCTCCTCAGCCAGAGGAGAACATCTGTTTGGTCTGTGGAAAGATTAACTCCTCTGTTTGAATAGAGTCAGGCAACTGACTTGGCCCAAATTTCCAACCCCATGTATTGAGAAGAGCTACCTATTGACCAATTTTCTTTGTTCTATCCAATTCCAAAATTCAGCATGCAAGGGAGATGTTGACCTTTGTATCTCTGGCAAAGTGTAGCTGAAAAGCTTCCAACAGCCATCATCTTGGAGTCTTCCTTTTCCACCTCCACGCTCCCCCTCATTGACCAAGGGATAATGGTTTTTTTGTTTTTGTTTTTTAATTTGATTTATATGCCGCCCTTCTCCGGAGACTCAGGGCGGCTTACAGTGCGTTAAGCAATAGCCTTCATCCTTTTGTATATTTTTATACAAAGTCAGCTTATTGCCCCCACAAACTGGATCCTCAATTTACCTACCTTAGAAAGGATGGAAGGCTGAGTCAACCTTTTTTTTTTTTTTAAATTTGATTTATATGCTGCCCTTCTCTGGAGACTCAGGGCGGCTTACAGTGCGTTAAGCAATAGCCTTCATCCTTTTGTATATTTTTATACAAAGTCAGCTTATTGCCCCCACAAACTGGGTCCTCATTTAACCTACCTTAGAAAGGATGGAAGGCTGAGTCAACCTTGAGCCTGGTAAGATTCGAACCTGCAGTAATTGCAGGCAGCTGTGTTAATAACAGGGTGCTTTAGACCACTGTACTACCAAGGCTCTTCAACTTTGAGCCTGGCGAGATTCGATCTTACTTTAATTGCAGACAGCTGGTGTTAAATTACAGTGCTTAGTCTGTTGAGCTATCCAGGTTGCCATAGAAGATCTACCGAGTTTCATGTTTTGATATTTTAGATCTTTTTCCCCATTATTGTTATTTATTCATTTTGTGTTAATGTCCCACCCCCCCCACCCCCCCAAAAAGAGAAGAAAATTAAATGAATATCCCCTTCTCCCCAAATACATGCAGCAAAAAAGACGAAAACTTACTATATTTAGGTCTCTTTCCTGGATGTCACATTTGAAAAATGAAAATAATTAATCCTTTTTTAAAAAAACTAAAAATATATGAAGGAAAACAAAACCCTGTAAAATTAGACCACGAGGAAAAAAGTAAAGATGTTTAGGTTGCTTATAATGTGTACTGATTTCTATTCAGTAATATTGTTACATTTTAATTTTTTTAATTAAGTTAAATTTCAAACAGTTAAACAAGCACGTGCATGTGTTTCTACACACAAACACATAGACACGCAGAATTTGCAGTTGTTAAATTGTTTGACCAATCCTACAGTCTCATCTGGACAGCTCTACCCAGTCACATCAATTAAAAAAAACCAATATATTGCTGTGTTGCAGCTGTGCTAATGAAGCCTTACTACCAATAAGCTGTACATATATATGATTGGCGATACAAAAAAAATGGACATATTTACTTATTAAATTTATATGCTGCCCAGTTTGTAGGTGGCTTAATTCAAGGTAAAAACAACATAAAACATTAAAATATTAAGAACATAAATATGAACATTACAATTAACATTAAATATAATACACATAAACATTAAATATATACTAAACATATACCCACTCTCTTGCTTAACTGGTAGAAAATAAAAGAGAAACATAAAATGAAATTCATGCTAAGTGTCCGTGGAGACACGTAGAAGTTGTGAGAAGTTAGAGCCTTAGTTTGCTCATCTGTTACCGTTGTACTTTTCTGGCTTCTGTGTGTGGTTGTTTCTGTGCAATCCTCTTTATTTTGGTTTAGATAGGTTGTCTGAATTTTGAGCAGGATGCACTTGCCTGGGAGTGTAGTGCATCGGAAAGTCTTTCTAAACTTCATCAATTTGCCTTCTTTAAAATAAGACAATATTCACAGCTCAGGGTTGAACTGTGGGTAACATCATCAGTGCTTGAAGTGAGTGGGGTTTGTTCTAGCAAGGATGACATTACATAGTTTGGTAATGAGACATCTGCAAGAAAACCACCAAGCTCAGAGAGCAACAAGGACCCCTCGTGTATTTGTTGTGTTTTGTTGGCATTTTCCCTCCCATGGCAACCATTGTGTGATAATGTCCATGGCATTCTTTCAAAATTGGAAAGATGTCTGCTAGTCTCGCTAGGTTGCAGACCAATTTGGGGGGGTCAAATCTATATTTTTCTTTTTCAGGACGGGGCAGTGCTGCCCTAGAAGAACAATAAATGAAACAAAATATTAAAAGAGCAGCACATTTTATTGTTCTTATCAAAGAGAGAGGATCCTTTAAAGTTACACTGCTCTCCGGATTTTGGCTCTCTCTTCCTACGCAACTCGTCCAGGTTCACAATCTAAACTTTATAATGAAGCATGCATCTCATGAAAAATAACATGCATTTCTGCAGACAATGCAGCAATGTTTTGTTCCTGATCCAGGGGCTTCCTCCAAAAATAAAAAATCAAGATGTAATTATGACTGTATAATCATAGCCTGTTCCCGGTTGCAATCATTCCTAGTTTGCGAGGCTATACTCATGTCACTCATGCTCTGGTCAGCTCTCGAATGACTGCAGCAATGGTATGTGAGAATGACCTTGGGAGATAGGGGGGAAGAGATGCTGCCTAGGGAACAATCAGATAAGGGGGGAGATGACCCGCAATTGTGTAATGGACAGAGAAAGAAATTCCAAAAGGATCCTCCTTCACTTAAGGTAAAGGTTCCCCTTACACATTTGTGCTAGTCGTTCCTGACTCTAGGGGGCGGTGCTTATCTCCATTTCAAAGCCGAAGGGCCACGCTGTCTGAAGACGTCTCCATGGTCATATGGCCAGCATGACTAAACGCCAAAGGCGCACGGAACGCTGTTACCTTCCCACCAAAAGTGGTCCCTATTTTCCTACTTGCATTTTTTACGTGCTTTCGAACTGCTAGGTTGGCAGAAGCTGGGACAAGTAACAGGAGCTCACCCCATTACGTGGCACTAGGGATTCAAACTGCTGAACTGCCAACCTTTCGATCGACAAGCTCAGCATCTTAGCCGCTGAGCCAGCGCGTCCCCTCTCCATCACTTATCAGACTGTAAAAACAGACAGTGGAAGATTTGTATTTTCAGACTTGCAAGATTCTGTTAATGTAGTCTTACAGTAAAGTAAAATAAACTCATCTGGTGGTGGTTCTTATCTGGACTACCTTGGAAGGCTGGCAGCTACCCTTGAAGACTATCCAGAAGTTGGTGCAAAATATAAGCAATCACTCTATGTGGGTCCCTAGAATAATGCATTTTATACCTCTGCTCTGTGGGTTGCATTGGTTGCTAGTATGCTTCCAGGTCCAGTCTAAGCTGCTGGTTCTGATTTATAAAGCCCTTCATAGCACAGGACTGGATTATCTGAGGGAACTGCCTTTGCCTGATCTCATTTAGTTCGGCAAAAGAGATGTGCTGTGTGGGTCCCATCTGTGAAAGAGTTTCATTTCAGGGGACAACAGGAGACCTGCCTTTTCTGCCATGGCATCTACCTTGTGGAACAACGTTTCCATCCCAGGTGAGATTGTCCCATCCTTGACATCCTTCTGGAAGTCCCTTAAAACATGGGTCTCTCAGCTGGGCTGGGAATCTCAAGGAAATCCCCATTTGATGACAAGGCTGCATTGTTGTAAGGGATGTGGTGGCTCAGTGGCTAAGACACTGAACTTGTTGATCGAAAGGTCGGCAGTTCAGCAGTTTGAATTCCTAGTGCCCTGTAATGGGGTGAGCTCCCGTTACTTGTCCCAGTTTCTACCAACCTAGCAGTTCGAAAGCACGTAAAAAATGCAAGTAGAAAAATAGGGACCACCTTTGGTGGGAAGGTAACAGCGTTCCGTGCGCCTTTGGCGTTTAGTCATGCTGGCCACATGACCACGGAGACGTCTTCGAACAGTGCTGGCTCTTCAGCTCTGAAACGGAGATGAGCACCGCCCCCTAGAGTCAGGAACAACTAGCACATATGTGCGAGGGGAACCTTTACCTTTACCTTTACCTGCATTGTTTATAACATCATTTTTCTCCATTATCTTGATATTAATAATAATGTTGATGTCTTTTAATTGTATTTTTAAACATTTGGATATTTATGACCGCTTTTATATTGTAAGGCGCTTAGGGTCACTTTATGGTGAAACGGGCAGCTATATAAATGTCCATCAATCAATCAGTCAGTCAATCAATCAAAGCAATGTCTTACTGGGCTTCTGTCATGCGTTTGCAGCTGCCATGTTGACTTTGTTTGATCTCCTGTGGAAACTCTCTGCTCATCTGAAGTTTCCTTCAGTTATCTCAAGCTTATCTGAACAATGCAACTCAGATCCCACCCTCTAAAAATAATGTCATGTTGTAAGCTCACTAGAACTTACTATTAATAGACCGGAATCTTGAATCTAGGCTGGTGACAATTTTTCATATTATTTCTTTCCATCTACTTATTGTGTAAGCCATTACATGTTCTTCTTAACCATTGCTTCAGGTCTTGTGCAAAAAGAGGCTAAGGTTACATCTTCTGTAGGAGGAACTTTTTGGAAGTAATGCCATCTTTATGGAAAGTCATTAGAGCTATTTTAGGCACCAGGTCAGTATCAGGCTTATTCAGTAATGTCTTTGCTCTGTACAGATATTCTATATGAATCATACGGTATTTGGGGTTTCCTGAATGAATGGAGTATTTGTAGAAGGGTAAGAAAGGGACGTGGTGGCTCAGTGGCTAATATGCTGAGCTTGCCGATCAGAAAGTCGGCAGTTCAGCGGTTCGAATCCCTAGCACCGCGTAGCGGAGTGAGCTCCCATTACTTGTTCCAGCTTCTGCCAACCTAGCAGTTCGAAAGCACGTAAAAAATGCCAGTAGAAAAAATAGGGACCACCTTTGGTGGGAAGGTAACAGCGTTCCGTGTGCCTTTGGCATTTAGTCATGCCGGTCACATGACCACGGAGATGTCTTCAGACAGCGTTGGCTCTTCCGCTTAGAAACGGAGATGAGCACCGCCCCCTAGAGTCAGGAACAACTAGCACATATATGCGGGGGAACGCATATATTGCGTTTAAGAAAGACAATATTGACTGAAATATGCAAGGACAGTTACCTGCAGTAGGCAAAATGAACTTAAGCGTTTAAGTCCAGAGCTGTGAGTTAACATTCAGAAACATCTTAGGCAGACATCTCCCTAATACACTGAATATAAGAAGGAGAGGAGCTACAGCACAATCAGATTTGCAGGCTCCTGTTATGACAGCCAGTCTCAGTAAAAGTCGTTTTAGCTACCCTGTAGAGTTGATTTCCTGGTCTGATCTGCCTAGTGGGGCTAACAGTATCACAGTTTTCTTCACACTGCATCACATGTGTTAGGAACACAGTTCCTAAAATGCTCAGTACATTCTAGAGGTTGTTAATTTGCAACGCAGACTTGCTCGCTGTGTCCCTTGGGCTAAAAGAAAATGATTTCACCAAGTTTCTGTTTGCACTGCAACTCAAACACGAATGTAAGCTTCTGAGTGATCAGAATCTATTTTAGCAGGTGTCCGAACTGAATAAAAAAAAATATATTTGTGTTCAAATATGAATAGAATTCCATGCACACCTCCTTATTTAACCCAGAGAAACTAAAAATTTTAGCAGATGATCCAGGGGCAACAAGATTTTACAAATGTTCAAGAGATGGAGAACTTGAATATAGATTTAATTTAGGACTGGTTTTATTTTTTAGAATTTTTTTTTTAGCTTATTCAAAGGATGGTTAAAATATAAAATGTCAACATATTTAAAAAAGGACAACAGAACAAAAAGTATTTTATAATTATCTGTTAGGCTACATTTCTTCTTTGGAGCGGGCTATTTTTTTTTTAGACCTTTTTCAATTGATTAATTTTCTGTTTCTTTCTGTCGTTATTTTGTAATCAATTTATTTTTTGATTTTTAAAAGTTGAATTAAAAACTCCTAAGATTAAAATTAAAATAAATATCAGAAAATCCTTTTAAAATTTGAGACAAGCCTCTCTTCAGTTTCTCTTAATGAGGTTACTAAAGGTTTACCCAACTTCTAATACGTGACAATAATGAATATTATTTAGAGTTAGATTTAAAAAAACAACAACAATTAAATGCATTTCTTTTAAGATCCGTAACGATTTCAAAATAGCTCTACTGTACACCTAATGTCTATGAGCATGTTTTGTTTATATGGTATGAAAGTCTACAAGTTTAGCTTTATTTAGCTGAAATGCCCCTGCTAAAGGCTCAACTGGCAATAATAGGGTTAATTGTCGTGTATGTTGGGGGGGGGGGGTTTCCAGTTGACAGTAAATCAGTAATAAATATGCAACAATTCAGCTCCACTTGCTGTCTCCAACATGCAAATGTGACTATCTTATATAATCCAATTATAAAAAGTCAGGGGCGCTCTGTATGGCTGGATCTAAGGTTAGCATTTTTTATTGTGTGCATTAAAAAAACACACCCTTGTTTACTTTTTCTAAAAGCTATTTTTACGCACCTGCTTTTAAAAAACAGAATTTGCAGTTGCCTTCACATTTTAATACATTCCCCCTCTCCGTTTATTTTCTTATCTCTATAGAGCTATAACAGTCCATCTTAAAAACATATACCAGTCAAGTTACACAATCAAATAACATTAGCAGTGTTGTCACCCAAAGGGCAATTTTAAAGCACTAAACATTTTAAATACATTTTGGAACATGTTTGGGGTAACAGGCGCTGTAAAAAGTCAGTAAAAATGACGAAGGTATTCATTAGCCGGAACGAGGAGAATGCGAATTGGGACTGGGTATTCAAATTATTTTATGACAAGTGAAAAGGACAGTTGTTGTCAAAACACTTTTTAAAAGCAAAACAATTACGTAATTAGGAACGGGCCAAGAAAAGCGGGATTTGTTTTCCTTTCTCCTTGCCCAAACCACGCTTCGCACAAATACATTGGAAAGATCTGTTGTGTCAGAATTTGGCTTCTTTTTCTGGCAGCAATTAAAGATATGTGCTAATGTACATTGTGGGTGATCTGTCATTGTCCATTTCCTATAGCAAAGGTTAAAGTCTACCTCCCACCAAGATCATTTTGCCAAGCATGGCAGCATTGGGGGCTGAAATTGCATATTTGATTACCTCATCAAAAAACACTAATCCTGATGAGGTCTTCCTTCAGAGGAGGCCCATTGTTCGTAATAACTCAGTGGTTAGGCTGCTCTCAGATCTGAATTTGGGATATATATTCTCCTGGACTAGTCAAGCAGAAATGATAAGTCCTAATGGAATTGCAGCTCAGAAGTTCAGGGATGTACCATAAAGTGCTAAACCATGTGAAGGGAAGGGGGAAAAAAAATAAAATAAAAGGAACACCCCCACCCCCACCCCAGCTTAGTGACCTCTTTTCTAGCCAAGCCAAGTGAAATCAGACGCATGCTTTTTCCACACGGATAAAAACGGATCGAGTCGTTCTTGAAAAATCTGTTTTTTATTATTACGTTGCAATCATATATTCATTTGCATTTGTTATGGTCATGGCTTTATCCGAGCTGGTCCTGTCCTTATTTATCTTCTTGGAATGTCACACTAATCTGCAGCCCCCAAAATAGTTACATATCCAGTTTTAAAATCTTCTTTGGTGACTTCTAGATTTTTCTGGAATTCCTCATTCCTGGAATTTCTAGAAATTCTAGCCCTGGCATCTAGAGGGCCTCAGACTGGGGTAATGTGACCTAGATATCATACAAATCCATATATGTGGACTAGATATCATACAAATAATGAAATATGAAATCATAGCTGTGTTATTTCTTGTACAAGAGCCAAACAAAGGGAATCTCCTACTTTTGATACAGCTAAATTCAGTGCGACCTAGTGCGTAAATTATTTTGTGACACGTAGTGCTTTCATTTTGTTTAAATAAATAAACAGGCCTTGGATTTATAAACATACAAGAGTTTCTCCGCAATAAACTGTCTCTAAATTGCCAATGTTTCCATATAACTCATCTGGTGCAAGTGATGATAGGAACAGTAACTTTGCAATCACTTTTATAAAATGTGTTAAGCCGAAAATGAGTTTTCAGATATTATCATGCTGAATTAAGTGAACTCACTGGAAGGGCAGGGCAAGGAGGGGGGGGGGGTGTATTTCCCAATTTAATTTAATAAATAAAATAAGTGAAAAACTGTCTACGATAACTCACCACAGCCAAATCGCTGCAGGACAACTCACCACGTGACAATTCTCCACAGGACAAGAGTTTCACTAATATTGAAGAAATAGTGGAATAGAATCATTAAAGGAAGAATGCCAAAGGAGGGATAAAATGAAATGTGAATGACAAAAATTAAAATATTTTAAAAAATATTTTATGCCCTGGTTACTTCTTGCTTGGATTACTGCAATTCCCTCTACATGGGCCTGCCCCTGAGATGCACCCGGAGACTCCAGCTGATCCAGAATGCAGCTGCACGGGTTGTTATGGGAGCCCCTCGTTACTCCCATATAACACCCCTCCTGCATGAGCTACACTGGTTACCAGTGGTTCTCCGGGTCCGCTTCAAGGTGCTAGTCCTCACCTATAAGGCCCTTCATGACTTAGGTCCGGGATATTTGCATGACCTTCTCCTGCCTGCCTCTCACCGTCCTGTTCGCTCACATAGGGCCACTCTCCTCAGGGTTCCGACGGCGAGCCAATGTCACCTTGCTGTGCCCAGGGGTAGGGCGTTCTCTGTGGGTGCTCCCACCCTCTGGAATGAATTACCTATTGAGTTCCGGACGACTCCTGATTTCTGCTCCTGCCGTCAGGACTTGAAGACTTGGCTTTTCAAACAAATAGGCTGAGACTGATTCCGGGCTTTATTATTTACTACTAATTAATTATTTGGATTAAATTATGATTTTATTGTACTTGTTTCTTAATTTGTGTTTGCCACCCTGAGTCCTTCGGGAGAATGGCGGCATATAAATACATGTAATAAATAAATAAATAAATAAATAAATAAATAAATAAATAAACTGAATTGTTGAATTTTCCCGCAGTGAGTTGGCTGTGATGAGTTGGCCATTGTGAGTTGACTGTGGCGAGTTGTCCCATTCCGTCCTCAACTGCTCCTTTGATTGGCTAGGTCTGATTGTAATACAGAGAGGAATCTCTCTCTCTTCTCTCTTCTCTCTCTCTCTCTCTCCTTCTTCCCCATCTACAAATGCAAGAATGGATGTATTTATGAGTTTTAAAGCATAGATGCGTGAACGGAAGTTTCAATGAGTTTTCAAGTGTGTGTCGGTACATCAGCTCTTGGACCAAAAAGGATGATTCATCCTTTATTTATGGATGCTAATAGAAACTAAATGACTAATATAGGTTGTATCATATGGTGTAATATCTTGTGTGGGCCAGGGCTTTATTTTCAAGACTGGCAGGTAGGAATATTATTGTTACAATCCATAATATAAACATTTGGAATAGTAGCAAAGCCCATTGTGCTTTATAAGTGGCATTTAGATGTCCTTGCCAAAAGATTATACAAATGAAGAGTTGCATTCTATAGGAGAAGGACAGGGCCTGGGGGCAGAGTCAAGAGATGACTCAGCCTGGAGTGGTTACCTTCCCACAAGCAGTCTAAGTCCCACCCCTCTTGAATTCCATTAACTCTTTATCTAGCACCAATTTAATGCTGATCATTAGTTGACTAGATGCTTGTGTATAGCTTTAGTAATAAATTATATTAACTGGAACTTAAGGTGTAATTTAATTTATTGCATCTCCTTCTTATCCCCCCCTTTTTTTTTGATAGCTCAAGTTGATTCACATTAAGGTCTCCCTTCTTTTTATTCCCTCCACAACGATAAGTCAAAATAGAATTATCAATCCTCTTTCTTAATAAGTTTGATAAATATAAAAGCTCCATGAGTTTGTTTGTATTCCTGGCCAGTACTAAAATGGTTCATTATCTTCTTTTGTTTATATCCCAGACTCGTCTAGAGTCAGGATTTTTTTGGGACACTCATTCAAACACTAACCAAGCCACAACTTTGACTTTTTCAAGATCAACAAGGTTGCCTGAAAAAAATTTAGAGAAAAACAGTGATTGGAAAGTATGCACTTCAAACCTTTGAATAATGCTACCACCTGGTCATGGACTCTTGGAAAAATATTCGTTAGTTTAGAACAGGAGTGTTCAACCTTGGCAGCTTTAAGACTTGTGGACTGCCTGCAGGGGTGGGTTCTACTTACCTTTACTACCGGTTCGCAGCGGGGCCACACGCTCTTCTGCGCATGCGCAGAAGCGTTTTAATGACGTCGGGGTCGGTGGGCGGAGCCTCCCACCAGTTTTACTACCAGTTCTATAGAACCGGTGCGAATCGGGGGTAAGCCATCACTGACTGGCTGACTGGGGAATTCTGGGAGTTGAAGTCCATAAATATTAAAGTTATCAAGGTTGGACATCCCAGGTATAGAATGTAACTCTTCAGGGAAACATGATTGAAAGATTGATTCCCAGACACTTCCAAGTAACTCTCTGAAGGACCATTTACAGAATAATGGAGTTAGAAGGGACCTTGGAGCTCTTCTAGTCCAACCCACTGCTTAAGCAGGAGAAAATTCTCTCTAGTAAAAGAAGTGATACAAACATTATTAAAATAGCCTAAATAATGCAAGAGGAAGGAAAATCAGGGAAGGTCATCTGCACTACCAATCAAGACAGTCTTGTGAGTTTGACCAAGCTGAAAATAATTCCATTATACCAGAAGCCATTATAAAAGCTCAATACAGTATTGTACAGTACAGTACAATACAGTATTTATTGTAAATATAACTCTTTGATTCCTTTATTTTTTTTCAAGGGATAGGAGCTACTCATGAGCCCAGTTACTTTTGTTTTGATTTTTGTTTTTCTTGGCAGCTCCTCTCATTTCATTGATCTCAAGAAGAGATCAAGGCAGTGGTGAAATCCAAATTTTTTTACTACCGGTGCTGTGGGTATGGTGTGGCTTAGCGGGTGTGGCTTGGTAGGCGTGGCAGGGGAAGGATACTGCAAAATCTCCATTCCCACCCTACTCCTGTAGGAAGGATATTGCAAAATCTCCATTCCCACCCCACTCTGGGGCCATCCAGAGGTGACATTTGCCAGTTCTCTGAACTACTCAAAATTTCCGCTACCGGTTCTCCAGAAAATGTCAGAACCTGCTAGATTGCACCCCTGGATCAAGGGGAATATATACAAATTGGATTTGCTACAGCCTTGTTTTTTTGCCCACTCAAATTGTGCATACCATGTTGGGGCGAAATGCTCATTTCTCTTGATAGCCTCTTTAGAAAAGAGGGGCCATTTTAGGAAGTTAAAAAAAGGCAAGATGGTGCCGATGACTATTCAGTCACAGCTACCATCTCCATCTCTTTGATCCTGGCCCTGTTGGGAAAAGTTATGTTTTACTATAAAAGCCTTTACTATAACTTGCTTCATTTATGTCACAAAACCTTCTGTGTTTATTTAGAAGCAAGCTCTGTGATCTAAGATGTTATGTAATTAAAACATTAAACATTTCTGCTGATTTTTTACCAATTTTGAGAACCTTTTTTGCCAACTTGAAAATGTGAAGTTTAAGCAAAAGTTGGATGCTCTTCTACTACGATACTAGACGACTCATGGATTTATTTTTCTCCTTAACACAGTCCTTACAGCAGTATCTTGATAGAAAAATTAGAAAAATTAGGTATACTGAGGAGAAAGCTTTAGAACATTTGCAGTACCCATCATTGTCTCTTTGTACATTTAGCACCATTAATATTGTTACCCAAAATATAAACGCGAAAGCTTCATTTTGTCGCCTTTAATTCTATAGATGGCATGTATTTGCTATGCAAGTTTCCTTTAAAACATTTTTCTTTCCCCGCTAAAATCCATTTCTACGGAGTTGCTAGAATACATCCAGGTCCAAACTTGGATTTTTTTTTTTAATTTTTAAAAAACTCACTTGCTGAGAGGTTTCCTTTATTTTTATTCTAAAACCGCTTTTGTGGACAGTGTTGTAAGCATTGTGGTGATTAGATATTTAGTCAACAAGTAGCAAACACTTCAGAAACCACTTAAAATATGTAACACAGGAAGGTTTGCTGGTTTTACTATAATTGAATATAAGTGGTGAGAGATTATTTTTTAAAAAAGAAACTGTTCCACGTCTAGCTTAATAGTATGTTACTTTTTTTTTTACTATTACTTTATGTCAAATATGCATTATGTTATGTAGTTCCCCAGATCTTGATTTGCTCAATAAAAAAGAAACTTTAGCCTAAATTTTAAGCCATAACATGCTCAAAATCCTCAATATTTTTCATTCTTCAGTTGAAACAAAAACACGACGTCTTAATCAAACACTGATCTGAGTAGAGTGATTTCAGTAGACACGGAAATAACTGTTTCTTTATGGTGTAATTTGAATGCTCTTCAGAATGCCTATAAAATGCAAAAATATTCTTCTTTTTATAATTTGTTGGGAAGAATTGAGAGAGGGGGTTGGGGGGGGCATGGTTTCCTAATAGTGTGTGAATCAGCCAGCTTTAACAGATATTTTTCTGTCATGTACAGCCTGAAGGCTTATGCCTATCTGAGCTTTATTTGACAATTACCACTTGCCAGCATAATTAAATGATAATTTATAAATACAGCAAGAGCATTATGTAGGAGAGCAAATAGGAGCTTATCAGAGCTCTGAATAAACTCAATGTGCCTCACTCACAATTTTCATCTCTTATCAGGGTTGTTAACTGCACCCTCCCCCCCCTTTTTTTTTTGGTTTGATAACTTATAGGCTGACTGCCTCAAGCTGCCTATGGTACTCCCTTCCCTCCCGTATTCCTTGCATAAATACCTTCTAGCACCTAATGCAAGCTTGCAATCAATAAACAGGAAGGACCACTTTTATGCTGCCTTATCCGATGGGATGCAATTTTATGCCTAGCCATGAAAGTGAAATTTATACAATTGTTTTGGAGCTAAAGGTTATTTCCTCTGAAATGTAAGAAGTGCCCTTTTTACGAGAGTGTTTATGAAATCTTGTGTGTGTGTGTGTGTGTGTGTGTGTGTGAGAGAGAGAGAGAGAGAGAGAGAGAGGGAGAGAAAGAGAGAGAGAGAAATTTTCAAAAGAACAATGGATTTAAAGGTTTAGATAGGGAAGTGAGTACTCAGTTTTTCTATTCACAGAGAAAATGTTTCATTCATACATTTTAAAAATTTCAGTGTTTAATCATAATACTCAGCAGACACTGTTTGCATGCTGAATGCTATAAATTATCAAGGGGAGAATTCTAGAGGGCTTCTGTCTTTTGTCCTGCCAACTTTTCTTTTTTAGGCCCTTGAATGTGTGTGTGTGTTGTGTTTGTGTGTGTGTGTGTGTGTGTGTGTGTGTGTGTGTGTTCAGAAAAAGACTGACAACTGTAATTTTGTGGTGTGCAAAATTAATAGATTAATAGATTAAGCCAATGAACAAGGGAGGCTTAGGAATCTTGTATTTCAATGGAAACAAACTGAGAAAGAAAGAATGAAAGAGAGAGAGAGAGGGAGAGAGGGAGGGAAGGAGAGAAGGAAGGGAAGAAAGAAAGAGAAAGAAAAAAAAGAAAGAAAGATGAATCTGAGGGAGGGAAGAAGGAAGGAAGAAAGAAGAAGGAAGCAAGGAAAAAAAGGAGAAGGGAGGGAAAGAAAGAAGAAAGCCAGCCAGCCATGTATTGACAAAAATAAATCTACCAGAAAATGAAATAGGGTAAGGGAAAATAAAACATATTAATAGGCCACAATGATAGAATATCTATGATATTAAATATTTGTAGAAACTTCACTCTATGGGCATCTGATGGAGCAATATAAAGAATATAAAGTAATTAGTAATATATATATAAAGTAATTAATATAGACACGTGATAAATATGAATATTTGAGGAAATAATCATCCTGTACTTTGAAACTCTTAGTTTTTCAAGCTGGAAAAAATGTATAATTTAATTTTTCTGATTAAATTATTAAGGACTAAAAGAAAAGAAACATTAAAGAGTTCAAAAGTTTTAAGATGACCTGTTCCTCAAAATTACTCATATTTATTTCTTGTCCATACTAATTATTTTTCAAGTCTTCATTTAACACTCCCTCAAAAATGATATTTTATACTTGTATATTTAAAAAATATAGTGCTATAGCCTTCCACTTTTTTAAAGGGGAAAAAAAAAACCAGACCACTTTTTGCAGGAGGAAATAATTTGAAAGGGATAGATTAGTTTTCACCTTTTGAAACACAGGGCTTTTTGTAATCTTCAAACATTATTGAGGATAATGGAAGCCACCATCCTGATTCTCAAACGTAGCACTTCCATTAAAATTTCCTGCTACCTCTTATTTTTTATATTAAAATACAAAGCTTAAAAGGTATTATCTTACTAAAAGGGGGGGTTTTGACAATTGTACAGATGATTTGATTGAATAAAGGAAATAGCCGTACAGGCCTTTTAAGATCAAGAGTGTATTGATAGAAAGCTATCATTAGAAACAATTAATGCTCTCCAAGGAAAGAAATTGATTATGGACAGAGATGGGCCCTAAGGAGAAGATCTGCCTTAATGCTTCAGGCCTTAAGGATTAGACGGTTTGTTCACAGCATCTGCAATTTTAACCCCTTTTTAGAACATGGATTTTTGCAAAGAATGGATCTCTTGCTGGTGAATGGATGGCACAGGGTTTCTGTTACTTTACTTTGTGCACATTGTTAAACTAGGTAAAATAGTAGTTTTACAAGCCGGCAACACCGTACAGCACCCGCAGATTGTCCAAATATTGTATTAGTAATGGGATATGATGATTTGCAGTAAATTATGGCATCGGTGTATTATACTCCACATTTAAAAAGAAACCCGTGATAGCTATTTTAGTGCTTTTCTTTCCACAAGGCTTCATGGAGCTGGATTGAGGGCAAATGAGACAAGAAGTGAAGCTAATGTGGTGAAAACAATCCCCATTTCTGGAGAATTTGTAGTACTGGAGAGGATAAAGCTAGTGTTAGGCTTTTCCCCTGGCATTAGTGTGCTGAACTAAGCTTGAATGAACAAATGAAGGAATAGTTTTTTTTCCCTGATACTTCCTCCTGTTTTGCTCAGTTTTGCTTTAAGACATCTCACATTAAATCAGATTCGAATCTGTCGTTTAAAAAAAGAGTAAGAAAGGATTATCCTTGAAAGCGCCTGTGTGATTTTAACTTTAACAATGGGGGAAAGGGTTAAGGATGGTGTTCCATCACAATGCAGAGGTCTTGAACAGATAGCATTCATTCTAATAGGCACGCTCTAGGATAGTCCTTTTAATTTTTGAAAGCTGAGCCTTTGAAAACAGGCAGATGACATTATAGTTTACCCTTACAAAACCTTTCCAGTCCTTGATATCTGGAAGATGAATTCTGAATAAGGGCATAAACCTAGATAGATGTATACCAAGTCTCGCCCTCTGTGTGTCTGTCTGTCTGTCTGTCTGTGTGTTTGTATGTATGTACGTATATTTAATCATCTTCCCATCTCACCCAATGAGTCTGGGTGGCTTACAATACATCTATCTCTACCACCTCTATCTATATATCATTCTATATCTTTATTTACATAGGAAGAACCTGGCTAAAGAGAAATACACATAAAGGCCTACGAAAAGAAAAAACAAATACTATACCTTTACAGGGAGGATACATGGGATGAAGGTGTGGCTAACTGATGAGGGCTTATAAGTCCAAAATAGATCTATCTTAGTCTCCTTAGTCTCCCAATGGGCAGCAGGGAGCTTGCTGGCTGCTGGAGAAGAAAAGCCTAGAAACTAGTGGATTGGGATTTCACTGAACTAGGGCTGCATAAAAATCTTGGTTTACGTAGGAAGAACCTGGCTAAAGAGAAATACACATTCTATATCAGTATCTATGTATTTACTGTATATATCTATAGCAATATCTATTCTATATCTGTATCTGTATATACATATACAATATATCGATATAGATATATATCTATATTTATCTATATCTGTCTATGTCTTTGCTTTACTTATATCTATAATCTACTGTATATATCTACATCTATATATCTATGTATACATCTCTCTCTGTGTGTGTAGGTGTGTATGGGTTCTTTAATTATCTGTTGCAAAGATGACACTCATCCTGATAACTGAACAATCACTATTATTGGGGGAAAAAATCTTACATTGAAATAGTTGAGCAGTGCAATCAAATCTTGGAGTGGAATTGGCAGTAGGCAAAATGAAGATTTCTAGTGTTTTTGGAAATCTGGAATTTCTTGAGGCATATATTTAGTCCACAGGCTGTGCCCATTTTCTGGTGTTATTATTTATATTTATGTTTCAATCTTTTAAATGGCGGCCTATCTCAAGAAAGTGCTTCTGTATTGAAAGGTAAGGTATTGTTGTAGATCTTGAGGAGAGCCTTCCTATAGCAAAAGTGAACTTTTGGGCATTGTTATATCTAACAGTGTTTACCAGTGAAAATTAATATGTAAGAAATCTGTAGTGAGGCATTTATTAAGATCTCTCTCTCTCTCTCTCTCTCTCTCTCTCTCTCTCTCTCTCTCTCTCTCTCTCTCTCTCTCTCTTCCCCCCCCTCCCTCCCTCCCTCCCTCCCTCTCTCTGAATTCAATCCTTCGTATTTTAAAAATAATTAAGGGAACTTTGTATAGCACAGTGAGATCATGCAGATATCTTACAGATTTTTTTTAAAGAACAGGGAATAATTTGAAGTTAAGTGCATAAAAATGTGAATAAAAATTAGCATACTTAGGATGCTGAGTTGGGGTACTTGCATAGAATTAAGCTCCTAAATCACATCAGAGAAAACATTCTTATGGTTTAACTGTAATATTCTTCTGGAATTAAATATGAAATCTACCTTACTATTTCTTTTCCTTTGAATGAATTAGCCTGCAATTTAGTAACCATTGTTAGTAAATTTAAAAGCTAAAACAATTATACTGCATTTCTTTCCCTAAGAGAACTATTAATTTACCCACAATCTTTAAAAAAAATATTTTTACAAGACAATTTGCTACATTTTAACTTGTATTTAATCTTCCCCAGTATTGTATTGCAATCCAGAGTCATACACTATCTAATTAATATTTAAATATATATATTTAAAATATGATTTAAAAATGATTTGATTGTATTTATGGTAAGCCTAATTTGTTTTTTCCACTGCATAAATGTATAAGCTACCTAATATCTGGGGGGAGGGGGGGCAGGCTTTGGAAACCTGATGTCAAATTTGCACGACAAGAATGAGAAAATTAAAAATAAGTTATGAGGAAAAACAAAACAAAATCCACTTAACAAGAGACAGAGGAAATGTAGGAAAGAATGATATCAGAGAAGCTAATGGATTTCTGAGCACATCACATTTTGTTATTATTTTTTTATTTCAACATAATAACCAGGGAGAAGGGGGGAGAGAGAGAGAGAGAGAGAGACAGACAGACAGAAAGAGAGAGAAAAACAGGGAGAGAGAGAAAGAAGGAGAATGGGAGGGAGAGGGAGACAGACGGAGGGAAAGAGAGAGAGAAAAAACAGAGAGGGATAGAGAGAGAAAGAGAGAAAACAGGGAGAGAGAGAGAGAAACAGGGAGAGAGAAAAAGAGGGAGAATGGGAGGGAGAGGGAGACAGACAGAGGGAAAGAGAGAAAAACAGGGAGAGAAAAAGAGAGAGAATGGGAGGGGGGAGGGAGACAGAGGGAAAGAGAGAGAGAGAAACAGGGGGAAAACAGAGAGAGGGACAGAGAGAAAGAGAAAAACGGGGAGAGAGAAAGAGAGAGAGAATGGGAGGGAGAGAGAGAGAAACAGAGGGAGAGAGAATGGAAGGGAGAGAGAAAGAGAAACAGAAGGAGAGAGACTGAGACAGAGAGAGGGAGAGAAAGAAATGAGACAGGCTCACACACAGTGAGAAGATACTTCTGGGCATCAAGCAGCTTTCACCTGTATTATTTTTTTCAAGCTGTGAGCTTCCTTTAATTACAAGGTTAAAAAAAAAAAATTCCATCCCCCGTCGCACACACGGCAATTTAAAATTGGTAGCATATGTTGCTGCCTGTATGTATTTAGCACCTGCAGAAGTGAACATAGCAAATGTGACAGGCCTCGGGTAGATCCCCGCGGTACACCAATTGTGAACACTGTCAACAAATGTTACTTTGTTAATTTTTTCTTATTAAAAAAAAAAAAAAAAAGAAGGGGTAGAAACCTAGAATCCAAGAAATTAATTGAGCAGTGCAGGTGCTTGAAGCATCACAACAAGATAATTTAGTGACACAGAAAGACTAAAGATACGCTTTGGAGCGGAAGGAATGGGGTGGTCTGAGAATTTAAGAGGGGTTTTGTAGGATAAGGCAGCAAATCTGGATGTGATCGGTGTATTGGGTGTCTATCTAACTCTACTTGAGTGTGTGTACACATATATATAGGTAAAGGTAAAGGTTCCCCTTGCACATATGTGCTAGTCGTTCCCGACTCTAGGGGGCGGTGCTCATCTCCGTTTCAAAGCCGAAGAGCCAGCGCTGTCCGAAGATGTCTCCATGGCCATGTAGCTGGCATGACTGAACGCCAAAGGTGCATGGAACACTTTGCCTTCCCACCAAAGGTGGTCCCTATTTTTCTACTTGCACTTTTTACGTGCTTTTGAACTGCTAGGTTGGACAAGTAACGGGAGCTTACCCCGTTATGCGGCACTAGGGATTCAAACCGCTAAACTGTCAACCTTTTGATCGACAAGCTCAGCGTCTTAGCCACTGAGCCACTGCGTCCCCAAACATACATATCATGTAAACCTTTTCTGTCCCTTGAGATGAGAAAATTCCAACAATAATGTCTTTTTTTTAAAAAAAATCCTACAACTAGAATGACAATATTTGAGGGGCTGCCACAAAGAAGAGGGGGTCAGCACATTTTCCGAAACACGAAGAAAGCAAGACAAGAAACTAATGGATGTAAACTAATCAAGGAGAGAAGCAACCTAGAACTAAGGAGAAATTTCCTGACAATGAGACCAGTGGAACAGCTTTTCTTTAGAAGTTGTGGGTGTCAAGCTTCGTTGTTATCTCCAAATAAATGAATTTCCAAACGTCCGATCTTTGAGGAAATTTTTCTCTTTATTGAGCATAACGAACTGACCCTGACTCAATGCGCAGTTAGCACTGAACTTTGGCCCCCCAAAACCTCTCTTTCCGGTTCCCAATTCTCTGCGTCTCATTGGCCATCTTCCAAGCCACTCTTGTCATCCCATCTCCGTCAGTTCACAGGAATGTCCCCCCTCCCATCCCATCTCCGTGGAGACAGTTCTTCAGGGGAATTAAGTAGGTGAAAGTTCAAGCCTCTCCTCTCCTTCCTTATGGCAGCTTGGAAGCTGACAGTGGGTGCTCCAACACTGGAAGTTTTAAAGAAGCGATTGGACAGCAATATGTCCAGAATGCTTGAGCAGGAGGTTGGATTTAGAAGATCTCCAAGGTCGCTTCCAACTCTGTTATCTGTTCTGTTATCTAACTCAGTGTTCCTCAAATTTGGTAACTTTAAGTTGAAGTGGACTTCAACTCTTAAAGGTGCCAAGTCTGGGAAACAATGATCTAACTCCATGATGGTGAACCTATGGCACGCGTGCCACAGGTGGCACGCGTAGCCATATCAGTGGGCACGCCAGCTGAGCTCTGGTGTGCATGCGCACGCCGGCCAGCTGATTTTTGGGCCTTCTGGGCCCATCAGAAGTAGGGAAACAGGCTGTTTCCTGCCTCTGGAGGGGCTGGGGTGGGTGGGGACTCCTAGAGAGGCTGGCGACAGCAAAAAAGTCACCTCCTGACCCTCTGGGAGTTGGGAAGTGGGCCGTTTCAGGCCTTTGGAGGGCCTCCGAGGGAGTGAGAAAGGCTGTTTTCGTCCTTCCCAGATAAATAGAGAGGATCTGGAACCAGGTAAGAAAGAAAAACGGGCCTACCAGGCCATCGCGTGCCAGGAGCAGGGGGGGGAAGAGGGGGGGTTGCACGCACATGCGCAGGGTAGGGTGCATAGAATTATCAGTGTGGGCATGCACGCGTGCAACCCTCCCCGATCCACCCCTCTCCTGGCACGCGATGGCAAAAAGGTTAACCATCACTGATCTAACTCATCATAGTCGTTAAGCAAATTATGCAGTCTTTAAACAAAGCATGTTAAGCAAATCCAGCATATCTAGCATGTGTTCTTTGCCATTTCCTGCCAGAGTCACATGACACTCAGATGGACAGCATTTAAATTTAATAAATAAACTAAAATCCTATAACAAATTATGGTCACATATTTAGGAGCTGCCTATCTCCCTTGCAGAGGGACTCTGGATAGTGTAGAAATAAAATTGCACTCTTTAATATGAAAGAGCTTTATTATTAAATGCATGTAGAATTATCATATTGTCTGCATTCAGTTTGGTTTTAAATAAATTTAAGTTTTGCTCTGGCTGGCCTTACTTCTTTTCTTATACATGCACCCATTCCCTGATTGCCATTCAAAGACTCTTTTTGAAGAGAAGATAGGGGCTTGGGCAGATCCTCCAGAGGTATGGCAGCAAAAGATAGTAGAGATGGAAGAAATATTTGGGGTAAATAGGAAAGATGTAGACGGAGACAAAGACCCAAGGGAGGTGTTTGGGAGGCAAGTCAAAAAACGAATAAGAATTGAAATACTAAAGCGGGCAAGAGATGATGGTTAGAAAGGGAATGCTGTTTAATATAGGATTGGCTTCATTGAGAACTAGAATAGAGGCAGAAACAAGATCAAGAGGGAATAGACAGACAGACAGACAGACAGACAGACAGATGCTGGGCTCTTCCTAAATAAATGATGGGCATCCTAATTTTTCAGGCACTTTTGACCTTGTACCTCCATCTTTGGAAAATTTATTTTGAACTAAGTGAGATTTAGTTTTGTCCAAATAATTCAACTGCCAGACCCCAAAGCCATATCACCACCATTTTCAATACCCTCTCCTCATTGTCCTTTCCTCAAGGAGCAATCCACATTTTTCCTTCTTTTTATTAAAAGTAATTGCATTTTTTTCTTTAATCAAAGCAGTCAGTTTAACCATAAATGCAAACTCCATCCACTTCTGCAGTCATTCGTCCATTGTGGGAATCCAAGTGTCCATTTTTGTGCATAAGGTACCATATTTTTCAGTGTATAAGACGCACTTCCCCCCCTCCCAAAAAGTGGGTGGAAATGTCTGTGTGTCTTATACAGCAAATGTTGCTGAAGCCCTGCCCACCCATCGGCCCCCACCCTTCAACCTCTGCCTCCCAGCAATTTGCCTCCTTGCAGCAAACAGCCTGGTCAGCTTCTGCAAAGTCTGATTTAGCATGAGCAGCTGATCGGCGGTTTGATCTGCCTCCCGGAATACTGCCAATCAGCTGTTCCAGGCTGCAGGGATCGCCACCACCGTTGCCGCCCACTGCCACTGCCACTGCCGCCTATCGCCGCCTCCTCACATCCCAGTTTCAGCCTCCGTGTGCACCATTTTTGGCCCGTTCCAGGCGGCCGCCATTGCCTATCCCCGCCGCCTAGGAATGGGCCAAAAATGGGATGCGCAGAGGCCGAAAATGGGGTGTGCTGAGGTCAAAAATGGGATGCACAGAGGCCACAAATGGGGCGCGGGGAGGCGGTGATAGGTGGCAGCAGTGATGGGCAGTGGCAATGGTGAACCTAGCAGCCTGGAACAGCTGATAGGTGGTATTCAGGGTGACAGATCCAACCATCAATCAGATGCTTGTGCTAAATGAGGCTGTGCTGAAGCTGACCAGGATATTTGCTGCAAGGAGGCAAATTGCTGGGAGGCAGAGGCAGATTTTTTTTTTCTTGTTTTCTTCCCCAAAAGCTAGGTGCGTCTTATAGTCTGGAGTGTCTTATAGTCCAAGAAATATGGCAATCCACATTAAAAAAAAAAAAAAATCTAATGTGCAACATGCTGGGTTGTTGTTTGACACTGCTATTTTTCCAAATAGCATAAATCTGGGAAAATAGGAATGGTGAATCTCTAGGTTTGCTATGATAATGTGGGATAAAATGCTTTTCGCACTAAGGAAACTAGACAAAAATGGAAATGATGTCAAGTATATACAGGTAGTCCTTGACTGACAACCGCAACTGAGCCCTAAATTTCTGTTGTTAAGTGAGACATATGTTAAGTGAGTTTTGCCCCATTTTATGACCTTTCTTGCCACAGTTGTAAAAAGAATCATTGCAGATGTTAAGGTAGTAACACGGTTGTTAAGTGAATTTGGCTTCCCCATTGACTTTGCTTATCAGAAGTTTGCAAAAGGTGATCACATGACCCCGGGAAACTGCAACCACCATAAAAACATCCCAGTTGGCAAGCATCCAAATTTTGATCACGTGGCCATGGAGATGCTGCAACAGTCGTTAAGTGTGAACGCTGGTCAGAAGTCACTTTTTCAGTGCCGTTGTAACTTTGAACAGCCACTAAACGAAAAATTGTAAATCAAAGTCTACCTGCAACATAAATATCACCGTTTTGAGTGAACGAAAGGCATTCAATCTTTCATTTTGTAATTTTGGTGTTAAAAGCAAGACACAGTAGCAGTCGCTTTACTTGAGAAATGGAGTGTGAAGAACTGGAGTTGTGTATTAGTGCAACACTGTTGACCATAGGTTAGGCAACCTGCTGGAGTTATTTGAAAGCGTTCCCACTTTAGGGATTAGGTGGACACAATCACTGTCCAACTTATCCCAAATGTTCCGAGACAGATGGTAGGCTCTTCGGTTCCTATTACAGATGCCTGCAGTTGTTTGATCGTGCTAAAACTGCACCTGTGAGCAATTTATATATAACATCTCTGATGCAGCAGAAGACTAAGGAAGTCTAAACAATTTGCAGAACCACGAATTTTATTCCTTTGATTTGGAGATAAGATTAAAATAAAGATATTGTCATTGTTTTTAGATGTTTCCGGGTTGATTTTAAGTACCGTCTGAAGAAATGGACAGCAAAATATCGGTAAATTTTATTGCAATTTTCAAAAGAAATAATTCAATTTGTTCCTGACTTTGGCATGAAAGTTAGCTGGATGACTTTGGATCAGTCCCTTTCTCCCAGCCCAACTCATCTCACAGGGTGGTTCTTGTGGGGGAAATTTGGGGAGGAAGGAGTATGATGTATCTTTGCTGCCTTGAGTTACTTATAAAATCATAGAGGTGGAATTTTTTTTTTTTTTTTAAAAAAACCTCCTTTATCATAATGAGAAATTGATAAATCCCTCCATCTCTTGCGGGGAGCCAATAATGCTCATTTATCCATGCCTGCACCTGTATTGATATAATAATTAGGAGAACTGGAGTGACAAAAAAAATAATAATAATCCTATAAACCACGGTTGGAAGAGTCCCAAAATGTTGGAACTATTTACACCTTGTCTCAAAAGAACAACTCTATGGGCAAGGGCCTTCAATTGAAGAGCGAGATATGAATAATTGCGTTTCCGTCCCATCCGGAGGGCTGTGGATTACGAAGATTATAGTGTCTAAATATTGATGGCTTGGGTTTTTGAGGCAAACATCAACCTGGAAGCAATCCCAGGAATAAGAAATTTTTACGTCTCTTGTCAGAGTGAGGTTTGCAAGCTCTCTTCGGTTGTCCCAAAGGGGCTATCATTATAACAAGGAACTGTTTGCAGTAATAAGTGGCAGTATTGACAGACTTCCCCAGCCGTTTGCTCAAGAGAGCCGGTGTTAACTCTATCAAATCCTAATATTTTAAGACTGCTGATCTCCACACCCCAGAGACCTGACTACAAGAGGCCTTGCCAGGGTTTGCAGTAGCTTCCCCTAGCTCATTACTCCAAACTCCCCAAGTTGAAATGCTACATTTAAAATGCTGATTATTATTATTATTATTTTTAAAGGAAACCACAAGATGCCTAACAACGATAATGTGCGTCATCAACTGAAATGCTTTTCTGGATCATTTTTGTGTGTGTGTGTGTGTGTGTGTGTGAGGAAGAATCTTTTTTTGCAGTCAATGAAGTTACATTTTTTTTAAAAAAAAAAACCATGTTATCGAGAATTCTCTGCATGCCACAATAGAGGCGAAGGCATTAATCTTAAATGGATACTTGAATGCAGCCATGTTGATTTAAATGACTTGTTCAATGAAGTGTCATAGAAGTGAAGTATAAAACATTTCCCTAGAGGTGCAGAGGGGGAGAGAAAGCTGCTGAAGTGTGCCCTTGCAATGACCTAAAGATCTGTCTCCAGGGCAGTTTTTAAGCTTGCCTCGAGGTCACCCGGTTTGGTCTAGTGGTTAAGGCACCAGGCTAGAAAGCAGGAGACCGTGAGTTCAAGTCCTGCCTTAGACATGAATGCCAGCTGGGTGACTTTGGGCCAGTCCCTCACCCTCAGCCCAATCCATCTCACAGGAGTGGTTGTTGTCTGGAAAATAGAAGAATGAAGGTGTGTTAGATATGTTCTCTGCCTTGAGTTATTTGTGAAGGTAATAAAAGTGGGATATGAATGAATGAATGAATGAAATGAATGAGGAAGACACTCAAAGAAATCAAGACGGTATCTATGATTGCACAATCAAAGTTCACCCCTCCCCCTTTTTAACATAGTGCTCATATGATACTTATTTATTTATTTATTTATTTACTTACTTACTTACTTACTTACTTACTTACTTAATTTATTTATTTATTTATATATTTACTTATTTTTTATTTACGTACTTAACTTATTTTAGGAAAATTATATTGGCGCCTATTTGCACATGGTGATTCGAGGCGGCTTACAAGAATATAAAAACCTCATATAAAAAACAATAAACGAATAAAAGAGAATCATATAATAAATTAATAAAATAATATAATATAATAACCCCCCACCCCAACGACAGCACATCACATGAGCCATTTAATGGGCTCTATCCCACTCAGCCTTCAATCATGTGGTTTCGTATGGAGGCAAAAGAGACTATATTATTTTTATTTATTATTTTATTATATATTTAGTAACGGCACTTCCTCTTATCCGTGTAAGATAATTTACATTTCGTCAAACCAACCGCTGGCATCTGGTGGATTTCTTCCCAAGAATGCATAACTATATTTTTTTCATCACAATCCAGGCAGATAGATCTAAAATTCTTCCTAAATAGATAAATTCCAAAAGTTAGGAATATTTATTTACATAAATTAAACATTGATTTTGTTTCTACATTCCTTAATCCAAACCATATAAACAATATGGCATATGCAGGCTGGGGAATTCTGGGAGTTGAAGTCCACACATTGCCACGGCACGGGAGGGGGCAAAAACACCCCCAGGCTCCGGAGGCTTTCCTCAAGCCTTCTGGAGGGCGAAAACGGCCTCCCCGGGGTTCCAGAGGCCCTCCAGAGGCCGGAAACAAACCCGTCTCCAGACTTCCAGTACTTCCGGTAGGTCTGTTTTTCGCCCTCTCAGAGCCTCGGAGTGGGCCCTACATTTACCTGGCATCCAAATGGGCCATGTAGAGACTCCTGGGAGGGACGGGGAGGTGTGGGCGGGGTCAGCCAGTCCTTGCAACTACCGGTTTGGCGAACCAGATTAAAATCAATATCCAGTTTGCCCAAACCGGCTGAATCCCACCCCTGTTTCTATCTCTTGTTAGGCAAATAACTACCATTTACCATAGAGGTAATTTAAAACCGACAAAAATGGTGGAAGATTATACTTTAAAAATTAAGTATTCTGCAAAGTAGGGAATATGAGACTCTTAGAAAAGAAATGCCAGGAACATAATCTTTTTCCTGGGGGAACTTTGTCCTGATTGTAACTTTACCCTTCATAATTTTGCAGCACTACATTCAGATTTAATGAAAATCTTTATTAAATACCTGCGGTCTAAAGATATTAGAAACGCATAAACGCATTTCACTGCTCACGTGTCTTCTACTCTGTAACGTCAATAGGAAGGTCTCACTGAAGACCCCTATCAATAGGCATAATTTGGCCTTCTGGTTATTATACCGTTGCAGATATGTTATATCTAGCTCTTCCTACTTAGGCAGAGAATCTCTTACCCAGCTCACATCTAACCAATAGGGAGTACCTTAATGGATAATCAAACAGAGTGCTAAACGGAGATAGAGTAGCAGCTTGCTGGACTTCAATGTCAAACAGCTTTTGCGTTTGCCAATACTTTATACTCAACTGTAAGTCACTAGAAGCAATGTTTGGGTAAACCAGGCATTTAAAAACATTATTTTTAAGAGCCTTGGTAGTACAGTGGTCTAAGGCACCCTGTTATTAAGCTGGTTATTAAGACCAGATGCCTGCAATTACTGCAGGTTCGAATCTCGCCAAGGCTCAAGGTTGACTCAGCCTTCCATCCTTTCTAAGGTAGGTAAATTGAGGACCCAGTTTGTGGGGGCAATAAGCTGACTTTGTATAAATATACAAAAGGATGAAGGCTATTGCTGAGCACATTGTAAACCGCCCTGAGTCTCCGGAGAAGGGCGGCATATAAATCAAATTAAAAAAAAAAAACATTATTCACCGAACCGCCATTGAAAGAGTGTAAGAATTCTTCATGAGAATTAGAAGCCGACAATAGGAAGAAATATTTCTTGAAGTCATTTGGCTTCTGATTTGTTTGTTTTAAGCCAGCCTGGTCGCGTTCTGCTGCTTTCTCTATTACTCGTGGCTTTAAATCGTTGTCATTTTAAGTACTTTAATTAGGTTTCCCCTTTATTGATTTAATAAGGTATTGCGTTGTTCCAGACATAACATTTCACAGCATGTAAATTTATTTCTACTCTAATAACTTCCTCAACTGGAATATACTTGGACGACACAATTGTGTGGTAATGTTGCTCAGGAACCTGGAAAGATTATAAGTTTGTGGTTGGTTGGTTTCTATTTCTTCCCCTTTTTGCTGGACATCAGAAGTTGACTTTGTTAAATCAGTTAGTCTTTGGAGTTTTTTTAATAGAAGCAGAATGGGTCACACATCTTCCCCCTCCCTTCCTTTTTATTTGTAGCCACGGACATTAAATTGTTATTAGTTGCCTCTAGCATTCACATCCTCCTTTAAAACATTTATATGTGCTCTTTTAGAACATGTAAATTTATATACTCCCTCGAGAAATTCCTATACTGTATGTTCCCTATTATGTTCTCTCCCCCCCTCAACACAGAATAACAGAGTTGGAAGGGACCTTGTAGGTTATCTAGTCCAACCCCCTGCTCAAGCAGGAGACCATATAGTATTTCTGACAAGTGGTTGTCTAAGGGTCCAATCTCTTCTTCAAGGCCTCCAGTGATGGGGCAGCCACAGCTTCTGAAGGCAAGCTGTTTCACTGGTTGCTTGTTTTCACTACCAGGAAATTTCTCCTTATTTCTAGGTTGAATCTCTCCTTGTTCGGTTTCCATTCATTACTCCTTGTCTGGTCTTCAGGTATTTTGGAAAATAGGTTGACACCTTCCTCTCTGTGACAGCTCCTCTAATATTGGAAGATGGCTACCGTGTCTCCCCTGCTGCTTCTCTTCACTAGACTAGCTGTTAGATTGGCGCAGGGAAAAGAAGACGCGACTCAGCAGAGGTCCGTTCAGCACTTTATTCAGCTCATACGGCAGTTCCGTATTTTAAAGCTGTGCTGCCGAGCCCTCCTTATATACAGCTCTGGCAAGCTAGCCGGCCAATGACATTCATTTAAACTTCCCGCCGGTGGATTAGCCAACCCCCGGCGGATGCCCATATAAGGACACAACACTAGCCATGCCCAGTTCCTGCAACCATTCATTGTATGTTTTAGCCTCCAGTCCCCCAATCATCTCGGTTGCTCTTCTCTGCACTTTTTCTACTTTTTCTAGAGTGTCAACATCTTTTTTATAGTGTGGTGACCAAAACTGGGTGCAGTATTCTAGGTGGGTCTTAATTCTTATTAAGACTTTATAGAATGGTATTAGTACCTCACGTGATCTTGATTCAGTCCCTCTGTTAATGCAATTTAGGCTTTTTTGGCTGCTGCCGCACACTGCTGGCTCATATTTAATTGATTGTTGACTAGGACTTCAAGGACTAGGACTAGGACTAGGACTTCAAGATCCCTCTCGCAGTCACTGCTATTAAACCAGCTTTGTGTGTGTGTGTGCATAGCGCACTTAAAACACTCTGTAAATTGAAGTTATTGGGAGCTTGGAGCTGATCTTATGAAAATGGCATATTGCTGCTTTTATATAGTTCCATCCCACATATGACTAAATAAAATTAGGTGGACAAACATAATAACAATAATAACCACCATTCTGCCTTAGTCAGATATTAATTCTATTTTTCACAATTTTTTGTATGTCAACAGGTGAGATGAATTTGTAAGCAAGCAGCAATAATATTTTCCAATGAATCTTTGGAGTAGCCCAAAGGTAGAGTGGATTTTTTTTTAAAAAAAAACATTTAATTTTATCTGAGTAATTTATGGGTATATGATCTTTATCCCATAGTTATAGATGAACAGTCATGCATGCTTGTCTGTGTCCATGATGACCTATTAATCATTTAGTTCTTCAAGCTTGAGAGATACACTAACCATGGTTAATGACAGATTATAATACTATTTTTCGAAAATTTTGCAAATCTCTTGTAGTGTTATCGACCCTATCATCTATGGCTAGTCTGCTTAGGTGCTCACATTTATTACTATTTAAGTCTTCTATGTTCAGTTGCAAAATATGGATCTAGGGTCCAATACCTTTTGACAGTGAGTTCTTAAAAGAGCTGTTGTAATGTAATTGCTGTAATTTTTGACCGTCAGAGATGCAATATCCAGTTTGGTCACTATGTGTGTAGATCAGGAGTGTCAAACTCGATTTCATTGAGGGCGGCATCAAGGTTGGGTTTGACCCTCGGGGGCAAGGGTGGGTGTGACCAGAATGGGCATGGCCAGCTCAATGTCACTCATGTCGGGGGCACCTGTGGCGGCTCAAGCCTTCTGCCAGCAAAAACAGGCTCCCGAGCTCCGTTTCCGGCTGTGACAGCCTCCTGCAACCCTCTGCCAGTGAAAACAGAGCCCTCCTGAGCTCCGTTTTCACTGGCAGAGGGTTGCAGGAGGCTGGAAACAGAACTTGGGAGCCCATTTTTGCTGGTAGAGGCACCGCGGGCCGGTCCCTCACTGTTTTCAGGATGGCTCCATGGGCCAGATCTAAGCACTCCGTGGGCCGGCCCTGGCTCCCGGGCCTTGAGTTTGACACCCCTGGTGTAGACTTTTAGCTGCTTCATTAGAATAGAACATTGCCCGGTCTATACAATCATGGAAGTATTCTATGCTTCATATCCCATGCTTACATTCACAAAAATGTAGATTTCTGTGTCAATGCAAGATTCTTAACTTATTTTTGGTTTGAGTTCCTTTAGGACCTGGGCATAGCAACATGAACATTTGTGATCAACATGGTCAAATTCACATTAATTTTGTCTAACTGAACCCTGTTGAGGTCAGATACGAATTGTGTGAGAAAAGTATTTCGATAAGAAGTTGTACCACCTAGAGGGGAAGAAACAAATTATAGGCTTTCTTGAGAAAGTCAAATGTGGTGCATTACAATTTGTTTTCACAACTGGTGTTTTGGAAACCGCTATCATTTTCTTTACCTAAATTACAATTAAAGCTTGATTACCTGTGAGCGTTATTGTCTCTGCATAAACATGTAGGGGTATTTTTTCCCCTTTAAAATGTGGTGGGTTTTTTTTATAGATTTTGCATTAAGAAGGAAAAGCAAATAACATTTCTTTGAATGAGTTGTACTGATTTTTCTTTTTTGCATAGAAGATTATTTATTGCAGCCAACGTGTTGACATGCTATAAACTGTTTCTTTTCTTTTTTTAAAAAAAGACTAATAAGGTTAATTGTCATATGAACCCTCCCTCTGTAGTTTGCAATCTGCAAGCTTTGATTGTTTCTCCTGGGGAAATTCTGCCCAGATGGCATTTTCCTCAAGGCCCTGACCCACACGGGGCCTGCGGAGATGGAGAACAAGGTGCTTCTCCACAGACTAATTAATTTACTATTATAGCACCTGTTCCTGAATAGATAGAGCTGGAAAGAAAAACAGTCCCTTGGCACAGTGGTAGACTCACTGGTAAATGGATTTGAGCTGATTATATTAAGCCAACACTTTGATCATCTAAAGGCATTAAGATGGCAATATGTTTTTGCTGGCTGTTGCCTTCCATATGAGTGCTGTTTGTATAATTAGAACTGATCAGGAAGGGGAAAGAAGACTCCGGTAAATAGCTTTAAAAAAAACAAACACTACGCCAAATTGAAAAGAATTTCCTTGGCTTTGTAAAATGCAATCATGTTTTGCTATTGCCCGTGTAACGATGCCCTTTTGGAAATTATATTTCTAGGTTCCCAAAGCCTACTCAGCTGGGAACGGATCCTTCAACAAAGTGCACCTTCCATTCACGAATGTTTGCTTCTTGATGTGGCCGTGAACATTTTGCAGAGGTGCTCCTAGTAGCTAGCAGTCAAATGTTCTTAGTGCCTTCAGTGAAAATGGACTCTCAGCACTTCTTACTGCTAAGAGTTGTCCTTCAACATTGCAAAGATACATTTAGGGCCTCATTTACTCAATGGGCTGCTCTTAATGAAGGAGTTGTTTATAGATATGAATCGGGCAGTATAGTTAAGCACATGAAACATAAGAATTGGAGGTCTTCTAGTCCAATTTCTAGTTCAACCTTCTGCTCGAGCATGAGACCCTATACCATTTCAGACAAATGGCTGTCCAGTCTCCTCCAAAAAGCCTTCAGTGAGTGGGCAACCATAACTTTTGAAAGTGAGCTGTTCCACTGGTTGATTGTTCTCACTGTCAGGAAATTTCTCCTTAATTTTCAGTTGTCCTTGACTTACAACCCTAATGGATACTGTCCATTGCAGTCGTTATCGTTGTTGTTAGTTGCAAAGTTGTGTCCGACCCATTGCGACCTGTCCTCTACCATCCTCTGGAGTCCAATTAAGCTCACCCCTACTGCTTCAGTGACTCCATCCAACCACCTCGTTCTCTGTCGTCCCCTTCTTCTTTTGCCCTCAATCTTTCCCAGCATTAGGCTCTTCTCCAGTGAGTCCTTCCTTCTCATTAGGTGGCCAAGGTATTTGAGTTTCGTCTTCAGGATCTGGCCTTCTAAAGAGCAGTCAGGGTTGATCTCCTCTAGGACTGACCGGTTGGATCGCCTTGCAGTCCAAGGGACTCACAGAAGTCTTCTCCAACACCAGAGTTCAAAAGCCTCAATTCTTTGGCGCTCAGCCTTCCTTACAGTCCAACTTTCACAGCCATACATTGCAACTGGGAAAAGCATTTTTTGCAGTCATAAGTCATGATAATTATGAAGAGACTGTCAATTATAGTTGTAAGTCATGATGATTGTATAGCAGTGTATGCCTGTCCCAATGTTATGCCTTGTTATGTGAAGTTTATTAAATGAACCATTGTTCATTCTTGGCTGGTTTTGGCTGAAAATGCCAGTTTTCAGCAAAAATGTCCTAAGATGCTATCATGTGACTGTTAGATGTCGCAGACAACTATAAATGTGCCCCAGCTGCTGAGTGACTAAAATGCAGTCACATGACTTGTGTGTATGTGGGGGGAGTGGCCCTCAGAATTTCAGAACCGAGTCATAAGCATCCCTGAGGAAAGTCATAACTCCAAATGGTAGCCAAGTGACCTGTCGTAAATCAAGGACTACCTGTACTTTACTTATCCTACCTATCCTTTGTTAAAACATTTTCGTAAAAGTCATATATCCACATTTACATGGATGCATAATGTTTCTTTTTTCTTTCTCTTCTTTGATTAAATAAAAAAAAATTCAGCCAAAGGCTCTAGCCCCGTGATGGCGAACCTATGGCACACGTGCCAGAGATGGCACACAGAGCTCCCTCTGCTGGCACGCGCACCGTCGCCCCAGGGCAGATCGCGTTTCTTTCATGAACTTCTGTTTCCCTGCAAACAATGAAACAGAAGCTCACGAAAGAAAAAGATCTTACCTCTTGCCACGCTGGCAGTGTTGTGATGCCCCACCTCCCGCCAGCCAGCTGGTCTTTGGGCCTCTGCTGCGCATGTGCGCATGTCCACGCGCACATCCACATGCATGTCTGCGCATGCGTTCTTTTGCACATGCACTGTTAAGGATATTGGTGTTGTGTTACCAACCAGCAGAGTAAATGCACAAGGAAACGTTGCTGAGAGCAATGAATAAGAGATATGCAAACTGGTTTATCAAAAGCTTACTTTATAGTAGAAAAACAGTCTCATAGTCTTTAAACAAATTCCAAGTCTTTGCCAGTAAATCAGTCCAGTAGTTACAGAAACTTCTTACCCAACAAACAGTAATTGGTTAGAATAACAAACTCACTCTGGTTCACAAACCACGATGGTTGCAAATCCATCAAACCGATGATTAGCAGATAATAACTCCTCTCAATGGTAGCTTATCATATCAGCTTCATCATCTCATCATCTTCATACACAATGGCAGCATAGCATAGCAGCAACTGAACATGTTACAGTACCTTGCTTAAATACTCTCATAACCAGTCATTATCTAATTACAGCATGACTCAGCATTAAAGTCACATAATACATTTACAGATTAAAGTTACAGTACATTTATATTGCCTGGACAACATAGTTAGGCTCAAACCATATCCTAACATGCACCTTTCAGTTTGGGCCAGTGGTGAGTTGCTACCAGTTCTCCCTGGTTCTTGCGAACCGGTAGTGGAAATTTTGAGTAGTTCGGAGAACCGGTAAATACCACCTCTGCCTGGCCCCGCCCCCAATCTAGTCGCTGCCTCCTGAGTCCCAGCTGATTGGCTAGAAGGAAAAAAAACTTTAAACTCTTGCCGCGACACTTCAAAGGGCCGCCCTACAGCTGATCAGTGGTAAAAGGCAGTGTGGTGGTAGACCAGTGTGCTTCAAAATCAAATGGGTAGACTGGTGCGCTCCAAAAACAAATAGGTAGACCAGAACGCTCCCAAAACAAATGGGTAGACTAGTACGTCTCTGCAAGCAGTTAAAAGCCTGGTAGACCAGTACCTCTGCTGAACCCTAAAGAATTGTCATGACCATCAAACCACACCCACAAAATAAGCCACACCCACAGAACTGGTAGTAAAATATTTTAGAACCCACCCCTGGTTTGGGCATGTCTGCGCATGCAGTTGGGTACTCGGTATCTAAAAGGCTTGCCATCACTGCTCTAGTCCCTTGGTTTTATACATGTTATTGTTGATTTCTGCATCTTACGTTTCTTTTAACATAGCCTCACGTATATACAATAAGCCACAAATTATAATTTACCAACCGTAATGGCTGATATCCACACATCACCCTAAGTCAGAACCAAGCCGATCTTGTGATTGGTTAGTATGATATGGGAACCTGTTCCTTTCTGATAAACCTTGGAGTTTGTCATTCTGTTTAATTAGAAATGTGAGGTTGTGGTTTTTTTTTTTTTTTTTTGATCTGAGTTTACTTTCCCACAGTTTACCTCTCTGTGGGACTAGCGTAATATCTAATGTTATTTGAGGGCTAAGAATTCACTTAGCTTCATTTCAGTACAAGATTTTGCAGACTGCCGTGATGGAACGGTGCAATTAGATTTTATTTTTAATGTGCCAAAATTCCAGTCAGCTCGGGACAATTCTTCTGAAAGGCGTGACACCCAATTGATGTAAACAGGATTCTGCCGGAACAGCCTTGATTCTCCCATTTATCTCTGTATCTTCATTTAGATGCCTGCATTTCATTTAATCATGCCTTTGGGAAGTAAACAGTTAATATCTCTTTGCGGCGAGAAAAGATAACCTCTTGGAATGAGACCTGAGCAAGAAAGCAGGTTTCAATTAAAGATTGATCGAAGAGTAGCAGGCAGTAGCAAATCACTGTGTAAACAATGCCTGATTGTAAATGGATTTACGATGTGTTAATCTGCACTCACTTTCACTTCATTGCTGTTTGAATTTCCCCAAAGGATTAGGTGCCATTTTATTGGGTTTACATGATGACAGTAATGTTATTTCCTTTTTTCAAATGAATACTGTTAGGGGTTTTTTCCCTCCCTTTCATATTTATTTAAGAGTACAAGAGACTTCCAGCTTTAAAATAACATTGATTGACATAATAGTTTATTGGTTAAAACTGCTTTTAATTAAAGTCTTGTTGAATGGTGCTGTCTTTTGCCCCTCCTCCCTTTGGAAGGCTAGAGAATAATTTATTACCTAACATTTTACTAGATGAACTGCTTTTTTTGGGGGGGGGCAGTTGCCAGCATTCAAACCCGCAAGCAATTTCATCCTAGTTACAAGTAGATATTTTTTTTTTAAAAAAAGATTCAAAGTTCACATGGCCAGACTTTATGGTTTGAATATTTGGAGAACAAAGGATATATTTGGTGTATTGGGGCTGGGAATTCTACAATGGGGGAAAAAAACCTATGTTTGAGAAAGAAATGTTGAACAAAATGTAAAACATACAAATGGACCGTTTAGATTAGTAAATTGGCATGATTGACAGGAATCCAACAATTTAAGAACCAAAACATCCTTTCCAGTCAATGCATAACACAAGACACAGAAAAAATACACCCACTCTACTGCCTACAATATAATACTAATAGAATGTTTTTAAAAATTGAATTGAGGTTCATTAAAACAAGAACCCAAATATCTAAAAATGGGCAGTTTCCTCAAAGGAAAGTTCTTCTAGAAGGTTACTGATGAAGAACAGATGGTCCAAAATCTCAGCTCTGTTCATATGCTTTTTTTTATCCCAGTTAGATGTAATTTTAAGTGTTGACAGATGATGGAAAGTGCCCCAAAACTGATCTCAGTAACTGGTAAGATTATATAAAGAGTTCACTATGTGTACTGTGAACAATTTTTCTAGATTAATCAGTTTTTCTAGATGGTTCTGGATCTCAATAATATGAGACACCAAGGAAAACAAACTTTCTATCCATTATCTCCATATTATTTATACTTTTACAAATTTATATGGTGCCTTTCCTTCCTTTATTTACATTTTTATCTTGGTAGTCCATAGCAGATCCTCTCCTAGTATAGATATTTTCCCCCCGTCTCTCAATCATTCTCATTGTCCTTTTTTACACCATGTCCAGCTTTAGAAGATCCTCTTATATCATAAGGTAAAGGTAAAGGTTCCCCTCACACATATGTGCTAGTCGTTCCCGACTCTAAGGGGTGTTGCTCATCTCTGTTTCACAGCTGAAGAGCCAGCGCTATCCAAAGACGTTTCGGTGGTCATGTGGCCGGCATGACTAAACGTCAAAGGCTCATGGAACACTGTTACCTTCCCACCAAAGGTGGTCCCTATTTTTCTACTTGCATTTTTGACGTGCTTTTGAACTGCTAGGTTGGCTCACCCCATTACGTGGCAGTAGGGATTCGAACTGCTGAACTGCCGACCTTTTGATCGACAAGCTCAGTGTCTTAGCCACTGATCTTACAGCTATATACACACACATACACATACATTTATGTAACGATATGATTCTGAAGTCATTGTAAGGAGTGACAATTTATTCCTAGAAACTTCAGGATTGTTGTATTTTGGATACAACAATCCAGATGATCCTTAGATAACAGCAAAGAGTTCATGTTTTGTGATTCTCTTTGCTGTCACTTAGAGGCTATGTGGACGTTCACAGATCAGGTCATCCAATATTTACTGAAGGACTTTTGGACATCCTATTTAAAAAAATGACCCAAGAAACTTGTTACTTGAAACCTAAACAATTTCATGACATGCAGTTTGCCAAGGTCATGATAATTCATTCAGGCACAATGGGCTTCCTACCACCTTGCTGGAATATAGGGGGAAAAGTCTGTAATTTTCTACGTTTAACAGATTAACAGAGTTGGAAGGGACCTTATAGGTCATCTAGTCCACCCCCACCCTCAAGCAGAAGACCCTAGACCAGTGATGGCAAACCTTTTTGCCATCGTGTGCCAAAAGCTGGGGGAGCATGGGGGGGGTCGTGTGTGAGCATGCCCACACCCATAATGCAATGCCCCCCACGCGCCCCACCCTGCAATGCCCTGCCCCCTGCACATGCACGTGCCCCTCTCCCGTGCCCCGTTTTGGGCCTAGAAGGCCTCCCTGAAGCCTCCAGAGGCCAGAAATGGCCCATTTCTGGACTTCTGGTAGGCCCTATAGGCCCGTTTTTCACCCTCCCTAGGCTCCAGAGGCTTTCCTGGAGCCTGGGGAAAGCAAACACAGCCCATTTCCGGAGTTCCGGAAGGCCCATTTTTCACCCTCCCAGAGCCTCCACGTGAGCCCTGTACTTAACCTGGCATCCAAAATGGGCCATGTGGAGACTCCTGGGAGGGGAAGGGTGGCGTGGGCATGTCCAGCCGAAAATCAGGTGGCCAGCACGCGCACATGCGCAGTGAAGGCAACCTAGGGCAACAGCTCGCGTGCCCACAGAAATGGCTCCGTGCCATAGGTTCGCCATCACGGCCCTAGACCATTTCTGACAAATGGCAGGCAAATCTTTTCTTGAAAGCCTCCAGTGATGAAGCTCCCACAACTTCTGAAGGCAACTTCTGTTCCACTGGTTGATTGTTCTCACTATTAGAAAGTTCCTCCTCATTTCTAGGTTGAATCTCTCCTCGGTTAGTTTCTATCCATTATTCCTTGTCTGGCCTTCAGGTGCCTTGGAGAATAGCTTGGCCCCCTCCTCTCTGTTTCTTACATCATCTACATTTTCCGTATTTCTAATCTAGATTCTGGTCTTCAGGACCAGCACAAAGAAGGCATTAGGACTGCTTGCTTATCATTTCCCAACTCCATAGTTTTGACCATCATTACTTCTATTCCGCTCTAGTTCATCTTAATAGCCGTGTCTACTGAAAGCAATATTGCCTCATTCACAGCCCCTGACAGCTGGTGCCCCATAGGCCTGGTGGAGCCATGTCCCCAGTCAAGGTAAATGGAATCAATTAATAATAGTGGTGGAAGCTGCTGGAAGAACTATTCAGTTACAATTTCCCTCCCATCCTCTTTTCTCGTCTTCTTTTGTAAAGACTCAAAGGAGCTTAAAAATGCATTACAGCCGCAACTATTTGCTCATCTAAGTAAACTGAAAAATAGACCTTTCCCTTAGTCCCATTGATTTTCATGCTGTTATGGTTGACCCACGTGGCAGAGAAGTTGCGTGGTTTCACCCTGTACCCAGGATCTGTCAAGATTGTGAAAGTATTAGGTTTTTAATTGTTCTAATAGCACCGCACAGAATAATACCCAGGGCAGGCCTGATGTTGCTACAAAGAGGAGAAGGAGGGCGAGAAGGAGGAGATGATAGATAATGAGTTGCTGAAGAAAGGATGAAGAAGACGGACTTTTTATAGCCAAGCCTCTCAAATGTTTTCTAATCTTGAAAAATAATAGCTCGTAGTTCCTATGTGATGATGTATTTTCTCTCTTTTTTAAAGATTACATCAAGGTATATGTCAAGGATATCCTTCCACTTTTCAT
This sequence comes from Pituophis catenifer annectens, assembly GCF_029215685.1. Lineage (NCBI taxonomy): Eukaryota > Metazoa > Chordata > Lepidosauria > Squamata > Colubridae > Pituophis > Pituophis catenifer. The sequence goes on along the minus strand of NW_027256886.1, from coordinate 8,699,119 downwards.
TTTTGGAGTTAGGAATTCTTAGAATATTCAGTGACAAATGTAAGAAATTTCCATTCCTAATCTTATTTCTTTAATGCAGGTAGTCCTCAATTTACAACGGTTCATTTAGTGACCATTCAAAGTTACAATGGCACTGAAAAAAAGTGACATGACCATTTTTCACACTTACGACCATTGCAGCCATCCCCATGGTCACATGATCAAAATTTGGACGCTTGGCTACTGACTAGTATTTATGACAGTTGTAGTGTCCTGGGGTCATGTGATCACCTTTTGCGAAATTCAGATAAGCAAAGTCAGTGGGGAAGCCAGATTCACTTAACAACTCTGTTACTAACTTAACAAGAAGAGCCTTGATAGTACAGGGGTTAGTGCACCCTGTTATTAACACAGCTGCCTGCAATTTCTGCTGGTTCGACTCTCTCCAAGGCTCAAGGTTGACTCAGCCTTCCATCCTTTCTAAGGTAGGTGAAATGAGGACCCAGTTTGTGGGGGCAATAAGCTGACTTTGTATAAATATATGCAAAAGTATGAAGGCTATTGCTTAAAGCATTGTAAGCCGCCCTGAGTCTCCGGAGAAGGGCGGCATATAAATCAAATAAAAAAAAAAAAACAACTTCAGTGAATCACTGAACAACGTGTTGCAAGAAAGGTTGCAAAACAGAGCAAAATTTACTTAGCAGCTGTCTCGCTTAGCAACAGAAATTTTGGGGCAATTGTGGTCGTATGTTGAGGACCATCTGAATAAGAGCTTAGCATCATATTTGGCAGTTACATAAAAATGTAAAACCATTGGTTTTACCTGATATAACTGTTTTAACTCAAAACAAAGAGAATTCAACAATTAATTTGTTTTTTGAGTTTATTTATTTAATTAGATTTGTACCTTGTTTTTCATTCAGGAGCTCAAGACGGCATACACGGCATCCCTTCTCCTCTACCTTACCCAAAACAACCCTGCAGTGTAGATTGGGTTGAGGAACAGTGACTATTCTCAAAGTCCTCCGTGAGTTTTCATGACTTAGGCTAGATTAGAAGCAGTCTCTTCCTGATTCTATTTCAGTGTCTTAACTATTACATTACGCTGGCTGCATACAAAACATCTCTTCATATTATTTCTTTGAACTTGCTGAAACAGAGATTCAGATATTATAGGCTTCCCCAGAGGTTTATAGCCTGGATTAACAGATTGCATTTAATCCTTAAATCATGTTTGACTATCAATAGCCTGTTATCTCCTCCAGTAAAGTTGCGTTGTCATATCCATCAACACACTCTTTCTCCTCTTCTTTTTAATTTGGCTTTAGGAGCTCTTGCTTGTCTCTTAGAAATCCACTTAGTAAGTGAGTATCAAGAATAAGCAACATCCACTGTGTGAGCAAATAAGGAGGATAAACAGGAACTTGGTGGCTATATTTAGAGTTTGAGGGGAAGACACTTAATTTGTTTGTTGATTTCAGCGGTGGGTTGCACATTATGTTGCTACTGGTTCGCCCCGTGCATGCACACTCGCCTCGTGTGCGAACGCACCTGGTTTGCATGCGCACCTGCCTTCTGCACATGCACCCGGCCTTCCGCGCATGTACTTTGTTTGTGCGCCTTCCACAAATGCGGCCGGCCTCAAAAACGTGTCTAAATAGGATGGCATAGAGCCTGGACAGGAAGGCAAGCCCACCCACGATTTCCGCTATCGGTTCAGGTGAACCAGTCCGAACCGGCTGAATACCACTTCTGGTTGGTTGTTCCTGGAACATCATGGAGATGAAGGAGTCTACTCTTGTAACTTTTAGAGCTTTTATCCTAAGGAATAAGAAATGCTGTCAGAAGCTGAAAAACGGTCATTAAATAGCATTTTTTCAAAATATTCTGACAGTGGAAATGTCTTTATTTACCTAAGACTACCATTTGGCAATTTATGCTACTGTTGCAGTGTGGGTTGCCCCCAGTTCGGACTGGTTCGCAAGAACTGCTAGTAAAACCGGTGGGAGGCTCCGCCCACTGACCCGGATCATCATAGGTAATCTGTGTATGCGCAGAAGCTTCTGTGCATGCACAGAAGAGTGCACGCATACAGGTGCGATGCGAACCATACTATTGCCTTAAGATTTCATGTTTGCTAGTATAGGTCATAGAATATTTTACTAAATTAAACTGAATTAGTCATTTCTCTTCGTAAGAAGATGAAGGAAGTAGAAATTAATATTGTTTGACCTTTGAAACAAGCTTCAACATCCTGTTTTTCAGGCCAGCAGCTTATTCTGAAACCTGTAAAATTGATGTAGCCCACAGTACTCCTAAAATGCAATTAAAACAACAGCAAAAATGTTTCATTTATCTTGGATACCTCAGATAATATTTAATCAAAGCTGGTTGCTTTGTTGTAAGATTGGATATAACAAGCTTAAAATTAGGTTAATTAGAAAAGACTTATTCATAGAATTTAGGCATGTCTCACTATTGCCATATTTTCACCTAAATTCATAGTAATATTAACATTGAAGATGTTGAAGATATTAAAAATGGATACAGCCTTTTTTTAGCTTTATCCCCAATATTTGGATTATACCAATGCCTTTAGTGCCTGGGAATCGGCAGCAGTCAAAAGCATTATCATAGAACATGAGAAAGTTAAATTTACATTTGATTTGTACGTCTGACTTGGCTGGTACTGTTTGTTATCATTTGAATTAATCTTTTTCTCACCAGAGGAACAAGGGGAAAAAAAAAACATTTGAGAATTTTTATTTTTTAAAAAGATTGCATTATCTATGATTCAAACTTCTGAGCTCTTTATTAAACAAACAATAACAAAAATATAAGTAACACATTACAGTAGAATACAAAAAATGCAAAGTCGTGTTGGTAGTGTACAAGTATTAACAAATTACAAACAGTAGAAACTCTACGGTATAAAATTGAAAAATACTCTGTATATACATATGTATTGTAAACAGGGTTTAGAAGCTATCAAGAACAGGCTTGTTTTGCAACTACTATCTCTTGGACCTGTTTCTCGTTGTTTCTTCTAACCCCACTTGGATATAGCAAGGAGGGCGTGCTCAGGTCTCTTCCATCAAACAATGAAGTCTGGTTGTAGGAGTCAGGGCTTCCTTGTGGCAGCCAGCTGGAGCAGTATTCTTCCAGGAGTCCTGATAAACCCTGGCCTTGTTAGCCTTTTCTAAAGGACTGAAAACATGGCTACCCTCTCCAGCAGTAGTGGGATTCAGCCGGTTCGGGCTTGTTCGGGCGAACGGGTAGTTAAATTGCTGGCTGGCCCTACCCCTCCCTGCCCCATCCAGGAGTCCCCACGCACCCCATTTTGGTTCCCAGGTAAGTGCAGGGAAACCTACTAGGCCCAAAATGGGGTATGGGGGTGCGGCATGCACCCCCCCCCCGCAGCCTGTTTTCGCTCCCAGGAGGCTGCAGGGAGGCCTACTAGGTGTCAGTTCCAAGGAACACTCCCAACAAAATAAAACTCCAAGGCCTGAGGTTCCTCAAAGTTCCAATTTATTAGAGATGTCATGTTGGCACATCTGGGAAAACTCAAATCTGAAAGCTTCCAGGTTTTCCACACCCAGCTAACAGTTCACAGCCCTGCCCCACACCCACAAGTTCATCACATAGTCCAATCAACTCTTCACATTCGACTGGATACAATCTCCAGGGAGTCTCCAGCTAATGCAGGCAAAAGTGTCCCTCAATACTGAATGTTGTTATGACTAACTATCTACCGCTCCAACAAAACCCCCCTCCCAAGTTCCCAGGCTAAAATATGTGGCAGTTAGGAAGCAAAACGGAAAACTGTCTTCCAAAACTGACACTAGGCCCAAAACGGGGCGAAAAGGGTCGGCACATTCCCCCCCCCTGTGGCCCATTTTTGCTCCCAGGGGGGTGCAGGAGGCCGAGTGCTGTCTGTCACACCTCCTGGCCATGCCCACCATGGCCACACCCACCCAGCCAATCATTAGGGCAGAGAATTGGTTGTTAAATTATTTAAATCCCACCACTGAATGTATCTTTTTGTGTGCCTATACACACACTATATGATTGCAACCATGACATTTTTAAAAAGAGATTGGACAATCATTTGTCTGAAATGGTATAGGACAGTGATGGCTAACCTTTTTGCCATCGCGTGCTAGGAGAGGGGGGTGGGGGAGGTTCGCACACGCGTGTACCCACACCCATAATTCTATGTGCCCTGCCCTGCGCATGCGCGTGCAACCCCTCCCCCCTTCTCTTGGCACGTGATGGTCCGTTTTTTTTTTCTCACCTGGCTCCAGATCCTCTCTGTGCATCTGGGAAGGGCGAAAGCAGCCTTTCCCACTCCCTCGGAGGGCCTCTGGAGACCTGAAACAGCCCATTTCCCAACTCCCGGTGGGACAGGAAGTGATGTTTTTTTGCTGTCCCCAGTCTCCAGAGCCACTCTAGGAGTCTCTGGAGGCTGGGGACAGCAAAAAAGGTCACTTCCTGTCCCACCAGGAGTTGGGAAATGGGCCCTTTCAGGTCTCTGGAGAGCCTCCGAGGGAGTGGGGAAGGCTGTTTTCGCCCTTCCCAGATGCATAGAGAGGATCTGGAGCCAGGTGAGAAAGAAAAACGGGCCTTCCCCACCCCCCACCCCCCAGGCCCTCCGGAGGCATGAAACAGCCTGTTTCCCTATTTCTGGTGGGCCCAGAAAGCCCGAAAATCAGCTGGCCGGCACGTGCATGGGTGCCAGAGCTGAGCTGGCATGCCCACTGATATGGCTACATGTGCCACCTGTGGCATGCGTGCCATAGGTTCGCCATCACGGGTATAGGATCTCCTGCCTAAGCAGGGATTTGGACTAGAAAACCTCCATGGTCCCTTCCAACTCTGTTATTCTGTTATATACAGATAGGGGAATCAATTTTATAAATGGAAGACTTTAATATACAGGCACTTGCTATCATGGCGGGAAAATCTCCAGAACTTTTAGCTAACTGGAAATTGACAAACTGGACGTTGCACAGGAATTTCACCAGTGATGACTTCACTTCTTCTTATTTTGGGATAAATAAGGTGTCCTGTATTAAGTTCCATTCCATGCATGTTATGCTGTAGCCTGTAATTCACAAAAGCAGATGCAATTACGAACACCTGGCTGGCTGTTTAAATGTCAGAAGAACATTTGTTGTGGTTATTTACCAGCGCAGGTACAATTCTCCCATTGTCACTCTCTCTTACCCAATGTGTTCCAACACTGCATTCTCTTTTCTTTTTCCTGGAAAAAAAAACAAACTGAACACCTATTTATAGCAGGTACGATTTCCCTCAAAACCGATTGTTGAAGCCTAGTGACTCTTCCCATTCTGCATTTTGCAGTAGTCTTTTGTTTTAGTTGCCTGCATTGTTTTTGGAAAGATGCTTAAGTTTAGATTTTTTAAAAAGGACTTTTAGAACTTTGGTTTTCTAGAACTCCGTGAAACCTGAAAATGGTACCATATTTTGTGGCCCATGATTACAGTAGTGGCCAAAATTGTGGAAACCTTTTGGGAAAATTGTATTTTTGAGGTTTGATGGCTAATAACACCACCTTTTTTTTTTTTTTTTGAGTTTCAAGATAATCACATTCCACTGCTGGAATGGCTTGGGAATAGCCCAGACCTTAACCCAATTGAAAATCTATGGAGCCGACTAAAGAAACTTGTTAGTCAGAAGCGACCCAGCAATAAAACCCAGTTAATAGAAGCCATCATTCAATCTTGGTTTCACATTATAGCAGCTGCAGAACTAAAAGACTTGGTTCACTCCATGGGAAGACGTTGTAATTCAGGGGTGAAATGCTCCCGGTTCGGACCGGATTGCCCGATCCGGTAGCGATGGAGGCGGGTGGTTCGGCGAACTGGTAGCAAAAATCCCTGCCCTCCCCATTGCTCAGCTGAGCTGTGCAATCATCAGAGGCTTTTTATTTTTAAAAGTAAACACAAAGCCTCTGCCAATCAGACAAGTCAGCTAGGATTGTCAGAGGCTTAAAAAAAAAGAAAAAGCTTCTGCCGATCAGGCAAGTCAGCTGCGATCATCAGAGGCTTTAAAAGCATTTTTTAAACAACGTCTTCAGCCAAAGAGGTTGTAGAAAAATGGTTTTAAAAGTTTTTTTTAAAAAAAAGTTGGCCATGCCCACTCAGTCATATTACCCACCACCACCAAGCCACACCCACAGAACCAGTAGTAACAAAATTTACATTTCACCACTGCCGTAATTCATGCTAAAGGTTACCTAACTAAGTATTAACTGACATGGTGATCATTTTTATATATCTCATTTTTTCTATGGTGATCATTTTTGTATATCTCGTTTTTTCTATGGTGATCATTTTTGTATATCTCGTTTTTTCTATGGTGATCATTTTTGTATATCTCGTTTTTTCTACGTGTTTCACTTTTCTTCTTTATACTGTAACTGCTATTCTAATAGCAAATCCTTCATAAAAGTTATGGCATTACATTCCTGATTACATTATCTTTCCATTGATATATAATTTTATGGTACTACTCCCAAAAAAAAAAAAGTGGTGTTATTAGCTAGTTTTAGAAAATACACTTTTCCCAAAAGGTTTCCACAATTTTGTATTTGTATTTGTATTTATTGAATTTGTATACCGCCCTACTCCCGAAGGACTCAGGGCGGTGAACAGCCATAAAAATAAAACATGGAAATACAAAATTTAAAATAGAGATAAAACAAATTAAATAAATTTGGCTGAACCATATTTAAAACCCCAATAATTTAAAACCAAATTTAAAATTCCCATTTAAAAGCGGAGAAGTTTAGGTCAGGCCGGCCACTACTATAAGCATGAAACTGCACTTATGTGCCCAACTAGAAATAAGACTGGCTGAACTAAATTAAGCTGACTTTTGAGTAGTTGCATGGGGGAAAAAAACTCACTATTAATGTTGGTTTTAGTCTGCATGCCTAATTCCATAGTACAATCGCAGAGCCATCCAGAGGATAGAAAAGGTCCTTAGGAGAACATATATTTAATCCATCAGAAAGATGCAATAACACTTGAGTTAAGCGATAACTATTGACAGGAAGTGTTTATTTCTGTCACTTTAACTGCGAGGATTCTTCTGAATTTTATAGTAAACATAAATTTCTATATCCTCAAAAGTTTCAAGAGCAGTTTATTTTCTGTCTTGTCTATTGTCACACACCATAATGTGAAAATCCCACTTAAAACCCTGAGTTTCTATATTTATTCCTTGATTGGCTAATTCTACTAATCTGCCATCATTGCATTTATTAAAAAGAATGAGATTTCTGTTTTAATACTCTTGGAGATTTACTGAATCTTTACTTTTGTCAATATTCATTTACTCTTAATCAGACTTGGGCATTTTACAGCCCCGGACCACATCCGTCTGTTTGGCTGGCCCTGTCCAGCTCGTGTGAGGTCAATCGGATATTAGAAATCAAATGTAAATAAGCGTATGTCATCATCAGAGGTGGGTTTCAGCAGGTTTTGACCAATTCTGGAGAACAGGTAGCGAAAATTTTGAGTAGTTCGGAGAACCGGTAGTAAAAATTCTGACTGGCCCCACCCCCATCTATTCTCTGCCTCCCAAATCCCAGCTAATTGGGAGGAAATGGGGATTTTGTAGTATCCTTCCCCTGGAATGGGGAGGAAATGGAGATTTTACAGTATCCTTCCCCGTCATGCCCACCAAGCCACGCCCACAGAACCGGTAGTAAAAAAATTTGAAACCCACCCCTGAACATCATACAATAAAACTACACTGCTTTTATTTTGAAGGCAACTGCTATTTTTGTTTTATTTACATATGTGTGTGCATGCGTGCCAACATGGCTTCCCAAGCCCTATTGGTTCGGCTCTCTAGAACGGTTCCAATTTCTCATGTGGCCTTTTGCAAAAATTAATTGCCCATCCCTGCTCTTAATAGTAGATTTGGTTTGGTTTGAAAGTGTTCAACCTTACAATTACAGAACTGTTCTGTTGATGAGAATCTGCTTTAGTTTCACAGAGTTCTCACAAATTGAAATCACCTACCAATTATTTCAGGGTTGTGAATTTTGTTTTGTTTTGGTTTGGTTTGGCCAACCAAGTATTGGCAAAACATGGCTCAGTTTTTAAGTTCAAGGTGAGAGAATATATTTCAACAGAGGAGAGCATTTGAGTGTTGAAAAGTGGGGTCCTCGGTGCTGTCTGTACTTGGTGGTTACGTTGTAGAAGTTGCATTATCAAACTAGGTAACATAATCAACACTGATGATGGTACCTACTTTGGTGATGAAACGTTAGCAAGAAAACCACCAAACTCAGAGAGCACCAAGGACACCACAGACTATATTCCGGTTAACCTGTATGCTAATTCCACAAAATTAAATGTTGAAATGTTTTTAGGGTCCTTACAAAAGAAGAAGAAAACGGCTGTTATTGGCTCTGCCTATATCAGTGATGGCTAACCTTTTTGCCGTTGCGTGCCAAAAGCGGGGGGAGTGGGGGGGTCGTGGATGCATGTGCCCACATCCATAATTCAATGCACCCCACCCTCCCGCGCATGCACACGTGACCCCCCCACACTTCCCCCTGCTTTTGGCATGTGAGAGCACGGTGGGCCTGGTAGGGCCGTTTTTTCCCCCTTCCCAGGCTCCAGAGGCTTTCTTGGAGTCTGGGGAGGGCAAAAACAGCCTTCCCAATCCCCCCGGAGGCCTTCCGGAGGGTGGAAACAGCCAGTTTCCCGACTTCCAGTGGGACCGGAAGGCCTGAAAATCAGTTGGCTGGTGCGCACATGCGCACTGGAGCTGAGCTAGGGCAACACTTGCGTGCCCACCAATATGGCTCCGCGTGTCACCTGTGGCACCCGTGCCATAGGTTTGCCATCACAGGCCTATATGAACCACCTCTCTTATTACAATGGTTGCCAGCAATCATTCCAGCCCCTAATTATTTTTGTTATTGACTTTTCCTGCCCTCAAAGCATAATATTCTTGTGTTGTAGTTATGGGTTTTTATTTTACAATGACTATCCTAGAGTCTTTGCAAACAGTGACATATAGCTGACCACATAAATAAATGTTAGTTTCCTTAATTATGTGACTTAAGGTCTCATTGGACTGCCAGATGGTATCTGATGATATCCCTTCCCTATTGTCACTCTAGATCGGGGTGTCAAACTCAATTTCATTGAGGGCCGCATCAGGGTTGTATTTGACGTCGGAGCAGTGGTGGGTTTCTACTGGTTCACCCCAGTTCGGGTGAACTGGTAGCGGTGGCAGTGGGAGGCTCCACCCACCCGCCTGGATGTCATCACGGACGCTGTGCACATGTGCAGAAGGTTTATGCGCATGCACAGAAGCGCCACGCGCAAGCACAGTTCCAAATTGGTAGCGAAGGTAGGTGAAAAGCACTATTGCCTCGGAGGGGCATGGGTGGGCATGGCCACTGTGGGCGTGACATGGGACTTGTGTCAGGAGCACCTGTGGTGGCAAAGTGCTAAGGCAGGACTTCCCTGAGACCCTCCCTCACTCTCATTATGATCTCCCTCCCTCCCTCCCTCCCTTTCTTCCTTCCTTCCTTCTTCCTTCTTCCTTTTCCTTTCTTCTTCCTTCCCCTCTTTCCTTATTTTTCCTTCCTTGCTCTCTTCTCATTTTTCCTTCTTTTTTGGGGCTTTCCTCTTTCCCTTTCTCCTTTCCTGTCCCTTCTTGCATGCTCAAATGCAAAAGGGGAAACATTTCTCCTTTTATTTTGTTTTTAGTTTGTTTTGATAGCTCTCTGCCAATGTAAACGGAGCCGGGGGGGGCGTGTGTGGCTCCCTGCACCCTGTTTTCAGTCACGACTGCCTCCTGCAGCTCTCGGCCAGCGAAAACGGACCTCGGGCGGGTGCATGCCCCCCCCCCCCGAGGTGTGTTTTAGCTGGCAGAGGTTCCACAGGCCAGTCCTTTGCTGTTTCCAGGCCAGCCAGATCTAAGCACTCCATGCAGTGGTAGGATTCAGCCAGTTCGCACCATTTCGGGAGAACCGGTTGTTAATTTTCAGAGCAGTTTGGCAAACTGGTTGTTGGAAGAAATCATTAGGGCAGAGAACCGGTTGTTAAATTACTTGAATCCCACCACTGACCCCACGCCTTGAGTTTGACACCCCTGCTCTAGACAATGGTTTCCATCTCATTCCATAAGGCAAACATCAAAATATTACATACTAGCAACTGTCAGAAAGTCTTTCTAATTGTTAAAGGGATGCTGGACATATTTGTGTGAAAGTGTCAGATTACTGGCATTCCAAATAACCAACATTTTCCTCTTGCTATAGTGAAGTGTTGACTATTCTCATGGGAAGAAATGAGATGTGTTCTGTATGTTGAGGTGATTCTGTGAATACAAAAGATATTTTTGCCATACATCACCCTTTTTTTCGTCTTCTTCTTCCTACATGCACACATTTGACCTCTTTGCTCAGGCAGCCATGGACACCGAAATAACAATCAACACAACTCTCATTGTAGAAAGGGTTAATTTAGGCTGCTTCCCAACTTGCAATTTTGTTGTTGTTGTTGTTGTTTAAATCCTTGAGAAAGGCTGAAGATAATTTTGAAGAGATTGAAAAGGCCAGCAGGGTTCAGCGTAAGAGTCTAAAAATGCTACAAGACAGTATTTAAAGAAAAGATTGGCTGATTTTCTTTTCCGTTGAATAATTTTCTATGCTCAAAAACTTGATAGAAATGAAACGGAAACAGGTTCTGTAAAATTGCACAGAGAATTGTTTGAATGTTAAGGGAGAAGTAAATTCCATTGAGTCTAACGAAATAGTTTGATGTTTATGGAGATTTTCAGTCACCCAGGTCATGGTTATCCCAAAGGTGCTTTTCTGGACTTTGCAGCTAGACTTTGTTTTTCCTTGAAGACATTTCACTTCTCATCAAAGAAGCTTCCTCAGGTTCTGACTGAATGGTGGCGGATGGAACGATTTATATTCCTTGCAGTCATCTGGTCGTTAGCACTCTTTCTGAGAGTCGTTGAGGCCTTTTGGAGGTTTATCTTTGCCCTTCGGGTCTCCTGAATAGTGCAAATGGGTATGGAACCTTCTTGGAACTGCTAAAAGGACTGAGTATTGTAAACAGGAGATAGGTGGTGTTTGTATCCCTCCCCCTCTCTTGAGAGAGGGCTGTTCAATTTTGACATACCGTGTTTCCCCAAAAATAAGACCCTGTCTTATATTTTTTTAAACTCTGAAGTAAGCGCTTGGCTTTATTGTCATGCTCTCAAAAGCCCGATTGGGCTTATTATCAGGGATGTCTTATTTTGGGGGAAACAGGGTAGATGGCCTCTTTGACCCCTCTTTCAAACCAGTGGCTCTCTCTGTCCAAAATGTGGACTTTGCTGTCTTCCAAAGAGTGACCTTTGTCTTTCAAATGCTGATGGACTGCTGAATCTTGTCCTGATGGGTTTGTTCTCCTATGTTGTGCCATGCGTTTGTGAAGTGGTTGTTTTGTTTCTCCTATACACAGATCTGTACATGTCTCATTGTACTGCATATATCACTTTGCTCTGTTTGTGTTTGGGTGTTTTATCCTTGGAGTGGACAAGCTTCTGCCTTATTGTATTTTGGGGGTTTAAAGTGCGTTGAAATTTTCAACCAGCACAATATACATACACACTTTAAACCCCAACATTCTTCGAATTTGATACCTTTTGCTCTAGCAGAACATTTCTGCTTGGAGAAAGAAAAAATGCAGGTGAGCATCTTCTACTTGGCTGAAGATCGCTGTTCTGCCCCAGCTTCAGATTCCCAGAGAATGTGACACACATCAAGCTTCGCAAACACTGTTTAATTCCAAACAAACCCCTTTCAAGAATGGAGGCTTCCCGTGCAAAGGGTCCTTATCAAAGTTATTAAGAACAAAGTCTGACAAAGGTTGGCAACCAGATATGAGAAGTCGCTCGCTCTCCAAGATGCTCTGTAGTAATGAGACGTTGTTTCTAGCAAAAAAGCACTAGCTGCATGCGATTTAAATAGGCTAAGGGAGTGGCCAATTATCCTCAAGCCCTACTCTCGAGTAGACCTCCTCCACCTTAGTAGCCACTCCTGCCTTTTGGCAGCCCTGCATGCCCGAGCACTGAGGAGAGGCTCCTCCACTTTGCTCTCTCCACTGGAAGGAGCCTCTGGAGGTTCTGAAGGCCCTGGCTGAGTCTCTGCCTCTGGCATCACATCCTTTTCAGACTCCTCGCTGTCTGACGCGAGCGCTGGCTGTGCAGGCTGCTGGCATGACACCACACCAGCCTCCTCTTCATCGGGATCAGCCACGATCCACGCAGGCCACTGGCGGGCCACAACACTCGCAGAATATGGACCTCAGATAATGGTACTGCTGTGAATTTTGCAGGATTTTAATTGCAGATGTTAATGCAGAAAGCTAAATCAGGTTTTTTTTAAAAAAAAAGAAAAAGAAAAGAAAAGGAATCATTTCAGCACCGATTATAGCAATAAGAACAATACTTGCTCCCAGAAATGAAAATTCTGATGAATGGGGTGTTTTACAGTAGTCTATCAGCCAGCCAGACAGGCAAGAAATATTGTTTTACATGGAGGGGAGCGGGAGGGGGGGGGAGGATAAATCTATTTATTTATTTTTGTTATGCACTGAGCAAGAATAATACAGAGAAACCATGTTCTCTGCCTTAACAAATTAGAAGCGCTAACAACTGTTTGCCTATTAGTTTTAAATGGATGACTCTCAATCGCTTTGCCTCAATAACAAGCCTAGGCGGGTAACGTTTTCAACTTCAAATTAGTTGATAATTCGCCTGCTTATTTTGTGAGTCAGAAGCTGTTTGCTGAACGATGTTCAGCCTGGTGCAAGCTACCATATATATCTTATCGCAATATTTGACAGCACAACAGGTTTGGAAAATTGGTTCTCAGGTGACTGTAGTTTTTCAATTAACGCAAATTTGCTGATTAGTAGCTGCATATGCGTGACTGAAAAACGAGTTCATATTTCTCCCAGTGTTGCGTGACTCTGACATGAACACAAGTGTTTAAGAGAAGGAAACATTTGCTGGTTTTCATTTTCTGCCTGACTGATACGCTTGGTAACTGGTTTTTCAGCAATGCTCTGCTCTGTTGGCTTACAGGGGCTACGTATAATGCCCAGATAAAGGTGCAGTCGTCTGTGTAGCTACACAATTCACACTTCCATTTTAGCAGGTGGCTGGGTTTCTGAGGAACCTTGTTAACTCTAGGGGATGGACTGCTTGGAGAAACCACACGGGGCAAATATCATAAGGATATGCCATAAAGGTGTACAGGCAGTCCTCGACTTACGACCACAATTGGGAACAGAATTTCTGTTGCTAAGCAAGATATTGTTCCACCTCAAGCACAATAGCAATGGCACTTAGACTTATATACCGCTTTACAGTGCTTTACAGCCCTCTCTAAATGGTTTACAGAGTCAGCCTATTGCCACCGACAATCTGGGTTTTCATTTTACTGACCTCGGAAGAATGGAAGGATGAGTCAACCTTGAACTGGTCAGGATTGAACTCCCGGCAGTAGGCAGAGTTAGCCTGCAATACTGCATACCACCACGGCTCTTGGAAAATCTTTCTGAAGACTGAATGGAATAGCAATAGCAATATCATTTAGACTTACCCTTTCCCCCCCAAAATAAGACATCCCCTGATAATAAGCCCAATCGGGCTTTTGAGCGCACGGCAATAAGGCCAAGCGCTTATTTCAGGGTTCAAAAAAAATATAAGACAGGGTCTTATTTTCGGGAAAACACAGTATATACCACTTTACAGGGCTTTACAGCCCTCTCTAAGCAGTTTACAGAGTCAGCTTGCTTATTTATTTATTTATTTATTTGTTTATTTATTTATTTATTTATTTATTTATCAACAAGTACAAGGAAACAAGTAACAGTATAGACATAGACATGGACACATGAAAAAAATTGGCATAAATAAAAGGATATAAATAGGCAAAACGTAGCCATAAACACGTAGAATGATTACATATACCTGTATATGGGGACAGTAGGGCAGGGACGGTAGGCACGCTGGTGCGCTTATGCACGCCCCCTTAGGGACCTCTTAAGAAACATGAAAGGTCCACGGTAGACAGTTTAAGGTAAAAGGTATGAGGATTAGAGAGACTAACAACAGGATCAGGTAGAGTGTTCCAGACATTTACTACTCTATTGCAGAAGTCATATTTCCTACAATCAAGATTAGAGCGAATTACATTGAGTTTGAATCTGTTGATAGCCCTTGTGTTATCACGGTTGAAATTAAAGTACTCATTTACAGGTAGGACATTTTGTTAAATAATCTTATGAACTAAGCTTAGGTCGGAATGTAGACGGCATAGTTCGAGGCTATTGAGGCCTAAAATTTCAAGCCTGGTGGTATAGGATATTTTACTACAAGCAGAGGATTTAAGTACTCTTCTAGTAAAATATCTCTGGACCCTCTCTAATGTATTGATATCTGAAATACAGTGAGGGTTCCAGGCAGGTGAGCAGTATTCAAGTAGAGGTCTGGCAAAGGTTTTGTGTGCCCTAGTTTGAAGTATAGCGTTACCAGAGAGAAAAGTTCGTAAAATAAGGTTGACAACTCTTAATGCCTTTTTTGCAATGATGTTACAGTGAGGTCTGGGGCTTAGATCTTTTGAAATGAGTACTCCTAGGTCCTGGACAGAGTGTGGGTCAACTTTTAGATTGTTTCCAGCCAGCAAATATTTGATGTTCTTATTTCTATTGCCAATGTGCAGGACTGAGCATTTGTTAGCAGAGATTTGGAGTTGCCAGTTGTTTGACCAGTCAGATACATAATCTAGGTCATTCTGCAGGTTCGAATCTTACCAGGCTCAAGGTTGACTCAGCCTTCCATCCTTTCTAAGGTAGGTTAAATGAGGACCCAGTTTGTGGGGGCAATAAGCTTACTTTGTATAAATATACAAAAGTATGAAGGCTATTGCTTAACGCATTGTAAGTCGCCCTGAGTCTCCGGAGAAGGGCGGCATATAAATCAAATAAATAATAATAATAAAAAAAAATTGCCCCCAACAATCTGGGTCCTCGTTTTACCAACCTCGGAAGGATGGAAGGCTGAGTCAACCTGAAGCCGGTGAGAATCGAACTGTGGGCAGCCGACAGTCAGCAGAAGTTGCTGCAGTACAGCATTCTAACCACTGCGCCACCATGACTCACAAAATCCAGAAGCGGTTTCCATGTAGCAGCAAAAGTATGGTATATTCTTTTCTTTGATCAAAATGGTCTATTTAGCCTTGTACTTGAGTTGGGGGGAAAAAATGAAATTTTGATTTTGGATTTGGAAGTCGGAGAATGGGGCAAAACCCACTTAACAAATTTCTCACTTAACAACCTAAATTTTGGGCTCAATTGTGGTCATAGGTTGACCACAGCATACCTGTACATACTGATTGCCAAGCACCCAAATTGGGATCACATGACTGTGGAGATGCTGTGATAGTCATACATGTAAGGACCGGTTGCCATTGTTAGCTTTGAACTGTCATTGAAAGAACAGTTGTAAGTTGAGCATTACCTGCATTGATATTTATTTATCCAACCTATCGTTCATGGCGGTGCACAATTGGAGTCGGAACACAACAATAAAGCATCACAAGTTATTAGTTATTATGAAAGGGTCAAAACATCCTAACTTTAAGAGATCAGCATGTTGATGATTGCCTAGAAATAGTCACTGAAAATCTGTGATTAGTAATGAAAATAAGAAGTCAAGAAGACATTGTAGGCCACCTTGATGTAAATATGCATAACTGAAATGAAATTTAAAAGCTGAGTTTTGCTTGAGTCTCCAGTGCAGAGCAATACCAATAGCACTTAGACTTATATACTGCTTCACAGTACTTTACAGCCCTTTCTAAGCGGTTTACAGAGTCGGCATATTGCCCCCCAAATCTGGGTCCTCATTTTCCCGACCTCAGCAGGATGGAAGGCTGAGTCAATCTTGAGCTGATGAGAATCGAACTGTTTGCAGTCGGCAGACTTAGCTTAGTGGTTCTAACCACTGCATCACCACGGCTCTTATCTAAAAGCAAATATCAAACATAAGGTAGTGGCAGAAAAAGGAAGCAGACAGACTAATTCGCTTCAGGAAATCATTCTTAAGAATAATTTCTAAGTCAGCGCCGACTTGAAGGCACAGCAAACAAACAAAAGAAATATGGAGGGAATGACAGCAGAAAAAGCAGTTGAAAGCTAGTAGAAGACAGCTTTTTCTAATACTATTGTAGGTTTTTTCTACATTAAAACTTACTGCAAGCATATGTGGCCACAGCTAGCCCCAATGAAACCACTGTGTTGAAATGTGCATTGTGATAACACAGTTTAAGGCCCATCCTTTGGTACTTGCAACATCAAACGGAAGCATGTAACAGACCAAGATTGCATAATGATAGAAGTGTCTAACCTTAGCAACTTTGAGACCTGTGGACTTCAACTCCCAGAATTCCTCAGCCAACATGAATTGAAGTCCACAGATCTTAAAGTTGCTAAGATTGGAAACCCCTGCATTATGATGCAGTGAAGTATGTTTTGTTACTTGTCCCCATTCTTACAGACTCCTGGGACTAAATGTTAGTAAAATATTTACTATTACTAACTGTTGTAGCCTCTCTCTCTCTGTCCCTTCTCTTCTGGATTTCAATATCTTATTTCTCCTTAGCTTTTTTTTATTTTTTAATTGGTTGTGCCTATATTTTATTTGAGGGACGTGGTGGCTCAGTGGCTAAGATGCTGAGCTTGTCGATTGAAAGATCGGCAGTTCAGCAGTTCGAATCCCTAGCGCCACATAACAGAGTGAGCTCCCATTACTTGTCCCAGCTTCTGCAGTTTGAAAGCACGTAAAAAATGCAAGTAGAAAAATAGGGACCACCTTTGGTGGGAAGGTAATAGTGTTTCATGCGCCTTCGGTGTTTAGTCATGCCGGCCACATGACCACAAAGATGTCTTCGGACAGCGCTGGCTCTTCAACTTTGAAATGAAGAGGAGCACCATCCCCTAGAGTCGGGAACGACTAGCACATATGTGCGAGGGGAACCTTTACCTTTACTTTATTTTACAACTTACACTTGAAACATTGATAAAGAAAGAGCAGTATATGTTCCCAATGTTCGCTAGTGAAATGCATTTCATGTGATGTTGAACTGATTCGCGGTGACCAATTTATAATACCATTTTTAAAAAAAATAAAATTTGCTTTCCTTTAAGCCAGTTACCATAACTGAAGTAGAATCCAAGCTGTATGCCAGTGTGTATCATATGATCTATTATCCCATCTGTGGTGATGTAGTATTGGCCTTGAGTATCTTTTGACTATGTGTTTTTCACAGTAAATTAAAGGTGCCCAAAGACTCACAGGTAAAAATCTATCACGGCTGGTCAAAGCATCTTTCAGAGAAGATACAATACTTGTTATATTAAAAGACACAATAGTCTCTAGGTCTTAATAACATCCATTCCATCTCAAAATGTTGTTTCGGGATAATACCTTACAATGCATGATACATCATAATTCCAGGTAGTACAGAATAACATCAGGGTTGTTTTTTTTTTTTTTTTTTTGAGATAATTAATTTTCATAGACTATTTCAGTACAGTTAGGGACACTTCTTGCAATTATTTTCAGATTACTTTGATCACCCTGAGAAGGTTGAGCAGGGAGGCTTATTGTGTTCTCTCACGATAATTAGCTTTATCATTAATACCAGAGAAGGGGATGAAATTATGAACTCGTTCAATGCTGGGCATAAACTAAAAGAGCATTTGGAAATTTCTTAATCCAGATAGTGATGGCTAGTTTATCAAAAAGAGTTCTTCAAATAAAGATGTAATACAGAATTCAGTAAGCTGGTAAAATGTCAGGCGTTGTTGTGGCCAGTCAGCGGCCTGTGTGAATTGTAGCTGATTCTGACAGCGAGGAGGCTGGTGTGGTGCTGCGCCAGCAGCCTGGGCAGCTGGCACTCAAGTCAGACAATGAGGAGGATGGAGAAGATGTGGTGCCAGAAGCAGGGATTCAGCCAGGGCCTTCAGAACCTCCAGAAGCTCCTTTAAGTGAAGAGGACAAAGAGGAGGAGCCTCTTCTCAATGCACGGGCGGGCAGAGCTGCCAAAAGACAGGAGTGGCTCCTCAGGAGGAGGTCTCCTCAAGAGTAAGGCTTGGGGCTAATTGGCCACTCCTTAGCCTATTTAAGGAGGAACGCCGACTGAAGCAATTTGCAGGGAACAACTTCGTTCACTCTCCTTTGTGCCTTGATCTTAGTTCTTTGCAAATTGCTTCTGGGCTTTCTGCCAACCTTAGTAAGATTATGATTACTTTATCTTTGGTTTCTTGTAGGCTGTTAAGAAAGTTTCTTAACAGCCTTTGTTTGGAAAAGACTAAGTTATTTTAGTAAATTTAAGTTTTGTACAGACTTTGTATGTGCTGTGTTCTTTGGGGTCCGTAGCTGGGGCAGAACAGGCGTGAAGAATTGGAGCCACACATCAACTTCCAGTTTAGATGGTTTATTGCTCATGCCTTGTACACCAGAATCTAATCAACGAACAGCAACTAAATTGGCGGTAGATAGCGGTAAACAGAATTCAAGAGAAGTTAAACTTGCTTTGATTGTGGCAATGTAGAGATTCTAGGCTGCTTCCTCTTTTGACTCTGCCTGCTCTTCTCCTACTGTAACAGAATAAAAGGGTTTGTTTCAAGATGGGAGATTCCATCTTAAAAACTTCCTAAACACTAACAGTCATTTTGCACAAGAATCACTCTGGTGCCTTAACCACTACACCACACTGTCTCTCTATCATTCCAGCTAAATACAGGTAGTTCTCGATTTACGTCCCCAAATTGAGCTGTTGTCAAGTAAGACATTTGTGAAGTAACTTTTGCTCCATTTTATGACCTTTCTTGCCACCGTTATTAAGTGAATCACTGCAGTTGTTAAGCTAGTAACACGGTTGTTAAATAAATCCGGTTTCCCCATTGACTTTGCTTGGGACAAGGTTGCAAAAGGTGATAGGTAAAGGTAAGGGTTCCCCTCGCACATATGTGCTAGTCGTTCCTGAGTCTAGGGGGCGGTGCTCATCTCCTTTTCAAAGCCGAAGAGCCAGCGCTGTCGGAAGACGTCTCTGTGGTCATGTAGCCGGCATGACTAAATGCCAAAGGTGCACGGAATGCTGTTACCTTCCCACCAAAGGTGGTCTCTATTTTTCTACTTGCATTTTTTACATGCTTTCGAACTGCTAGGTTGGCATAAGCTGGGACAAGTAATGGGAGCTCACCCCGTTACGCGGCACTAGGGATTCGAACCGCTGAACTGCCTACCTTTCGATTGACAGGCGCAGCGTCTCTGCCACTGAGCCACCGCGTTGACTCTTCGGCTTTGAAATGGAGATGAACACTGCCCCCTAGAGTCGGGAACGACTAGCACATATGTGCGAGGGGAACCTTTATCTTTACCTTTCATTAAATAGTTGTAGGCTAATTTTTCATTACACTTGTACAACATGTAATATATACATTGAGTTTATTTCCCTGTATAAAGAAGCATTTCTTTAAACTGATGCAACCTTTTCTTTCTTTTTAATAATGAGATAATTTTCTTGCCGATATGCATTTACCCTCACTGTGAACAAGAGGAGGAAACATAAGTGAAACTGAATTACTGAATGACGTAGTTTCAAACAAAATCTACAAAATAATGAGCCCCAAATACAGAAAAAAACTGATGAAGATATATACTTTAACCTGCCCTTTTTCTTGTTTATGTCAAGCCTGACATGGAACTAATTCATAATTATAACCTGTAATTTGATCATTTAAACATGAATTCTGCAATTTAAACTTGGTTTTCTTGTTCAACAGCTAGAACCGCTCAAAGGTATTCGCAGTGATTACTTTCAAGAAATCAGAACTTATTGTGACCAAATAGCATTTGACAAGAGGACTTGTCAAATGCTGTTTAATTAAACCAAGCTACGGTAAAAAAAGAAATATAGATTTAAAACTCTGGTAAACTTTTATAATGATTATTTTACACAGTTAGAATTTCTATCATTATTTTATCACAGTTTTGCAAAGGTCTTTCTACGGGAATCATTAATAACGTGGCTAAGCGAAACCCAGATAATTTGCATGCCTTATGCAGATTATCTTGTCCAGTATTTCATTGAATGGTCCTTGTGAACAGACAAACGATGCTTTTACTGGGCTAGAAAAAGTATAAAGAACTAAATAGCCATGGTGGCACAGTATTGCAGGCTAACTCTGCCCACTGCTAGCACTTCA
Organism: Pituophis catenifer annectens; assembly: GCF_029215685.1. NCBI lineage: Eukaryota > Metazoa > Chordata > Lepidosauria > Squamata > Colubridae > Pituophis > Pituophis catenifer. Next base: position 8,678,810 of record NW_027256886.1, on the reverse strand, counting down.
ATTCTGATTGGCTCAAGCTTGACTCAGCCTTCCATCCATCCGAACCTGATAAAATGAGGACCCAGCTTGTTGGGGGCATTATATTGACATTTGTAAACCGCTTAGAGAGTGCTGTAAAGCACCATGAAGTGGTATATAAGTCTAAGTAGATAAATAGGTACCACTTTGATGGGAAGGTAACAGCATTCCGTAACATCCTGCTGGCCACGTGACTGCAGAAATGTCTTCAGACAACACTGGCTCAGTGGTCTTGAAACGGAGATGAGCACTGCACCCTAGAGTCAGCAACAACTAGTGAAGTTAGTCCGCAGGGACTCCTTTGCACGCGTGCACATAAACACACGTGTACACAAACACAAAGATATATATACACACACAAATAGATGTGTGTGCATTATGAATTCAGAACTAGGGTGGATAAAGATTGACCTGTAGATCTCTGTCCTATGAAATTGTGAGGTCTTGAGGGTATATTTGTATTTAAAGAGAGAAAATTTAGTGTCAAGTGGTAGGAAATCAGGAACCAAAGCAGTTCAAATGAATATAGGTTTATTGCATGCTAACACTCTAACTTCTACTCTTAAAACGACACTATAGGGCAGGGGTGTCAAACTCACATCATGGCAGTGTCATGTGACATTCTGGTCCACTGGCGGCCTGTGGAGCTGGCAGCAGAGTCAGTCAGTGAGGAGGCTGGGAAGGAACATGGGCCAGTTCTGGAGTCTGGAGAAGGCTTGGACGAGGGCTCTGCGTCAGAGGCAGAGATGGGGCCAGGGCCATCTGAGAGTTATGTGCAGCCTCCGGAGCCTCCAGAGTCTAACATCAGTGAGGCAGAGGAACAGGGTGAGCCTGTTCCCAGTGCGCGCATGTGCAGAGCTGCCAGAAGGCAAGAACAGTTAAGACAAAAGAGGCGACTCGGGAGTAAGGCTTGGAGATGATTGGCCCCTCCCATAAGACATAAAGTTGGAGCAAAGGGACATGAGCCTTTGCAGGAAGCAACTTTGTTCATTCTGGTCAGTTTAAACTCTGAAGCTCTGTTTTGACTTTGTGCTCCATTTGGCCTTGCAAAGCTAATTGGCAATTAGGTATTTGGCAGTCTTTCAAAAGAGATAAAGGTGGGTGCTTATCAGCCTTATCCCAAAAGACTGTGGCAGACTTCTGTCGAACTATTCACAAACTGCTTGGGACTCATTACGGGCTGTGAATGAACATAATTCACAGCTGTCTCAATAAAAGAGGTTTTTTGGGACTAAAATTGTGATTTATGCTTTCTCAGGAAGCCTTGGTCAGAATAGATGTATTGGGACTTTTCCCCCCTTCGCTAAACCGGGCATGGGCGTGACCAGCGTGTGACACATCTGGCCCACGGGCCAGGAGTTTGACAGCCCTGCTATAAGGCATTGCACACCCAAACAACTGGACACAAAGACAGTTTCCCCCCCCATGCCATCACTCTGCTAAGCAACTAATTTAATTTAATTTAATTTAATTTAATTTAATTTAATTTAATTTAATTAATTTAATTTAATTCAATTTATATGCCGCCCCTCTCCGAAGACTCAGGGCGGCTCACAATTAATTAACTAATTCCCACAACATTGTCAAACTATTTAGTAAGGCTGTATTACTATTATTCCTCTCATCTTTCCTATTACCTATCTCCTTTTCTACTTATAACTTTGTTGCTTGTACTGTATCTTTACGATTTATTTTGTTTTATTTAGTTTCCTAGTATGATTTATGTTGATAGCTTACTTAGTCTCCTATGACTATCACTAAGTGTTGTATCTTATGATTTATGATGAATGTATTTTTATGATGACTATGATCATGATTTATCACTTATAGCTTTTATGTACATGGTGCTTATGCACCGAAGACAAATTCCTTGTGTGTCCAATCACACTTGGCCAACAAAGAATTCTATTCTATTCTATTCTATTCTATTCTATTCTATTCTATTCTATTCTATTCTATTCTATTCCATTCCATTCCATTCCATTCCATTCCATTCCATTCCATTCCATTCTCTACAAGAAACTGAACTACTAACAGTCAAGGCAATCGAAGGTAGATAAGAATCAAAAGAATTCAAGGAGGGCTTGACTTGGATTTCTTGTGGGCACGAAGTGACTCGAGACTGATGACGCATTTGACCCCTCCTTCGGGCTGAGCCTGATCATCTCCTACAGTTAGTCCTGAAAGCTGTTATAAATTAGCAAATGAAGCAGCCATAAAAGATCTCTGTCTCCGTCCACAAATATCCTCTTCTAGGATATTTTTATTTATTTTATTTTATATTGGATTTCTATACCGCCCTTCTCCCTGAGGACTCAGGGCGGTGTACAGCCAGATTAAAAAACATGCAGAACAAATATTAAAAACAATTAAAAGATATATAAATTTGGCCCAATTAAAACTCATTACCAATTAAAAACGTTTAAAACATTTAAAAAAAACAGTTAAAAATTTCATCTTCATCTTAATATGACATGCTCAGCTCCAGAATGCATCAAAGCTTTCCATGGCCAACCATATTTTGCAGCTGGTTCTCTGGATTTTTTTTTTTTTTTGTAATCTCATAAACTTAGACTCATTTTGTGATGTTCAAATAATTCTACAATAGAATCATTAAGGAAAAATATAATCCTAGAATGGGGACACTTACTCCTCTTTTGTCTGAACAAAGAATCCTGCTCTGAGTTACCTTTAATACGATTTTAGATGAAGGGGCACTCTGAATGAGAGAATGAAGACACATTTCTACCTATTTTATCTTATTTTATTTTTATGTTTTTTTAAAAAAAAAAAAATAAATAGGCAACAAAACATTGCTTGGTGTGCAGGTGGATCTTGATATAGGTTTCCTTCCGAAGCCCATCTGGAGGTGTTAGTTTAGCTCTATTGATGTTTAAGACTGCCTCTTTCATCACAACCACATGCCAAGACAATAAGTAATTGAACTGCATGTTTTGCCTTTTTAAAAAGGTGTAATCTCCTTCTGAAGAAGGGAGATGTTGAGCAGGATATTTTTTTTCTAATTTATCTGTCATCACACCATGCCGGCAAGGTTCCAAGGCTCGGCTGTGGCATCTCTTTATCGTCTCCTTTTGATGAACACCTGTTTCCAGCATACAAATGTGGATCTGCTGAGCTGCAAAAATTAAAATAATTTTAACAGCATAAGAATAATTAGGAATCCTGCCTTTGAGCGGGGAGGGGGGGCTCCACCTGTTTAAAGTACTGTATACTTTGATGTAATATGCAGATACATATGTTGGGAGAAATAGGCACATATGCCAGAGGGTTTTAAAAGACGGGTGGCTTCAGATTTATTTCATAGGGATACAGTTTGGGATTTTCATTATTTGGTTTAAAAACCCGTGCTCCCTTGCATATTGGGGTAGATCAGGTGCTTCGACAGAAACACACACACACACACACACACACACACACACACACACACACACACACACACACACATATATATATATATATATATATATATATATATATATATATATATATATATATATGTCTTTGGTTATTCGGGTTTTCTCCCGCGTAAAATTGGAGGTGTCTTGGCAACGTTTCGACGAAGTCTCATTCATCATCTTCAGGCTGGTGTTCTCAGCTTCGTGCTTCTATAATATATGTATGTATGTATGTATCAGTGGTGAGTTGCTCCTGATTCACCCTGGTTCGGGCTAACCAGTAGTTGTGGTGGCAGGAGGCTCCGGCCATCTGCCCAGACGTCATCAAAAACACTCGCTACCAATAGCGAACTGGTAGCGCCGGGATTTGAATCCCACTACTGGTATGTATATATGCATGTATGTTTGGGAAAAATTGTTTTTCTCCCACTTAGGTAACTTGATTTTGAATCAGTTCGGACCGTCTTCCTGCAGCTAATACTTAAAATTATTGGAACTGAAACAGAGTTCTAGGTGCTTAATAGAAAATAGAATTGAATCCCTAATTGGAATTTGATGATGGCAATAGAACTAAGTGAAGGAAAAGCAAGAAAATGCATATGGCAGTAACAAATCTGTAGGGGAAGTTTTGCTTAAAAAGCAGCTTTAGCTATGACTGATTATTTTTGTCTTGTAAGATACTGTGCCTTGTATGTTTAATATGACAGGCAAAACAGAATTACTGTATGAGAAGGGGAACTGAGCTATGCCCACTGGATTTCTGCCTGTTTCAGTTATTAAAGGTACAGAAGCCCTAACAGGAGAAAAATGAGCTACAAAATTCTCTTCGCTGTGTAATCAAAAAGATCCTACAGATAGCCAAATTATTCCTTTCCATAATCCATTATTACAGAGGAACTTCTACTCAGGTCTACCCTAACAAGAGTGTAATAAGAATTCTGACATGAAGGTTTTCTTATTCTCAGATCTATGGATTATCAAATCATTTTCCTGATTCTCAAATTCTAACATTATTGGATCCCAGATTCTGCTTGGTCTCTCTCTCCATCCACAAAAGTATTATTCTCTCTCTCTTTTTTGAAACGCAATATTCACTCAGTGTCTTTTCTCCCAAGTATTTCTTGACTTGAACAGAAAAGTATGTTACTGAATATGGAAATAAACGTAGTACATTCTACTTATCTTGAAAGAGGTAAAAACACTTAGACTTATATATCACTTTACAGTGCTTTACAGCCCTCTCTAAGTGGTTTACAGAGTCAGACTATTGTCCCCAACAATTTCGGTCCTCATTGTATCCACCTCGGAAGGATGGAAGGCTGAGTCAACCAACCTAAGGGAAGTATAAGATGCCTAGAGAAAGACAAATAGCATCTATTTCCAAAAGAAGAAATAGACGAGTATAAGGAACGACAGTAGATTTAGTCTGACATCTGTCATAGAGGATGTTTCGACATCAAATCAGAAAGGGATTAATTGGAAAGTACTGTATTTTTCAGATTATAAGACGCTCCAAAGTATAAGACACATCTAACTTTTGGGAAAGAAAAAAGGGGGAAAAAATCTGCCTCTGCCTCCCAGCAATTTACCTCCTTGCAGCAAACAGCAAACAGCCTGGTGAGCTTCAGCACAGCCTGATTTAGCAAAAGCAGCTGATTGGCGGTTGGATCGGCCTCCCAGAATACCACCTATCAACTGTTTCAGGCTGCGGGGATTGCCACCGCCCGTCACTGTCATCACTGCCCACCACTGCTACCGCCTATCTTCCCGTTATCTGAGAGGAGTTTGATCCTGTGACTCCTGAGGACGTGGACAGGATGCTGGGGAGGTTGAATGCAACCACATGTTTATTGGACCTGTGTCCCTCCTGGCTGGTGCTGGCTACCCGGGAGGTTACACGAGGCTGGCTCCAGAGGATTATAAACGCTTCTTTGAGTGAGGGTTTCTTACCTCCCGCCTTGAAAGAGGCGGTGGTGGGGCCCCTCCTCAAGACGCCCTCTCTGGATCCGGCTGTTTTGGCAAATTACCGTCCTGTCTCCAACCTTCGCTTTGTGGCAAAGGTTGTTGAGAGTGTGGTTGCGCGACAGCTCCCACAGTACCTTGATGAAAATGTCTATCTGGATCCGTTCCAGTCCGGCTTCAGGCCTGGGTACAGCATGGAAACGGCATTGGTCGCGTTGGTTGATGATCTCTGGAGGGCTCGGGACAGGGGATGTTCCTCTGTTCTGGTCCTATTAGATCTCTCAGCGGCTTTTGATACCATCGACCATGGTATCATGCTGCACCGGCTGGAGGGGTTGGGAGTGGGAGGCACTGTCTTACAGTGGTTCTCCTCCTATCTCTCCAACCGGTCACAGTCCGTGTTGGCTGGGGGGCAGAGGTCGACCTTGAGGCACCTTGTTTGTGGGGTGCCGCAAGGGTCGGTCCTCTCGCCTCTCCTGTTCAACATTTATGTGAAGCCGCTGGGTGAGATCATCCGTGGATTTGGGGTGCGGCGCCATCTGTACGCTGATGACACTCAGCTGTACATCTCCACCCCAGACCACCCCAACGATGCCTTTGAAGTGATGTCCCGGTGCCTGGAGGCCGTGTGGGTCTGGATGGGGAGGAACAGGCTCCGACTCAACCCCTCCAAGACCGAGTGGCTGTGGCTGCTGGTGTCCCGATATAGCCAGCTGGTGTCATCGCTGGCTATTGGGGGCGAGTCATTGGCCCCCACGGAGAGGGCTCATAACTTGGGCGTCCTCCTGGATGCATGGCTGTCTTTAGAAGAGCATATGACGGCCGTGGCCAGGGGGGCTTTTTATCAGGTTTGCCTGATACGCCAGTTGCGTCCCTTTCTGGATCGGGACTCCTTATGCACGGTCACTCACGCCCTCGTCACCTCTCCCCTGGACTACTGCAATGCTCTCTACATGGGGCTCCCCTTGAGGAGCACCCGGAGGCTCCAGCTGGTCCAGAATGCAGCCGCGCGGGTAATTATGGGGGCGACATGGCGCTCCCATGTAACACCTCTCCTGCGCGAGCTGCATTGGCTCCCGGTGGTCTTCTGGGTGCGCTTCAAGGTATTGGTTTTCATCTTTCAAGTGCTCCATGGCTTAGGGCCCGGGTATTTAAGAGACCACCTTCTGCCACCGATAACCTCCCACCGGCCAATCCGCTCCCACAGAGAGGGCCTCCTCAGAGTGCCGTCGGTCAAGCAATGTCAACTGACGACCCCCAGGAGGAGAGCCTTCTCTGTGGGGGCACCCGCCCTCTGGAACGAGCTACCCCCAGGAATATGGCTAATCCCGGACCTCCGTACTTTCCGCTGAGCATTGAAGACCTTCTTATTTCAGCAAGCCGGGCTGGCTTAAAATTTTAATAGGCTATTTTATGGGTAAGGGATTTTAAAATTTGGGGAAGCCAAACTGATCTACTTCTGTTTTAATTTATTTTAATTTTTAGACTGTATGTATTTTAATTTTGGCTGTTCACCGCCCTGAGTCCTTCGGGAGAAGGGCAGTATACAAATTTAATAAACCTAAACCTAACCTAACCTATCTACACGTCCACGTGCCCCATTTTGGGTTTTCACGTATCCCGTTTTCAGCCTCCATGCGCCTGGTTTTTGGCCCGTTCCAGGCGACAGGGATCAACTTTTTCCACCCACTTTTTTTTGGGTGGGTGGGGGTGGTAAGTGCGCCTTATACACTGAAAAATACAGTAAATCGAAAACAGTGCAGTGATCTGTAGAGCAGGGGTCCCCAACCCCTGGACCATGGCCATTAGTAGGCCGTGGCCTATTTGCAACAGGACTGTGTGCGCATCGGGCCGGCATGCACATACATGTGCATTCAGTTCAACTCATGCAGGTGGCAGGCCGCCATGCACACACACATACACACACATGCACGCAGGTGAACTTGCGCAAGTTGAAGTGTGTGCACAGGCATACGCGTGCCAGCCCGACACTTGCACAAGTCGAGCTGAGCATGTGCTGGCCCAACACTCATGCAGCCCAGTTCCCCTTTCCCCCCTCCCAGTCAGGCTACCAAGTCATAAAGGTTGAGGATGCTGCTGTGGAGTATAGATTAGTATGGATTTGTCAAAATGTGTCTTCTCACACTTAGGTCACTTTGTTAATTAATTTCAGAAGATTGTGGGTATGCTGTTGATATAAAATACCTTCTTTTATCAAAGTATTGACAGGGCCCTGTCTATGTTGGCAAGTTAAGAATAGACAAATGGCTTAATATTGCATAGATTCAGAGATGGTTTGAAATGTTCATGTATATTCTCTTATCAAATGAGTGAAGTATCGTGCGAGCTGCTTAGTCCTGCTCCTTTCATACGTCAACATTTTTATTAAATGAAAGAATTAGAACTAGAACTCACCACCGCCTAGTGATTGCCCCAAGATCACCCCGCTTGCTTTCATGGCTAAGGCAGAACTTGAACTCGCAGTCTCTTGCTTTTTAGCCTGGTGATTTAACCGCTAAACCAAACTGGCTCTCAACATTGGTAGCCTTGGTAGTACAGTGGTTTAAAGCACCCTGTTATTAACACAGCTGCCTGCAATTACTGCAGATTCGAATCTTACCAGGCTCAAGGTTGACTCAGCCTTCCATCCTTTCTAAGGTAGGTGAAATGAGGTCCCAGTTTGTGGGGGCAATAAGCTGACTTTGTATAAATATACAAAAGTATGAAGGCTGTTGCTTAACACATTGTAAGCCGCCCTGAGTCTCCGGAGAAGGGCAGCATATAAATCAAATTAAAAAAAAAAAACTACATATGCTAGTTTTGTGGTCGCTCAAGAAATAGTCAGGCATGGGAAGGGTTTTGTGGCTCCCGGTGTTTTCTTTTCTGTGGGAAATGAATTCAAATGGCTCTTTGAGTGTTTTAAGGTTGCAGAACCCTGGGCTAGAGAATTTCGTGATTGCTGGTGCCTTTACTGTTGATAGTTGATCTTAAAGACAGAACCCACTTCCTGTAAATAACTTTATTGTCAATTCTAAGGCTGGTTGTTCTAATGGTGGCCATTAGTTTGTTCTTCATATTTAATTTTAATCTAATTTTAATGTAATCCTTCACTTTCGTTACTAGATCTTGCAGATCATTTGCATTTTCAGACTATGGTCATCAGCACAGGTTTTTTTAAATATCTTCCTTCAGTTTTAGAACCATGTCCATCTTTCAGTCCAGCTTATCTTTATAGATGTTCATCATATAGGTTTTAATAAACAAAGGAACAGTATCCAACCTTCTTGCACTCCTTTGACAACAGGATCCGGTCTGTTTCACCACGTTCTGTTTGTACTTGTGGTTTCCTGAGCTGTATATAAATTTCTCAGGAGGACAGTGAAATATTCTGAGGCTTCCATTTTTCCTGAGCACTTTCCACAGCTTGACATGATTGACACAATCAAAGGCTTTCTATAATCAATGAAGCACATAATGACTTCTTTTTGGCATTCTTTGACTTTCTCAATTATCCAGTGGGCATCAGAAAGAACATTTCATGTTCTTCCACCTTTAAAGCCAGTTTGAACATCTGGCGTCTCTTTTTTCCATGTAGGGCTCTGCTACATGAGAGGCTCCTAAGTGTTATTTTTCTAGCCTGTGAATTTAAGGACACTGCGTTCCAGCTTGCACAACGTTGAGTCCTTTCTTTGGGGATGGGAGGAGGGGAGAACTGGAATGTAGATTGACCTCTTCCAAATTGTGGTTTTTCTCCAGATTTGATGGCATAGATTGGTCTGAATCTATACTGACTCTTCTTCTGTATATCTTCTGTTTGTGATCCATCAGCTTCTACAAGTATTCCTCAATTTATGACCGGATTCTTAGTAACCAAAGTTATGATAGACCCTCCCAAAAGGTACTTACGATCTGGATTTGAAGACAAATGCCCCCCCCCCCATGGTCACATGATGGCATTTTGGGCACTCGGCCACCGGACCCCTTTTATGGTCATTGGATGCATCCCAAAGTCGTGTGGACATGGTTTACGATGCGTTTTGCCAGAAACTGGCATTTGATTCTGATTTCTGGCAAAAATGGATAATGGGCTTTTTAACAACCACAGAGTTTGCTTAATGACCACAGTGATTTGCTTAACCATTGCCACAAAAAAAAAATAAAAGAAAAAAAAAATCATAAAATTGGGTTGGTCCCATGATGACCCACTTTATGGCTGGCACAATTTGGGACTATAATTCCAGGCACAATTATGGTCATAAGTCAAGGACTACCTATGTAGTCTTTCAAGTGTTAAACGCCGGAGAAATCAGGAGATTCAGGCAGTTCAAATGAGTGTAAAAATTTATTGCAAGCTAAAGTTCTCTACAAAAATCTGACCTACTAGCAGTCAAGGGAAATGATAAGATAACCTTTATTGTCATTTTTTTACTGTGAGCACACTGGCCCACATTAAAAATGAAATTCTGTTGCCTGCTCTCAAAAGAAAATATATATATCTACCCATACCTATACATAACACACATATACACATGATATATGTATGTATGTATGTATGCATATTTGTATGTATCTACACCCATACATGTATATATTAATCACTGTCCATTTTGAATACATAGCAGAGAGGAAACTTGAAAGTTCACAAGGTTGATGCTATATGGAACAAAACTGTGACCAAATCTGGATGTTCTGCTTCAGATACCACAAAGCCTCCTTCCTCCCAGAAGGTAACAAGGAAAACAGGCCGTGAAGAGGATGTGTAGCATCCCAGACAATCCTACGGACCAGGGGTGGGTTCTAAATTTTTTTACTATCGGTTCTGTGGGCGTGGCTTATTTTGTGGGTGTGGCTTGGAGGTCATGTGACTAGGTGGCGCGTGGCTAGCTGGTCAGAGTCATTTCTGGAAGGTCCTCGCACTTACGACCAGTCCTCGCACTTACGACCCGACTCATTTGTTTGCTTTTAACACTGATCAGCTGTAGGACGGCCCTTTGAAGCCCCGCGGCAAGAGTTTAAACAGTTTTTTTTCCCTCTAGTCATCAGCTGGGACTCAGGAGGCAGCAATAGATTGGGGGTGGGACTAAATAAAAGGTAAGAATAACGTGGGTGGGTGGGGAGGTGGGAGGGTGTGGGGGGGAGAACCGGTTCGGTGATGTCATATCATCACCGCTACCGGCTCGGCCGAACCGGACCAAACAGGGAGGAACCCACCACTGCTACGGACCCTTCTCAAGCATCGCTTATATGCAATGTCCTGGAAGTGAACCACCAATAATCTTTTCTGCCATCCTCACTACTCTCTGCACCGCCTTCCTGTCCGAAGCAGTAATGCTTCCAAACCAGACAGTAATGCAATAGGACAGGATGCTTTTGATTGTCCCTCTATAGAAGGTGGTAAGGACAGGGGAAGGAAGACAAACTTTTATCATGCGATGCAGAAAATGAAGGCGTTGCTGTGCCCTCTTCACCAGTATCTCACTGTTGAGCGACCAAGCTAATGTGGAGCAGAAATAAGAAGGCATTCAAGGTGGGTGTGAAGTTTCTGAAAGATGCCCTAATTAAATCATGAGCCTTGAGCCAAGTTTCAAAAGAAATCCAGTCATTTATTAGGAGCACCATTCCAGCAATTACTCAAATGGAGTCAGCTCTAACCCCCCACGTGATTTGCGGGCCACTATGACCCTGTTCCTCCCTTCCTCCCTGGGCATGTCATAAATCACATTCTCCAATGGACCACGTTGGCGGGCTGAAAAACCCCACCCCTCTTGCTGACCCCAGTAACCTAGGATACAATCTTTGATAAGGCATGTGTGGAATGTATTTTCCGTTGGGCTGCCGAGCAGCTTTGTCAGTTCTCCCCCTCCTGCTTATGGCAACTTGAAAGCTGGTCTGGAAAGCTTTGCAAGTTGACATTCGGCTCCCCTCACTTCCCGAAGGAGACTTAGATCTCTTGCGGGCGCGCAGGGACTCGTGATTTATGACATGTTTGACCCTTCCCTTGGGCTCAGCCTGGTCATCTCTTATATCAAGTAGGTAATGACTGGAGCACTGATCTAATTTCATCTTCTAGTATTAGAGGTTCTTGTGAATAGGGAATATATAAGATACCTTAGAGGTTAACATCTCTGCTATATACTGTAGTGCTTCAATATACTGTTCCATCTTTCTTTAACCTCCTTGGAATCAGTTACTGTTTGTCCAATGGTATCCTTTAGCATTCCAATTCGAACCTAGAACTTTCCTCTGAATCTGGAGATTTATTTTTTTTAAAGACCTACTTCTTATCTCTTTCTGAAATTATTTGTCAAGTTGCTTCCTGAGAACTTTGTTTTTCTTAAAAAAATGTTTAAATATTGTATCGGTAAAGTACAGGTAGTCCTGGTTAAACAACAACTCGTTCATGTTCATATTTTTTCCTCTGTGTACAATACATTGGATTCTTCTTTGCCTGTTTATGGTCTTTAACAAAAATGGAAAATGATGTTAAATTAAAAGTATTATTTAGAGACTCCTAGAGAGGCTCCTAGAGACTCCTAGAGAGGCTCCTAGAGAGGTTCTGGAGGCTGGGGACAGCAAAAAATGTCACTTCCTATCCCACCGAGAGTTGGGAAATGGGCCCTTTCAGCCTCCGTAGGGCCTCCAAGGGAGTGGGAAAGGCTGTTTTCACCCTTCCCAGATGCATAGAGAGGATCTGGAGACAGGTAAGAAAGAAAAATGGGCCTCCCCCCCAGCCCTCCAGAGGCAGGAAACAGCCTGTTTCCCTACTTCTGGTGGGCCCAGAAGGCCTGAAAATCAGCTGGCCGGCGGGCGCATGTGGGAGTGGGAAAGGCTGTTTTCGCCCTTCCCAGATGCATAGAGAGGATCTGGAACCAGGTGAGAAAGAAAAACGGGCCTACCAGGCCATCATGTGCCAGGAGCGGGGGTGGGAGGGGTTGCGGGCGCATGCGCGTGGGCATGTGCACACGCGACCCTCCCCCGTCCCCCCTTCCTGGCACGCGATGGCAAAAAGGTTAGCCATCACTGGCATATAGCATAACATAATAAACATAATGTAACGTAACCTAACAGGAATATTCTCCCATCAGAGGTAACATTTGCTCCCAGGACTTCTGGAGCAGCCTAAATCCCTGGTGCTGTTGCTAGCCCTGAAATTGTGGGTGACTGACTGGGTAGAGAAGAGTCTCAACCCCAGATTGTCTATCATCTTGCTTTTGAACTTTAATCTTTTTATTCAAATGTTATTATTATTTTTGGCACATTTTAACTTACTATATTGTAAACCACCCTCCCGCTGTATTAGGGAGAGAGGCAGTGTAGAAATTTAATAAGTAAATAAATAACACTCAAATAACACGCAAACATACACAGGAGGACCACCCAGCTGTAGACGGGGTGAATATTATCTTGATAAGTCCAGTCGCCTTGAGAAAGAGCCTATTTACACTGCCTTGTATTTTTTTTTTTTAATTATTTGCTCTCTTCTGAATAGGATGAGATGAAAGATGAAATGAACAATGATGTAGCTGTGTGAGATTTTGAAATACATGAATGTATAATCACTTTCTCAGTTTTCAGGGAAGTGAAACAGTCAATATCAAATCCTTTGGAGCTTTCGTATTTCTGCTTTATTGCTGGACACCCTTTTAAAAGTGTGGCCTTGTGTCTCAATGTCGCCATTAAACATTTAAAACGATTGGAGAGCCAATGGCTGGTATTTGGTTGGAATTCATTTTAGCTAGCAATTATTTGTTTCCTTCGAATTAGTTCCAGGCTACCTTCTGTTCCCGTTATTTTATACACATTTTAAGTTTAAGCTTTGTGTGTTCAAGGTTATGTGATTCCAGGGTCACTTCATTTACTTTTGTTGTTGTTAAACAGGGAAGAAACATTTTCCCCCCCACCTATCTTCTTTTTCTCTTCTCTTTTCCATATTATAAAAGAAACAAATCATTTTTTTTTTAAAAAAGACACTCTTTCAGATTAGAGTAAACGTTGTAGTATTGTTCATTGAAAAATAAACCTAAAACGTGGTGCCATTTTTTAAAACTTAGTTTCTATTTCATTTTGAAATTAAGCGTTTCTTAAAAATCACAGAATACTCAAATAATACGTATTAATGAGAAAAGGGTTAAGGGGAAATTAGAGGCCAAGGGCAGGATTTGTGAACCCCTGTAGGAAATTATACATACAGTATGCCCCGTATTGCCTTTAAAAATATGTCTCAAGGAAGATTCTTCCACTACATGACAGATTGCATGGGGAGCTGGATCAACTGTAAAGTGCTAATTTCAATGCAACATGGACAATTTAAAGAGAAAGATGTCAAATAATAACCTCTACATAAAGCTGCTGAAAGAACATATACATCAGAGTAAGGGCTGTGGTATTATCTTCTGCTGAGCTTGGAAGGAGATGCAGGGGAGGTCCTGACCTCATGCCTAGAGGCTTTTTGTGTTTGGGAAGAAATAAGCTTGCATTGTATCCAGAGGTGGGATTTACCTACCGGTTCGCCCAGCACAGAAAATGTGAGTGCATGCATCCCTACCCTGCATGCACACGGCCTTCCATGCATACACTTTTCTTACACATGCGGCTTGCACGCACGCATGCACGCGGCTTGAAAACGTGGATAAATAAGATAGCATAGTGCCGGGACCCATCCGGTTCTCCCGAACTGATCCAAACTGGCTGAATATCATCTCTGATTGTATCCTATTGAAACAGAGGGGTTGTAGATCTGGGAAGCTGAATCTAGAGATCTTTGATTCGAGCATTCCCCATAATAAAGCCGCCTCACAATTTGGGGATCCACCTAGTTTCATGGCTCTTGCTTGGAACAGGTGGAAGCTGTGGAAAGGAGGGTGTTTGCATGATTACACCTTGAGTACCAGTAACAGGTTTCCCTGGATCAAAAGGCTTTATTCATAGTTACTCATGCCGTTGTAACTTCCTGGCTGGATTACTGTACTCTACATGAAGTTCCCTTTGAAGACCATTCAGAGAGTTCTGCAGATGCAAGTTTCACCCATATAACGTGTCTACTGTAGGAGCCATATTTACTACCAGTTAAGTCCCAAGGGCAATTCAACGTGCTAGTTGTCACCTTTAAATCTCTACCTGGCTCAAGTGTTGGAGAAGAGCAAGCAGAGCTAAGGGGCAGAGTTAAATGTGTCATCAACTAAGAATCATTACATTCCCACAAGCGATTCAAAACGCCTGAATTCTGTTGACCCTTAAATATGGAGCCAATTTAGTTAACTTTAATTAATTAGATTCTTGTGTATGGGCCTCCTCTTTTGCTACAGCATACCCCCAAATATTTTTTCAATCGAAAGGTCAGCAGTTCAGCGGTTTGAATCCCTACTGCCACGTAATGGGGTGAGCTCCCGTTATTTGTCCCAGCTCCTGCCAGCTTAGCAGTTCGAAAGCACGTAAAAAATATGAGTAGAAAAATAGGGACCACCTTTGGTGGGAAGGTAACAGCGTTCCTGGCATTCAGTCATGCTGGCCACATGACCACGGAGACGTCTTAGGACAGCGCTGGCTCTTCAGCTTTAAAACGGAGATGAGCACTGCCCCCTAGAGTCGGGAAAGACTAGCACATATGTGCGAGGGGAACCTTTACCTTTACCCCCAAATATTCAGACCCACTTCTTATTACTTTTCTGAAAATAGCTTTTCCAAAAAAAAAATAATAATAATGGAGATAAGTAGTTATCCCCAAAATGGTAGTTCATCAAATGGATTACTTATACTTTTATTAATTGAATTTTGCTTTTAATCTTATGGTATGAATACTATGTACTGCACAAAGTCTCTGGAAGTGGAGCTGCCTAAAAAGTTGCTGAAATAAGTAAGAAATAGTGGAATTCTTGGTGTTCTCTGAGCTCGGTTGTTTGATTGCAGGTGTTTCATTAGCCAGCTAAGTAAAATCTTCAGGATTCAAGCAAACCATCAAGTGCATAGAACACCAATTCAACCCTGAGGTACACATATTCTCTTACAGTGGAGATAATTACAATGATAAAACAATAAATATTTTCAAGGCCATTTATTTCCGCACCGCTGGAGGAAAATTCTGGAATATTTACTCAAGCCACTTTGAGCCAAGAGGCTCCTGTTTGGTAAGCGTTTCATTAGAAATAAAAAGGGCGAGGGCCTAAGTTATCCATTTTCCGGATAATAGTACAAATTAACAGAGTTGAAAGGAACCTTGTAGGTCATCTAGTCCAACCCTCCGCCCAAGCAAGAGACCCTCTGTTTCTGGACTGCCATTTTTGACAAATGGCAATCCAGTCTCTTCTTGAAAGTATCCAGTGATGAAACTCTCATAACTTCTAAAGGAGGGGTGAAATGCTCCCAGTTTGGACCGGATCACCCGATCCGGTAGTGATGGCAGCGGGTGGTTTGGAGAACCGGTAGCAAAAATCCCTGCCCCCCAACCCCATGCCCAGCTGAGCCATGCGATCATCAGAAGCTTTTTTAAAATTATTTTTAAAAGCATTTTTTCTACAACCTCTTCAGCCCCAAAAAAATGCTTGTAAAAGAAAAAAAAGCCTCTGATGATCGTGGGGCTCAGCTGGGATCCTCAAAGGCTTTTAAAAGCATTTTTTTACAACCTCTTGGCCACGCCCACCCAGTCACATTACCCCCACCCCCACCCCCAAGCCACACCCATAGAACCGGTAGTAACAAATTTTACATTTCACCACTGTTCTAAAGGCAACTTCTGTTTCCATTGGTTGATTGTTCTCACTGTCAGAAAAATTCTCCTTATTTCCAGGTTGAATCTCTCCTTGTTCAGTTGCCATCCACTTTTCCTTGTCTGCCATACGCTAAATAAATAATAAATTCCTTGTCTGGCCTTCAGGTGCTTTGGAAAATAGCTTGACCCCCTCCTCTCTGTGGCAGCCCCTCAAATATCGGAATATTTGGATATCCAAATATTGTATATACAAGTATCTTTTTACTTAAGTTCTGAAATATGGACAGTATAAGATTTTTAACATTGGTGAGGTTTCAGTAATTCAGAATTGCTGAGGACAGAGGCATTCTAATAAATTAGTAATTCTCTTGCTTTCTTTATTGAAAGAAGCCTCGTCAATTTGGCTTTTGAATTGCTAGGTTGGCAGGAGCTGGGGCAAGGACCAGAGCTCATCCCGTCAACATGGCACTTGGGTCTCGAACCTGAGCTGCCGGTTTTCTACCCAACAAGCCCAGCATCATAACTGCTGAGCCAATGCTCTGTCCCCATAATATATATAACAAATATATACAGTGGTGGAATTCAAATAATTTAACAACCGGTTCCCTGCCCTAATGACTGGCTGGGTGGGTGTGGCCATGGTGGGCGTGGCCAGGGGGTGTGACAGGCAGCACTTGGCCTCCTGCACCCCCCTGGGAGCAAAAATGGGCCATGGGGGGCACACTGCCCCCCTGTGCCCCATTTTGGACCTACTAGGCCTCCCTGCAGCCTCTTGGGAGCAAAAACAGGCCGCAGGGGGGGGGCCTGTGCTGCACCCACTGTGCCCCATTTTGGGCCTAGTAGGCCTCCAGCAGCCCCCTGACAGCAAAAACAGGCCGTGGGGGAACTTCTTGGAGGGGCGGGGCGGGGCGGGGCGGGGCCAGCCAGCAATTTAACTACTGCTTCAGCCGAAGTGGTGCGAACTGGTTGAATCCCACCACTGCATATATATAAAATATACATATATGAAAGAGATAGCCATATGTTTGCATAGTGTAACTGTGAAACATGTGCATAAGGAGCCTTGGTGGCGCAGCAGACTAAAGTGCTGTTAAGTAGCACTTAGCTGCCAGCTGCCTGCAATTACTGCGAGTTCAAATCTCACCAGGCTCAAGGTTGACTCAGTCTTCCATCCTTTCGAGGTAGGTAAAATGAGGACCCAGATTGTGGGGGCAATAAGCTGACTTTGTATAAAAAAGAACACTGCTTAGGGGGGCCCCCGAAAGCCCTACTCAGCAGGTATATACAAAAGTATGAAGGCTATTGCTTAACGCATTGTAAGCCGCCCTGAATCTCCGGAGAAGGGCAGCATATAAATCGAACCAATAAATAAATAAATAAATAAATAAATAAATAAATAAATAAATAAATAAATAAATAAATAAATAAATAAATAAATAAATAAAATTAGGTGCTTATTTTATTGTGTATTTTTTATTTTATTTTATATGGTGGAAGTTTGAAAGCTATTGTTATATTGAATATGGAATTATTTAAAGGCTATAAGAGCAAAAAAAAACCACACCTGCATATTATTTGATAAAACATGCACCGAGAACATTTTGGGTGCATGTAAATTTTTCATACCAAAAGACACCAACGTGGGGATATTTTTGACCGGAGTTAACATGTATTTACTCCCATCTTCTACATTTAGAGAAAATGCCCTGCTCTTCCCTAGCGAAATCAGGTTCTCCTTAATTCTCCCCTAATTATATTTAAGCTCTCCAGCACTTTATTTTAAAGATAGTGAGCATCCCCCACCCCCATAAAGCCGAACGCTGCATGCTGGGGGGGTGGGGGTGGGGGTAGCAGGAGAAGAAAAACCCACGGGATGTGATTTCAAAAAATGTCAAAATATGTCAAACGCAGATCCCACTCAAGGGTTTCATTAACTGAAGCTTTGGTGATAAGTGCCATCTTGTGAAAGAACCACCCATCTCCCCCAATGCATTACCAAATGTACTAATTTCCTTGCTGGGCTTGGTGTTTATTGTATAGCTGAAATTGAAAATGGCCTGTAATGGAGTGAGCTTCAATCCAACACCAATTCTGAATCTAAATTACTTGCGTCTTTCAATAGCGTCGGCGGAAGAGAGCTTGGTGCACCTTGTACCTAATCAACCCTTCCTGTGACCCTAAATTCAGCCGTCTTCAGAGATTAATAATAAAATCCTCAGTTCAAACAATTATTTGCCCTGAAGTAGTTGGCCATTTCTTATACTGAAAATGAAAGAATGTGACACATATTTCCCCCCCCCTCTTCTATTTTAAGATCCTCATGTTACAGACCTCTGCATAGTTTTGATCTATGACCTATGCTTGGCTTTACAACGATAGTACAGTCTGTATCATCTTTTTTTTTTTGAGAGAGAGAGAGAGAGATTAAAACAATCCCCGTCCTTTGGAAGCTTTCCTTGTAATAAAAATATAATTCCAAAATTTAAAGAGAAGGAAAAACTACATTGGATACATGAGCACCAAGCAGAGTATTAAAATAAAAGCCTTCTTAAAGATTGTACAAATAGGCATTTTAAATCTGAATAATTGACAATGAAAAGATTGGAACAAATCAGGCTGGTTTTGGTACTGATTCTAAGATTTATTTATTTATTTATTTATTTATTTATTTATTTATTTATTTATTTATTTATTTATTTATTTGAATTTGTATACCGCCTTATTCCCGAAGGACTCAGGTCGGTGAACAGTCAAATAAAATACATATAATACAAATGTTAAAAAAAACCATTAAAATACAATTAAATAATTGGCCTGAAAAACGAAATTTAAAACACCCCAAATTCATAAGAGAAATTTAAAATTTAAAAATTTTAAAAATTTTAAAAAACAATTTAAAAGAGAGGTTAGGCCAGGCCAGCCTGCTGGAAAAGAAATGTTTTGATGGCACGGCGGAAAGCACGCAGGTCCGGGATCCTCCGTATCTCTGGGGGGAGCTCGTTCCAGATGGCGGGTGCCCCCACAGAGAAGGCTCTCCCCCTGGGGGCCGCCAGTCGACATTGTTTGGCCAACGGCACTCTGAGGAGCCCCTCTCCATTGGAGCGTACTGGTCGGTGAGAGGCTACTGGTGGCCGAAGGCGGTCTCGTAGATACCCCGGTCCTACGCCATGGAGCGCAAGGTAACCAAAACCTTGAAGCGCACCTGGAAGACCACCGGGAGTCAGTGCAGCTCGCGCAGGAGGGGGGGTCACATGGGAGCACGCCGTCGCTCCCATAACCACCCGCGCGGCTGCATTCTGGACCAGCTGGAGCCTCCGGGTGCTCCTCAAGGAGAGCCCCATGTAGAGAGCATTGCAGTAGTCCAGGCGGGAAGTGACGAGGATATGAGTGACCGTATTTAACGAGTCCCGATCCAGAAAGGGACGCAACTGACGAATCAGGCGAACCTGATAAAACGCACTCCCAGCCACAGCCATCAAGTGCTCTTCTAAAGACAGCTGTGAGTCCAAGAGGACCCCCAGGTTGCAAGCCCTCTCCGTGGGGGCCAATGACTCGCCCCCAATAGTCAGTGATGGCACCAACTGACTATATCGGGACGTCAGAAACCACAGCCACTTGGTCTTGGATGGGTTGAGCCTGAGTCTGTTCCTCCCCATCCAGATCCGTACAGCCTCCAGGCACCGGGACATCACTACAAGGGCATCATTGGGGTGGTCTGGGGTGGAGATGTACAGCTGGATGTCATCAGCGTATTGGTGGTACTTCACCCCGAAACCACGGATGATCTCACCCAGCAGCTTCACATAAATGTTGAACAGAAGGGGCGAGAGGACCGACCCTTGTGGCACCCCACATATAAGGGGCCTTGGGGTCGACCTCTGTCCCCCTGCCAACACTGACTGCGACCGGTCAGAGAGGAAGGAGGAGAACCACTGCAACACGGTGCCTCCCACCCCTAACTCTTCCAGCCGGTGCAGCATGATACCATGGTCAATAAATGTCCATTCCAGGAAACGCTATTTTACATACAGAATTAATTTTGTTTGGCATTTTAAAGTTATGCACATTTTGAGTATAGACCTCTGTTGCAGCCAGCTATATAAATAGTATGGCAATTAATTATTTTATTGTACACCATCCAGAGCGCCTCTGTGAGGGAGATGGGCAGTTTAAAAATTGTGATGAATAAAATTAAATAAAAATACATTTGATGTCATGTTAGCAGCTGGCTCTGAATTGCTCAAGCAAAATTAATATGCTGGTAGGCCTCAACTTACAACAGTTCATTTAATGACCGTTCAAACGGCACTGAAAAAAAGTGACTTATGACCATTTTTCACAGTTACAACCTTTGTAGAATCCCCATGATGATGTGCTCAACATTCAAATGTTTGGCAACTGACTCAGATTTATGACGGCAAAGTCAGTGGGGAAGCCAGATTCACTTAACAACCAGGTTAGTAACTTATCAACTGCGGTGATTCACTTAACAACTGTGGCAAGAAAGGTCGTAAAATGGGGCAAAACCCGCTTGACAAATGTCTCACATATAACAACAGAAATTTTGGGCTCATAAGTCAAGGACTACCTGTATTTAGAATAAAAGAATTGGAAAAGGTTAGTAAAGCCATTAAAACCAGCCCTGCTCGATGCATAATTCTACAGGCAAGCATTTCAAAATGGTGGCTTTTTAACCTCCATCTGAACACTTCATTGAAAAATAGCCCACCTACTCTAGGTAATTAGTTTCACCTCAGCTGCTCTTGTTGTAATACTGTTTTCCAATATACAGTCAGAATCTGCCCTCCTATAAACTTGTTTTACGTAATAACAGAATTTAATGAAGGCCACTGTTTCTGGAGGGCATTACATTATGGAAAGCTGTCATAGACATAGAATAATATGTGATCCTTGGTGCTCTCTGAATTTGGTGGTTTTCTTGCAGACATTTCATTCGGTGGTGGGATTCAAATAATTTAACAACCGGTTCTCTGCCCTAATGACCGGCTGGGTGGGCGTGGCCATGGTGGATGCAGCCAGGGGGTGTGACAGGCAGCACTCGGCCTCCTGCACCCCCCTGGGAGCAAAAATGGGTTGTGGGGGGCCATACTGCCCCCCTGTG
Source organism: Pituophis catenifer annectens (assembly GCF_029215685.1). Lineage (NCBI taxonomy): Eukaryota > Metazoa > Chordata > Lepidosauria > Squamata > Colubridae > Pituophis > Pituophis catenifer. The sequence continues at coordinate 8,657,587 of NW_027256886.1, read as the reverse complement.
CCCCATTTTGGGCCTAGTGGGCCTCCCTGCAGCCTCCTGGGAGCAAAAATGGGCCGGGGGGGGGGCGTGCCGCATCCCCCCTGTGCCCCGTGTTGGGCCTAATTTAATTTAATTTAATTTATCACATTTCTATGCCGCCCAACTCCCGAGAGACTCTGGGCGGCTTACAGCAAAAATAATGCGAACAATGAACATAGAAAAATTATTTAAAAACATTATAAAAACATTTTAAAAACATTAAAAGCCCATGCACACCATTCATGGCCGGATCTCGCAAGATTGCAACAGCGAGATCAACGGCCTCAGGCCTGCCGGAAAAGCCAGGTCTTCATCGCTTTCCGGATGGCCAATAGGATGGGGGTAGTCCGGATCTCAGGAGGTAACTGGTTCCAGAGAGCTGGGGCAGCCACAGAGAAGGCCCTCCCCCGCTAACTACTAACCCTAATAGGCCTCCCTGCACTTACCTGGGAGCCAAAACAGGGTGTGTGGGTACTCCTGGAAGGGGAGGGGAGGGGAGGGGCCAGCCAGCAATTTAACAACTGGTTTGCCTGAACCGACCCGAAGCGGCTGAATCCCACTGCTGATTTCATTACCAGCAAAGTAATTTCATCATCAGTAAAGACATTTCATCATCAGCAAAGCTCATACTGATAATGTTACCTATTTGGGTAATGAAACATCTGCAAGAAAATCACCAAGCTCAAGGAGCACCAAGGACCTCACAATTCAACCCTCAGCTGCAAATCTTCTATCGATAGACTACAGTTTTCCATACATTTTCTGCATTAATTTATTATTTGTTTGTTTGTTTCCTTAACTATGTATCCTAATTTTCTCTCTGTAACTTGAGGTAGCATATTTGATAGTCCCTTTTTTAATTTTTGTTTCTGTGGTTGATGGTGGGTTTTAATCTGGATCTTCTCATTTCAGACAATTGAGAGAGATGGTGCTGCCGCTATTACCATGGCTGGAATTACAAATATTCAATTATACCTTATATTATATGAGTTGCGATGGCTCAGTGGTCAGAGTGCAGTACTGCAGGCTACTTCTGCTGACTGCCGGCTGCCTGCAATTTGGCAGTTCGAATCTCACCAGGCTCAAGGTTGACTCAGCCTTCCATCCTTCTGAGGTCGGTAAAATGAGGACCCAGATTGTTGGGGGCAAATATGGTGACTCTGTAAACTGCTTAGAGAGAGCTGTAAAGCAGTGTAAAGTGATAAAGAAGTTGAAGTGCTATTGCTATTACAAACTCTGAATACTGGCTCTATTTAAGATTTTTGCCCTAAATATAGCATAAATGAGACACAAACAAGGGAGACATGCAAATGGATCCCACTCAACTATGAAACAAGTAGTGATTTGTGATTCCTGTTTAACACACTTCATTAGAGTAGAGTAGAGTAGAGTAGAGTAGAATAGAATAGAATAGAATAGAATAGAATAGAATAGAATAGAATAGAATAGAATAGAATAGAATAGAATAGAATAGAATTCTTTATTGGCCAAGTGTGATTGGACACACAAGGAATTTGTCTTTAATGTAGTTTTTAAGCATTAAAAAAACCCCTCTTTTTTGCATTCTTTTTTAAATTGCCCCATGAGGTACACATTTCCTTCTGCACCCTTAGGAAAAATGTTTGAAATTAAGGACCCATTTTCTCAGCAAATGATAGTTTAATTGATTGGGTGCCTAAGATGTTTATTAACTGGCTCTGTTGAGTTTTCTGTTTTTGTCTCGGATCCATCATGATGGAGAAAGGTATACATTTTGTAAATATAGAAAATAAATCAACGATGCTTGGCAATCAATATAATATACTTTTGGCTATTCTAATGAGTGAAGAAAGTGCTCCAGCCTGATCTCCAACGTTAATATTTTCAAAACAATCTATGTTGGAAGTTGTAACTCAGCAATGTACAAAATAACGAGCCTTGGTAGTACAGGGGTTTAAGGCACCCTGTTATTAAGCTTATTAAGATCAGCTGCCTGCAATTACTGCAGGGTTCGAATCTCGCCAAGGCTCAAGGTTGACTCAGCCTTCCATCCTTTCTAAGGTAGGTGAAATGAGGACCCAGTTTGTGGGGGCAATAAGCTGACTTTGTATAAATATACAAAAGGATGAAGGCTATTGCTGAGCACATTGTAAGCTGCCCTGAGTCTTCGGAGAAGGGCGGCATATAAATCAAATTAAAAAAAAAAATAACAGAGTTGGAAGGGACTTTGGAGATCTTCTAATCCAACCTCCTGCTCAAACATTCCAAACAAATTGTTGTCCAATCTCTTCTTAAAAACCTCCAGTGTTGGACCACCCACAACTTCTAAAGAAAAGTTGTTCCACTGGATAATTGTTCTCACTGTCAGGAAATTTCTCTTTAGTTCTAGATTAGTTCTCTCCTTAATAAGTTTCCATCCATTACTTTTTGTCCTGCCCTCAGGTCCTTTGGACAATAGGTTGACCCTCTCTTCCCTGTGACAGTGTCTCAGAGTTGGGAGACTGCTATCATCTCACTCCAGCCTTTCTCTTCATTAGACTGGACATACCCCAGTTCCATCAACTGGTCATTATATGTTTTACCTTCCGGTCCACTAATCCCCTGTTCCTCTTCTCTGCACCCTTTCTAAACATCTTTTTGGTGACCAAATTGGACACAGTATATACCAAAACTGTTTTCACATCTCTGTAGGATAAGTGTGGTATTTACTTGGCCTGCTGTGTGGATGTTTGGGTGGTTCAGGGGTGGAGAATTGTGGTGGGTGGGAGTGTGTTTGGGGATTGTTATGTGTGTTGGACCTGGTCTTTGGGTGTTAAGTGAATTTCGTTGTATGGGTATACTGTGTATACACGTACAATGACAATAAAGTTATTTATTTATACTATCCAGTGGTTAAAGTGTTGAGAAGACCACATTCCGGTCCTCTTACCCGTCAACCATGAAAAAGTTCCCCAAATGACTTTGTATCAATCCCATTCTCTCAGCCCAAGACCTAATATGGTTCAGTGGTTAAACCATTGGACAAGAATTGCTGAGATACCAATTCAAGTCTACTCTCAGCCTTATGAAGTTCCTTAGGTGACTTCGGGCTGTTCATATTTTATCTGCTCAAGTTACTTGGGCGGGGGGGGGGAGAGAGAGAGGGGAATGTTATGAATATTGCCTTGAGCTTCTGCAGGAAAGGGAGATCGATCTATATCTATCTATCTATCTATCTATCTATCTATCTATCTATCTATCTATCTATCTATCTATCTATCTATCTCCCTTTCCTGCAGGGGCTCAAGGTAACATTCATAGCATTCCCATCACCCTCTCTCCCCACCACCCCTCAAGTAACTTGAGCAGGTAGAATATGAACAGCCCAAAGTATCTTGCATATTGAGTTTGTAATCTTTTTAAAGATTCAGATGAGAAATATGGAGCTCTTGAGATTTTGTAAAACTGAATTTCCTGGCCTTCCCCACCAGGCTATGAAAGTTGGAAGGGGGTAGATAGGTGTTGAACAGAATCAAATTCTGAAGGCCTTTGAGCTACTTGTCCATCATTTTGATCATATTTTCATTTAACATCTGTACCATATTGAAATTGATACTTGTACCGATTGCTTAAAAAAAAAATAACGCAGTGTCAAACCTTCACTGCTAAAGGTGGAATATGTAAAAATGTCCTGTTCTGTGACTCCAATTTATTTTATTTCTGTTATCTGCATAACATCTAGACCTGTAAGTAATTCCAGCTTAAATTCATATTCTGCCAACCTATTTTTATGAAAATGTTCAAAATGACCTACTCTTTGTAGCAGGTTATCCTGATACCTTTGCTTTTAGTACTCTTTCTCTCAGCTGCGTGAGAAAAGTATACTGTAGGTAACCAGATTTTGTGAAAATCAATTAAAAATCATCTGAATTGTTAGTGGTAAATATATGGAGCTCCTTGCCCGACTCTCTCCAGCTCCTTGTGATTTCATTACTGCTCAGCTGTCTTTGTTACAAACCTAACAGATGTGAGGATAAGCTAAATTAGGAAATCCAGTTAAATGGCACTAGAGGGCACTTCTGTTTTATTGTTCCATAGTAACACAAGGATAGCAGAAAACAGCTGGATAAATATTGTTCAACCGCAGTACTGCCCTGAAAAAATTGTGATCCTTTGAATAATATTATATGGATCCCAAACTCAGAACCCTGTTCCTTGGAAAGGTAATAGCAGGCATAAAATGTCACTTTTGTGATGAACTCTGGTTGAAATGAATATAGCTACGATTAGAAGAAGTCAAATCAATTGTAAATTAATGGACAGTAATTTTGAATGTAAGATTGTGAATGAATGTAGAACTGATCTTGAGAATAGGGAAAGAATAAGTAAGGCATTAAGAGGAGACTTTGAGTAAATACTGATTAGTCCTGAGAAAAGAGAAATTTAATTTAATTTAATTTAATTTAATTTAATTTAATTTAATTTAATTAATTTAATTTAATTTATATGCCGCCCCTCTCCGAAGACTCAGGGCGGCTGAGAAGTGTGAGAAAGACACTAAAAATATCTCTATCTTGGTTTTGTTTAATCTCTGCAGAGAAAAAACATGTGTAGGTTTTCTACACATGTTTCTTGACCTTGTCCATCTTAAAGAGCAGTCACTTTTAGTCCAAAATTAGGTAATTACAATGGTGAACAAGGAAGGAGATTCCAAATAAAGGTTTTCACATTTCAATTTGAGTTTTCCTATAGTTAAAGGATACATTCCTTCCCCAATCCTTCAAAATTACCAAATTGCAAGTGGAAGTGACAATTGTAGTGAAGGACACTTCTCTAAATGCAATCATTCCATAAAATCATCTTCCCCCTTAGGTACCTAGAATAGGAAAAGACATGCTGGCTGTGTTTTTAAAACACACTTAACCCGATTACTTCATTAATCTATTTTCTGGATTTAACTGGTATTAACTGAAGTTAAGTTTGCTTTACACACAAAAGCAAACAGATTATTAGCCAAATTTAACCCTGTAGCTTAGAATAAAGTCAACATCATTTACCATTGTAGACTCTGCAATTTGTTCTACCTTGTAGTAAGTGCTCTGATATGGATGCCTCTGACTTTTCTTTTCCCAAAAGGAAGGAAGGAAGGAAGGAAGGAAGGAAGGAAGGAAGGAAGGAAGGAAGGAAGGAAGGAAGGAATGCAGCACTGTGAGTTAGAGTGTAACCTGTGCAGCAGGTTACTTTAGCTGATTGCTAGCTGCAGTTCAGCAGTTCAAATCTCACCAGCTCAAGGTTCACTCAGCCTTCTATCCTTCCAAGGTCAGTAAAATGAGGACCCAAATTGTTGGGGGCAAATATGCTGACTCTGTAAAACCACTTAGAAAGGGCTGTAAAAGCACTATGAAGTGGTATATAACTCTAAGTGCTAAGTGCTATATATAAAGAGAGAGGAGAGAGGAGAGAGAGAGAGAGAGAGAGAGAGAGAGAGAGAGAGAGAGAGAGTAGTTAGGCTATAAGATATAAGATAATATTGAAAAATTAAGTTGAATTTAGGCTCAAAAGGATAGACTACATTAGACCATAGATCATCATACTGGAAGGGACCATGGAGGTTTTCTAGTTCAATCCCTTGCTCAAGGCAGATGGCCTTATACCATCCTGGTCAAATGGTTGTATAGCCTGTTTTTGAAAACTTCCAGTGAAGGAGCACCCACAACTCCAGAAGGCAAGCCAGTCAACTGATTAATTGATCTCACTGTTAGAAAACCCTTACTTCTAAGTTGGATCTCTTTAATGAACTTCCACCCATTACTTCTTGTCCTGTCCTCTGGTGCTTTGGAGAATAAGTCAATCCTCTCTTCTCTGTGAGATTGTCAGAGTATATTCATGAACTGGAATTGGGCATAGCAACAGGTCAGCCAATGGGGTAACTGTTTGGTAACTGAAACTTAGTATTTGTTGTAGGGGCCCATAAGAGACAGTTTGGAGCCTGGGCGTGGCTTCACTGTTCTGTATATAAGCTTGAGGGCACTAGCTTCTCTCTCCTCCATTTTGCCTTCTCCATTTTGTGCTTCCATTTTGTGCTGTGTTTGTACTTGCTATTTCTGTTCTCTACAACATGGAAAAACCTACAAGGGTATATTGTTTGCCTTATGTGTTGTTATGTATATAAAGATGTTTGAATCCTGCTTAATAGTCTGCTTGTGTGAGCTGCAACAAACTCTGACAGACATCCCCTCAAGTACTGGAAGACAGTTATCATGTCCCCCCATAATAATCTTTCTTTTCAATAGGCTAGTCATGTCTAACTCCCTCAACTGTCCATGATTTAGCCTCCAGATCCTTTTGTTGCTCTTTAAAAAAAAAACGATTAAAACATGATGCCAATTTGGGTAAATTGGAACAATGACTTATTGGATGTTCAAATTGATAAAATAGCACACTAGGATAGAACTAATTATGTATTTCTATAACATCTTCACGGGGCTAAGTAACAAGTCACATTAGTCTCTAGACTTCCAGAACTGATGAGGGTGAGTGATATAATCTAATATAGCATATTTAGTTCTCTGCTAAGCTCCTGATAGGGAAATAAAATTTTGAGGGATGAGCATTTTTTTTTTAAATAAACCTTTTGCTGTCTTTTTTGTGTTAATTTTTGTAAATTCCCATAAAGGGATGAAAATTTCAAATATTCATTAAAGTACTTGCAAAACCTCCTTTCTTGGGCTCAAAGGTAATTTTGAGGGCTGACCTTTGAAATGTCCAGAGAGTAAAGTCCCATGTTAAATAAATAGCTTGTTAAATCTATAATCAAGTGTGCTTAAGTACATACCAATGTGAGAACAAATATGATATGCCATAATTAAAATGATTCTGTTAGATCGGGCGATAGAAGAGGCAGGATGCAGCTCCAACAGTAACAAAAGCTCTTTATTAGAAGATCAGTAACCCAGCAGCCAGCTCGTCAGGCAGCTTCCCTTTTTATAGAGAGCTGTCAGATTGCTTGGCCAATGAGCTTCAAGTATTTTCCCGCCGGTTTGGCGGACCTGAGTGGAGCCTATGCTCCATCCTATTTAATATACAACACCCCTCCCCTCCTGGATAAGGCACTGTCCAATCAGGTAACTTATTTACAAATGTAGTCATGTAGATAGGCGGATGTTGTTGAGCTCTAGTTGACCTGTGCAGCTCAGTTGGTTCCTGGGCTTCAGCCTGAGCGGGTGGACCTGTTGCTGGTTCAGTGCTTGCCAATGGAACCATCTGGATTTCGTCATAGGGCATGGCTGGAGTTTCTAGGCCCAACCCTTCCCAGAGTCTGCGCTGGAGTCTCGGTTCCTCAGGTGGGTATTTCCACTGTACAATCGGGTTTGAATTATGGTTAGACATTTGTTTGTTTTGTTGGCTAGAGTCTTCAGGGATCAGCCTCTTGTCAGTTTGAGCTATCTCTGGTGGTCTTAGCGCTGAGCTTTCAAGATGGCCTCGAAGTTGGTCCAAGTGCCGTCGCCACAATCTCCCGTCCTCTACTTTGTATGAGCAAGGACCCGACAGTTCCACCACAGTGGCTGGAATCCAGAGGGCTCCCCTGGCATAGTTGTGAGCATAAACTTTGGCTCCTATTTCAAATGACCGGATTTTCCCTGTTGAGTCGGTAGGTGTTTCAGCAATATAGTTTGGGTGCAAGCGGTCTAATTGTGAGCGGATTCTCCTTCCCATGAGGAGTTCCAATGGGCTTCTGTTTGTCGTGGCACAGGGTGTAATGTGTTGCACTAGTAGGAATTTGTCGATTTGTGCTTGCCAATCCCCTGGGCCTATTCTAGACAATAGATCCTTCTTTTGCGGATCTCACCATCTGTTCAGCCTGCCCATTACTGGCTGGATGAAAGGGGGCAATGAGGGCATGCCTGATACCTTGCTCAGCCAGGAATAATTCAAAGGGAATGACCGTGAACTGTGGCCTGTTGTCTGATACTAACACATTGGGGAGGCTGTGCATGGCGAATAGTCTCCGGAGCACACAAATGACTTCCTTTGCAGTGGTTGAGGACATTAGGAATATCTCCAACCACTTGGAGTATGCATCAACCACGATAAGGAAGGTTTGTCCCTTTACTGGCCCTGCAAAGTCAATATGTACCCAGGACCAGGGTGCCTTAGGGGTTTCCCATTCCTTAGCAGGGGCAGAGGGGGGGTGCCGGTCTGGATTCCTGACACGGTGAACAGGTGGTGACCCATTCCACAGTCCATATTAGGCCACCAGATGTAGCTGCTAGCCAAACATTTCATCCTGACTATCCCAGGATGCCCCACATGTAAGACTTCCAGCACCTCTCGCCTTAATCTGAGAGGATATGATAACCCTCTCCCCCCCCACAACAGACATCCCTTAAGTACAGACAGTTCATTATGGTGCGTAAAATACGGTTGTACATTTCCCTGGCAATTGTTGATACGCTTGTGCCAGGTCGAGTTTGGCAAATATGTCCTTTCCCCAACGAGTGCAGTAGGTCAGGGTGGGTTCTACTTACCTTTACTACCGGTTTGCAACAGGATCACGTGCGGGATTGCGCAATGAGATTGCCTGCGCAGATCGCTTCTGATGACGTCAGGGTCAGTGGGCAGACTTGGCAATGCCCCGCCGACCACAGTTATTTTCAGGGGCCTGGAGAACTTCCTAAACTGGACCTGAAAGGTTCTGCTCCCTAGAACAGGGATGCAGTTTCCTTGGTAGTCTTTGAGCTACACTCTCTGGGGCCTTACGTCTCTTTTCTTGATGCCGGGTACAGTCTTTTTTATCGTTTCCCATGAAATGATAGTTAGGGACGACCCCGTGTCTATTTCCATCTCACAGTTCGAGCCCTCTATCTGCACAGTTACGTCTATCTTTCCCGCCATTGATCTTGTTTGCCTGATGTTGGTCTGGTACGCCTCCTTTTCCTCAGTTGGGGGCTTCCCTCTGCGCCTAGGGTTCCAGGATGTTGCTTTTCGTCTCTCAGGTGTGGCGGCAGCAGTGGGAGGTTGTTTGGCATGGAAGACTGCGGGTTGGCTAGCATGGCAAACTCTCGCCAGATGCCCCTTACAGTTGCATCTCTGGCATATAGTTTTCTTGTGTTTGCACGCTGCCCTGCGGTGTTGTCCCCCATACCCTGCGCATAAGGGCTGGCTTTCTTCCACGGCAGGGTAGGCTCTCTTTTTTTCCTCACCAAAAACTAATGTGCGTCTTATACTCCAAAGACTCTTATACTCCGAAAAATACGGTATATACTGCTTCATAGTACTTTACTACTTATGTGCTTCTATATAGCACTTAGATTTATATACTGCTTAGTGCTTTACTACTATGCAGTACTATAGCATATTGCCCCCCAGCAGTCTGGGTCCTCATTTTACCAACCTCAAAAGGATGGAAGGCTGAGTCAACCTTGAGCCAGTCAGGATTGAACTCCTGGCAGTGGGCAGAGTTAACCTGCAATACTGCATTCTAATACTGTGCCAACCGAGGCCCATTTTGTTTTGGTCAGGTGTTAATTGAAAGTCTATTTAACTGAATGGTCCATGGTCATATTCTGACAGAACTTTTCTGCTTTTGGACCACAGGGGCACTGTGATGCCCAGAACTTCAAGGACTGGTTGTAAGTACCAGTCATTCAGCACCATCATAAATTAAACTTTTGCTGAACAAGTTATTGGAAGTGAGGACCACCTGTAATTATATTCAGATTTTTAGCCTGAAGCCAATAGATAAAATTCGACCACACAGATAGTTCCAGGGAATCATTCTCGTAAGAATTCTATAGATAGTAATTCTGAGTAGCACTAAGTCTGTGCTTAGGCTATGACTGAGAGTTGGCTCAAAGTGTCAGCACTTCAACCTGCATTTACTCTAGTGCTGACATAAGAAGGAGAAGAGGGGGCAGCTGGCAAAAGGACGCTTGACATTTCACCTACTTATTTTCCTTGAAGATAATATCCCCTAGGAGATGAGATGGGATGGGGGACATTCCTGGGAGCTTAAGTAGTAGATATGGGGAGAGTGATTTGGAAGAAGGCCAATGAGACGCAGAGAATTGGGGAACGGAAAGGGAAGGTTTGGGGTCAGGAAGTCAGAGTTGGCTATGCCACGATCAGGGACAGATTGTCGTGCTTAATAAAATGAAAGATTTCTTCAAAGACTATCTGTTTGGAAATGCAATTTATTTTATTTGAGATGACATCGAAACCTGACACAAAGTGAGTTTTGATGGTTAAAGCTGGATTGGCGCCTAGATCTCTCTGGTCATAGTATTATAATCACTTCACTTTCCCGATTCTCCTGGGGGGAAATGGGAACATCTGGAATGTGGAGGATATGTTGCACAATAAGCGCAATATTAGGTACAGTTTTGGTTACCACAGATCCCTGTATTTTTATATAAACTATTCAAACCCAAAAACCCTTGATACAAATAAAGAATTTCAGAAAGTAAATAGATGGGGAGGATGTGTACAATTCCTATGCATATGGGAAGGATGGGGTTGTTGGTTTTTTTTCCCAGTCTGAAATGGAGGCCAGGCTTTTATCAATTAGTTTGATTAAATTTTGGAAAAGTCATTAAGAGCTCTTTCAAATCTGCTTGGAGGAACCAAAACCAAATTGCTATTTCAAGCCAGTCTATCCCTTTGCCAGGTTAAACTGCATTGTGTAGTTTGTCCTGGCAGTCACTGAATATGCTCTATGCAGATGTTCCAAGCAAGCAATTAAAGTGCATTTATGTCCTTGTACGAAATCTACAGGAATGGCTTACGTCTCCTTTTCCTTTTGCTCTGGGATTACATCTGATTTTGAGGGTGGGGGGGGGGAAACATACAGTTGTAAATGAAAGAAAAAACATTTCATAATTGCAATATTTTTCCTTTAACAAATAAAAAGGTATAAAGTGTAAAGAACGCATTTAAAATATATACTTTATTTACTAAGCATGCCAATCGGTTGTTACTATAGCTACTGAGGCTATGATTCACCAAGAATAAAGTATATATCAGCAGCTACCTGCTGATTTTGTTGGGCATTATGTTTTGACTAGAATTGTTCATTTTAGTGATACTTTCAAACATGGAAGCCCTTTGAGCATTTATGTGGGAAGCAGAGAGAAAGATACAGGATAATATTTACATATATACATTTTAACATTAATAACATTATTTAGATTAGAATATGGGCATTTCCACTTCATCTTTCTTTCTATTCCTGAATTCCTTAAAAGGGGTTGACAGAATCCATATGTCTCTCTCCCTCTCCTTCTCTCTCTTTCTCTCTCACTCTCTCTCTTCTCTTCTCTCTCTTCTTTCTCTCTCTCTTCTTTTAAGATATGTGGACTTCATCTCCCAGAATTCTCCGGCTGCCAGTCTTGATGGATGGGGAATTTTGGGAGATGAAGTCCACACATCTTCAAGTTGCCAAGATTGAGAAACTCAGCTGTAGATGCTCCTGAATTATTAGTGCTCACATTTACAAGGCCTTTGGAGAGTGTAACCCACCCCTTGAATTTGTTGGAAGAAAAATCCAGTCTAGTCGCAAACCGGGAGAAAGATGCTGGAAATAAAATGGAGGCTGACTGGCTGCAAGAAAAGGTTTATTTATGAGCAGAACCAACAACAGCATGTAGTTCTGGAACAGCTGGCAAATTGGTTTGATGAGTACATGGATTTTTATAGGATTCTGAGATGCTTCGGAGGGTTGTGCTATGTAGTGAGCCTTGTGTCTTTTGCTATTCTAATGGTGGTGGGTTGATCCTATTATGTCCTAAAAATCATGCCCTGTTCTTCTTAATCCCATCAGCTGGAGCTGAAGGTCTTTTGTTTGTGAATAGATTGGCCCAGTCTTTCTTAGTGGGCACAAAATGTCCATCTCTAAAGACTTCAGGCACCTGCTGGACGGTGTTGGGGCTGCTTTCTGCCTTTGTTAAGATTTTTCTCCATTTCTCCTTTGGAGAAATATAATATCCTGCCTCTTTTAATATTCCCCACAATATTTATTTATTTATTTATTTATTTATTTATTTATTTATTTATTCATTCATTCATTCATTCATTCATTCATTCATTCATTCATTCATTCATTCATTCATTCATTCATTGGTTCGATTTATATGCCGCCCTTCTCTGGAGACTCAGGGTGGCTTACAATGCGTTAAGCAATAGCCTTCATACTTTTATATATACCTGCTTAGTAGGGCTTTCGGGCCCCCCCTAAGTGGTGTTCTTTTTTATACAAAGTCAGCTTATTGCCCCCACAATCCGGGTCCTCATTTTACCTACCTCGAAAGGATGGAAGGCTGAGTCAACCTTGAGCATGTTGAGATTTGAACTTGCAGTAATTGCAGGCAGCTGGTGCTACTTAACAGCACTTTACTCTGCTGCGCCACCAAGGCTCTTTCTTGGAAGTGGGAGGGGCTTCCTACAAACTAAAATTCAACCCACAAGTTGCTCTTTCACTGTAAGCTACAAATGGGTTTGCAATTGACATGGAATTGGCTTGGAACTGACTGTTCACAATAGAGAATATAGCCATTTTTGGTTTCAATGTCTTTTGTTATGAGTTGTCTCAGCTTGAGGTAGCTGCTATGAATCCAGAAGATTGAGCCAATGCTCTTTCTGCTATGCTTAAAAGTTGTTAAAAAGCTGCACTAAGAACACACTTATTGAATTAGAAATGGCCAATGCTTCTAAAGTTGTTTGCAGCATTTGGAAAACGTTTTATGGCAAGTAAGCGTAGTAATACAGACGTTGATATGAGAGCAACTGAAAATACGGCGAGGGAGTATTTGTGTTTGGAATATTTGAAATCTCTCTTGGAAATAAAGCTGATGATATAGAGATGAACGGTTTGCAACATGCAAGCTTCCTTCTTAATTTTAAAATAAAGTCTGGTAGCGCGCAAAACTATTATCATTATTTTTTGCAGGTGTTTTCCGCCTCATATGGCCTACAGCCGACCAGATGAAACGGTTTGCCCTTGGTTCTTTCTTTGTTTCTGCTGGATTCTGACTATTTTTCCTTTAAAAAAAAAAACAATCACTTAAAGGAAGACAATGCTTTCTCCGGGGTAAAACTGTAATATTAGAGGCATCATTAAGAAATCAGATCCTTGAGTAAAAGAAGAGATGACCTCACTAATCACCATCGTGAAAGAACACACCGTAGCCTTTAGAAGAACAAGAGTTTTTATAAACCCCAAAGATCGTAGAATTAATTATATCTTTCGAGATTGGGTAACAATCTACAGTCCCTTTAAAGAAAGGAAAAAAAACCAAGCAGCCAAGAAGCAAAATGAGCTAGATTCCTAACACCTTGGATTAGAGAGAATGTTTAAAAGAGATCTATTTTCTTTTAGTCTAACCTCCTCCGAAAGATATAGGAAAACTAATTTGCCTTATTTACATATGGCACAGTCTATCCAGTATTCATGGGCCTGTCGGAAACATTGTGCATTTCCATGGCAACAGATGGCATGCTGACAGTATCTGGCTCATTGTAGGTTTGTCTAGGCAGGCCAACAATTAATCAGCCATCTACTTGGACAAAATTCTTTGTGAGTGAATGGCATTACTTCTCTGTAGCCCAGCCTAAGCTTCTACAATTTTTGTATTCCTGCAGTGCTAAGTACTTTTTGTCTCCTGCATTTGTGTTTCTCTTAGCTTTTAAATAATAGTGATTTTTTTTTTAAAAAAAAATGGAACAGCATAAAAGGGGAGTCTGCATATTAATGTTAATATTATTTTGGGGGAGGAAAGTGTAAAACAAGATTCTGGGCTTATTCTCTCCAAGTGCTTGGAGTCCTTTGCCTCTTCACTCAGCAGTATTTCATTTTTCAGTTTCTTTGCTCAGCGCATTCAGGGATTTGAGAGATGCACGTGGCTACGAAGCATAGAATTAACATCACTGTAAGCAAACATCCTGTAACCAAATTCTCATTTAAAGGAGGGGTTCTTGGTGCTCATCTTTGTGGGAGAAAAATTAAATAATATAGAAACATAGAATAATAGAGTTAGAAGGACCTTAGAGATCTTCTAGTCCAACCGCCTGCTCAAGCAGGATACCCTACACCAGTGATGGCTAACCTTTTTTTCCTCAGGTGCTGAAAGCGTGGGTGTGCGTGCGATAGTGCGCATGCGTGTGCCCACTCCCATAATGCAATGCCCCCCAGGCACCTCGTACCCACTGCGCATGCACACGTGACCCCTCTCACTGCCCCGCCCCCTGCGACCCCCCCCCCCACGCTCCCCCCCATGCATGCACAGACAACCAACGTGCACCCTGTTTTGGGCCTAGCAGGCTTCCCTGAAGCCTCTGGAGGCCGGAAAGGCCCCGTCTCCGGATTTCCCTGAGGCCTGTTTTTCACCCTCCCAGAGCCTCCGTGCGAGCCCTGTACTTACCTGGCATCTAAAATGGGCTATGTGGAGACTCCTGGGAGGGGACGGGCAGCGTAGGTGGAGCCAGCTAAAAATCAGCTGGCTGGCACGCGCACATGCGCGGTGGAGCTGACCTACAGCAACAGCTCGCGTGCCCACAGAGATGGCTCCACGTGCCACCTGTGGCACGCGTGCCATAGGTTTGCCATCACGGCCCTATGCCATTTCAGACAAATGGTTGTCCAGTCTCTTTTTGAAAGCTTCCAGTAATGGAGCACCCACAACTTCTGAAGGCAAGCTGTTCCATTGGGTAATTGCTCTAACCATTAGGGATTTTTTTCCCCATTAGTTTGAGGTTTCTTCTCTACTTGGTTAGTTTCCACCCATTGTTTCTTGGTGCTTTGGAAAATAATTTGACCCCACCGTCTTTGTAGGAGCCCCTCAAATATTGGAACACTGTTATCATGTCCCTCCTAGTCCTTATTTTCATTAGACTAGACATACCCAATTCCAGCGACCGTTCTTTATTCCAGCGATTGGCATTTATTCAAAGATGAAATGCTTTAAAAAGAGGAAAAAAACCAATTTAAGACAAAACAGCTTTTAAAAGTTCCCAACATAGCAATTATAATATTTGACCTATAAACTACAATAGGATAAAATACATTAAAATCTTATATAAATTGATTAACACAAAGTCAGGCATTTGCATATGGAATATAAGTCATTCTTTGCCACTCTGACATCCTCCCAATTTGTTGGAACATTGATTGACTCTTTTACAGAAGATTTTGGCTGGAAATTATGAAAATTAAATATATCTGGAAAGCTTTAATAGGTGGAAGCTAAGCTACTGGCAGCAAACTTAACTCTGAATGGAGTTGCACAGCATAAGTTGAAGATGGTATCCTATTCAGACATTGACCTCAAGCAGGAAGCATGATTAATTCCTATTCAATAATTGGAGGAGGGACCATCAGGAGATCCAAGATTGAAAAGTTAAGTGAAGAGATTATAGCAAACAGAGTGACATGGAGTTAGTTCAATTCAAAGTAATCTAACCCTGTATACATTTACTTGTAAATAATCTACATACAATTTATAAGGACTTCTGATTACATCTGATTATATGTTGAAAATGTCACATTTGTTTAAAAATCCTTCATTCAGGATTCAGAAGATAAATTCCTTTGTATTCTATATAAAGCATTATTGTAAGCACTCTCATTTAAATAATAGTAAACTTGAATTAGATTTCCTGCTAAACTTTTTGTACCAGATGACATCCTGTGCTTAAATATTGAACTCTCTCAGACTATTATATTTCATAATTCTTCAGAATTGTTTTACTATTTTGGAATGTTGTTTGAAAATTGAATAATTTAGTTGCTAGTTATTTTGCAAAGAAGAAGCGGAATAATGTAATATTATAAAAAGCAAATGTATTATCATAAAATACCTTCCTTTGTTTTACATAAAAAATTCTTTTGAAGAACACTTACAGTATTTTTCTTCCAGTTAAATCCTCCTGTCTCAACAATTTGTATTCACCGTCAATGGGTAAAAATGTTTTATGGTCATTTTCTACTGATTAACTACCCCAAAACAGTTCTTGCTTCAATTCTCTTCACTTTATTACATCAGTAATAAACCAAAACAATGTAGATGCGTATGGATATTTTCTTCCCTCTTTCTGTGGGAGAATGTCATGCTTGCATGCTTGTACTTGCTATTTTAAACAAACCACGATATCAAGCCAAAACCTGAAGAAATGTCTGCTTTAAAATGATGGTAGAGACAAATCTGAGAATAAACCAGGGCTTCAGTTATAATTTGTTAGTCAGTTTGTTCTATGGTTAAGGCACTAGGCTAGAAAACAAAAGAACATGAGTTCAAGTCTTAACCATGAAAACCAGATGGGTATCTTTGGGCTAGTCACTCTCTTTCAGCGTAGCCCCCTCACAGAGTTGTTGTTATGGGAGAAAGGAGGAGGAGGAAGGGATATGTTCGCTTAGAGTTATTTGAAAAATAAGAAAGGCAAAATACAAATAAATAACAAAAGTCTAAACCAGAGTTCTGAAAACTGTACTTTCCTTTATATAGTTCATTTTGTTTTCCCTTGAAGATGTTTCGCTTCTCATCCAAGAAGCCTCTGAAGAAGAACTGAAGAAGTCCTTAGGGGCAACCGGCAGAGTTACAAAAAGACGGGAGTTTTCAGATCTGCAAAACGCTCAACAAGTTTTTCCCACATTTAGATTTGATTAGTTTAAAATCAGAAGCAAAATATCAACTTCTCTGCTAAACTGGAAAGTAGAATAAGGATTGGTAAACTATGATGCAAATAAAAATGATTTATAGTGAAGGAACTAAGCGTCTTCATAGGTATAAGAGGAGTTCTGAGACACTAAATCGCTATTCTTATTAATAAAGAAATAACGCTATGGTCTTTGCCTCAAAAGTATTCATCTTTGTTTGTCAAGAAACAACCAAACTAAACCGCAAAATCTTATGAAATATACAGTATAACCAGATAATTTCTGAGCCTCCTCAAAAGAATCAGCTCTGTAACAGCTAAGCAACATGGGACATTTGGAAATACATTCATGGTCTTACATCCTTATGTATTCAGTGATCTTTTAGATGCTGAATTACATCTGATACTATTTCCACCACATCAGATAGGTACAATATGGACCACGTAAGTCCAGGACAAGCTGTACTTGCTGAAATTAATATGGTTAAAGCAAAACATCCCTCTCCTGCATGCAAACAGTATATTTCTTCATTGTTAAGACAAAAGAGATTAGAAATAATTGAGTCGAGAAGGAAGTAAAACTAGCAAATTCTTTTATTCTTATATTTCAGTGATCCTAGCAGGAAGTTGGCAGAGAGCAGACAACTGTAGCAAAGCTATTTCTATCCAGATAAGGCCAAAAGCTGTAAGCAGAGACTAGTTAATGCATTCCCTGTTGGCAACCAATTAAGATGGTTTGGAAAAACAACGAATGCATGTCCAAGTCAATGATATTTTAAGCCATTGGTTCTCAACAAGAGAATTAAACCACACGACTATCATCATTATGCATATGAAGAAGATTTAACATCGTGCCACATATTTTTCTTTCTCTGGTTTCCAAAATGATGGAGCAGGTTTTATGAACCACCTAGGTCAAACGAAAAAGAAAACGTGTAGTTAAAAAAGACCAACAGTCTTTTTAACCTTGGTAGAGCAAGTCGGCTTTTGCACACTTAAATTCGAGTCAGGTGTAACTTCCCCGTTAAAAAAGGATAAATAACTGGCAGGATTTATGGGGATTTTCAGTTATCCAGGTCATGGTTGTCCCAAAGGTGCTTTTTTCAAAAGGCAATTGGACTTTGTTTTCTCTTGAAGATGTTTCGCTTCTCATCCAAGAAGCTTCTGAAGAAGAACTGAAGAAGTCCTTAGGGGCAACCGGCAGAGTTACAAAAAGACGGGAGTTTTCAGATCTGCAAAACGCTCAACAAGTTTTTCCCACATTTATATTTAATAAAGAAATCCTGCTTGTGTTACTACCCTATTTTCAAACAGGCCAATATGCTCATAAATAAGTTACGGTCATTTAATAGCACCGTTGAATGTAATCCTGAATGAGCATCTGACTTGTTAATTAAACAAACGCTGTCTAGTAAATAATGTATAAAACCTGGTGCTTTTTACTGAACCTCAGCTCGGGTGAATTCTTTCCTGAAAAAAATAGGACAATACCAGCCCTCCTTTTCTCTCTCTCTCCCTCTCTCTCTCTCTTCTCCTCCACCTACCAATCCACACGATCAACGGGATCCTCGTGAAGGAAGTGGGTGGTGGATTGCAGTCCCAGCAAACTCAGCTGGCTGCAAGGCATCTCAAGGGCAAATTTGATGGTACCTTCCCGAGTTCCTTAATTTTGCATCTAATATTTCGATACCCCCTATTTCTCGTACCGCAGAGCACCACTTAGCCCTGTAGGAAAACAGTGCTTCTCCTGTGGCCAAGTTGCAGACAGGAGAGGCTGGGGGCTGATTCTGCTCAAGGTGGCCAATTATGTTGACCTTTGTGATATAGCCAGCTCAGCCAGACCTCTCATCTTGAGTTTCCCACCTATTTATGTCTCCCTCTTAGCCACACAATGCTCTGCTGTCATGTCAGTTTGCAGCCTCATATTTTTACTACTCAGCAATGCACAAATTGAGATTGTGATTAGCGTCTTTAATTTTTTTTTTTTTAAAGGCTTGTTAGAATTAGAAATCTGAAGTCTAAAATAGTCTACCTGCTGTTCTGTAAAGAGTATTATTTTAGTACCCTGGGGGACATTCAAAGTTGTAACTTGCTGGTGTCAGGGTTGATTTAAATTCACGTACACGGAAGAGAGAGAGAAAAAAAAGAAAGAAGCCATAAATATGCAAAAATACATGTACATGAGCTGGTCGGAGTATATATTTTTTTTCATGAGCCTATCAAAGCTAGTTTGTTTCCTTTTTTAAGGTATTATTTCGTGCACTCCGACAGTCCGAAGTTTATCAAAATTATATCAGGTAATGGTTGTATTTGGTTCACTGGAAGATATTGACCCTTTTTCTTGATAAAAAGGATTCAGTTGATTATTGTCTAATCACAGAAGAAAACTGCCTCTTATGATTACAGTTTCAGACTGAATTACTCATTTAATAGCTGTGCAAGGGCTGAACCTGGTACGATTGATTCTCATCCCTTCAGAGTCATTGTTCTTATCTAGGTTAATGTTGAGCAAGGAGGTAGAAGCTATTAAGTTTTAGGTTTTGCTGATATTTCTTTACAAGGTTTCCAATATTTATTTTCCCCACATCTCTTGGGGTTTTGAAACAGCAATAAAACATAAAATACAATTTTAAAAATAGCTACTTAGATTTTCTAGAGTTGGAAGGGAACATGGAAATCTTCTGATCTACTTTCCTGCCTTGGACAGGACTCCTCAGATCATCTCAGGGAAATGGCAGTCTTCATTTAGAAACAACTTTTATTGCTTCATGACTTGAAAATAACATTTTCCCCCAACTACTATGTTCTTCCAACTAGTAACTGTGAAATCAGTAAGAGAAAAACATTGATGAATCCCTAAAACTGGCCACATCAAAACCATTGGATTCTCACTAAAGAAGCACTACTTACAACCTCAGTAGACTCCCTCCCTCCCTCCCTCCCTCCCTCCCTCTATCTATCTATCTATCTTTTTTCTCGAAGTCTCAACATCTTTTTTTGTAATGCAGTAACCAATGGATGCAGTATTCCAGGTGTAATCTTAAAAGTAAAGGTTCCCCTCACACATATGTGCTAGTTGTTCCCGACTCTAGGGGACGGTGCTCATCTCCATTTCAAAGCCAAAGAGCCAGCATTGTCCGAAGACGTCTCCATGGTCATGTGGCCGGCATGACTAAAAGCCAAAGGTGCATGGAATGCTGTTACCTTCCCACCAAAGGTGGTTCCTATTTTTCTACTTGCATTTTTTACATGCTTTCGAACTGCTAGGTTGGCAGAAGCTGGGACAAGTAACGGGAGCTCACCCCATTATGCGGCACTAGGGATTTGAACCGCTGAACTGCCGACCTTTTGATCGACAAGCTCAGCATCTTAGCCACTGAGCCACTTAGGTGTAATCTTACTAAGGTTTTATAAAGCTAATACTTCAGGTAATTTGATTCTATGCCTCTGTTTACACAACTAAGGATTGTATTAGCTTTTTTGGCTGCTAATGCACACTGCCGGCTCATATATAAGTGATCATCCACTAGGATTCCAAGGTCCCTCTCACAGTTATTCTTTTTGAGCCAGGTTTTGCCTAATCTGTACTTGCACCTCAACAGATACCTTAACAGTACCTTAACAGATATCTTCATCTTGTGGACCATGAGAACTCCAAATTACTGTGGCCAGAAGAAAAATATACTCTCTAAGCATTCTCTCTTCAAGCAAGTGTGTGCAAGACAAATTACCAATTTTTCCTCTGGGAAAATTAACTCTATTACCGCATCATTTTTTCAGACGCTGATTGACAAGTAGCTCAAACATTTCACAATGAAGCGTTGAGGTTATTCATCAGCAGCTTGTTTTTGAGAAGAATCAAACAAGTTGCATGGCCAAGATTATGGTTGGTACATCTATGATGACTTACTTAATTGTGTTCCTTCAAGAACAGATGTGATGATCTGCCTTTGATGGGGAAAGTCTCTTTCACTTCCCAACAGATGGATGATCAAAACCAAGAAGAAAGATATTCAGTTATTGAACAAAGATCTTCAATGCCAAGTAAGAAACAAGAAAAGATATCTCAGTGAAGGATGTCAGTCAGTGGAGAAAAATCACAAGAAAAGGAAACAGAGAGGTGCAGAAATTACAGGAAAGGCTAAGATAGGACTACTCCATCATGGATAGAGGCAAATAAGTTTAAAGGAAAATGGAACACTTTTATGAACAGGTGTTCTAAAGTGACAGGAACATTTGTAGAGAGGACGTGTCAAAGCCAGATTCTCTAAAAAATAGTATACATCAGACACAGATGAATTCACACTAAACTTTTTAAATCTATTGAAGAAGACATGAAACTGTTAAAGGTACAAAGAGGAGATTAATCTAATGAGGAAAGCAATAACAAACTTTATCGTGAAGAATAAAGACATTTTTATGACATTACAAGAGTTCTGGATTTACTGGACCTCAATCCAGCAGACCAAATTCTGCTGCACCTTTGATGGAATAATTTCCTGATTTATATGTGGCAGATTACAGGATGTCATTTTTATTCATTTACAATACATCATTTGCATAATGATATACATGCCATCAAACTGCTGTGAGTATTTGTTCTTCTACTTACCAAGTTCCATTAGTAACATTATGGGAGTGACGGGCGCTCCCATGTGACACCTCTCCTGCGTGAGCTGCACTGGCTCCTGGTGGTCTTCCGGGTGCGCTTCAAGGTGTTGGTGATCACCTTTAAAGTGCTCCATGGCTTAGGGCCGGGATATCTACGAGACCGCCTTCTGCCTCCAATAGCCTCCCACCAGCCAGTACGCTCGCACAGAGAGGGCCTCCTCAGGGTGCCGTCCGCCAGACAATGTCGGCTGGCGACCCCCAGGGGGAGAGACTTCTCTGTGGCGGCACCCGCCCTCTGGAACGACCTACCCCCAGAGATACGCACGATACCAGACCTCCGGACTTTTCGTTGGGCCCTGAAAACTCATTTATTTCATCTAGTCGGGCTGGCTTGATCCCATCCGTTCGGTTTTAATTTGAAATTGGTTTTAATTGGGTTGTTTTAAATTGTGGACCGAAATTATTTAATTACCTTTTAAACTGTTTTTTAAATTTTGTATGCTCTGTTTTATCTCAGCTGTTCACCGCCCTGAGTCCTGCTGGAGGTATAAAAATCAAAATAAATAAAAAATAAATAAACAGATACCCCACTCTTCCCCATTAATCTTTTAAAACTAGGTTTTAAAAATGCAACAGTTTTTTTTTTTCTGGAAATAATGTACATCTATGATAGCTGGAGAAGGACAGATAGAAGAACAAATACACTTCAAATTATGAATTTGTTGACAGTTACTATGGCTATTTGCTCATTAGTATTTTATAGGTTTCCATAACATTCTCCACTCATTGCTATGGCTGTATGCTTTATATTACCATAGTGATGGCTAGGTGACACTTGAAATCGCTAAGAATTACTAAATGATGAAATGGCCTAAGAATACCATGGACTGCAAGTGGAATCAGTGAGTAGATCTTGGCAAAATAAATACAGATTACTCCCTTGAAATGAAACTCAGATAGTTGGAGCATGCAATACGGGCAGGTGATGGATTAGAGCAGGGGTATCAAACTCAAGGCCCGGGGGCTGGATCCAGCCTGTGGGGTGATTAGATCTGGCCCACGGGACCATCTTGGAAACAGCGAAGGACGGGCCCGCAGTGCCTCTGCCAGGGAAAACGGAGCTCGGGAGGGCCGCGTGCGGCCGTCCTGAGCTCCGTTTTCCCTAGCAGAGGGTTGCAGGAGGCCATCGCAGCTGAAAATGGAGCTTGGGAGCCTTTTTTCGCTGGCAAAGCGAACCACAGGCGCCCCCGACATGACATTGAGCTGGCCATGCCCCCCTGCCCTCCCAAGGTCAAACACAACCCTGATGCGGCCCTCAATGAAGTTGAGTTTTACAACCCTGGATTAGAGGAAATTATGAGGTTTCACAAAGTTCAGAGAAGGAGAAGGAGGAGGGATTGGATGAAACGGAGGGACAGATCCAAGGAAATCACAGGAATGTCCTTGGAAATGGTCTAAATTATTACTGTGGACAAGTCAATATGGCAGACCTCTATGGAGATTCTCAATCATGCAGGTCATGCTTGTCCCAAAGATACTTTTCAAAAGGCAACTGGACTTTTGTTTTTTCTTTGAAAATGGTTTGCTTCTCATTCAAGAAACTTTTTCAGAAGATCCTTTGGGACAATATGGCAGACATTTCTCCATATCCATGCATTCACCAGAAATTACCCCCAACTTCATTGTACCTACCAAACTAATCGCTTACCAGGGAATTAGGTTTGATGTCTTAGGAGCCACATCTAACTCTACACCTTGTCTTAATATGGCAGGTATGATTGAAGTAATCTTTTTATACTCAGTCAACATCCCTAACTTAGCTGTCATGTCTGTCATGTCTGATCTAACTAAGTTTCATCAAGGTTTCTTAGAATAGCAGAATACCAAGGATTCTACACATTCTAAAATTTTTATTATTATCTTTTCTTCTGTGGGGATCTTCTCGCCCTTTCAATGTTGTGCAAACACGATACTGGCCACATGTTAACACATGTATTATTAAATATGCATTCCTTTTATTGTATTTGTCTGGTATGATGCCCAACGGAAATATTTCCGGTCTATATATGTTCCTTTATTATTTTTTCTAGCCAGGTGTGTATTTTAGTCCAGTATTTATTTATTTTTTGCTTTCAGACATGTCCACCATATGTGGTAATATGAGCCCAGGGTTTGGTTGCACTTCCAACACTTGGCAGACATATTCTTAAACATTCTAGCTAATCTTGCTGGGGGGAAAGTGCCATCTATAAAACATTTTGTATAAGTTTTCGTTATATGCAGTGGATGTTGTCAATTTATAGTTTCTGTTCCACAACTTTTGCCATTTGTCCAATTCTATAGAATACCCAAAGTTTTTAGCCCATGCTATCATAGTTTCTTTTACTTGCCCCTCTTCCATTCTAATAGTATAAATAATTATAATTATTATAGATAATAATAAATAATTATAGAATTTTTAAAATCAGTTTCTCTTCTGGTCCTATTAAGATTTGATCCACATTTTATTTTGTTTTCCGTCTCATGCACAAAGTCCAGAAGTGGTTTTCAAGTAGTTTGATTTTTTTTCCCTTTGAAGGTCAATTTAGATATTGCTGCTAGTTCCATCGGTTTTTTTCCAGCCATTCATCCACTGTGAGAATTGAAGTATCTTTCCAATTTTGTGGTAAAGCATTCTTGCTCCTGTCAACGTACATAACAGCAGCTTCCTTTTCCCCCACAAGTTCTTTGTGCAGGAAGCCTAAAAGAAAAATCTCTGGTTTTATTTTTATATTTTCTTTAAGAATCTTCTGCATTAAAAATTACTTACTTGCAACTGTGCTTCTTTGAGGTAATCATCTGTTTATTCAGATAATGCATAGAAATGTGATAAATTAAATTAATTAAATTAAATTATTCATCCATTCTAACTGCACCTACATACTCTGTATTTCTTCTTCCTTTGTTAATTGAAGAAATGATTCGGTCAGAGAAGATACTTTCTGCTGAAAAGGAAGAAAGCACCTATATCTAGCCCATTAATTTGCCTCATTGAAATAGCACCAAAATTCAAAGCAGTATCAACAAATCAGTAGACCCAGGTGTTTGAGTGCTTCCTAGACCGCATGAGTTCAGGATTCTTCTTTATTTCAGATGCAAGATCAGAATGAATTAGCGGTGTAAGCATTGGCTCCCAAGGCCGATCAAGATGCAAGAGACTGTTAGGTAAATAGCCTGCTACAGGCTTCCTTTTTATCAGCCAAGAAACGCATGTCCTTGCTAATCTAATAGAACATAGTCAGAAAGAAAACCAAAATGTTTCTCCTTCAATGTACAAGGAGATACATTTAGAATATAATAGAATAACAAGAGTTGGAAGGGACCTTGAAGGTCTTCTAGTCCAACCCCCTACTTAGGCAGGAAACCCTACACCACTTCAGACAAATGGTTATCCAACTTCTTCTTAAATACTTCCAGTGTTGGAGCATTCATAACTTCTGGAGGCAAGTTGTTCCACTGGTTAATTGTTCTAACTGTCAGGAAATTTCTCCTTAGTTCTAAGTTGCTTCTCTCCTTGATTAGTTTCCACCCATTGCTTCTTCTCCTGCCATCAGGTGCTTTGGAGAATAGCTTGACTCCCTCTTTTTTGTGGCAGCCCCTGAGATATTGGAACACTGCTATCATGTCATCCCTACTCTTTCTTTTCATTAAACTAGACATGCCCAGTTCCTGCAACCGTTCTTCATATGTTTTAGACTTCAGTACCCTTATCATCTTTGAAGCTCTTCTCTGCACTCTTTCTAGGGTCTCCACATCTTTTTTACATCGTGGCGACCAAAACTGGATGCATTATTCCAAATTCAATTCCAAACTTCATTCAAGGCACATACATAGGACTCCATCTTTCTATATTTTTTCACAATAACACTGTGAGGTAGTTTGTCAGGGAAATACTTTTAAGAGCTGACCAGCTGCTATGATGATTGGTTGCCTGACTTTGCCTAGTACATGTATGTATATATTCCTTGTATATAAACCACTATTTAAAAGACAAACCTCTGTATTTTGCTCCTGGGTTGTCTCAAAATAGTCACACTGTGTGCGCTCTGACAGATTATGAGTCCAGTCGAGAGAGAAGGCCATAGTGACTAGAGAAACCAGAGAGATGACTAAAACATATGTTTTAGCCTCCAGTCCCCTAATCATCTTTGTTGCTCTTCTTTGCACTCTTTCTAGAGTCTCTACATCTTTTTTTATTTCTCATAAATGGAACATTATTCATTTGCTGGAATTCTAGTAATCCCAATCTCTCTAAACAGCCAGTTCTGATTCTAAAGAGCCCCCAATTCAATCAATGCAAAATTTCTGAGCTTTCCTGCCAGGATTTTTCTCCTGATCTCTTTACCATGGATAGCTCAACAGACTAAAAAAAAGCCTGTTATTAACATTCAGCTGTCTGCAATTATTGCATGTTCGAATCTCCCCAGGCTCAAGGTTGACTTAGCCTTCCATCCTTTCTAAGGTAGGTAAATTGAGGACCCAGTTGTGGGGGCAATAAGCTGACTTTGTATAAAATATACAAAAGTATGAAGGCTATTGCTTAACGCATTGTAAGCCGCCCTGAGTCTCCGGAGAAGGGCGGCATATAAATCTAATTAAAAAAAAACAAAAACTAGAAATATAGAATGGAATGCTCTTAAGTTCTGGCAATGTGAGAAATAAATTATTCAGGCACACCAAGAATAAAGAAAATGTAAAATGAGAATAGAATAGGATGGGATGGGACGGGACGGGATGGGAGAGGACAGGAGAGAATATTTTATTTGGCCAAGTGTGGTTAGACACACAAGGAATTTGTCTCCTTGTGGGTCTAAACACAGTTGGCCAAATTTATCACTCAATCCAGCCTCTATCTGGACTGACATAGAATGAATAAATGCCCTAGCAGCTTGACTAGATTGAAGAAGACCTGAACGTTATACCTAAGGAACAAGAAAGAAATGTTAATAAAAACAGGAACACTGAACCATCCATTAAGGTCCTTGATACCCGTAACAGGAGACCTACAAGAAATAAGTTCTTTAAGACAGGTATAGTCAAGTGTTTTCAGCCTATCAATCATAGCTGACATTTGTGGTTGAGAGAGAAAAGGTGCTTTTTCAAAAAGCAACTAGACTTTGTTTTTCTTTGAAGACATTTCACTTCTCATCCAAGAAGTTTCTTCAGTTCTGACTGAATGGTGGAGGACAGAAAGATTTATATTCCTTGCAGTCATTTGGTTGTTAACACTCTTTCGGAGACTCGTTGAGGCCACTTGAAGTTCAGACAACCCTGAGGGCACAGATTATATATTTTATTTTAATTTTATTTATTTAATTTATATACCGCCCTACTCCCGAAGGACTCAGGGTGGTGAACAGCCAAACAGTAAAAATGCATAGATACAAAATTTAAAAACACAGTAAAATCGAATTAAACAATTTGGCCCAAACAGATTAAAACCCCAATCATTTAAAAAACCAATTAAAATTTGCATAATTAAAAAGAGGGAAAAGATTAGGCCAGGCCCGCCTGGTGGAATAAAAAGGTCTTAAGAGTGCGGCAGAAGGTGCGCAGATCCGGGATCCTCCGTATCTCTGGGGGGAGCTCGTTCTAGATAGTAGGTGCCCCCACAGAGAAGGCCCTCCCTCTAGGGGCCACCAGTCGACATTGTTTGGCCGACGGCACCCGGAGGAGCCCCTCTCTATGACAGCGTACCGGCCGGTGGGAGGCTATTGGTGGTAGTAGGCGGTCCTGTAGATAACCAGGTCCTAAGCCATGGAGCGCTCTAAAGGTGGTAACCAAAACCTTGAAGCGCACCCAGAAGACCACCGGGACCCAGTGCAGCTCGCGCAGGAGAGGTGTTACATGGGAACACCATGTCGCTCCCATTACCACCCGTGCGGCCGCACTCTGCGCCAGTTGGAGCCTCCAGGTGCTGCTCAAGGGGAGCCCCATGTAGAGAGTGTTATAATAGCACAGATAAACCTTCAAGTGGCCTCAACAACTCAGAAAGAGTGCTAATGACCAGATACAGATACAGATTAACAGAGTTGGAAGGGACCTTGTAGGTCATCTAGTCCAACCCCCCACACTCAGCAGACTCTCCACCATTTTTGACAGAAATCCTTCCATCCTCTATCATTCAGTCAGTACTGAAGAAGCTTCTTGAATGAGAAATTAATGTCTCCAAGGAAAAACAAAGTCCCGTTACTTTTTGAAAAAGCACCTTTGGGACAACCATGCCCTGGATGACTGAGAAACTCCAAAGACAGTGAGAATTTTATGCATAGGATAATTTTGCAAAATCAGTGATGCCATATCGCATACATAGGTAAGGCCAAAACTACTTTTTGGGGGGGCAGGGGGGAGGAAATCTAGATTTGTCTTTAGTTTTTTTGAGTAAAATTAAACTTGTTAAAAGCTGACCGTACAGTTTGCTTGTCATCCTATCTCAAGATGAAGAAATGGTATACGTCTGCATTTTTTTAAAAAAACAAAAACAAAACAAGCCCAGATTGTAAACTCTGAGTTTGTAAACTCCTACACCGATGGCCAGATTCAAACCTCCTCATAACATGGCCATAAACCTTGTCGACTAATCCTCAGAACTCAAGGTTATGAAAATCAGGCTAGGATTAGGAGAATCTAGATGGAACACCCTTTTCCTATGAGCATTTTCTGTTCTCTTTGGCAAAAAGCATGCAAAATTTTACTTCTTGAGAAGGAGGGAGAAGAGAAGGGAGCAAACACAGAGGAATTTGTTCCTGAATAGGAGTCAAGTAAATCTTTCTCCTTCCCTTTGTCCTTCACAGAACCCTGGAATGCACAATGAGCTACCCTATGCAAAATTAAATCTTCTCAGAGCATGGACTAGCAATGACTATTCAGTTCCTCAGGGAAATTATGTCTCTCCTTAATGCTGCCTTTATAGAGGTTCCCACCTGTTGTACTTATATATTTTGTTGGTATTACATTCGTTCGAGAGATCTGTGAGGCTAACTGTTGGGAAGTGATGTTCCTTTGGAGGGGTTGAGGCATTAGCCTTATCTTCTAAGTTCCAGTTATTAACATTTTTTTCTTTTTTCTTTTTTTTTTTTTTGCTGAGCACAAGAATTGGCTAATAAGTACCTAGCACATCAAGGGGAAAGGAAAGAATAAATCTCTGTCCATGGCTTTGCTCTCTGATTCATCTTGAAATGTTATTTCGGCTTGGAACTATAGCAGTGAATCGTCAGGAGAGGGGCCAATTATAGCATTTTATTTATTATTTATTTGTCTATTGAATTTAGAAACTGTCAATCTCCCTCACAGGGTGATTCTAGGCCCGGGGTGTCAAACTTGATTTCATTGAGGGCCGCGTCAGAGATGTGTTTGACCTCGGAGGGGTGGGGCTGGGGGGGGCGTGGCCAGGGGGCGTGGCCAGCTAAACATCACTCGTGTCAGGCGCCTGTGGTGGCCTGAGCGCTCTGCCAGCAAAAATGGAGCTCGGGAGAGCCGCGTGTGGCCTTCCCAAACTCCATTTATGCTGACAGAGGGCTGCAGGAAGCCGTTGCAGCTGAAAACAGAGCTTGGGAGGGGCATGTTTTCGCTGGCAGAAGCACCACGGGTCGGTCCTTCACTGTTTCTGGGGCAGCCCTGCTGCCTGCTCTAGGCAGTGTGCAAGTAAAATTTTATTTACAGGCAGTCCTCAATTTGCAACCTTTAATTTAATGTCCATTCAAAGTTACAATGGCACTGAAAAGAGTGACTTACCATCATTTTTCACCCTTAAAGATCATTGCAGCATTCCCATGGTCAGCGGATCAAAATTCAGATGCTTGGCAACTATTTATGACGGTTGCAATATCCCGGGACCATGATGTGATCCTCTTTTGCGACCGTCTGACGAGCAAAGCCAATGGGGAAGCCAGATTCACTTTGCAACCTGTGTTACTAACTGAACAACTGCAGTGATTCACTTAAAAACTGTGGCAAGAAAGGTCATAAAATGGGGCAACTTAGCAATTGTCTCGCTTAGCAACAGAAATGTTGGGTTCAGTTGTGGTCGTAAGTCGAGGACTACCTGTATTTCATTTATTTTATTAATTTTATTTTACGGCGTAAATGGCTCCAACTTTACCAACTTGGGGCAGCCTGTAGGAGAAACTAAAAAAAACAAACCAACATTAACTCAATCAGTTAAAAACAAGGTAACAATTAGCTGGGATTTTGAGTCAGTTTATACCAGATTAGCTATAATTTCATTTCAAAGGCCAAATTCTTCAAAGAGCATCTAGACTCAGTTCTAATCGAAACCAAGGAATAAGGAAAAAAGTTTTCTCCAAAAGAAGGTTTACCAGTTCTTGGAGAGCAACCAAGGCTGCTAGTTACTACTGTTCTTTGTGGAGTTGCAACATGCAAATAAAAAGACACAGAATTTATTTATTTATTTATTTATTTATTTATTTATTTATTTATTTATTTATTTATTTATTCAATTTATATACCGCCCTTCTCCTATTGGACTCAGGGCGGTGCACAGCCAAAGATAAAAACATACCAATACAAAATTTAAAATCAATTAAAAGAATCATACAGCTTTGGCCCACAATTTAAAACAATCCAATTAAAGCCCAATTTATACTTAAAAAGCTAAAAAGGCATTTCATTAGAGGCAGATCGAAATTCATGGATCATTTCTTCAGAGAGCTACTTCAAAATGAATCCTTTTATAACAACCATAAAAGTATCCTCAGCAAAGTTTTTCTGGCCTCATCGGAGCTCTGTTGGGACTGGGCAGGATCTGTAACTCATTTATGGTCAAAAGTAGCATCTCTGGAGTTGGTATTTGGAGATTCTATTTCTATCTATTCTATGTCTAATCTAGTCTAGTTTAGCACTGATGGACTGGTAATAAAACAGAGCTGAGGTGGCACAGTGGTTAGAGTACAGTACTGCAGGCTACTTCAGCTGACTGCTAGCTGTAGTTCAGCAGATCGATTCTGACCGGCTCAAGGTTGACTCAGCCTTCCATCCTTCCAAGGTGGGTAAAATGAGGACCCAGATTGTTGGGGACCTTATGCTGACTCTATAAACTGCTTAGAGAGGGCTGTAAAAGCACTATGAAGCAGTATATAAGTCTAAGTGCTGTTGCTATTGCTATCTGCAAGAAAACAACCAAACTCAGAGAGCACCAAGAACTCCAAAGTGAGAGTTACTACTGAGAAGGCCTTTCTCCTGGACCAAGTCCTTTTAACCTCCCATACGGGAGGAACCTAGAAAAGGCCTCTCTTAATATTTAAACTGATTGGGCAGAATCACGATTGGCAAGCCATTCCTTCCTATCATTGTCGTCATCATCATCATCATCATCATCATCATCATCATCATCATCATCATTTTAGCCATTGTCTATCCACTGCAGAATGAAGGCCTCTTCCGCATGTTTCCAACCAATATGGTCCTGAGCTTTCTTTTGCCAATACTTGCTGATCCTTGTCGTTGATCCATCTTGCTTTAGGTCTCTTTCGTGGACTCTTTTTACCAAGTGGGATCCATTCTACGACTACCTTGGTCCACCTGCCATCAGTTATTCTTGCTATGCAACCAACCCATTTCCCTTTCAATTTTTTTACTCTCTTGATGATATCGTATACTTTCATTTGTTCTCTAATCCATGTGCAGGCCTTTCTATCTTGTCTTGTAATGCCGCCTTTCCTGTATTCTGCTTTTATACCATTGAGTCATATTGGCGATAAGTTCTCTGAAATGGATCTCCCTATTTATCATGTTCAAATATTTTATTAGAACCTTATAGAAACTTAAAATAGAGAGTATGTGTTAAAGTGCACTAAGACTTGGGACACCCTGTGTAATTTGTGCCATTATTTTGGAATATCCTTGTATTATAGGCATGGCATAGGACCTAGTTATCTTCAAGACTGCCTTCTGCCACCGACGACCTCCCATCGACCCGTGCGCTCCCACAGAGAGGGCCTCGGGGTGCCATCAGCCAAGCAATGCAGGCTGGTGACCCCCAGGGGGAGGGCCTTCTCTGTGGGGGCTCCCACCCTCTGGAATCAGCTGCCCCCAGAGATAAGGAGAATCCAAGACCTCCGTGCCTTCTGCCATGCCCAACAAGCCGGGCTGGCCTAACAAATCTTTTAAATGATTTTAAATTTGTTTGTCTTTTTAAATTTTGGCCCAAATTGAGATATTTCCTTTTAATCTGTTCTTAATGTATTTATTATGTGTTTTTATTTGGCTGTACACCACCCTGAGTCCCTAGGGAGAAGGGCGGTATATAAATTTGAAGTAAAATAAAATAAATAAATAAATTATTTGATGGGATGGATGCTGAAAGTAAGATAGT
Organism: Pituophis catenifer annectens; assembly: GCF_029215685.1. Classification (NCBI taxonomy): domain Eukaryota; kingdom Metazoa; phylum Chordata; class Lepidosauria; order Squamata; family Colubridae; genus Pituophis; species Pituophis catenifer. The sequence continues at coordinate 8,625,984 of NW_027256886.1, read as the reverse complement.
CCCATAAAACCCAGAATATCCAGTTTATATGCACATGAAGAGATAAAATACTTATACGCCAGGGGTGAAATGCTCCCGGTTCGGACCGGATCGCCCGATCCAGTAGTGATGGCGGTGGATGGTTCGGAGACCCGGTAGCAAAAATTTACTTTTAAAAGCATTTTTTCTACAACCTCTTCTGACAAAAAAAAAATGCTTTTAAAAGTAAAAAAAAAAGCCTCTGATGATCACACAGCTCAGTTGGGATCGTCAGAGGCTTTTCAAAGCATTTTTTTCTGCAACCTCTTGGCTGAAGAGGTGGTAAAAACAAATGCTTTGAAAAGTCTCTGACGATCCCAGCTGAGTTCCCTGATTGGCAGAGAAGCATTTTTTAAAAAGCCTCTCTGACGATCCCAGCTGAGTTGCCTGATCGGCAGTGGCTTTTCAAAGGATTAGAAAAAATGCTTTGAAAAGTTTAAAAAAAAAGTTGGCCACGCCCACCCAGTCACATTATCCTCCTCACCAAGCCACACCCACAGAACCGGTAGTAACAAATTTTACATTTCACCCCTGCTATGCACATTTAAACAAATATTTTATAGTGAATATATATACATATGCATACATACACATACATTACACACACACACACACACACGACAATTGCATTCATCCAATAGTTTCTTTATAGGCCTGTATTGAATGCTGGACTAAATTTCTGGTCATTTTCTCTGATGTATAATGTATTTATAAGAATATTTTAAAACGTATGCTCAAGTGTGTTGGGCAGAAGGAGGAGGGTTCTGTAAAAGGCAACTATTATCAAGGTGCTGAAATTAATTGGGCACTTTAATTGAGGTAGATTACTAGCTAATGCTTTCTTGAATACAGTAATTCTCCTATTAAATTATCTTTGAATAATTACCTGAAATTTCTCAGCTGCAGGGACTGATGGCTATTTAATTGTGCAGTGATGTTGCTAGATAATTACTTAACAAGGTGTCCTTTAATAGTTTAATTCCCCTTTCAGAGAAAGAAAAATAACTACGACTACTACTAATCCTCCTCCTCCTCTTTCTATGTCATTAAAAGAGATTTTTTTTTTACTTTCCTTCATGGATGATGCATCAGTGGGAAACTATTTGTCATCCTGTTTTTCACCCCACCCCCACCCCCTGAATCCAATGGATTTTTAAATAATGGTTTTGTGGCTTTCCCATTAATTGCATATCGTCTATGTAAGTTCTCCTAGTCTACTGAATCACCTATCCTAACTTGTTTTCCATAAAATATTTTTAATATGATCCCACCTAATATTTAATTTATGAATAGATGTGCATAAGAATATGTTCATTATAGAGAAATAGAGAAGCAGAAATCTCTCACACAAATGAAGGCAAATATGCGTGTTTATTATTTATTATTTTTTATTATTCATATTTCTATGCCGCCCACTCTCCGAGGACTCTGGGCGGCTTACACCAAAGACAGTATACTAAATAGCATATTGCCCCCAACAATCTGGGTCCTCATTTTACCCACCTCAGAAGGATGGAAGGCTGAGTCAACCTTGAGCTGGTGAGATTTGATCCGCTGATCTGCTGAACTAGCAGTCAGCTGAAGTAGCTGCAGTACTGCACTCTAATCACTGCGCCACCTCGGCTCCTAGAATCATCCCAAAGGTGCTTTTTTGGGAGGCAACTGGACTTTTCTTTTGAAGACATTTCGCTTCTCATCCAAGAAGCTTCTTCAGCTCTGACAGGATAGTGGGGAATGGAAGGATTTATATAAATATATAATAAATAAATTTATATATAAATTTATATAAAGGATTTTCAAAAGAAAAAACAAACTCAGTTGCCTCCTGATAAAGCACCTGTCAGGGTTCCAAGTAACACCCCCAACGAAAGAAAACTCTGAGCCTTGAGTTTCCTCAAAGTTCCATTTTATCAGAGATGTCATATTGGCACATCTGGGAAAACCCAAATCTGAAAGCTTCCAGGTTTTCCCCACCCAAAAGAAAATTCAAGTCTCTGCCCAGCACCCACAAGTCCATCACATGATCCAATCAAGTACCATCCAAAACTGGAGATGCCTCCCAATCACCTCATGCAGCTGCAGGGCACATTGGCCTTGACTCTCTGAGAAAAGAATGTTACTTTGACTACATATCACCCATACTCCATACAATCCCCCCTCCCATTTTCCCACAGTAGAAAATGTGGCAGGCCTGAAGGCCTAACTGTAAAAGATGACTCCAGGCCTGACAGCACCTTTGGGACAACCATGATCTGGATGACTGAGAATCTCTACAGAGCCCCAGAATAATGTTGCAGGATCCAATCTGGGTCAGTCACCAGGACCAGAGGTTTAGTCTTCCAAGCTTTTGGACTCAGAATGTGTCTGCTGGAGAGAAGGTCCCTGAGGATGGACTCCAGCAAAAGTCCAAAAGCCCAGAAGACTAAACTGACTGGTCTCGGTGACTGACCCAGATTGAATCCTGCAGAAATATTTCTTTCATTTTTACAAACAGAGCTATTAAAAAGATATTTTAGGATTCCTTGTTGGAGACAGAGAACTGAGGTAGAGCAGCAGTAGCAGAATAAAGGCATTCACTGGGAATCAAAACTAAGATCTAAATCCTGTTGTTTCCGTTGGATGCTTATCCTACGGTTGGGTAGATAATATATAGAAAACTATGTTCTGTAACTTTAACTGCTACAAGATGACTAATTGGCTGTGCTAAGCAGACATAAAAGAAGGCAGGAAGTTCCTTCACTTCTGCTCCTGCTATGAGAAGGTTGAACTGCTGAAAGGAACTGTGTCTGTGTTACTGAAGAGAACTGGAATTGTAAGCAAACTATGTTTTTGTGTTGAAAATGATTGTGATTATTTGAAGAAGTGTTATCTTTGTTTTGAGAAGCCAAGTTTGTTTTTATACTACAAGTAAAGACTGTTCATTTTTCTTTAAACATTCAGAGTCTGTGAGTATCTGTGTGTTTTGCTAAGCAACGTATCTATTCGCAGTCTGGTCCGTTGCACCACTTTGCAGAGGGCAGTTTTACCCTCAACAGTTTCAACTGAGCAGACCTTGCTTTCTTCTGGCGACCTTTTTCATCAGCTGCCATAATCTTTCTGCCTGATTATTAAATCAGAAGTGTCAAAAACGTCTGATTACTGCCTCCTCGTCTCATCTCCAACGATGTCCCCTCCAAGTAGGTACAAGTTGTCAGACCTGGAAGCCATCTTTTACATTTGGGCTTTCAGGCCTGCCACATTTTCTACTATGGGAAAATGGGAGGGGGGATTGTATAGAGCCGTGATGGTGAACCTATGGCACATGTGCCGGAAGTGGCATGCAGAGCCATCTCTCCAGGCATGCCAGCCATTGCCCGTTGCTCTTTCAGGTTCCGGCGCGCCAGCTGGTCTTCGTGCGCACATGCACACCAAAACTGGAAGACCAGGTGACAGGAAGCCGGGGAGCTGCTTTTCCGGTTTCCGGCGCTCCCCCACACGCATGTGCGTACTCCCCTTTTGGCATTCGGTTCCAAAAAGGTTCGCCAACATTGGTATAGAGTATGGGTGATATATAGTCAAAATAACATTCTTTTGTCAGAGAGTCAAGGCCACCTTGTCTGCAGCTGTGATGAGGTGACTGGGAGGCATCTCCAGTTTTGGATGGTGCCTGATTGGACCATGTGATGGACATGTGGGTACTGGGCAGGGACTTGACCTTTCTTTTGGGTGGGGAAAACCTGGAAACTTTCAGATTCGGGTTTTCCCAGATGTGCCAATATGACATCTCTAATAAAATGGAACTTTGAGGAAACTCCAACCTTGGAGTCTTCTTTCGTTGGGGGTGTTACTTGGACCTTGACATTAACCTGAATCCTCTTTAACAACTCTATCAGCTCCCCCAAATTTTGGGGTGCTGTCCGGGGTCCTGAGCCCCAGCGTCGACCCGATCCCGGGCACAGCAAAGACTCAGGGAAGATTGGGTGGGAGAGGGGGAGAGAGAGAGACAAGTCTTGTTCCAGAATTCTCAACAATGGCCATGTTGACTTGAAGTCTGTGGAGGATATCTAGCTTGGTGAATGATGTATCATTGCTTCTCTTATTGAAATAGTTTGCAGTTCTGATCTAATAACGTAGCTAAGCTGGCCATTTAGGTAGAATGGCATTTTCTAAAGTAGAACATGCTTCTACCTAGATAGAATATATATATATGAGCTTCAACATGTTTCTGGTTTCCCTTCAGCCCTATTAACTAGCCCTGTCATTTGGTAGGACTACCACAATTGGACTAGATGACCACTAGATGGTAGCAAAGAAATACAGAAAACTGTCATTCACATCTAGAGGTTGTCCAGATTTTTGCAGCCCAATTATTATAGCACCACACATTAAGACCTATTTCTTGATTGAGGACAACAGCTGTTGTAAAATCACCCAATAAGTATCTGCGATTGAAAGAAGACTTGATTACAGTTCTTCCCAGTCCTCTCATCTATCTATTTACGTATTTGTTCAAGAGTATGTTACAGATCCCATCAATTAAACAAAAAAATGACTGGCAGGGTCTAGGGAAAAAGACTTCTCTGCCATTGCCCCTACCCTATGGACCCAGAGGTGAGGTTGACTCCTACTTTTTCAGCCTTCGGTATGAAGACCTGGCTCTTCCATCTGGTGTATGGGTTAAAATTGTTGCATTTAATTGCATGCTTCCCTTGTTCTTGTCCTGTGTTTGGCTAGTTTTATTTATCAGATTTAGACCTTGCCCATCTCAGTATCCAAGGGACTCTTGGATACTGATACTTATTTATTTATTTATTTATTTATTTATTTATTTATTTATTTATTTATTTATTTATTAGTTCAATTTATATGCCGCCCTTCTCCGAAGACTCAGGGCGGCTTACAATGCACTAATAGCAATAGCCTTCATTCTTTTTCTGTATATACCTGCTTATTAGGGCTTTTGGCCCCCCATAAGCGGTGTTTCTACAAAGTCAGCTTATTGCCCCCACAATCTGGGTCCTCAATTTACCTACCTCGGAAGGATGGAAGGCTGAGTCAACCTTGAGCCTGGTGAGATTTGAACTCGCACTAATTGCAGGCAGCTGGCAGCTACGTGCTACATAACAGCACTTAGTCCTCTGCACCACCAAGGCTATTGTTTATAGAGACAAACAATAAAACCATATAAAGAAATATAGCAATAGCACTTAGATTTATATACCGCTTCACAGTGCTTTACAGCTCTCTCTAAGCAATTTACAGAGTCAGCATATTTGCCCCCAACAATCTGTGTCCTCATTTTACCGACCTTGGAAGGATGGAAGGCAACTTTGAACTGGTCAGGATCTAACTCTTAGCTGTGGGAAGAGTTAGCCTGCAATACTGTATTCTAATCAGAGGGAGGGAGGGAGGGAGGGAGGGAGGGAGGGAGGGAGGGAGGGAGGAAGGAAGGAAGGAAGGAAGGAAGGAAGGAAGGAAGGAAGGAAGGAAGGAAGGAAGGAATAGCTCTTAGATTTATATACCGCTTCACAGTGCTTTACAGCCCTCTCTAAGAGGTTTACAGAGTCAGCATATTTGCCCCCAACAATCTGGGTCCTCTTTTTATCGACCTCGGAAGGATGGAAGGCTGAGTCAACCTTGAGCCTGGTGAGATTGGAACTGCCAAATTGCAGCCTGCAGTCTGCAGAAGTAGCTTGCAGGACTGCACTCTAACCACTGTGCCACCGTGGCTCATATAATTAAAAAGACAATTAAAACAGAGTTAAAAAGAAAAGTTAACCTTTTAGAAAGGTGGAGGGAGCGCTCTCAACCAATCCCAGAGTTGTGTGTGTGAGACTCTTCGACCCCACACTAAGTGGCAGAGCCAGGTCTTCGTACCCTTCAGAAAGGCTGGAAAAGTAGGAGCTTGGCGGGGAAGGCTTTTTTTCTAGACTCTGCCAGTCAAATTGTTTTAATCGATAGAGTCTGTAACATACTCTCCCTGCCTAACCAAATGGGACATCATTGGAACAAGGTAGTTCCTCGTGTAACCTGATCCCATGCAGTGAAGGGCTTTAAAGATCATAGCGAACACCTTGCACTGGAACTAGAAATAAGACTGGCACCAAATGCAGCTCAAGCAGTGTTAAACGCGCAGATCTTGAGCATCCAAAGCTGCTTGCGCAGGTGCATTTGGGACCTGCTGAAGCATCCGGATACTCTTCAAGGATAGCCCCATGTAGAACACATTGCCATAGCCCATTCAGGAGATGACCAGGACGTGAGTGATTGAGAGAAGTGCTTATCAATACATCAGTGCGATGAGGGATTTTGTTTTTAGCGGATTTGTCACAGAGCCTGATTCTGATTAGGGCTGACAGGGAGTGGCCCAAGAGCCTTGGTGGCGCAGCAGACTAAAGTGCTGTTAAGTAACACCAGCTGCCTGCAATTACTGCGAGTTCAAATCTCACCAGGCTCAAGGTTGACTCAGCCTTCCATCCTTTCGAGGTAGGTAAAATGAGGACCCGGATTGTAGGGGCAATAAGCTGACTTTGTATAAAAAAGAACACCGCTGGGGGGGGGGGGCGAAAGCCCTACTAAGCAGGTATATACAAAAGAATGAAGGCTATTGCTTAACGCATTGTAAGCCGCCCTGAGTCTCCGGAGAAGGGCGGCATATAAATCGAACCAATCAATCAATCAATCAATCAATCAATCAATAAATAAATAAATAAATAAATAAATAAATAAATAAATAATAAATAAATAAGATGATCTAGGTGGTGTCCGTGGAAGGCTTCCAAGGAAGGGCTACAACCCTTCCTTGCCAAGGGTGTCGAACTCGATTTCATTGAGGGCCACATCAGGGTTGTGTTTGACTTTGGGGGGCCAGGTTGGGTGGGGCCATGGTGAGCATGGCCAGTTCGACATCACTCATGTCAGGGGTGCCTGTGGTGGCCTGAGCACTCTGCCAGTGAAAATGGGATTCCGAGCTCCATTTTTGGGTGCGATGGCTTCCTGCAACCCTCTGCCAGGAAAAAAGGAGTTGGGGAGGGCTGCCCACGGCCCTTGCGAGGTCTGTTTTCAGCTGCGACAGCCTCCTGCAACCCTCTGCCAGTGAAAACGGAGCTCTCCCTCCCAAGCTCCATTTCTGCTGGCAGAGGCACCACGGGCTGGTCCTTTGCTGTTTCCAGGGCAGCCCCACGGGCCAAATCTAAGTACCCCGTGGGCCAAATCCACCCCCGAGCCTTGAGTTTGACACCCCTGATGTACAGTATCTATCTATTATCTATCTATCCATCCATCCATCATCTATTGCCATGGCGATGAGTTGTTAGAATGCAGTATTGCAGGCTAATTCAGCTCACTGCCAGGAGTTCGATCCTCACCGGCTCAAAGTTGACGCAGCCTTCCATCCTTCTGAGTAAAATGAAGACTCAGATTATTGGAGACAATATGCTGACTCAGTAAACCACTTAAAAAGGGCTGTAAAGCACTATGAAGTGGTATGTAAATCTAAGTGCTATTGCTATCTATATCTACTGTGTTTTTCTGAAAATAAGACCTATCAAAAAATAAGCCCTAGCATGATTTTTACATGTGTGCCCAATATAAGCCCTACCCCAAAGTAAGCCCTATTTAAGAGCCTATGCAGCCGCCTGCCCGTCCATTCCATCTGGTTGCTCATGGTGCCACCGACACGAGGTGAGGCGAGGCAAGGCGAGGCAAAGGGGGCGGATCTGCCCCCTGTGCCCTGCACTGGCTTACCTCAGGTCCCCCGCAGCCAGGCCATCCATGCCCCGACAACTGCCTCACGGTGGCATTACCATTAGCCATGCAGCCCCCATGGCCACCGGTCTACTTCTTCTGCTTGCAACCACGAGGCAAGGCATGTGTTGGGGCGTGGATTGTTTGGCTGCAGGGGCCCTGAGGTAAGCCGATGCTGGGTTTTACCTCCCATCTCACAGTGGTGGCACTGGCATGCCATGTGTTATGGCTGTGAGCAAGCAGAAGATGTGGGCCTCACGTACATGGAAAAAAATAAGACATCCCTGAAAATAAGCCCTTGTGCTTACTTTGAACCCCCCCAAAATATAAGACCGGATCTTATTTTCAGGGAAACACGGTGTCTGTCTGTCTGTCTGTCTGTCTGTCTACCTATCTAGCTAGCTAGCTTTAAAATAAGGTTAATTAGTGATTCCAACAATTATAAACATGAAATGGAAAAATAAATACAACACCAAGATGAGCCAGATTTTGACTCACTTATGCATCCCTGTGTCTTATGAACATTAATTAACTGAATATTGATTGCAGAAAGTAGATGTGTCCAAAATCCACTGCAACAACTTTACCAAATTGAAAATGAACAAGAATAAAACTTTGTCTTATTTATTGTCCAATTGTTACTGCTCATGCTAATATTATTCTCTCATCCTAAGTGTGGATGAGAAGGGAATTGAAACCCAGAAGCAATTCTTCGCCATTGCTACTTTGACCCTCTCAAATAACCTCTTTCTGCAAGATCTGGATGGTCTCTACTTTAATCATCTTCTGGAAAGCTGTCAAAACATGGTTGTTCCAACAAGCCTTCAGTAATTAATATCTGCACTTTGCCTGCCATCTGTTTGACAGTGTGCTATTTTAATTTCGTATTGTTTTAATGAATATTATTATGTCTTTTTTAGATTTACTCTTTTAGACTTGTGGAGTACCTAGAGATCAGACATGGTGCCATATCCAAATAATATCAAATTATATTTATTTTGTATATGTGAATAGTAATACTAATATTAGCAATCATTAACTTCTTATCATAGTCTTATCTTTCTTCATCTCTCCCACTCTATTTCAAAGAAGTGTAAACTCTTTGTAAACTGATTTACTTACTTATTGATTTCCCCCTCCCCCCCACTGTTTAAATTTATTTATCTTCAAGAGAAGAGAGAGAGAGAGAGAGAGAGGAAAAAAAGAGAAAGATACATTAAAAAATAAAAATATTGAATAGAAAGGTTGGCTGAGTATTATGTGATGACATTAGAATACAATTCATTCATTAGAAATGTGGTCTCACTTTTATCCTTATGTATCAAGTTGAATTAAACCGAGAAAGTTTTATGAGAACAACATTTTATCATTTTTTTTAATTAACTGTTATTAAAATTAAAGCTGACTGGTATTTCATACGACTTTTCAACATCTTCAAACTTCAATTTTTAATCAGTTTTCAGTGAGTTTCAATCAAACCAACCTAATCTTCAGAGACCTTTTAACATTAATTTAGGACTGGGAGGAATCTTAAGTTTTATTTTACTAAAGTTTAATAATCATTTGAGTAATTAATACATTTGGCCTTTGTAATATTTACAAATATTTATAAATATTATAAGCTTATAAATAATATTTATTCTTATAACACAGCTCTGGTCTTTACAGTTTAGGTAACATTACGGAAAACGTTTTGCAACTTAGTTTGAAAAAGACCTGATTTTGAAAAGGAAAACGAGTTAGCAGACTGAACCAGAATTCTTACCTTTCTGGGTTTCCAAGAATGAAAAGATCAGCTTTTTTTTTTTTAATGAATTTCTGTGCCTTACGTGATGTGACTTCTTTATTGGTAGTTTTCTTGCAGATATGGCCAAATGACCTAATCAGCAGAGTTTCTATTCCGTTTTTGTGTTGTGATTATCCTCTACTAGTTGTAAGAGTTGCAATTATAGTTTCAAATTTATCTATTGCCTCAATGCTGGATTCATACAATACGTTAAAGCCCAAACAACATTATGGTTTAGCATGGCCTATGTAAACCAAAAAAGCTGAGATATTATCATCTGCAGGACCTCTCTACAGTAGTGGCCAAATTTGTGGAAACCTTTTGGGAAAAGTGTATTTTCTAAAACTAGCTAATAACACCACCTTTTTATGGAGTTGTACCATAAAATTATATATCAATGGAAAGATAATTGAATCAAGAATGTAATGCAATAACTTTTATGAAGCATTTGCTATTAGAATAACAGTTACAGCATAAAGAAGAAAAGTACAACACGAAGAAAAAAAATGAGATATACAAAAATTATCCCCATGTCAGTTAATACATTGTTGGGTAACCTTTAGTATGAATTACGGCCTTACAGCGTCTTCCCATGGCGTGAACCAAGTCTTTTAGTTCTGCAGCTGTTATAATGTGAAACCAAGATTGAATGATTGCTTCTATTAACTGAGTTTTATTGCTGGGTCACTTCTGACTAACAAGTTTCTTTAGTCGGCTCCATAGATTTTAAATTGGGTTAAGGTCTGGGCTATTCCTAACCGGAAGCCCCCCGTTTAATTCTGGAGCCGACCGGAAGTCGAGTTCCCCCACCATAGAGTCTCCTCCTAGCGCGGCGTCCTTTTTCCTCTATCTGTCCTAACCGAAAGCCCTATTAATTGTGGAGCCGACCAGCGACAAGGAGCCACAGCAGAGGGATGAAAGAGCCACATGTGGCTCCAGAGCCACGGGTTGCCGACCCCTGGGTTAAGGTCTGGGCTATTCCCAGGCCATTCCAGCAATGGAATAAGATGACTTTGAAACAAACAAACAAACAAACAAAAAGGTGGTGTTATTAGCCATCAAATCTCAAAAATACACTTTTCCCAAAAGGTTTCCACAATTTTGGCCACTGCTGTAAATATTAAAAATGAATTTGATGATTTCTGCAAAAGGAATTCTGTACAATGAATTCTTAGCCTGTCATAAAGCCTTAATAAGCACATTTGATGAAAGTTTGTAATTAGAAAGACCTGTCTAGACAAGTATAAATGCCTGGCAAATATCCTGATATTTTTGTCGTACACTATAGGTTAAATTCATCTCCATAAATGTATTTCTCCTGCTGTTTGTGTTTTCCTTCATCTTGTTTTATTTATTTATTTATTTTTGCCTTCCCAATCCTCAACCCCATTCCTTAAGGTTCTGTGTTTCTTAATTTCAATGTTTCTCTTCCCCTGCGCTGACCTTCATCTGTTCTCTCCTCCTTCGCCCTTTTTCCCTCCTCCCTTTCTGTTCCCCTCAGTCTTCATAGCTCTGTCACCCACTCAGTCATTCTGACTTTGGCAGCACCAAGAAAGGCGTGGGCTCATCCATCACTAAGTGGGTGGTGTTGATGAGAAATTAAAAGGAGGCAGTAATTGACCATAATGAAAGAATCAAACAATAACCTGACCCTCCCTGCAATTAACATGAATATCACTGGATTGCAGGAATTTAAAACACTAGAGCAGTGACGTGACTGAATTGAAGGTAGTTTTGGTCTGCGACGGAACCAAACTGATCAAACTTAGGACAGCTTTATACTGAATAGGTTTGCTTTTGAAGAATTTCAAGTCTACGATCCGGATCTCCAAATGTTCTACAAAGAAAAGGCCAAGCCGCATGAATGCAAAATATTGGGCTCTTTATATAAATTTAAATGGCTGATGTAGGAGATAAGCTGGCTGAGTTGGAAGGCAGCGTTAAACATGTCATGAGTTTGGAGTCATTGCGCAGCCACAAAAGACCCAAGTCCAGCCACCCATGAATTCCATTCACCCTTATCTAGCGTCAATTTAGCTTTGACTGTTAGTTGACCAGATTCTTGTGTACAGGTAGCAATAATAAACTCTTCAGTCCACTTTGAACTCAGTGAGTGTTCCTGGTTCGTTGCACCTGATAGAATGGGATAGGGATAGGGATAGGGATAGGGATAGGGATAGGGATAGGGATAGGGATAGGGATAGGGATAGGGATAGAACAGAACAGAACAGAACAGAACAGAACAGAACTGAACTGAACTGAACTGAACTGAACTGAACTTTTTAACTATTTTTAACTGTAATGTTATGTATAAATGTTTTTATTTTGGCTGTTCACCGCCCTGAGTCCGAAAGGAGAAGGGTGGTATAGAAGTTCGATAAATAAATAAATAAATAAATAAATAAATAAATAAATAAATGAACTGAACTGAACTGAACTGAACTGAACTGAACTGAACTGAACTGAATAGAAGTCTTTATTGGCCAAGTGTGACTGGACACACAAGGAATTTGTCTCCAGTGCATAAGCTCTCAATGTACATACAAGCAACAAGTGATAATCATAATCTTTCAAAACAAGCCTGCACAACTTTCATCTGAAATGGCATAGGGTCTCCTGCTCGAGCAGGGCCTGGACTAGAAGACCCCCATAGTCTCTTCCAACTCTATTATTTTATGTTCCAATATTATAACATTTGATAGATCCTAGAATGCTCTAAAAAATATCCAGAGGCATTTTCGAAAGACTTTTCCAAAGTCCTTGTTGATCTTTGGAATGAGGAAACTGAATGGTTAATTGACTCACTTGTTCCTGAGACGCTCTTTTTTTAGGACTGGGAAACCCAGGTTTTCTAAGAAGTTCTAGGCAATGAGCTGGTCAGAAGATAGCTACAGCACAAATTGCATCTGACTTGCAATGGACACTACTGAATCTCTGTTAAAAGCATAGTATTTGTATTTATTTGTATTTATTAGTTTGTCAAACATGTACAAGATAGCAGGTATAAATATGAACATGGACATGAACGAGGGAAATGAATACAAATAAATGGGGACAGTAGGACTGGGATGGTAGGCACACGCTGGTGCGCTTATGCATGCCCCCTGTATGGACCTCTTAGGAATGGGGTGAGGTCCACGGTAGACAGTTGGAGGTTGAAGCTGTGAGGGTTAGAGGATGTAATAACAGACTCAGGTAGAGCATTCCAGGCGTTGACGACTCTGTTGCTGAAGTCGTATTTTCTGCAATAGAATTTGGAGTGGTTTACCTTGAGTTTGTATCTATTGTTTGCCCATGTATCATTGAGGTTGAAGCTGAAGAAGTCGTTGACAGGTAAGACATTGTAGCAGATAATTTTGTGTACTGTGCTTAGATTATACCGCAGGCGGCGCAGTTCTAGATTGTCCAAGCCCAAAATTTAAAGTCTGGTGGCATAGGGAATTCTACTGTGAGTAATGTCTTATTTTGTAGCATGCAGTGCAACTTCAGGTCAACATCTGGCATGTGGTATTAAAAAAAATGCTTTACAAGGCATCAGTGCAAAAACTACAAAATCAAAGATTCACACCCACCCACACACCCAGTTTGATGCAATATTCCTGGAATCTAATAAGAGGCGAATTATTGACATACCAGTAATATAGGTTAAAGATTAAGTATTATTAAATTTATATTATTTAACCAACAAATGTAGAAATTTTATTTACCATTGGCATTCTGAAGTAGGGTGTCATTATCTGTACTGTAGGAATACGTAGTTTGTGGTTTTCATGTGCTTTGTTCTACATTCTTCTATTTTATTTCCTCGCTGACCCTTTTCAATTTCAGAATGTTCTAATTAAGACCGTAATGATCGGTGGGGGATGATAAGTGGAGGGTTTTTTCCCCCTCAATTTATATAGGAATAATATGGTTGTGTTAATGCTAGCTTTAGAATACCATAAAGAACTCCCAGTATTCTGAGTCAAAATATTTTCAGTGGATTGATGTCACAGGTACATTTGAAATACCAGATCAAGATAATCCTGCTGTTTCCCAACACAAATCAGGTTTCCTTCCACCCACCACTGGCATTGATAATACTTTCTTTAGCCAGTCCATAGTCTTTGCTCTTACATGAGTGGGATTTTCATGGACCATACTTCTTTATGTCTGGAATTCCCAGGTTTACATATGCACCTACCTTGTTTCCCCGAAAGTAAGATCCAACCGGAAAATAAGCCCTAGCATGATTTTTCAGGATGCTTATAATATAAGCCCTACCCCAAAAATAAACCCTAGTTAAGATTCTCAGCCACAGATGCATTTAGTACCGTATTGCCCTGAAAATAAGACCTAACCAGAAAAATAAGCCCTAATGCGTCTTTTGGAGCAAAAATTAATATAAGACCCGGTTTTATATCCAGGGAAACACAGTAATATTCAGTCAAAAGCCAGTGTTTAATTATAATAATTAGAAGAAATTAATTTCTTTAGAAAGTAAACTTAGAGGCAACCCTGAATTTTTGCAAATTTTAGGCAGAAACTCAACCATCTTCACAAAATACGGTGATAGATTGCTTGGCCAAGGCCAAAGAATACTGTTTTTGCAATTCCTTCAATTGCTAGGCAATTTGTGCTGTGCCCAACCTGAAGCTAAGACAAATCTGTTTACTTCCTTTCATCTCCACTAATCACACAGCTCCTTGAGGAATCAATGATTTTCTGCTTGCTACTGGGCACCAACAATTGTCTTCTCTCTATGGAATCTCTGATTACAGAAGAACTGATGACCTTCTGCCAAATGAAATTCTGTATTTCAACTCTGTGTAGAAACTGGACACCCAGGTCAAAAGAATCCTCAATGACCTAACCAATAAGAGTCAGATCACGAAAGAACAATGGTAGATGAAAAGCAGTAGACCCACCCTCTCACGAATCGGTGGATACCCAAAAATACACACGCTCAACATTCCTCTTTATTCAGCTGCATCATGTTGTGACCCAGGCCCAAGTAGGTAGTATTAGATGCAAACAGTTCCAAAACAAACAGACTTTATTAGAACAGTTGAGAATTAATTCATTCTCGGCATAGTCCAATCTAAATTAAAACAAATTCTTTATAACACAAATTCTTCAGTCTAATCAATAACCTTGGTATAATTAGGCAAACTGCTAAAGGCTTCTCTTGGCAAAAGTTCAGAAGCAGAAGACGCCGACCAGAGATAAGTGCAGCAAGACAAGAACAAGTCTATCAACGTTGTTTTCTGACAAAGAACCTTAGAGCCATTGCTGTTAAGCTTTATGGGAGGGGCCAATCATCTCTTGGCCCTACTCCCGAGTCACCTTTTTTGCTTCAGCTGTTCTAGCCTTCTGGCAGCTCTTCTCATACGTGCACAAGGAACAGGCTCCTCCTGTTCCTCTGCCTCTCTACTGTCAGCCTCTGGAGGCTCCGGAGTCCACGCATCACTCCCCAATGGCCCTGGCTCCATCTCTGCCTCTGACGCAGAGTCCTCATCTGGGCTTTCCCCAGCCTCCAGAACTGCCCCCTGTTCTTCCTCAGCCTCATCGCTGTCCGACTCCGCTGCCAGCTCCGCAGGCTGCTGGAGGACCACAACACATCATTACTAGGGATCCCAATTTACACACAGTCAAGGACACATTTTGCACATCTCATAAAGAGGAGGGAATATTCTTTCAATTCCCCATTACAGTGCCTCCAGAAAATCAAAGATCTAATAGAGGAAGAGAATGAAGGTATGGGTTCATGACATCAGAAGTGATATTCAGCTGGTTCGGGCGAACTGGTAGCAATCTGCAAGTGGACCCGCCCCCACCCCACCCCAACGCTATGCTGCCCTATTTAGCCACATTTTCAAGCTGTGTGCATGCATGGAAGCCGCGCGTGTGAACAAAGCTCATGCACGGAAGGCGGTGCATATGCGTGGTGAGCCGCAGATGCTCACATTTTCAGTGCTGGGTGAACCAGTAGGTAAATTATGTGAATCCCACCTCTGAATGACATGTCAAAGCACTCTTCATGCCCATAGATCCAGAACTTGTGAAATAATCTATGGTAGAAGTATTACACAACATATTCAACCTAGTCATACACTGAGATCAAAACAGCCGGAATTATGGCCCTCATCAACCTCTGTCTCAATACCTACTATAAAATATAACCACAAATTAGAGGAACACCCATGGGTCACCACTCTCAGGACTCATACCGGAGACTGTAATGCGGCATCTAGAAACTATAGAATTCCCACGCATACAACCAAAACTATGGCTTCAATATGTAGAGGATAATGTCAGTGTCAAAAGAAGAATTACAGAAATAATAACCTTTTCAAAGAAATGAAATTCCCAAGGGGAAAAACAACAGAACAGAACAGAACAGAACAGAACAGAACAGAACAGAACAGAATAGAATAGAATAGAATAGAATAGAATAGAATAGAATAGAATTTTTTATTGGCCAAGTGTGATTGGACACACAAGGAATTTGACTTGGTGCATACGCTCTCAGTGTACATAAAAGAAAAGATACGTTCATCAAGAATCATAAGGTACAGCACTTAATGATAGTCATAGAGAAACAGTCAATATAAATCGTAAGGATACCAGCAACAAAGTTACAGTCATACAGTCATAAGTGGAAGGAGATGGTTGGTGAGAACGATGAGAAGATTAATAGTAGTACAGATTTAGTAAATACAGTAGTTTGACAGTGTTGAGGGAATTATTTGTTTAGCAGAGTGATGGCGTTCGGGAAAAAACTGTCCTTGTGTCTAGTTGTTCTGGTGTGCAGTGCTCTATAGCGTCGTTTTGAGGTTAGGAGTTGAAACAGTTTATGTCCAGGATGCGAGGGGTCTGTAAATATTTTCACAGCCCTCTTTTTGACTTGTAGCCATTGTTTTTTCTGCAGTTCTAATTATCCTCTGAAGTCTGTGTCTCTCTTGTTGGGTTGCAGAACCAAACCAGACAGTTATAGAGGTGCAGATGACAGACTCAATAATTCCTCTGTAGAACTGTATCAGCAGCTCCTTGGGCAGTTTGAGCTTTCTGAGTTGGCGCAGAAAGAACATTCTTTGTTGTGCCTTTTTGATGATGTTTTTGATGTTAGCTGTCCATTTTAGATCTTGTGATATGGTAGAACCTAGAAACATGCTACCCTTTTTAGACCTCCTCATTCAGCTGAGGAAATGGCAGCCAATTAGGAATATAAGTCTATCCAAAAATAACCCACACTAACCAAAAGCTCCACTACAAAGGGACAACCCGAGTTCCTACAAGAGGAACTGTGTAAGAACATAATGTGCACAAGCACAAACGTCCTCCAGCAACCAGAAAAACGAAAAAGACCACCTATGCAACATCTTCCAACAAAATGGAAAATAAGTTCCAGACTAATCAACTTACTATAGCACAACCAACACAATTTATGAAAAGGAGAACATTATCATGCATCCAAACCATCTCAGAAATCAATCAACACATGATTGGAACTAGTATACTGTACTGTACTATACTGACAGTGCGCTAGTATACAAACCAAGTAACTGTGAGCATCCTAGACTTCGCTAAATCCGAAAATGATAGGGAATTCCTGGAAGCTTGGCATTTAGCCAAATCAGCCGTTAATAGACACATGGAAATAAACCTGATTTAAACACCATTCAAAAGAGACAGCAAAAAGCTAAGAAGGAAACAAAGAAAGGAGGGAGGGAGCCAAAAATATTGGTGGCTTGCTGTAGCCAACTTGCCTTGTTCTTTGTGACAGAGTTTGGTGGGACTGTCTTGATTCATTAGGGCAAGTATTAGCAACTGCTCATCTGCTACATTGGTTTCTTCATGCCTGATTTCATCCTTGGCCCTTCCTTAGTGATTATACTGACTAGAGTGGGTCTGTCCCTATTAAAGAACTTGATTAATGCTCTCTTGCTGGATGAATGGGTTTCCTCTTGTCTAAAGGAGTCAGCAGCAAAACTTCTATTGCTTCTATTGTATTGCTTACAATTCCAGATACTAGATCTATTGTAATGGTTTTCAGCAGTGGTGAAATCCTCCGTGGATCGCCACCAGTTTGCTGGCTGTGCATGCACAGCGCGAGCCAAAAGCACAATGCGTGCGCATGCGCAAAGTGCACCAAACACGCTTCGCATGGAAAAAGAAGAATTCACTAGGTAAGTAAAACAGCATGGGAGGGAGAACGTTGCCGTGTGATTTAGCTTCGCTAGAAAATAGGATTTCCTGCTTTCTAGCAAATATAAACCACGCGGCACAGCTGATCATTGGAAATTCTGGTTCGGATGTACCGGTAGCTTTTTTAAACTACCGGTTTGCCCAAACCGGTAGTTTTTATCACTACCGGTTTGCCCAAACTGGAGCGAACCAGTAGCATTTCACCCCTGGTTTTCAGGTAGATTTTATATTGGAACTGAGAAAGATCTTAGAATCCTAGTGGACAATCACTTAAATATGAGCCAGCAGTGTGCTGCAGCTGCCAAAAAAAGCCAACTCAGTCCTAGGTTGCATTAACAGAGGGACAGCATCAAGATCTCGTGAAGTGTTAATATCACTTTATAATGCCTTGGTAAGACTGGAATAGTGCATCCAGTTTTGGTCACCAACTAATTGTATTGGCTTTGCCGTTCCATTGGACTATTTCAGCGATGTGGAGAGGGGGGATCTGCTGCTTGGGTAACAATCTATCAGCCATATTAATCTACCCAGGCCTCGTTCTCTGGAGAGGACACTTCAGCTTTGCATACAGCATTGAAACAACACGGGAAGTGGCAGTTACCGGTTATAAGTCTTTGCTTGATTGGCTTAGAGCATGACGCAGGGGCTATTTTCATCGGTGGGAGAGGTCATTGTACCTCATTGGGCAGCTACCACCCACCTTAAGCTGGGCAGCCCCCAGCCAGTAAGGTGCTGCCCCACCACTGTCTGTTAACCTCACAGGATGCGTGGGGTTTAGGGCCAAAGCCAACAAGCAGATCGATAACTTTGCACCATGTAACAAACATAAGAAAACTTTAGCCCTAAAGTTGGGCACCTGGAATGTTCGGATGGCTGATGGTCGGATTCCGAAAGATCTCCTGTATGGAGAATTAGTGCAGGGAAAGCGCCTCAGAGGGAGACCACAGCTGCGATATAAGGATATCTGCAAGAGGGACCTAAAGGCCCTGGGAATGGACATTAACAACTGGGAAACCTTGACCTCCGATTGTTCAGCTTGGAGGCTAAAGACACAGCATGGCCTTCTCCAATTCGAAGAGACACTTGTTCGGCAGACTGAGGCAAAGAGGCAGTCCCAGAACCAGCAAAATCTGGGGGCTGGGAGGGGACAGAATGTATCTGCCCTCAGTGTGGAAGGGATTGCCACTCTCGAATTGGCCTTTTTAGTCACACTAGATGCTGTTTTAGGACCTCTTTCCAGAGCACGATACCATAGTCTCTTGAGACTGAAGGATGCCAATGCATGCAATATGGTTGTATGGTTGTAAGGCGAGGACTACCTGTAATTATAAAGAGCTTTGATGTAGTGCAGCTAATCAGAAATGTCAGAGCTATTTGTGAATGACTTACTTCAGGATTGTAAAAGAGACTTACTTTGGAATGGATCAAAACAATGGCGGATACATTCTAAGGATGGTACTACTACCTTTTGAGATAATGCTCAGTGTGGTACACTTGCAGTTTCTCCAACTGTAAAGATATTTATTTAGAGATACGCTGGATCTAGCTTCTTCAATCTGACCTAAGTTCAGGGGTGCTATTCAGCAGGTTCTGACAGGTCCTTCAGGAGAAGTCCTTCGGGATAATTATCAACCTTTATCTCCCTTGACACGCTGCCAAAGACCTACTTGGCAAAGTCACATGGAGTCCAGAATCAAATAGAGATGCCGACCGGGAACAGAATTAACAACGTTGCTTTCCTGCAAAGGGCCCATGTGCCTTTGCTCCTCTTTTAAGCCTTATGGAAGGGCCAATCATCTCCAGGCCTTATTCCCGAGTCGTCCCTTTTGTTTTAACTTTTCGTGCCTTCTGGTAGCTCTGCACATGCGCGCACTAGGAACAGGCTCTTCCTGTTCCTCTGCCTCTCTGATGTCAGACTCTGGAGGCTCCGAAGTCCGTGCATAACTCCCAGATGGCCCTGGCCCCATCTCTGCCTCTGATGCAGAGCCCTCATCTGAGCCTTCCCCAGACTCAAGGATTGGCCATGTTCCTTCCCAGCCTCCTCACTGTCCAACTCCATTGCCAGCTCCGCAGGCTGCTGGTGGACCACAACACCCCTGGAGTGGGTTGGGAATGGAGATTTTGCAGTATCCTTCCCTTGTCATGCCCACCAAGCCACGCCACGCCCACCAAGCCACACCCACAGAACCAGTAGTAATTTTTTTTGAATTCCACCACTGCCTAAGTTGGTTAGGGGACTCCATATATGTCCAGCTAGTTCAGTCTGAAGAAGCTACTTGGATAAGCTCCCAAAAATTTCAAACCAACAAGAAACTCCGACTCAGACAACTGTACCTGTATCACTGAAAATCTTCACTGACCTATTACCATGTTTGAGTCTTTATCATACAAAAGCTTGCATGTCATAAGGTATGAATGCAGCAGAAAAAAAATAAAGCTTAAGTTCCCAGATAATTTTCAGAAATAAAATCTGAATTTTAGAGAGTTTTCAAAACACACTTATCTTAGTCATCTTTTGCTAACTTTCTGGGCTCCCCCCCCCTTCATCTCTTCTGTTTCTTTGTCATTTGCTTTCCTAGGGTTAAATGTCTAACATACTTTTGAGGATCCTCAAACAATGTACACCAAAGCTTGAGGCATGAAACCTTCAGGGATATTTTATTCGGTGATATTTTCAGTGGTGTATCAAAGCATATCACTAAAGTATTCCCTGCTGGTTTTTCTGCCAGTTATTCTTGGGCTCTACAAGAACTGAACTGGATTAGTTTTCAAGTAAAAAAAATCAGGAATTCTACCTGTTACCAAGAAAAAAGATCTGAGAATAACACTTCATATATTTATGTTGCAGCTTGACACATTCCTGATGGTAGTGGGATCAGAACTGTTCTCTGGTTGTGCTTGTTCATAGAAGAGGTATAACTGGGGGGAAACAGTGATTAGCAGGAGAGGCAGAAAAAAAAATGCGCCCAAAATTGTAAATCGAATTTGCACTTCGTTCTTCATCTAGAAGAGAAGCTAGAACAGGGGTCAGCAACCCGCGGCTCTGGAGCCGCATGTGGCTCTGCTGTGCTCTCATCCCTCTGCTGCGGCTCCCTGTTGCCAGTTGGCTCCACAATTGATAGAGCTTTTGGTTAGGACAGGTAGAGGAAAAAGGATGCCGTGCTAGGAGGAGAGTCTATAGTGGGGGAACCGGACTTCCGGTCGGCAGAGGAAAAAGGACATCGTGCTAGGAGGAGACTATAATGGGGGTACCGGACTTTTGGTCGGCTCCAGAATTGAACAGGGGCTTCCAGTTAGGACCTTTGTGGCTTTTTGAGTGTTTAAGGTTGCTGACCCCTGCCCTAGAACTAAGGAGAACTTTCCTGACAATTAGAACAATTAATCAGTGGAACAACTTGCCTCCAGAAGTTGTGAGTGCTCCAACACTAGGAGTTTTTAAGAAGAGATTGGACAATCATTTGTCTTAAATGGTACAGGCAGGGTTTCCTGCCTGAGCAGGGGGTTGGACTAGAAGACCTCCAAGGTCCCTTCCAACTCTGTTATTTTAATCTAGTCTAGTCTAGTCTCTGTTATGAAGCTGTTTGAATGCCAGCAAAAAGGATAACTAAATGTAAATACTGTTACTGTGTTTTTGTATTTACCAGATGAACTCTTATTTTTGAACTCTAAGACTTACCGTAGCTTGCCAAGTTCTTATCAGTAAGCTAACTGCACATGTCTACATTCCTTCACTTTTCTTCTAACTTTCTTTGTTCTGCCAAGAGGTCCGGCCAAGAGAGGTGGCCGGAAAAGCTTTGCAAAGATGTAACTAATTAGATTAGTAAGATGTTTTATTTTCTTTATAACAAATAAATGAGTTTTTCTTAGAAAATATATCTTCGGGTTTATTTTCTTAAAGTATGCTTCAAGGGAAAAGCCTCGATCCACTTCTCTAAATCAAGATGCGGTTACCCAAAAGCAGAATGGGATTAATTAGCACCCTGACAAATATAGTGGTATCTCAGTACTCATTGTTAATTGGCTGCAGGGTTGTGATGAGTACCAAAAACGATGAGTCCTAAACAATTTTTTCCCTATAAGGAATAATATAATGAGTCAGAAGGCAGCCGACACCAACAAGTTCTAGCTTGTGTGTTGAGTACCAAACAAACTAGTTTCAAAACAGTTGAGTACCCAGGTACCACTGTATGTCAAGTTCATTGATGGAAGAAGTGATGCAAATCTACAGAAATAGCTAGTGCAGAGGCGTATTATCAATGATTTGAGAACATTTTCTAGGGATATTAGATTTTAATTGATATTTGTACAGCATATGAGACATCCAGCTGGTTGGCCATTGAAGTATGGATGAAAGCATGCAAGGTTTCCCAAATTTATAATTCAGATTAGAACATATATGAGTTTGAGTGAGAGTCAAAATGCTGTATTGTTTCTCCACAGTCTCAGGCCTCAAAGCAGAACTTACTCTCCCAAAGAGTATATATGTACAGATCAATGAACTGCAAATCCCATAAGCTAATTACATGTATTTGTAAGGGCAATTACTTAATTGTGCACATCATGGCTTAAATTGTAGGCACTTTTTGTCCACACAATTACAGAATAAAACCACCTAAAACCAGCCCCTGATTTCTTGAACAAAGGCCATAAAGTAGATCTATGCCAAAAGTCATCAGGGTGGATCCTTTCTTGCATGACATTTATTGACCCAATTGATTATCCTGAATTCTCTTGTTTGTGGTGTATTAGATCATTTATTCTTTTGCCTGTTACCATAATTGGACCAACTCTAGTCCTCTTTGCCTATAATTGTCTGGTTCCTTTGAGTTAGTGATTTGGACTAAAGGCATGATAGCCATCTAAAAGAACCATTTGTTTTTCATTCTTGCTACAGTCAAGTTTATTTAATGCATTAACTTTCTAAACCACCCGTCTCATCTAAGTGACTCCAGACGATTTACAACAGGGGTGTCAAACATGATTTCATTGAGGGCCGCATCAGGGTTGTGTTTGACCGTGGGGGTGTGTGGCCATAGCGGGCGTGGCCAGCTCAACATCACTCGTGTCAGGGGGCATCTGTGGTGGCCAAGTGCTAAGGCAGGACTTATTATTTATTTATTTATTTATTTATTTATTTATTTATTTATTTATTTATTTATTTATTTATTTATTTATTTATTCAATTTGTATGCCGCCCCTCTCTGAAGACTCAGGGCGGCTCACAATGCATTTAAAATCATTATAAAAAACATTTAAAAATTAAAAACATTAAAAACATTAAAACTCATTCACACCATTCATGGCCAAATCTCGCCGGATCGCAAGAGCGAGATCAATGGCCCCAGGCCTGCCGGCAAAGCCAGATCTTCACCGCTTTTCGGGAGGCCAATAGGGTGGGGATGGTCCGGACCTCAGGAGGGAGGAACCTGATAATGACTTCCCTCAGACCCTCCCTCCCTCTAATTATAATCCTTCCTTCCTTCCTTCCTTCCTTCCTTCCTTCCTTCCTTCCTTCCTTCCTTCCTTCCTTCCTTCCTTCCTTTTCTTCTTTTTCCTTCCCTCTTCATTCTCCTTTCTTCTTCCTTCCCCTCTTTCCTTATTTTTCCTTCCTTGCTCTCTTCCCACCTTTCCTACTTTTTCTTTTCTCTTTCCCTTTCTCCTTTCCTGTCACATCTTGGATGCTCAAATGCAAAAGGGGAAACATTTTTCCTTTTGTTTTGTTTTGCTTTTAGTTTGTTTTGCTAGCCCTCTGCCAGTGAAAATGGAGCCGGCGGGGGAGCTGCATGGTCTCCTGGGCCCCATTTTTGACTGTAACAGCCTCCTGCAGCCCTCTGCACAGACCCCCAAGCTCCACGTTCATTGGCAGAGGTACCCGGCTGGTCCTTTGCTGTTTCCAGGGCGGCCCCACGAGCCAGATCTAAGCACCCTGCGGGCTGAATCTGGCCTGTAGGCCTTGAGTTTGACACCCCTGGTTTACAACATCATAAGTTGGGCAGTTGAAAATTTGATCTGTACAATTTGGTAGTGTTTTTTCTCCAGCCTTTCTCTCTTCCCCACCGGGGGTCTTGCTCAGTGACATCAATAGCCAAATGGTCTCATTTTGATTGTCCTGACAAAGACCATCCACGTTTTTCTTGGTAAAGTATTCCATATTTATTTATTTATTTATTTATTTTATTTGTTTTAATTTGTATACCGCCCTTCTCCAGCAGGACTCAGGGCGGTGAACAGCCAGAATAAAACAGAACATACAAAATTTAAAAACAGTTTAAAAATAATTAAATATTTTTGGCCGCAATTTAAAACAACCCAATTAAAATCAATTTAAATTTAACCAAAAACTGTGGGATCAAGCCAGCCCGGCTAGGTGAAATAAATAAGTTTTCAGGGCCTGACGAAAAGCCCGGAGGTCTGGTATTATACGTATCTCTGGGGGGAGGTTGTTCCAGAGGGCGGGCGCCGCCACAGAAAAGGCTCTCCCCCTGGGGGTCGCCAGCTGACACTGTCTGGCGGACGGCACCCTGAGGAGGCCCTCTCTGTGCGAGCGTACTGGCCACATCCGTGGCTTCGGGGATCATCCGTGGCTTCGGGGTGGAGTTCCATCAGTACGCTGATGACACCCAGCTGTACATCTCCACCCCAAGCCACCCCAATGATGCCCTTAAAGTGATGTCCCAGTGTCTGGAGGCCGTGCGGGCCTGGATGGGGAGAAACAGGCTCCAACTCAACCCCTCCAAGACCGAGTGGCTGTGGCTTCCGGCGTCCCGATATAGCCAGCTGACGCCATCGCTGGCTATTGGGGGCGAATCACTCGCCCCCACGGAGAGGGCTCGTAACTTGGGCGTCCTCCTGGACGCACGGCTGTCGTTAGAAGATCATTTGGCGGCCGTGGCCAGGGGGGCTTTTTATCAGGTCCGCCTGATACGCCAGTTGCGCCCCTTTCTAGATCGGGACTCCCTACGCACAGTCACTCAGGCACTCGTCACTTCCCGCCTGGACTACTGCAACGCTCTCTACATGGGGCTCCCCCTGGGGTGCACCCGGAGGCTCCAGCTGGTCCAGAACGCGGCCGCGCGGGGGATTTTGGGGGCGACGAGGCGCTCCCACGTGACACCTCTCCTGCGCGAGCTGCACTGGCTCCCGGTGGTCTTCCGGGTGCGCTTCAAGGTGTTGGTGACCACCTTTAAAACGCTCCATGGCTTAGGGCCGGGGTACTTACGAGACCGCCTTCTGCCACCAATAGCCTCCCACCGGCCAGTACGCTCCCACAGAGTGGGCCTCCTCAGGGTGCCGTCCGCCAGACAATGTCGGCTGGCGACCCCCAGGGGGAGAGCCTTCTCTGTGGCGGCGCCCGCCCTCTGGAACAACCTCCCCCCAGAGCTACGTACAATAACAGACCTCCGGATTTTTCGTCGGGCCCTGAAAACCCATTTATTTCAACTAGCTGGGCTGGCTTGAGTCAAATTTTAAACGGATTTTAAATTGGAATGTTTTAATTACGGCCAAAATTATTTAATTATTTTAAACAGTTTTAGATTTTGTATGCTTTGTATGTATGTCTTGTTTTTACTTTGGCTGTTCACCGCCCTGAGTCCTACATTGGAGAAGGGCGGTATAGAAATTTAAACAAATAAATAAATAACATATGGACGAAGTGTCTACGCACATACTCCAAATCATTGATTCCTTGCTTCTCTTTCCTGAAATTTTCATAGGAGTGGGGGAACTCTTAACATCCTTAACTGAGAAGTATACAGTGAGTGGATTGAGTGAGAGTACATGATCCTTAAACAAAAGAGATGAAGAAATGGTTGCAGGATTTGGGTTTGGCTAGACTAGAGAAAAGTAGGACTAGGGGGGACATGATAGCAGTATTCCAGAATTTGAGGGACTCCTACAAAGAAGCGGGGTTTGACTTACTTTCCAAAGCACCAGAAGGCAAGACAAGGAACAGTGGATAGAAACTAATCAAGGAGAGGAGCAACCTGGAATTAAGAAGAAACTTCTTAACAGTGAGAACAATTAACCAGTGGAACAGCTTGCCTTCAGATGTTGTGGGTCACTGGAGGTTTTTAAGAAGAGACTGGACAGTCACTTGCCTGAAATGGTATAGGATCTCCTGCTTGAGTAGGGGTTGGACTAGAAGACCTCCAAGGTCCCTTCCAGCTCTAGTCTGATTCTAATTCTGATTCTAATCCTACAGTGTAACAACCAATATATTGATTTGTATTCAGAAACCTGTGCACAGCCAATACAGTAACGACAGTTCTGTATAATATTAACCCAGTGATTTTCACCTGTCATTGCATTCTGTACCAATTTTAGGCTTTGCGTGTTCTCCAAAAGTTCAGGCATTTAAATTTTCTAAGGAGTTTTCCTTGTCTTTCTAAACAGCACACTTGACTTTTAAAAAATCCCACACATGGTCACAGAGTTATTTACAGAATTATCATAATTATCATTCATTATTTTTGCTTTCCAATATCTTCCTCTCTTTAGTGCGATAAACCCGATAAACTGGTAACTTCCATGGAGCCCTTTTATTCGGTCCTAAAGGAAAAATATAAATGACTGACATATTAAATTGATACAGACTCTTCTGGAAACCAACATATGAGTCTCTCTTAATGTGTATGCTTGAGTATTCTATCACCATGATACAAAAAACTTGCTGTGATCCTAGAAAGTGTGCAGAGAAGAGCAGCAAAGATGATGAAAGGTTTGGAAGCTAAACCATATGATGAACAGTTGAAGGATTAGGTATGTCTAGCCTAACAAAGAGAAGGATTGGAGGGACCTGATAATGACTTCCAGTACTTGAGGGGCTGTCCCCGAGTAGAGGGGATTGATTTATTCTCCTGTTGTGGCCTGCCAGCGGCCAGCGGAGCTGGCAGCAGATTCGGACAGTGAGGAGGTTGGGGAGCAACATGGGCTAGTCCTGGAGTCTGGGGAAGGCTCTGATGAGGGCTCTGCATCAGAAGCCGAGATGGGAGCAGGGCCGTATGACAGGTATCAGCTACCTTCGGAGTCAGACATCAGTGAGGCAGACGAACAGCTGGAGCCTGTTCCCAATGTGTGCATGCATAGTGTTGCCAGACAAAGAAACGCTAAGGAACAAGGGTCGACTTGGGAGTAAGGCCACAGGTGGACGATGAAGGGCCCCTCCCATAGGGAATAAAGGAGGAGCGAAAGGGGAGGGGAGTCTGCAGGAGACAATTAATAAAGAGCCTTGGTGGCACAGCAGACTAAAGCACTGTTAAGTAACACCAGCTGCCTGCAATTACTGCAAGTTCAAATCTCACCAGGCTCAAGGTTGACTCAGCCTTCCATCCTTTCGAGGTAGGTAAAATGAGGACCCGGATTGTGGAGTCAATAAGCTGACTTTGTATTAAAAAAAAAAAAATACCACTTGAGGGGGGGGGCGAAAGCTCTACTAAGCAGGTATATACAAAAGTATGAAGGCTATTGCTTAACGCATCGTAAGCCGCCCTGAGTCTCCAGAAAAGGGCGGCATATAAATTGAACCAATAATAATAATAATTAGTTCGCTTAATTGGTTCGTGACTCTCTGAGACTCCTTGCCAAGTTTTGAAGATATCGGCCTGGCAGCTCTCCAAGCCAGATAAGGTCTGTGACTGTAAATTCTCCCTTGAGAGACTTTGCTGGATGTGAATGAGAGGAATTCACAGTAACTTAATAAAAAGGGGTTTTTGTCGGGAGAAGGAGTCTGCTTCATGCTCTTGGGAAGCCTAAGTCAGAACATCTCCAAAGCATCTGAGGTCAGGACAAGAAGTAATGGTGGAAGCTTGTTAAAGAGAGCTCCAACCTACAAATAAGGAGAAATTTTCTGACAGTGAGAACAATTAATCAATGGAATAGTTTGCTTCTGATAGTTGTGGGTGCTCCATCACTGGAGGTTTTCAAAAATAGATCATTCAAACATTGTACCAGGATGGTATAAAGTCCCTGTCTTGAGCAGGAGATTGGACTAGAAGACCTCTGAGGTCCCTCTGAGAAATAATTCTGTATTTTATGGGGGGAAAATTAATTGCTGTGAACACAATAGGTTCTATACTAGATTTAGAAGCCCCAGTTCAAATTTTTGTTCAACCAAATGGGGTCCCATTTCTTTTAGGTTAGTAACTTCTTCTCTTTTTCCAGTAGGCACCCAAGCACTCCATTACAGTGGCTAGGAGAGAGGCATCAATTTGTCTGGCTTAATTTGGTAAACAGAATCATAATTTCATTACATGTATGTGCTGCCTGACTCCCGCTGACTTCAGACGGTTTACCAATTGTTTAAAACATTAAAAAGAAGAAACACAAAATTAAAACAGCCATAGCAGCAGCAGAAATAAAATAGTCAGTGTGAAGAATATGTTTAGAAAATTATCCGGAGTTAACGCACCCATGATAAAGCATTCACAAGAAAATCTAGTATTAAATTATCCACAGGAAAGGAATAAAGACATCCACAATGACACATCATTGTTATCCGCATCCTCACCATCATCTCAGCCTCTGCCAAAATCCATACCATTATTTCTATCCAACATGACCATCAATCACACGAAGGTCTACGGAACATCTGTCTTCTCTTCTTTCCAAACAGCTTTCATTGCAGGAGCTACTCTCTTGTCTAAAGGAAAGCTTTAGATGATAAATTTGGGGACCTTCACAGGGAAACACTGTAGTCTGTCTTTCTGTGCCAAAGCGGTTGTATCTGATTATGTTCAAATTTTCCCATACAATTTAAGTTCTCTACAGAGTGATCCATCAATATCTGGCATAATATTCAGAGGACACAGTAACGTATGTTATTATGGTTGGTAACACAGCCAACCAGATGTTTAGACAGGATTTGATAGACTTGTCCACGGATTGAGTCCTTCTCATGGTTTTGTGTAAGCCTAGATTTCCACATTGTCGCCTCTTCTGCAGGATGTCAGAGTTCCAAGAAACAAATCCATAGCAAGCAAAACTCTGAGACAGGTAGATTCCTCAAAGAATAGCTTTATTGGAATTATCATATTGGCACATATCTGGTGAAAACTGACCCTGAAATTTCCCACAGTTTTCATCTAATTAAAAGTTTTTCTACTTTCTCCAAACAATCAGTCACATGGTCCAATCACGGTGCGGACTGGCAGCCGGGTAGCATCACTCCACCTTCCTTCCTCATCAGGTGTGAGAATGTCCTTGGTTCCCAAGAGAAAATATGTTGCTTTGACTACAGATTCCCCTCTATCTCAATTCCCCCCTCCCTTTCCTTCAGCTCCAATGTGGCAACACTGAAGCGGTCAAAAATGGACTCAGTCCGGTCAGTTTCAAGGTTGACACAGGAGCTGCCTTAGCTGCTGATTTTCTTCTGGGTTGAATTTAAAATGCCGGTTGTCATCTTCAAAGCCTTAATGGCTTGGGACCAGGTTATCTTTTCCCAGTCATATCTCCCCGACTGCCCAAACTGGGGGGGGGGGGAGGGGGGGAAGGGAATGCTATGAGTCCTCTTTCCTAAGGAGGTCCATTTAACAGGACTAAGAAGAAGGGACTTCTTCATGGTGACTTCCACCCGGTGGAACTTCATCCCTGCAGAGATAAAATTGGTCCCCATTTTGACATTTCTTTCACAATGACATGGTTCTGCCCAAAGAAACAGAGTGACCTGGAGCCCCTCAAGTCAGTCCTCTGTTTGTTGTCATCAGGAAAGTGGGAGATTATTGGTTTTTGTATCTGGGTTTTATCCATGTAAACTGCCTGGAGTCACCGATAGTTAGTTGGGAGGCCATATCCGTTTTCTTAAGTAAAGAAATAGGCAAATGTTTTATTTATTTATTTATTTATTTATTTATTTATTTATTTATTTATTTATTTATTTTTATTTTATTTGTCAAGAACGTATTAGGTAGTAAGTATAAGCATGAATTGAATACAGAAAATAGATACAAATAGAGGAAACATTAGGACAGGGACGGTAGGCACGCTGGTGCTGTTATGCACGCCCCTTACAGACCTCTTAGGAATGGGACGAGGTCAACAGTAGACAGTCTAAGGTTAAAATTTTTGGGGTTTTGGGATGAAACTACAGAGTCAGGTATTGCATTCCAGGCATTGACCGCTCTGTTGCTGAAGTCGTATTTTCTGCAATCGAGTTTGGAGTGGTTTACCTTGAGTTTGTATTTATTATTTGCTCGTGTATTGTTGTGGTTGAAGCTGAAGTAGTCATTGACAGGAAGGACATTGTGGCAGATAATTTTATGTACTATGCTTAGGTCATACCGAAGGCGGTATTTATATTTCATATTTCTTAACCGTCCATCTCCCTCAGAGAGGGGCTCTGGGCAGGATATAATGTATTTTATTATAATTGGTTGGCACAGTTAGCCAGATGTTAAGACTGAATTTGGCATTTTTATCCATCTATCAAATCCCTCCCAAATTCATGGGATAGGCAGATGTTGTTGCTTTATGGTGTTAGAAGTATTATTGCAGGTGGTAAGCTGTTCCAGGTAAAGCTACATTTTGCAATTGACTGATAATGATTTTGACCATGCCAATGATGTTCAAGTGGTGCTCCAGATGTTTTGAGTTTGTTTCTAAGGTGCCTTTTACTATTAGTACTATCTTTGCTTTCTTTTAACACAGTCGTTCTATTTGCAGGTCTTTTTATTTTCTAATTTTCTCCAGTTCTTTCTCTTCTCTTCTGCTGTCTTCAGCTACTGCAACGTACAGATAGTCCTCACCTCACGACTACCAATGAGGCCAACATTTCTGTTGTTAAGTGAGGCAGTTAGGTGAATGTTACGACCTCTCCTGCCGCAGTTGATCAGGGAATTACTGCAGTTGTTAATCAGTGTAACACAGCTGTTAAGGGAAAGCTGACTTCCCCATTGACTTTGCTTATCGGAAAGTCACAAAGGGGGAAATCACATGACTTCATTGTAACTTTGGACAGTCACTAAGTAAATGGTTGTAAATTGAGGACTATCTGTACAGTATCCAGACTTTTTTCTTCTTAGCAACGGTTAAGTTATTATTATTATTTTCTTCATAACATTTGAGTTAAAGCCACAGATGGATGTACTATGTATGTATTTCTTAGTATTTTTCCTCTGCATTGAAGGAATTTCAATTGGAAAGCAACGTGTCTGAGTTTGTATTAGTGGCTTTCCCCCCCCCCCCCCGGTAAATGATCTATTATTTGAAATTAGGATTTCCATCTCATTTCTCTTACATGTTTTTGAATTTCTGGATTTTATGAGTGCATAAAGTATGGTTATTTTAAACAAAACAAACAGATAAACTATATATTTAATGGAGAAATGATAATAGCTCTAAATTTTCTCTCTTCTGGGCTCTCTAGTTTTCTGATTTCATAAGAAAGGAGATAATGGATCTTTTGTTAAAAGACGAAGGAGCAATTGCTATCTTCTGTGATTTTTAACCTTGCTAGCAAAAACTAACAAAATCTAACTTATTTCAGGATAGTAAACATATACTTAAAACTTATGCTAATCAAGAAACTCACTAATGCATCTCTGGATCTATACAGTTTTTTTTTTTCTGACCTAGCCATATGTAAATATCTCAGATGCACATAGTGAAAAAACACATTTTCTTAAATGTGTTTATTTTTTGCTCAGCAGCCTATGCTCCTCAAGACAATGGAAATCTTGGATATCTTGATTTTAAAAAAGCAGAATATCTTCACTTATTCTAAGGCTTTTATTTGCGTGATCAGGAATTTGTTAATTTATTTCAATTCTTGGACATACTATACACGCAGAATAATCTACAGTAACTCCCTTTGTGCTGTCTTCCATGTACATTTTCTATCCCAGCAAAGTTTTTCATTACAGGTTTACTCTGAGAGATAATTACACCATTATCTATCAGTTTTATGTTTTAGAATTGGGATCATACAAACCTCTCTTTATTACACTTCACCCAGAACTGTTTTAGGATATGCCTCGGTTGTTGAAGTTTATCATTTGAATTAAAGTAGGAGATATATTTCCCCTATGACTTTCTGACAAAAGGCAAAATAGACAATTTTTTTTTCTCCCAGTATAAAAGATTGATCTTTTTAGTCATGCTCGGCTGCTTTTTCAGGAATGTTTCCATATATAATGAGATATTCTCGCCCTCATTTGTGCTACAAAGTTTTTTTTTATTAAAATTGCTCCCTTTTTAACCTGAAGTAACTAAATGTAACGAGTCAAATTCGGGTAGTTTAAAATATAATTTTACGAACAGGTTCTTGTTTATTTTTTTAAAGTGTGGATTAGCAAGCTCAAAGTTGCATTTGCCATTTTATTGGTTTATTTATTTATCCAATATAGAGATAATTGCCTACTTTCACACGTTAGTTTGCCACAACAAGATTTCATGTCAAAAGCTTTTGCTGTAATACGTCCTTCGTGATTAGTTCCATATGAGTTGTTAAAATTAGCAGACCCTTAAAATGAAAAGGCACTCAGCCTATCCTGAAGATACCCTTACTGACGAGTTTGATACTTGTTAATGTGTCATCTTAATTTAAGTGCTATCTGTTGCTTAGAAGCTATAGGGTAAAGGATATGCTTGTTATAAATCCTGGGTAACACCTGAATTTCAAAAAGGAAGAGTGACTAAATTGTGGTAGTGAAAAAATAAATTCGAACTCTGAGAATTCCTTCCGAGAAGTCTTCTTTTCATCATTCAAATAGGTTTGCCAGAAGATAGGCAAGAAAGACAATGGATTTTGCTACCGTTTTCATAACTGCAATCTGCCTAAAATAATTTTAGAAAGGAAGGAAAAGAAATTTAAAAATAAAAACTAACAGGAGAAAAACTTATCCAATCCATATTGTTTGAAAATGTCTTATAACCATATTTACGGATAGCATTTGTGGATGCTTTGCCTCGATCAAATTAACAGCATTTATAATCTGTTTTATGAGTAATATTTTTTATTAAGAAGAGCTTTATTTTTATATGACCTTTTGATTTTACATATACTGTATGAAGCACCCATAAGAAATATCCTAGAGATTTTTTATTATTTCCACATTGAAACAATTTAGTTTTTAATTCTTTGTGACAAATAGGTAGACGTGTTAATGTCTTCTAAAACCGCAGCCTAAAATTATCTAAAAATCTAATGAAAATAATAATAATAATTCAATCTGAAAGACAATCCCTAATATACATGCATACAGTCCCTGATTAATTGATGACAAACTTCAAGCAACAGAATTATTTGTGATAAATTCATAAATTCTTGGTGCCTTATGTCATTAGATTAGAGACCAACTGATACTTATTTGGCTTCCAAAACTATTGCTCAACAACCGCCCCAAACTTACCTTTTCTTTCAGGATATTTTCTTTCAGGATATATATATATATATTACATTCAGGGTTTATTTTTGGCCAAGAGAATCATCGGGGGGGGGGGGGGGGGTTGTGCTTGCTAAAAGGGAATTATACTTTTCTTCCCCAAGAACCAAACCTCCAAGCAGCAAAATAGAAATTAAAAGAAAAGAAAAAAACAATAGTGTTTTCATGCCCTGTGCTTATTATTATTCTGTGAATGTACTAATTTGTTACATCCAAGATGACGGTTACTTTGGTTTTTGAAAGGGGCAATATGCCAACCACTACCGCTAAAGAAAGGAGCTCTTTTTTATTAAAAGTGGTGTAACAGAAAATAGCCTGCTGTCTATGTGGGTATGAAATGGCATATTGCCAGTTGGGTTATCCGAATGTCAGGATTTTTTTTAGGGGGTTCGGAGTGAATTTAAAGCTCTACTTTTACAAGATTTTTTATATTTCTTGTCTTGGGCGTGCAGTTTGGAAAAAACGCCTCCCGCGCTTAAATGGAATCCAGACACCCCAAAATAACAAATATAGAAAATGTTCTGCAAGAGAAAAAACGATGGAGCCGGTTTTTTAGCAATATTACAAATGATTTGGTTTATGCTTTCTCCAAGCCCACCAAAAATTTGAATGAGAATGGAAGTATGATTCTATACCTCAAGTCTGTTCAAATCAGGGTGGTCTGATCACTTTGCTTTACACACTGCTTAAGGTCATTCGTTGTAAATCTTAATATAAAAAGGCTGAAAATATATTCAGCACTTTGTACCTACCAAATACATATTTAAAAGCCTCTGTGAAAAGTTGGGACCTACATGGCAGATTTTGAGGCCCTGAATGTCAATTTATTCATGTAGATTAGCTATGTCTAAATAGTACATGAGGAGGATGGATTGTTACAAGCCTTTGATGAAATCTCTCTCTTGATATAATCCCAGCTGATCAATTTTCTAATTTTAAAGCTTAGCCTTCTGTCTTTCAGCAATAATAGTAACTAGCTGCATCATTCACCGATAGCATATTAAAATAAAGAATAATTTTGTCCTCCTGTTTTTCTTCCTTTTGTTTTCTGGGACGGGGTGGGGTCTGGTAAATAAGAATCAAATTGGAAAGAATCTTTTGTCTCGTCTTCATACTTCATTATTTACCTTCTAAAATGTTTTCTGCTTCCTAGCATCATTTCCCTTTATACGCATGCATAACAAGAACTTACTTGGGGTAAAATCCCATATTAAGAGTTAAATGCATTACATAAGACTCCCCCCCCCAATTTAATCAAACCATATCCATTCTGAAATTGTATTTACAAATTTAATCAATTTTAATCATACAGGTTTTTATTATCTCTATGTGTCATTGCGATGTGTGTTACATATCACGGGTGAAATATGCATTCGTTTTAAAATGTATTATATTTAGGCAGAACTGCATTTTCTCATGGCGAGACACTATTATTATTGTTGTTGTTGTTATTTTTGCCTATATCCATTTTTGCCAAAAGGTTAGTATTTTTTCCTCTCTCTCTAAAAAGCTCTACAAGTATTTGTGGTATGGCAAATAACAAGGATCCATTTTAGAAAACCTCAGGCAGCTATCCAACTGAGTTTTAGGCTATTCATTTCACCTTTAAAACAAAAAAACCTGAAACCTCAATACAAAATTCTTTTGCGCGTGGAATTATTCAGGGTTTTTAAAAAAAGCAGCTAGGCAAAGTGTAGCGTTCGGCAAAACCTCGCCTGAGCTGCTTTCTGTTTAGTCCATTGATGGGGGAACAAACATTTCTTTAATAAGACTACAGCACATTCTAATTTTGTCGCAAGAGCTCAGATAAGGGTCAGGCCTCCCCCTTTGCATCATTGAGGTGCCCTTTGACCCTGGAAGTGTTGAAGCTTTTTGGCCAAAAAAAAAAGGAGCTGGAGATTCATTATTATGCAATGGACTTTCCAGTTTCTAAAGGGGAGTGGGTGGTGGGGGGGTGGAATCTGTGCTTTCTCTGTGATAGACTTTGTTGCTGGAAATGAGAACTGTATTTTGGCAGCAAAAGACAAGAATCGAGGCTACTCGGCAGGAAGACTCATTATGACATAATCCTTCATTAATCCTTATTCTCTATTAATAGATCAAGACTCAAGGTTTTTGCTTTGGTGGCCCATCCTTGCCGACCGACCATTATTACCCAACGTCCTCTGCAAATCTTGGTCTATTAAACGATAGGCATTTAAAATTCAGCAGAACCTTTTCAAATCAAACGTTAGTCTCTCTCTCTCTCTCTCTCTTTTTCCCCCACCCCACTGCAAAGGATGTTTGGCTATCTGATAGCTAAATGCATTTAAAAGACATTAAGAATAACAGCCACCTTCTTCACTGGAAATTGACCAGCTCTGGCCCTTAACACCCCCACCCCCCCATATTACAAAATAATAATCTCAGATTAAAAGACAGGGGCCCTATGCCAATCCCGATTGTGAAGGCCTTTGGTGCCATAAACATCACACCCAGCGAGGTGCTTGGCATGTCCCTTCTTCATTCGAATCCATTTTATTCTGCCTTGTTTTTAAGACTGTCTGCAATTCAGAGGACGGTGCGTTCTGAATGCAGACTGGACAGCCAGCATTTTAATCTTGAAGCCTTAAAAAAAAAAATAGGCAATGCTTCCTTGTCTTAAGTGTTACTTGCTAAGTACTGGGCCCACACAGCATGAGTTAAGCATGAGGAGGGAATCTCTAAACTGCATCCAGTTCAGAATCTCGCTTTTTGTAGAGGCTGGGTTGTTTGCCCCTTTTTCATCGCTGCCCAGATAATCGTCCTGCAATTTGGGCTGCGGTGCACAAATTGTTTGTCTCTCACTCACTTTCCCTGCAGAAAACCTGCTCTTTTGAACAAGATCTCTTGGAGAAAGGAGAAGCACCAAGATTTCTAATTCCTGTTTTACAACGGTTGTGTTTTCTTCCCGACTTCCTAGCTCAGCAACGTCCCAAAGGTGTTTTTTTTCCAAGAAGCAACTGGACTTTCTTGTTTGTTTGTTTGTGTTTTTCTCTGAAAAGGTTTTGCTTCCCATCCAAAAAGCTTCTTCAGTTCGTTTGAAAGCTTCTTGGGTGAGAAGCAAAACATTTTCAAAGGGGGGGGGGAGAGTCATTTTGCCTTTTGGGAAAAGCCTCTTTGGAATAACCATGACCTGGTTGAGAATCTTCATAGACATTTAGCTCAGTGATGGTGAGCTTTTGGCTTGGTGTGTCAAACATTCAGAAAATGCCTACCTTGATTCAGCTGGCATGTCACGCGCACAGCCTCCTCCAGACAAAAGAGGAACAATTCATAACAAGAAGTAATAAATTAAATTAATTTCAAAGTATGATCTCATAAATAAATCCTTGCATAATAATAAATATTTTTTTTCAAAATGGCTACCTGAGGCAGCTCAGGATTGTACAAGAGTCACCTTATAGGGGAGATGGGTAGCATACAAATGGAATAAGTAAGTAAATAAGTAAACAAACAAGCAAACAAGCAAATAAATAAATACATTTAAATATCTCACAGCTTCCAAAAAGACCTGGAAAGAATGCTCTGTTCTCGTGTGTTTTTGGGTGGCTTCAAAGACCACACAGGAGCAAAGAACTCTTGAGGTCCAGAGGACTGGCATGCCACCAAAAATGACACAGTGTGTTATCTGTGACATGTGTGTCATTGGTTTGTAATCACCAGATTGGTTACTTTGAGGAGGTTGCTGGAGGGAAGGTGATGCTGGTCTCTGAACATCCCTGTCCAAAATCTCTTGAGTCTCTGTAACATCTGAAGCAATATTGGGGATGGAATAACAAAGTATCATCTTCCTTATGGTCTTATTTGTGATTTTCTTCTGCGAATGAAGTTAGGGCAGCAGCTGCCTTTAGCAAGATCACTTAAGGAAGTGAGGTGGTTTTTCCATCCTAGCTAACATAACAGCTGAGCATACAGTACTGGCCAAAATTGTGGAAACCTTTTGGGGAAAGTGTATTTTTGAGGTTTGATGGCTAATAACACCATTTTTTTTTATTTATTTTTTTTGAATTTCAAGATCATATTCCACTGCTGGAATGGCCTGGGAATAGCCCAGACCTTAACCCAATTTAAAATCTATGGAGCCGACTAAAGAAACTTGTTAGTCAGAAGCGACCCAGCAATAAAACCCAGTTAATAGAAGCCATCATTCAATCTTGATTTTACATTATAACAGCTGCAGAACTAAAAGACTTGGTTCACTCCATGGGAAGATGTTGCAAGGCTGTAATTTATGCTAAAGGTTACCCAACTAAGTATTAACTGACATGGTGATAATTTTTGTATATCTCGTTTTTTCTACATGTTTCACTTTTCTTCTTTATGCTGTAACTGCTATTCTAATAGCAAATCCTTCATAAAAGTTATTGCATTACATTCTTGATTCCATTATCTTTCCGTTGATATATAATTTTATGGTACTACTCCAAAAAAAAAAGTGGTGTTATTAGCTAGTTTTAGAAAATACACTTTTCCCAAAAAGTTTCCACAATTTTGGCCACTACTGTAACTTGTTTCCATGCAGGATTTGTGTATCTTCACATATGTAGCTCTAACCATTGTCCAGCATTCTTCATTACCTAATTATTTATAGTCTGTTCTAAGTAATTTTTTTTTTGGGGGGGGGCATCATCTTTCCTTACATTCCTTCTCTTGAGAGTCCCAGAGGTGCTTTCCCAAAAGGCAACTGGACTTTCCTGGGTTTTTTTCCCCTTGAAAACATTTCACTTCTCATCCAAAAAGCTTCTGCAGTTCTGGAAAGGCAATTTTGAGACATTCATGACCTGGATGATTGAGAATCTCCATAGATATTCTGTTGGGAGAATAATGCTTCCCTAATCCTTGAATCCTTCACCATTTGTCTCAATATTTCATAATAAATAATCAATTGCATTTAGACATCCAATACAGATAGTTCTCAACTTACGACCACAACTGGACCAAAAATTTCCATTGCTAAGCAAAACAGTTGGCCAGTGAGTTTTGTCCCTTTTTATGACCTTTCTTGCCACAAAGATTAAGTGAATCACTGCAGTTAGTACCATAACACAATTGGAAAGTGAATCTGGCTTCCCCATTGACTTTGCTTGTCAGAAGGTTATAAAAGGTGTTGAGTTAGTTGTCAACCTGGCCAATTTTGATCACATGACCATACGGGTTGCTTTCAATGGTTCTAAGTCAACTTTTCAGTGCTGTGGTAACTTCAAAAAGTCAGAATAAGAGAGTTGGAAGAGACCTTGGAGATCCTCTAATCCAGTGGTTGGCAAACCACGGCTTGCGAGGGACATGCGGCTCTTTGGCCCCTTGAGTGTGGCTCTTCCACAAAATACTGAAAAGTCCACAAAGTGCCGAAAAGTCCTTCAGCCGGTGAGAAGAAAGCTGTGCATGCGCGAAGATGGCGGCAGTGACCGGACTGTGACTGGAGCTCCAAGCGGAAGAAGTCCTCGGCTGTTGCAAAGAAGCGGCAGCTCTGGGTGAGCCATGCCCGCTTCTTTCTCTTTGAGAGCTGCTTTGCAAATAAGGTGCAAAGCAGCTCTCAAAGAGAACGAAGCGGGCGTGGGGCACTCAGAGCTGCCGCTTCTTTGCAACAGCCGAGGACAGAAGAGTTCGCTCAGGAGCGACGCCGGCAAGGAAGGCGGCTGGGTCAGAGGGAGGCGTAGCCCGAGCTCTCTGGGACGGGTAAACAAGTGTGGGGAGGTGAATGAGAGCGGACTTGGCCCTCCGCATGTTGCATCCCCCTCCCCCTACTTTTTAATTGTAGTTAAAAAGAACTAATTAAGTTAATAACAATGTACCTACCTATATAGTTTAAGTTTAAAAAATTTGGCTCTCAAAAGAAATTTCAATCGTTGAAATTGTTGATATTTGGCTCTGTTGACTAATGAGTTTGCCGACCACTGTTCTAGTCCAACCCACTGCTCAAGCAGGAGACTGGTTGTAAGTCTAGGACTACCTGGAATTCATTTCTGAGCTTTATGTATATGAATTGACTTTAGCTTAAAACAGACTCTTTCTAAGCAGCTAACTCACCATTCTTATTCATTCATGAGTCTCCAAATAGCCCAATCACTATTTTTCACCTCGTCCCACCCATCTATTCAAGTCATCCAAGACAATGACTTTTTTCTGTCAATCACGTTCATTGAGAGCATTGCACAGTTCCCCCAAAACTCATCCTCGGTTCTTTCATTGTCAGGTTTCACTGGAGTGTAACGTTCTGCTGTCATCACTCTATTCCTACTTTTATACACACACCCCAGCAAGCTTGATGGTACCCATTCATACTTGCTGACAAATATTTTAGCTCTTTCTTTCTTAATTAAACCTGCATCTTCACTATTCTGCATGTATTCATTAATTATCCTTCGGAAAAATCAGCCCACCTTCATTCAGGACTTTTAGTTTTACAAATACACCACATCGGATACCTATTTTTTCTTTTTTTTTTCATCCACTAATTAATGCTATTTATTATTTAGACCTTTTACATTCAAAAATCACAGTGCTCTGTATGTAGTGATCGTCACTGATGGGCCCATAGATTTTGTACTGGTCTCCAGTCACTCAATTATGATTAATTATAAAATTTTTGCGTATCTAGCCTGAGAGTTCAAGGTGATGTTGTTTATTTTCCCTACCGGAAGCCTTAATGGATAAATAATGAAGAACGTGAGCTTTATAAACCATTTTTTAAAAAAATAAATAAACCAAGTGGTTTAGAGCCAAGGTGATGCGATGGTTAGAGTGCTGTACTGCAGCTACTTCATCTGACTGCTAGTTCAGCAGATCAGCGGATCAAATCTCACCTGCTCAAGGTTGACTCAGCCTTCCATCCTTCCGAGGTGGGTAAAATGAGGACCCAGATTGTTGGGGGCAATATGCTATTTAGTATACTGTCGATTGTTGTAAGCCGCCCAGAGTCCTCGGAGAGTGGGCGGCATAGAAATATGATAAATAAATAATAATCTGTATTGCAGCACCTAAATATTAACTGAGATTCCACTTTGCATAATTCAGTTTAAGGCATTGTGATCAAGCTCTCAAGGTTTTAACCAAGCATATCCAAATAATTTAATTTATGATTTGAGAAACCAAATCACTCTCATTGTTTTTTAGGAAGGGATTGGACAATCATTTGTCTGGAATGGTATAGAGCAGGGATGTCAAACTCAATTTCATTGAGGGCCTCATCAGGGCTGTGGTTGACCTTGGGGGGCCGGGCAGGCATGGCCGACTGGGTGGGTGTGGCCAACTGGGTGGGCATGGCCAGCTTGACGCTACTCCCCAAACTGCTGGCATGTTTCCTCTTTGCATTGGGTAGACCGGGCTGAAGCCATGCTGGTCCGATGTCTCCTCTTTGCATTGGGTAGACCAGGCTGAAGCCACGCGGGCAAGTCCCTTACATTTTCCAGGACATCCCCATGGGCCGGATCTGACCACATCACAGGCGAGATGCAGCCCGTGGGCCTTCAGTTTGACACCCCTGGTATGGAGTCTCCTGCTTGAGAGGGGAATTGGTTTAGAAGTCCTCCATGTTCCCTTTCAACACTGTTATTCTGTTACAGGTAATCCTCAAATTATAACCATTCATTTAATGGCTGTTCAACGCCACCCTTAGGGTCAGCCTGGTCATGTCCTACAGGAAGTTTGCTATTGTTCAAAAGTTGTCTAGTATGATGGGATCCAGTGATGGCTTATTGAGTAGAGGATGGGCCCCTCTCCTTTAAGTGGCAAAGAGACAAGCCCCCCTCTCTCAAGCATGAATGGATTGTTGAAACCCTAAATGGCTCAGAGATTTCATATTTTCAAGACTTTACCCATAAATTGCTTGGATGGATGGATGGATGGATGGATGGATGGATGGATGGATGGATAGAGATAGATAGATAGATAGATAGATAGATAGATAGATAGATAGATAGATAGATGATAGACAGATAATAGATATGACTCATGATGACAGACAGAAAGATGATAGATAATAGATGATGAAAGAGAGATTTGTGAAACAGATTAGATAGATAGGAGCCTGAGTGGCGTAGGAGGCTAATGCCTCCTACTAAGGCAGCATTTAACATCCAGCTGCCTGCAATTACTGCGAGTTCAAGTCTCACCAGGCTCAAGGTCGACTCAGCCTTCCATCCTTTCTAAAGTGGGTAAAATGAGGACACGGTTTGTGGGGGCAATAAACTGACTTTGTATAAAATATACAAAAGTATGAAGGCTATTGCTTAATGCATTGTAAGCCACCCTGAGTCTCCAGTGAAGGGTGGCATATAAAAATAAATAAATAAATAAATAAATAAATAAATAAATAAATAAATAAATAAATAAATAAATAAAGATAGATAGATAGATAGATAGATAGATAGATAGATAGATAGATAGACAGATAATTGATGATGACAGAAAGATAGATGATAGATAATAGATGAGATAGAGATGATAGATTTGTGAAAGATTAGATGATAGATAGATCAGACAGACAGACAAGACAGAAAAATAATAGATAGATAGATAGATAGATAGATAGATAGATAGATAGAGGCAGACAGACAGACAGACAGACAGACATAAGACAATGATAGATAGATAAATAGATAGATAGATAGATAGATAGATAGATAGATAGATAGATAGATAGATAAAGGCAGACAGACAGACACACACATGCATACACCCCCACAAAAGGTAGCAATTCACCAGAGACAAGAGTTGCATACTCAATTCAAAGAAAGCTTGAAATAAGGTGGGCCAGCCTGCCACTAGTGACCCACTGCCAAACGTACGCTCACCCCTATCCCTAAGGCACAGGTTGATATCTGCCAAACTAAGGACTCTTCCCATAATAATCAATTTCTTTCTGAAACAGAAACTCCTATTCCCCACCCCACCCCAAAAATCAGTTACAGTTCACAAGGAATCAAAGAGCGATGACCTGGCTACAGGAAAACCAATCCTTAGCTGGAGCGAAAGGAAAAAAAATGGGAAATACAGATCTTTGTAACTGAGTTTCTTCACATCCTTTTTTACTTTAATTAGTTCCCTTCCCTACACCTCACCTTCACACCTCTGGCAAAAAA
The DNA here is from genome assembly GCF_029215685.1 of Pituophis catenifer annectens. Classification (NCBI taxonomy): domain Eukaryota; kingdom Metazoa; phylum Chordata; class Lepidosauria; order Squamata; family Colubridae; genus Pituophis; species Pituophis catenifer. The sequence continues at coordinate 8,583,790 of NW_027256886.1, read as the reverse complement.
CAGCCCAGAGGATTATTGGTACATGGATTCCACTGTCACAAAATTTGTTACAGTTTGTCACTCTCTATGTGACTTCTCTGAAACTAAGCTATTTATGTTAATTGGTGCTTAGTGGTCTTAATACAATGTGTTTATCTGGTATATACTTATTCTCCAGCAACAAGACTGCTTAGTGATGATACTACGGCGCTGCTCATTGCAACCCCTTCTATGCTAAACGTGTTTACTGGAAACTCCACCAATTATAGGATTTGTTTAAATTCATTTAGGATCAAAGTGTAAATATCAAATGATGTATCCCCATCAATTGCAGAGGGGGCTAATTCTTTCAGTTACGTAGAGATTTATTTATTTTCAAGAATGGAAATAAATGCGAGCGGCATAATCTTTCAAGAACTAGAATCTACTTTTTCGCGTGAATAAAATTTTATCCTTTATCTTAACTGCTACATTAAAAAAAAAATGTGCCATAGCTATTGACTGGTTCCACACATCAAACTAAGTCCTGATTTAGCTGCAGATCACTAAATTAACCACAATTGGTTGCTTTTGTATGTTCTGTTAATACACAAATTATGGTTTAAATACCAATAGTTGGATTCATGGAATAAACTAAGCCAAAATCAAACTGTATGCAGTACATCATTATAGCTTGTTAGAGAGAGTTCCAACTTAGAAGAAAAGAGAAATTTTCTGACAGTGAGAACTATTGATCAACAGAATAGTTGTGTTGGAGTAATACCGTGTTTCCCCGAAAATAAGACCCTGTGTTATATTTTTTTGAACCCTGAAATAAGCACTTGGCCTGATTTTTCAGGGAGATCTTATTATTTTGGGGCGCGTGGAGCAAGACGGGACTCCTCTTGGCATCCTACCTGATTTCCAGCTCTTGTCTCCCTAATCCTAACCAGAGGAAATGGCGGGGACCAGCTGCGCATGGATTTAAATATTTTTGGGGAGAGCTTATTTTCGAGGAAAGGCTTATTTTAGTGCATGCGCTCAAAAGTCCGATTGGGCTTATTATCCAGGGAGATCTTATTTTCGGAGGAACAGGGTACTAATAGTTGGAGTTGTGGGTGCAACTCCAACTATTAGATAGTGTTGATAGACCGGACAGCCATTTGGATGGTATAAGTTCTCCAATCAGGGGGTTGGACTAGAAGATCTCTGATGTCCCCTCCAGCCCTGTGCTTTTAGCCTCTATGTTCTATGACTCAAGAAAGTGGATGAACCCAGTCACGCTCTTTTATAGTTCTTGACGAAAGTGGCTTACCGTTTGAAAAATATTTTGTGTTATTGTTCTATACATCCTTATTAATTAATCATCATACTTCATGTGCCTTAAAAAAAATTCTGATCTTTAGGAACATAATCAGAGGAGTAAAGTAGTAGTAGTAGTAAGTAAGGTAAAGGTAAAGGTTCCCCTACACATGCGTGCTAGTCGTTTCCGGCTCTAGGGGCGGTGCTCCTCTCCGTTTCAAAGCCGAAGAGCCAGCGCTGTCCAAAGACGTCTCCGTGGTCATGTGGCTGGCATGACTAAATGCCGAAGGAGCATGAACGCTGTTACCTTCACACCAAAGGTGGTCCCTATTTTTCTACTTGCATTTTTTACGTGCTTTCAAACTGCTCGGTTGGCAGAAGCTGGGACAAGTAACAGGAGCTCACTCTGTTACGCGGTGCTAGGGATTCGAACTGCTGAACTGCCGACCTTCTGATCGACAAGCTCAGCGTCTTAGCCATTGAGCCCCCGCGTCCCTAGTAGTAAGTAGTAAAAGCTAAAGTACTGTAGCAGTGCAATCAAATGATTCGGGAAAGCCCCTAACTGGAATTGGAGTATGATCTTAGCAGCTGACATTCACAGATATATTAATACTGATGCTGGAAATAATATACAGGTAGTCCTTGACTTGTGACCACAATGGAACCCAAAATTTTTGTTGCTAAGCAAGACAATTTCTAACTGAATTTTGCCCCATTTTACAACCTTTCTTGCCAGAGTGGTTAAATGAACCAGGTTCCTCCTGGTTCTGCCGAGCCAGTAGCGGTGACGATACAATGTCACCGAACCGGTTCTCTTTGTTCAGGGGCTGGGGCCCCCCGCCCCCCGCATTATTCTTACCTTTTATTTGGCCCCACCCCCAATCTATTGCTGCCTCCTGAGTCCCAACTGATTGGCTAGAAGGAAAAAAACTGTTTAAACTCTTGCTGCGGGGCTTCAAAGGGCCGCCCTACAGCTGATCAGTGTTAAAAGGCAGTGTGGTGGTAGACCGGTGCCTCCAAAAACAAATGAATAGACCGGTGTCTCTGCAAGCAGTTAAAAGCCTGGTAGACCAGTACCTCTGCTAAATCCTAAAGAATTGTCACATGACCATCAAACCACGCCCACAAAATAAGCCACGCCCACAGAACTGGTAGTAAAAAAATTTAGAACCCACCCCTGGAATCACTGCAGTTGTTAAATTAGTAACATGGTTGTAACATGAATCTGGTTTCCCCCTTGACTTTGCTTGTCAGAAGGTTACAAAAGGGGATCACTAGATCCTGGGACACTGCAGCCATCATTGTAAGGGGAGAATAATGTGGATCCCCTTCCAGCACAGTAAAGTTGGGGGGGGGCTGAGATGGGTTTGATATTGACGTTAATTGCCTGATGCAAGTATAAAGGAAAATTTGTAATTTAATTTAATTGTCTTTATTGCCATTGCACCTTGTACAACGAAATTATATGCCATCTTCAGTGCACATTATACATATGAAAACTATAAACACACATCCTTCACATTCTATACAGTTGAATTAAAAAACCCTGATATTGCATTAATATTGGACTACACGGTAGAATTCAATAAAGTTACTTCTCTGAAGCTGTTTTTCAACCTATTTGTCCTTGTTTTTATTATCCTGTACCGTCTGCCAGATGGTAATAGTTCAAAAAAAAGGGTGCCCAGGATGAGATGGATCTTTAAGAATGTTTTGAACTTTCTTAAGGCAGCGGGAGCTATAAAGCCCTTCCAAAGAGGGGAGAGGGCAACCAGTGATCCTCTGGGCAATGACGTTGACCCTCTGGAGTGCTGTCCTATCTGCCACTGTGCAGTTGTCAATTATAAAAGCTGAAGTGGCGCAGTGGTTAGAGTGCAGTACTGCAGGCTATTTCAGCTGCAGTTCGGCAGTTCAAATCTCACCGGCTCAAGGTTGTCTCAACCTTCCATCCTTCCGAGGTGAGTAAAATGAGGACCCAGATTGTTGGGGGCAATAGGCTGACTCGGTAAACGGCATAGAGAGGACTGTAAAAGCACTATGAAGCGGTATATAAGTCTAAGTGCTATTGGTAAACCATACACAGGTGCAGAAAGTTAAAAAATACTCTCTATGGTGCAGCGGTAGAAGGCCTCCAGCAGTTTTTCATTCAGTTGTTGTTTCCTGAGAAGTCTCAGGGAGTATAATCTCTGCTGGGACCTTTTGACCAGTTTTGCAATGTGAGCACCCCAGGTCAGGTCCTCTTTTAATCAGCATGTGCATCTGATGAAATGGTGGCTGGCATGGACACCGTAGTTCCTTATATGCAGGGGTGAAATCTAAAATTTGTTACTACTGGTTCTGTGGGTGTGGCTTGGTGGGGGGGATAATGTGACTGGGTGGGTGTGGCCATTTTGTTTTTTTTATTTTTAAAACCATTTTTTCTACAACCTCTTCAGCTAAGAGGTTGTAAAAAAATGTTTTCAAAAGGCTCTGAGGATCCAAGCTGAGTTCCCTGATCAGAGAACTCAGCTGGATCATCAGAGCATTTAAAAGAAAACAAGGGTTTTTTTTTCTTTTAAATGGCTTTGACGAGCCGCGCGATCATCAGAGGCTTTTTTTTTTTTTTTACTTTTAAAAGCATTTTTTCAGCCAAAGTTGTAGAAAAAAATGCTTTTAAAAGTTAAAAAAAAGCCTCTGATGATTGTGCGGCTCAGCTGGGCATGGGGGAGGGGGCGATTTTTGCTACCGGTTCTCCGAACCACCCGCCTCCATCGCTACTGAATCGGGCGAGTCGGTCCGAACTGGGAGCATTTCACCCCTGCCTCTATGCCAAAATGAAGGGGGCTACGGATGAGGGGAAAGAGGAAGTGTATGCTTAAAGTACATGTAGAAATAACCATGTTGTAACATTGAGGTTAAAGGAATGGAAAACTGCCCCTGTTGCTATGACATTCTGGGCAGATCTCGAAAGTCACATGGTTTGTGGTTTTAAGGTATAAAAGACAAAGTTGAATAATGGGGGGTTGCCAATCAGCCTCAAGCCGTCCCTTTTGATTGCTTGTCCGACTGACCCTCATTGCAATGTGATTAAATGTAAGTGCTTTATATTTGCTATGCTTTAAATACTAATAAACCTCTAGATCCTAAAGTGAGACTTTTTGTGATGTGCTGCCTGTTCAATTGTTATTAAGTGCAGCTACGCTTATAATCAGGTTTTTTCCCCTGACATCATAAATATGAGCCAGTTGCCCAAATTTTGATTACGTGATTATGGGGATACTGCAACGGTCGTAAGTGTGAAAAATAATCATAAGTCAGTCTTTTCAGTGCTGTTGTAAATTCAGACGGTCACCAAGTGAACTGTTGTTGAAGCCGAGGACTACCTGTATAGCTATCTCGTTAGGAGCTATCGAAAGCATCCTCAAGTCTGAGGCTGCCAGAGTCTCTCCTGCGTCTTCAGCTGAACAAGATCTCACAAGGAAGAGAAGATCAGAATCCTAAAGGGAAAGACTTCACACAGAATCAATCCTTTTGTAAAGCACATTTCACATTTCTTTGTGACTTGTGGGTCTGGGTGGTTTCCCCAAGGGTTGGAAGGGATGAGGATGAGGAAGGGAAAAGAAAAACCCAAGGTGTTGTTTTGCTGTATCCTCCCAAATTTGAATAATTTTGGAAAGAAGTGGGGGAGGAAGGCAAATTCCTCCAATGAATGCAATAAGGCAATGATGGCGAACCTTTTCAGCACCAAGTGCCCAAACCAGAGCACGCGTCACAACCCCGGAAACTCGAACTGGACAATTCTTGACTGTGGGTATTTTATTTATTGAGTAAAAGTTCTTGGCAAGCAGCTACTGGGTTGTTGCCAAGCGTCTTATTGGAAGAATTGGTTGTCTGCCAGTTTATTTAACCCCCGGCTGTCTGTTTGTGTGCGTGTGTGAGACGGGGACAGAACAACCGCATTGCCGTTTCTGAACAAAAACAAATCACATGAAAAAGAAGAGAATTGTGTCACACTCCGAGGAAACATTCCATCACCAGAATCAGAAGTTGATTGAGAGGATCAAAATGGCATCTCAGAGGAAACCAGAAACTGCTGATGGGTATGATAACTCAGAAAATGAACCCGAAGATATGTCTAAGGGGTTCTGCCCCAGCTACAGACTCCAAAGAATACAGCATACACAAAGTCTATACAAAACTTAAATTTATTAAAATAACTCAGTCTTTTCCAAACAAAGGCTGTTAATAAACTTTCTTAACAGCCTACAAGAAACCAAAGATAAAGTAATCACAATCTTACTAAGGTTGGTCGAAAGCCCAGAAGCAATTTGCAGAGAATCCAAACGCGAAGAGAATGAACTAAAGTTGTTCCCTACAAATTGCTTCAGTTGGCGTTCCTCCTTAAATAGGCTAAGGGAGTGGCCAATTAGCCCCAAGCCTTACTCTCGAGGACACCTCCTCCTGAGGAGCCACTCCTGCCTTTTGGCAGCTCTGCGCGCCCGTGCATCGAGAAGAGGCTCCTCCTCTTCGTCCTCTTCACTTAAAGGAGCTTCTGGAGGTTCTGAAGGCCCTGGCTGAATCCCCGCCTCTGGCACCACATCTTTTCCAGCCTCCTCATTGTCCGACTCGAGTGCCAACTGCACAGGCTGCTGGCGCAACATCACACCAGCCTCCTCGCTGTCAGAGTCAGCTACAATCCTCACAGGCCGTTGATGGGCCACAACAAAAGGAAACATTTCTCTGCAAGAAATTATCTTCCTATTTTTTTTTTTTTTACTAAAAGTTTGTTGTTTTCCTTAACTATTTTTGGAAAGAAAAAAATATCCTAACAGAGTAGAGCATTATAAGACCAGAATGAATATCTTTGCTTTATTATCACATTAATGAATTTTTTCTAGCCACCTTCCTTTTTTTACCAGGTTTTTGTGATAAAATTAAGAGAGGGTTAGGTTTCTTTTACTTCCATTGTTAATAGTTCTATTTATAACAACATTTAAAGACAGTTAACAGGAAATATATTCAATTTAATTCAATATATAATTTAAAATTAATTACACATTTCCAATTAATATAGTAAACATAATAATTACAAGTAAGTCAGGCCTATATTAGGTATGATCATAAATTAACAAAATGATCTGTAATAAATTGCATACATTTAATGTTTGTCCATAAATTTCCATTCCCCTCCAAGGGGGAGGAGGGGAAACTCCTTGAGAATTTGACATTTTTAATGATTAGTATGTTTTTGATTTAAACAGAAGAATTCCAGAAACCTTGGCATTATAAAATAGCCTTTTGAATGCAGCTCAGAAATCCATCAGCAGCTAAACAGTGGTACAGTAGCCCTCGACTTACAACAGTTCTGAAAATGTGACTTATGGCCACTTTTCACACTTATGACCGTTGCAGCATCCCCATGGTCACATGATCAAAATTCAGATGCTTGACAACTGCCTCGTCTTTTATGATGATTTCAGGGGTCCCGGGATCATATGACCCCCTTTTGTGAACTTCTGATAAGCCAAATCAATTGGGGAGCCAGATTCATTTATGAACCGTGTTAGTAACTTAACAGCTGCAGTGATTCACTTTTGGCAAGAAAGGTCAAAAAATGGGGCAAAACTCACTTAAAGACTATCTTGCTTAGCAACAGACATTTTTGGGCTTAACTGTGGTCATAAATCGAGGACTACCTATATGCCTGTATATGTGACTACTAAACTCAGAGAGTGGGACACGGCATTTGTAGACTTTCTAGAAGGCATTTGTCCAACATTCATTTGCGTGCGGAGTTTTAGTGGAGTCTTGGACTGATTCAACAGGCCTCTTCTTATGAGCCAAGCCACAAGGTCATGATTTTATTTTTTATTTTATTTTATTTTATTTTATTTTATTTTATTTTATTTTATTTTATTTTATTTTATTTTATTATTTTATTTTATTTTATTTTATTTTATTTTATTTTATTTTATTTTATTATTTTATTTTATTATTTTATTTTATTTTATTTTATTTTATTTTATTTTATTTTATTATTTTATTTTATTTTATTTTATTTTATTTTATTTTATTTTATTATTTTATTTTATTTTATTTTATTTTATTTTATTTTATTTTATTTTATTTTATTTTATTATTTTATTTTATTTTATTTTATTTTATTTTATTTTATTTTATTTTATTTTATTTTATTTTATTTTATTATTTTATTTTATTTTATTTTATTTTATTTATATACCGCCCTACTCCCGAAGGACTCAGGGCGGTGAACAGCCAAACAGTAAAAATACATAAATACAAAATTTAAAAAACAAAGTAAAATTGAATTAAACAAGTTTGGCTCAAACATATTAAAACCCCAATCATTTAAAAAACCAATTAAAATTTGCGTAATTAAAAAGAGGGAAAAGATTAGGCCAGGCCCGCCTGGTGGAATAAAAAGGTCTTAAGAGCGCGACGGAAGGTGCGCAGATCCGAGATCCTCCGTATCTCCGGGGGGAGCTCGTTCCAGATAGTAGGTGCCCCCACAGAGAAGGCTCTCCTCCTAGGGGCCGCCAGTGTTCAATCAAAAAAGCCCAGTGTTCTGAAAATTGTGGCTCGTGATGACATCACAAGTCTCTGGAAATAGACCAAGTGATTCAGGAGTGGGTTCTACTTACCTTTACTAATGGTTTGCAACGGGGCTGCGTGCGCGCTCTTCTGTGCATGCACAGAAGCTTCTGCACATGCGCAGAAGCATTCTGATGATGTCGGGTCAGTGGGCGGACCCTCCCGCCAGTTTTATTACCGGTTCTATAGAACCGGTACGAACCGGGGGCAACCCACCACTGAAGTGATGCCTGACTAACACGCACATAAGGACTGCAAAATCTCCTCAGGATAATCACCCCTCCAAGTGAACTAGGCCTAATCAGAGGAAAAAATAAACTGCTGTAAAAGTTGTGAGACCTGCGACATGGCACGTGAGCTTGTACAAGCCAGTTGTGTCAGATTTTAACCAGATCAGAAACTAATCAAGGAGAGGAGCAACCTGGAATTAAGAAGAAACTTCCTAACAGTGAGAACAATTAACCAGTGGAACAGCTTGCCTCCAGAAGTTGTGGGTGCTCCATCACTGGAGGCTGTTAAGAAGAGACTGGACAACCATTTGTCTGATGGTATAGGGTCTCGAGCAGGGGGTTGGATTAGAAGACCACCAAGGTCCCTTCCAACTCTATTATTCTATGTTCTGTGTTCCAATATTATAACATCTGATAGATCCTGGAATGCTCTAAAAATGTCCAGAGGCATCAGCTAGTGGTTTTTCCAAAGTCGTTGCCTGAAGTTTTGCTGCCACAGAGAGGAGAAGGTCAAGCTATTTCCAAAGGCAGCTGAAGGCCAGAAAAAGGAATAATGGATGGAAACTGATCAAGGAGAGATTCAACCTAGAAATGAGGAGAAATTTTCTGACAGAGAAAGCAATCAACCAATGGAACAGAAGTTGCCTTTGGAAGTTGTGGGAGCTGCATCACTGGAGGCTTTCAAGAAGAGATTATTGGACTGCCATTTGTCAGAAATGGTGTAGGGTCTCCTGCTTGGGCGTTTTTTTTTTTTTTTTTTTAAATTTGATTTATATGCCGCCCTTCTCCGGAGACTCAGGGCGGCTTACAATGCGTTAAGCAATAGCCTTCATTCTTTTGTATATTTTATACAAAGTCAGCTTATTGCCCCCACAAACTGGGTCCTCATTTCACCTACCTTAGAAAGGATGGAAGGCTGAGTCAACCTTGAGTTTGGTAAGATTCGAACCTGCAGAAATTGCAGGCAGCTGTGTTAATAACAGGGTGCATTAAACCACTGTACTACCAAGGCTCCAAGGGTTGGACTAGAAGACCTCCAAGATCCCTTCCCCTCCCTATTCTGAATTGCATTATGCAGATAAAACAAGCCGTGGCTTGCAAAACACAAGATGCTTTTTCTGCTTTCTTGAACCAGCTTTCTCGTGGAATCTCTCCTGCTCCTTTGGCTGCCCAAATACCTTGAATAGGCATCTCTCCCTTTCTGTCTATGTTCAGGGGGTGAAAGAAGGGCTCCAACGCCACATCAGTATTCAAAATTCCTCTTTCAGAGTGTAGCGCATCAGTATTCAGTATTCCCCTTTCAGGGTGTCACACATGCAAGCCATTCCTTTAAAAAACAGAGTCCTTAAAAAGCCTCTGAGTGTGTGTCTGTGTACAGCGCACAAATGTCCACTAATTGCACAAAGGGAAAGCCGAGATTCTAACCGCAAACCCCGTTAAAAAAAGTAGATCGGCAAAGAAGAGTGGAAGCATCTGTTTAATATAGACGACATTAGAATTTAATTTTACCTCTGTGATGCTTTTGTGTAGCTGCAGTGTTACAGAGACGCCAGTAAGCATGGCAGTGCGGTGTCAGCAGGTGCATGCCACCAAATTACTGCTTTTCATTTGCATATTCATCTGCTAAGAAGCATGTCATTATCATATCAAAGGGATACTAAGCAACATCTAGCTTCAAGAGATGTGGCATAGTTTCAATGCTAGCAATTAATGCAAGATGAGGACTCTCTTTCTGTCATGTCTCCCAGGGCTAACTGTAATCGGGCTTATTATTGGATCGTTACCAATAAGCCTGCGTTGGCAGGGGAAAAGGGGTTGCGTGGAAGGAGTGAGCAGTCCACAGTGCCTTTCTAGTGTGTATCCCATAGCTGGGATCCATTCACCTTGGCAGAACTACATAAGCGAGCCACCTATGTGCTTTTTTCAAAAAGGCGACTGGGCTTTGTTTTTCCTTGAAGACGTTTCGCTTCTCATCCAAGAAGCTTCTTCAGTTTCTGACTGAAGAAGCTCGTTGGACGTCAGAATTGAAGAAGCTTCTTGGATGAGAAGCGAAACGTCTTCAAGGAGAAGCAAGGAAGTGGTTGCCTTTTGAAAAAAGCATCTTTGGGACAACCATTTATTTATTAATTAATTCAACTTATATACCGCCCTTCTCCCCAGGAGGACTCAGGGCAGTGGACAGCCAAACTTAAAACACGTATAGTACAAAAGTTAAGAAAAAACTAAAATAAATTAAATCATTGGCATTTCCAATTTAAAATCCCAGATCTACAAAATTGAAAATTTCCCTATTTAAAACCCAGAATCAATAAAATCGAAAATTTAAAAACCCCATTAAAACCATTTAAGCTAGGCCAGCTTGTTGGAATAAATAAGTCTTCAGGGCCTTTTGGAAAGCGCGGAGGTCCGGGATCAGTCGTATTCCAGGAGGTAGCTCATTCCACAGGTTGGGTGCCCCCACAGAGAAAGCTCTCCCCCTGGGGGCCGCCAGCCGACATTGCTTGGCCGACGGCACCCTGAGGAGGCCCTCTCTGTGCGAGCGTACTGGCCGGTGGGAGGTTATCGGTAGCAGCAGGCGGTCTCGCAGGTATCCCGGCCCTATGCCATGGAGCGCTTTAAAGGTGAGAACCAACACCTTGAAGCGCACCATGACCTGGATGACTGAGAATTTCTACAGACATTTACATAAGAAAGCAAACAAATGGATTTTGAGCTGTCCAACAAGGAGATGATGATGATGATGATGATGATGATGATGATGATGATGATGATGATGTTGTTATCCATTCAATCATTTCTGACTCTTAGTGATTCTATGGGCCAGGTTTCTCCACATCTTCTGATTTTGCACTACTTTGAGTTGTTCTGTGCTCTGGCTGTTTTTGTTAGCTCTGATAGTGACAATTGGCTTGTATTTATGATGGTTGCAGAGATCATGTGAACATCTTTTGTGACCTTCTGACAAGCCAAGTCAATGGGGAAGCCAGAATCACTTAACAACTGTGTAACAACAAGTTGGAAGGGATCTTGGAAGTCTTCTAGTCCAACCCTTGCCCAAACAGAAGACCCTATACCATTCCATCCAATCTCTTCTTAAAACCTCCAGTGCTGGAGCACTTACAACTTCTGAAGTAAAGCCGTTCCACTGATTAATTGTTCTCACTGTCAGGAAATTTCTACTTGGTTCTAGGTTGCTTCTCTCCTTGGTAAGTTTCAATCTGTTACTTCTTGTCTTGTTCTCAGGTTGTTTGGAGAATAGGTTATCCCCCTCTTCTCTGTGACAGACCCTCAAATATTGGAAGACATCTATCATGTTACCCTTAGTCCTTTTCTTTGTTAGGCTAGACTTACCTAATTATCGTAGAGTAGAGTAGAGTAGAGTAGAGTAGAGTAGAGTAGAGTAGAGTAGAGTAGAGTAGAGTAGAATAGAAAGAATAGAGTAGAGTAGAGTAGAGTAGAGTAGAGTAGAGTAGAGTAGAGTAGAGTAGAGTAGAGTAGAGTAGAGTAACAAAGTTGGAAGGGACCTTGGAGTCTTCTAGTCCAATCCTCTGCTTAGGCAGGAAACCCTGTAGCATTTCAGACAAATGATTATCCAACATCTTCTTAAAAACTTCCAGTGTTGGAGCACCTACAACTTCTGAAGGCAAGTTGTTCCACTGATTAATTGTTCTAACTGTCAAGAAATGTCTCCTTAGTTTTAGGTTGCTTCTCTCCTTGATTAGTTTCTACCCATTGCTTCTTGTCCTACCCTCAAGTGCTGTGGAAAATTGGTGGACTCCCTTCTTAGTGGCAGCCCCTGAGATATTGGAACACTGCTATCATGTCACCCCTAGTCCTTCTTTTCATCAAACTAGACATACCCAATTCCAACAACCGTTCTTTGTATGTTTTAGCCCCCTAATCATCTTTGTTGCTCTTCTCTGCACTCTTTCTAGAGTCTACATCATAGCGACCAAAACTGGATGCAGTATTCCAAGTGTGGCCTTACCGAAGCATTATATAATTCCTGCAACTGTTCATCATACTGTACATGTACGTACAATTCATCATCAAGTGTATTATGTTTTAATCTCTATTCCCCTAATCATCTGTGTTGCTCATCTCTGCACTTTTTCCAGAGTCTCAACATCTTTTTTGTATCGTGGTGACCAGAACTGGATGCAGAATTCCAAGGGTGATCTTGTCAAGTTATCCAGTTTTAAGCCGCATCAAATGAAACCATTTTCCAAAACCAAAAGCAAAATGGATCAGTTTGTGATGACCAGATTGGTTGCCCTCAGCCCGAGAAGGTGTAACGTACGCCAGTCCTTTGTGAGCAATTGGAAATATAAAATATAGCTAAAAGTAAAAAAAAAAAAAAAAAGAGTAAAAATGCTCTATTAACTAGCTGTGAAAGATGTGTGTGTCTGCAAGTGTAGGGCAAATTGCAGAACAAAGTTTTGATAGAATCATAAGAATCTCGGCATGGATGCAAGGAAAAAGAAGAAGTTTAAACCCTCGTGTTTGTGGAGGAAATATTTGAAAGTACCCTGCAGTTTCCGCTAATGGCTCAGAAACCAGAGGAGATCTTAGTGTGCTATCCATACATTTTTTTTTTTGTTCCATGCACTGTGCCATGATCAATAAAAGGAGGACTCGTTCTTTCATTCGACAACTATTACATCTCAGCATTATTCAGAACTTGCCCCTTAATTTCCTGGTGTTAACTTCAAACGATTCTTTCAGGTAACTCGCCTTTCTCCCTAGAAGGGATAATTCACAAGGTTTCCATATGGTACGAGGCACCACAAAAACGCATGCTTCAAATGGGACTTCCAATAGACTAGAATCTGGTGTTTACAGAGTCTTTGGTTCTCAGCAAGTCAGATACACACTAAGCTCTGAGTTTCAAACGTGTTCTCTGAGCTTCGTGGCCAGCCAGAATAATCATGAATCCAGACTCACTGGCTCTGATAAAGCTCCACTATCCAGATACGAACCTGATCTTGTCATGTTTTGTCCCTCTGTCTATTTGCCATGGAATCCGATCGCTGGTTAGTTTTAGTTTATCGCATTTTCCTCAGTTTTTTTGGATGCTTAGCTGCCTGCTTCAGGATCTCTAGTCAGATATCCCTTCATAGCAGGGGTGGGTTCTACTTACCTTTACGTGCAATGGGATTGCACTTCTTATTTTTGTTGGGATGGTGGTAGAGCCAGAAAAATGCTAGATTTCTGTAAGGATTCCATCAAAAACTAGAATGGTCCCCTACTAAGCAGCGTAGATTAAAGTCTTCAGAGGGAAGTTTTTGGGGATTGATTGAGTGCTACCCAGAACTAGATTCAATTTGCTAATTAATTAATTAATTTAGTTTGTTTATGTGATCTGCTGATTTTGTAATGGTTTTTATTACTTCTATTTTATTGTAAGCCTCCATGAGTCAATTACGGTTCTGTAGCATATAAGTTTGATCAATCAATATATAATTATCCGAGGAAGGAGAATTCTGCCCATTTATTACTATAATAGAATGAAATAGCATTAGACAGTATGGAAAATCTGCTGGATTTCATTTAATTTAATGTATATTTCCAAACTCATGCCGCAGGGCAAAATATACCTATGCTGTTTTAAACAACCTTTCTTCCTTTTCCTCTCACTAAGTTACATTATTTATAATTCAGTGTAAATAATTACATCTTAATAAAGAAGCCGGCTGGGTGACTGACTTTGGGCTACTTACTCTCTCTCAGCCCTAGGAAGGAGGCAATGACAAACTACTTCAGAAAAAAAAATTGCCAGGAAAACAGCAGGAACGTCAAAAGAAGTCGAATACCGATTTAGAGGCATCAAAAATAAACAGATAAATGAGTTTAAAAATTAAAAGTTGAAATAAAACCTCTGGGGTATATTTTGAAGTCTTCACAAAATGCTTTAGAAGATTGCTTTTCCTTCTTGCGTCACTTTTTTAGTGGGTATTTATTTTATATATTTGGATTTTTTTATTGGATTGTTGTTTTTAACTATTGTGAGCTGTCCTGGTCCACTTAGGCAGGATGGGTGGCCATACAAATCAAACAATCAATCAGTCAAACAAACAAACAAACAAACAAACAAACAAACAAACAAATTTAAGGGGGAAAAGCAAGCTTATACATATTTTTAAAAATGTAAGACAAATTATTTCAGAATAAATCACCACCTGGGGCCCCTCTCTGAGGGAGATGGGCAGTTAAGAAATATGAAATATAAGTAAGTAAGTAAGCAAACAAACAAATAAGTAAAAAGATATAATTATGGGGGTGTGGGGGGGAAAGCTTCCAAAACTGTGTGATAAATAAACTTGGGCAATAAATTTTCAGCATTAAAAGAGTTGTTGTAGACAGACCCTGTTCTTCTGTCACTGAAATATTCTTGGTTTCAAGCCAAAAGGGAATAACATCTCCAATATCTTCGCATAAGATAAATATGGTTTAAGTTTGGCTACACGGTACCCTAGAATTAGTTCAAATATCCTGTTTGTGATGTTGACTGTTTCTTGGGGAAATATCTTCTATAGCAGTGATGGCTAACCTTTTCGTCATCGCGTGCCGAAAGCGCGTGTGCGTGGGCCTGCACCCATAATGCAATGCATGTGCGACGCTCCCCCTGCCCCCGCACATGTGTGAGTAACAACCCCTGCATCCCGTTTTGGGCCTAGTAGGCCTCCCTTCAGCCTCCTGAGACCAAAAATGGGCCACGGTAGGGGGGGCGTGACCCGTTTTTGGTCCCAGGAGCTGCAGTGAGGCCTGCTAGGCCCAAAACAAGGCCACGGGGGGTGGGCGCACCATGCCCCCCCATACTCCCCCCACCCCACGCATGTGCACGTGACCCCTCACCCCCATGTATGCACGCATTTCCCGCATGCACCCCACCCCCTGCGCATGCACGGCAGAGACCTGAAAATCAGCTGGCTGGTGGGAGGAGCACACGCATGCAGGGTAGAGCTGAGCTGGGCGACAGTTTGCGTGCCCACAGAGAGGGCTCTGCGTGCTACCTGTGGCACGCGTGCCATATGTTCACCATCACGGTTCTATAGGAATGGGACTGGGAGAATATCTTACAGTAGTCCTTGACTTACATCTATTTATTTACTAAGTGTTCAAAGCTACAATGGCATTCAAAAAAAGTGTCTTACAACTAGTCATTGCACTTACAACTGTCACAGCTTCCCCATGATCACAAATCCAAATTTGGGTGCTTGGTAAATGTATTTCTGACAGTTACAGCATCCTAGGGCCGCAGCAGCTTCCAACAAACAAAGTCAATGGGGGAAGACAGATTCGCTTAACAGCAATAGCACTTGGACTTATATACCACTTCACAGTGCTTTTACAGCTCTCTCTAAGCGGTTTACAGAGTCAGCGTATTGCCCCCAACAATCTTGGTCTCTATTTTACAGACTTTGGAAGGATGGAAGGCCGAGTCAGGCTTGAGCCGGTCAGGATCAAACTCTTGGCAGTGGGCAGAGTTAGCTTGCAATACTGCATTCTAACCACTGCGCCACTAGGACTCTTAACGACATGTGTTTCACTTAACTGTGGCAAAAAAAATTCCTAAAATCAGAAATGGCTCATTTAACAACTGTCCTGGTTAGCAATGGAAATTCTGGTTTCAGTTGTGGTTGTAAGACAAGGATTGCCTGTATAGTAGCTGGTTATAGGTATGCGATCTGCTCAACAGGTTGAGCAAACACATTTGCACCGAAAACTTAGTTTTATTAATATTAAACCTGCTTGGTTTTTTTTTTTTTTTTTTTGTGGTTTAGCAGTAAAAACTCAGACCACTTTGTTACTTTTTCATTCAGTATATTGTATGATGGATTCATTCAGTGGCTTATTGTGTGATGCGATCCCCAGGCTGTTCTGTTAATTTGTGGTTCAATGTGAAGTTCAGAAAACGGGTTAATGACAAAACCTGATGAAGTGTGTTGTGTAGATCCGCCTATGTTGATTTATATCATTTTGCTGCTTCTCTTGAAATTCTTAGACTTTGGGTCATTCCGACTTGATGTCTTCCAAATGTATTAGGGCTGCAATTTACAAAATACTCGATCTGCATGGCCCTCATGGCAGTGGTGAAATGTAAAATTTGTTACTACCGGTTCTGTGATCGTGGCTTGGTGAGGGGGGGGGTGTAATATGACTGAGTGGGCATGGCCAACTTTTTTTTTTAAAAAAAAAACTTTTAAAACCATTTTTTCTACAACCTCTTTGGCTGAAGAGGTTGTAAAAAAAAATCCTTTTAAAAGCCTCTGACGATCCCAGCTGACTTGCCTGATCGGCAGAGGGTTTTTTTCCTTTTAAAAACATTTTTTCTATAACCTCTTCGGATGAAGAGGTTGTAGAAAAAATGCTTTGAAAAGCCTCTGACGATCCCAGCTGAGCCGCGCAATCATCAGAGGCTTTTTTTTTTTTTTTACTTTTAAAAGCATTTTTTCGGCCAAAGAGGTTGTAGAAAAAATGCTTTTAAAAATAATAATAAAAAAAACCTCTGATGATTGCGCGGCTCAGCTGGGCATTGGGGGGGGCAGGGATTTTTGCTACCGGTTCTCCGAACCACCCGCCTCCATCGCTACCGGATCGGGCGATCTGGTCCGAACTGGGAGCATTTCACCCCTGCCTCATGGCTCCCTAGGAATTCTGGGAATTGTAGGCAAAAAGAGGGTGGAAGGCACTAATTGTGCTGCCTTATATGCAATCATTACCTGTAATAATAAAGTAAAAAGCTTCAGTCCCAGGGTGGTTCTAGATACATTGCAAATTCAGCTACTCCATATATTGGAAAGTAAATAAACTGGGTCACATAGAAGAAATCTTTGCTACGGTCCTTTCCCAGGACAAAATAACCTCTTTGAAAGTCTGGAGCAATCAGACTATAAACTTCTGTCACTTAGTTAAGGCTTTTGATGTGAGCATTCATGGCATAAAAGAAGCCGTAATGAATTGTTTACCATGAGCAGCGAAGCAGAAGTAAGGGGAAACACATGATTTTTTAAAAAAACAAAAAATAAAAATAACTTCCTCTTCTTGTCTAATCTTTCCCCCTTTCTTTAAATATATTTAGATACATTGCCTTGCTTTGTATTATTTTTTAGCAACTCAACGTATGGATATTGGACTAACTTATCAAAATGGTTATATATTTATTCGTTTTTCGCTCCCAAGCTTAATAAACAGAATGAGGTTCAATAGATTCGAATTACTTTTGTACTATGTTGATGATGCAATTTGCATGAAATCTATACAAAGCAGAGAAGTTGAGTTTATTTTATTGGATCAGAAATTCTGGACAACAGAACCCGTGTTTTTGATAAAACTAAAACTCATGTCAGACAAAGGACATTTGCTGGATAAAACCTAGCAGGTTTGGCATACAGAGAATAATGTTTGGAATGTATTTTCTGGACTTTCATTCCTTCCACCCACTATTGGGATCTTAGAATAAGAGAAAGTTGGACAAGTTGACCGTTTTCATGGGACGCTGACTATTACCCTCTTCCTCTCTATGAGATCTCCTGCTTCCAAAATACTGGGAAAAAAACATTATGGCAATTCTCTGCAAGACTTTATTTATATTTCATTTATATGGCCAACCATGATGGGCGGTGGCATATAGGTTTAAAGCCACATTTAACCATCTCAACCATGATGCTGGAGGTCAAAACCATAAACTCAACTCATAAAAGCTCAGCCTAATTTCCTGGCCAAAACACCTGGGGGAACAACCAGTTTTTTTTAATGATTTACAAAAGACTAACAGACCATTTGGATCGCCAGTGGGATGCTATTTTCACAGAGCAAGCACTGCCAGAGAGAGGAGAATAACTCCTGGGTCCATCAAAATGGCGCCTTTTGATAGAAGGGATCTTGTTAGATTTGGTGGTCCAAGCAGAAACAACAGGAGAGAGGCAGTCCTACTAAATGCTGTATCTTTTAAAAGCCACAAGCCTGAAAAATAATGCCAAGCTGGTATTTGTTTTTTAAGAAGCTTATTCTTCAATTAACCCTGAAAGAATATCAAGAAATGAAAAGGAAAAAAAAAATCGCACAGCCCTAAAGATTCAAATGATACAGAATGGCAAAGATGTTCGAATGCATTTTTTAACATTTTAACTTGTTATAATGCGTCTTAAAAAATTGAAACTGCAAGCAGTTTTGCTAAAATTGAAGGCAGTTGGTAAAAATGCCACAGTCAATATTTAGGCAATGATATAAATATCATTTCCTCCTGTGTTGCTTTTTTTTTTTTTTCTTATAAAAATCTCTAAATCTATCATCATTTATTACCGGGATTTCATTTCAAAATTCAAATCTGTGGAATAGAAATGTGATTTTTTTTCCTTTTAAGAACGAGCAGTGTAAAATATGTATTCAGTTAAATATTCCTCTCCCTTGTGCTGCTAATGGATCATTTATCCTATTGGTGAATCTTAAGAATCTTTAAAATACTTTAGAATACAAATATAAATACCATTTCCTCCTATGTGTTTTTTTTTTCCTTATAAAATCTCTAAATCTATCATCATTTATTACTGGGATTTCATTTCAAAATTCAAATCTGTAGAACAGAAGTGTGATTTTATTTCCTTTTAAAAAAAAAAGCAGTGATATATATATATATATATATATATATATATATATATATATGTAATATAAATTAAATACTCCTCTCCCCTGTGCTTTCAATAAATTATTTATCCTATTGGTGAGCCCTAAAAATCTTTAAAATGTACAATGCAATTAGGTTAAGTGTAACAATTCTACAGAACTTTCCGCATCTAAATAAATATACTTTGTGTTGTTGTCTTTGGGATGTTGAGCAAGAAACCCGAGAGCAAATTTCAGACTTAAGAAAAAAGGAAGACGGGAGGGGGAAGAAGAGAAAAAGAGATTATCTGTCAAGGGTATATACATGGATGCATGCACACACCGCCACAATGTTATTCTGTATAAGTTATTTGATTGCTCTTCATAGTCTTTTGATTACAATTGGCATTTAGAGAGTCAACCACACACCTTTCACTATGATGCCGTGTCTTCCTGTTCGCCTTATCTGTGGCTGTGATGCCGCACAGCACTCCTATTTCTTTTCTTGTGGGTTTGTGAGGTTTCCTTGATGTTTGTGACAGGCCACGATGGGAGAAGCTTTTATCACGGTGGGGTTTGGAGGCCTCCGTAAATTGAAAATTGCAAATGAAATCCACTGGGCTTGAATTCATCAGCTATTATGTCAGATGACCTTTGGCAGCTGCTGATAAAAATGAGAGAATGTTAGCTCTGATCCAATTTTCACCACTAACCATTCCTTTTCAAATCCATTCACCGCCAGGCAGCCCGACGCATGGGAAGTGAAAATGATAGGGTTTCAAGAGAGCTGTATTGTATTGCAGATTAAGATTTTTTTTCTCCCCTTATTTCTAGAGGTCGCCCCCCAGGCCTCTGTCTGGTGTCTACCTATTGTCCAATCAGTTTCAATATCTGCTTCAGAGGACATGCTAGCCATCCTTACAGATAAGTGCTTACAGGAGAAAATAGTTGGACTTAATAGTTTTGCTTCGGAAGCGCCAAGGGTCACAGTGTACCAATATTGACTGGCACATGTTAGTTTAATCTGACATCCTCAAGAATGTGACACTAGATTCTTTCAGGGTTGTTGATCTTTAGAAGATTCCTCTTTATTGTACAGCCATTGTTCCCAGCTCCAGGGTTCCAGAAATGTTATTAGACTGTGGTAACTATTTTATATTCATGAGTTACAGATAGTCTCAAACATCTATCCAAGCAAAACAGGTACAACCTTAAACTCGTGGAAATTGATAAATATACCAACTTATAGTAAGAGTGAGAGGAATTCTGCTTCTGCAACAGCCCTTTGCCCTCCAAGAAGTCTATTTCCTACTGAAGTAGAATGGATTAATCATAGGATGATAGAAAACATAGATTTACTTAACTTCCAGTGAGTGTTAGAAAAATAAATAGATATTATCCGTCAAACATTCCTGTTTAAAGAAGTGAACAAATTATCACATCTGTATACATTTTGCAGGATTTAACCTTCATATATCCCTCAACCCAGATTATGATCTTTAAAATTTTACCCATCCAAATATCAGAAAGAAAGAAAGAAAGAAAGAAAGAAAGAAAGAAAGAAAGAAAGAAAGAAAGAAAGAAAGAAGGAAAGAAAGAAAAATATAGTGGAATATAAAACATTAGACAAGCTGTACAGGAGATCAGCATCTATAAAACTCACTACTAACCCTTGGCTCATGAATTCTCAATTAATCCCCCAAACAAGGTTGTTATGTGGAGAGAATAGAATGAAGCCACTCCATAAAGTAAAGCTTTAGATTAATTAAATTGATTAATATAAATACCACATACCACTCCTACCGAAAGGTCCTTTGGGATTTCTCTGTTGATAATGTAAATAAGTCTATTTCCATAAAACCCCATCCATTCCTATCCGGTCTCCTCCAACATCATCATGGGGAATACAAGGGCCAACTTAATTTAAGCGTCTTCATAAGGCCTGTGCACTGGGAAGACATGACTTGTCCTGAGACTGATGCACAGACAAGTTGCTTCAACAACCCTCTAAAAGGATGCAAAGGACCAGCTGTCTGCCAGGAATATAAATCCTTCCATTCCCCAATATCCTGTCAGAGCTGAAGAAGCTTCTTGGATGAGAAGCGAGACATCTTCAAAGAAAAAAACAAAAAAAATCCAGCTGCCTTCTGAAAAAGCACCTTTGGGATATAGCAAAAGAAAGAACAGATAGCACAGCATCAATGGTAATAGATGCCTAGGGAGCAGTCCCAAAATATAAACCAGGCATGATAATTGGTATTTCTTGCAGATCTTCCAATGCTACGTTACCGATTCTGATTGGCCTTCCAGATCTGGCCCTCCCACCGTGGTATTATTTCCTGAACCAATTTAATACTTATTAATGTACAATGTACTTGGGAAAAACTTAGCGCCTCTTGCTTTCCCTTAAGATTTTTCTACAACCTGCATTTTGAGTAATGTCTGGCAGTTTGGACTAACCACTGCATGTGCTGTTCCTTGCATATATGAAAAACATAGATTAATCATCTCTACTTGTAGTCCATATCAAATCTGTTACCTTTGCAAATGTGTATGATAGAGGCACAATGTTATGTCATCTTAGATATACTGTAATTCCTAATATGGGCAAGAATTATAGCGTATTGTGCACTTATATCAGTGGTGGGTTGCCCCCAGTTCTGACCGGTTCTATAGAACCAGGAGTAAAACTAGTGGGAGGCTCCGCCCACTGACCCTGATGTCATCAGGAAGCTTCTGCGCATGTGCAGAAGTGCGCCTGCGCGTCTGTATGGCCCCATTACAAATTGGTAGTAAGGGTAAGTAGAAGCCACCCCTGACTTATATGCACAAAATATCGGTCTTTTCTTCACATATCCATTGTGTGTGTATATATGTATTTGTTTGTTGTAAGAAAAGTTAGTGAATTGGATTTATTACACTTTATGCTATCTTCAGATTGAATATTACTCAGAGCTGAGTTCCAGTACCATCACAAAAGTATAAAATTACAAAAATTATGGACATAAAAATTCACACATGTCCTTCCCACCCATATACTCATTAAGAAACGCAAGGCATAGTATGAGGATACATGGCTTTGTAATTGTGTACGTGACAAGCGTACTGGAATCCAAGTGCATCACAAACTGCTATGATGGTGTTGTGTGATATGAGTGCAGAAAATGCAAATAGGGTTTCAATAGAAACAGTTTGCAAATCATAGGAACTCATAGTTCCACTTTATGCATTAGTCAGACTTTGCTCCCAGTATGACTGCCAGTTTGATGCAGTGCAGTTAAAGCATCAGGCTAGAAACTGGAAGGTTGTGAGTTCTAGTCCTACCTTACGCACAAAGTCACCTGGGTGACCTTGAGCCAGTTCCTCTCTCTCAGCCCTAGGAAGGAGGCAATGACTAACCAATTCCAAAATTTTGCTGAGAAAACTATAGGGACTTCTCCAGGCAATTGTCAGGAATCAAGACTGATTCAAAGGTAGCCCCTCCCTCAAAAAAAATTCCTTAACGTTTATATCGTTTCCTGGACTATTCTGTAGGAAATTCAGACACTTCAGTAGAAGAAGTGCAAATATGGCTGCTGAGAATAGTGAATGGACTGTGAAATTAACAAAGATGGAGGAACATAGCAATAGCACTTAGACTTATATACCACTTCATAGTGCTTTACAGCCCTCTCTAAGCAGTTTACCCCCAACAATCTGGGTCCTCTTTTTACCCACCTCGGAAGGATGAAAGACTGAGTCAAACTTGAGTCTGGTGAGATTCGATCTGCCAAACTGCTGGCAGCCAGTGATCAGCAGAAGTAGCCTGCAGTACTGCACTCTAACCACTGCGCCACTGTGGCTCATTGTATCCCATGAATACATTTATCCATGGGAGAAGACAATTGATGGCGGATATGATAGAACAGTTCAAGAATCTGAAGGGTTGTAACAAAGAAAGAGCCATAATTTGTTTATTATTGTTTTGAAATACAGGACAAAAAAAGACAGTCATAAAGTATAGAAAGACAGATTCTCTTGGAATTTTAGGACATACTTCCTCATCTACAAGTTGTTTGGTAATGGAGCTATCAAGTCTGGAAGAGGGAAGTTGATTGTTTATTTATTTTTTTTATTTTAATTTGATTTATATGCCGCCCTTCTCCGGAGACTCAGGGTGGCTTACAATGTGCTCAGCAATAGCCTTCATCCTTTTGTATATTTATACAAAGTCAGCTTATTGCCCCCACAACTGGGTCCTCAATTTACCTACCTTAGAAAGGATGGAAGGCTGAGTCAACCTTGAACCTTGGCGAGATTCGAACCTGCAGTAATTGCAGGCAGCTGGTCTTAATAACCAGCTTAATAACAGGGTGCCTTAGACCATTGTACTACCAAGGCTCTTAGATGTAGATGGCTTCAAGTAGTCTTTGATTAAACATACCTCAAGGTGGATTCCTACAAGGAGCAAGAGTTTGGACTCAATAGTATGTATGTCTCCTTCCAACTCTATGACTTTAAGCCTTTAAAAACATGAAAAAATGGAGAAGGAGAAGGAAGAAGAAGCAAAAAAAGAAGAAAGAAAAAAAGATTGGTGTTCCCAGATGATCTCAAGATTGGAGTCTCAGAAAACCACCTTATGTCTCTGACTTGAGTGTTTTTTTCTGTTTCTTATTCTTTCTATCATTTTATAAATTGCTGATGATAACTTCATCAGACATTGTCATTAAAGTGTTCTGTATCAAAGCAAAATTAGTTCTGAAGAGCTGAGGTGCATTTTTAATACACCTTTGTCCATGTAACTTTTATTTTTTTTTAATGTCAAGGTGTGTGAAACACTTTTCAAAACCAGGTTTTCCAAACAACGTACAATTGGAAGAATACTGATATAAAAACTCAAGACCTAGTTTTATTGGCTTTATTTATTCAGGACAAATATTGGCTGCCTTTTAGTCTAAACATATCTATCAGATTGCTTATATGTTTCCAGTTTGTGAAAGATAGCAATACAAATTCTCCAAAACAGGATATTTTTCTAAGGTGTATATTTTGAAAAAAACAACAACAACGATCATTGCAAATTCATTGTAATGCGCGTTGTGAGATGTGCTCACAATGGCAAGCTTCAAAGGGAGTTACAAACACTTAGAGGAAGCTGCCCTTCCTCCTGGTCTTAAACTTGTGAGAGACTGCCCTTCAAACAAACAAATAAACAAACAAACAAAAAGAACAGTCATAGGAAGCTGAGCAGCTGGAAGCCAAGATGGTTCACAGTATGTCTCTATCAAGGGCATCTGGATGTGATGTTGGCCTCTTTCCTAAACTCGTGGTTAGCTGCACTCTTGCCTTTTCAAATGGTTATGCATCCGTTTCTACAACATGGCATATTTACATGTATTTTGCATAAAGCTTTCAATCCATTACTTTAATGTCTAAGGTTCCGGATCATTACATTGAAGATTAGCCACAATTCTCTTTCTTGTTCTCTCTCTCTCTCTTTCTCTCTCTCTCTCTTCCTCTCTTTCTCTCTCTCTCTCTCTCTCACACACACACACATTCACAGATATACACACAGAGAGAAAAGCACATAAATAAGAGTTCTAGATGTGTTTTGCTTGTTGGGATTCAGATAAATTTAGACACCTCTTACTTCGAGCACAATGGAAAAAATACCATATTCTCTTACTCTGTTCAAAAATGCCTAATATTGGGGAAATAATAGGGGGAAAACTGTGGTTCAAGAAGAGCAAAGAAGCAGAGTGGAGAAATCACTGGGAAATTATACCTTAAATACCTTGCTGGTATCCCTACATGTATCTATTCAGCTTTAATAGTAGAGATGTGGGATGGCAGAGGTGGAACAGAGAGGGTCAAAAAAGGCAATATGGTGACTGGGATGGAATTCTTTATTGTTTACCTGAATGGCAATGCACATAAAATGAGGGTGGAGTTTCCATTGTGTAGTTGTGGCCATTATTTTCACTGTTCTGATGCCCAGCGTGGAAGCGTCTGAGCAGGATAGCTTCAAACTTAAGTGTGTGAGATTGTGTGTTTTCATGCCATTCTGTATAATAAATTGTACAGAAAATACATTGTGGTCATATAGGTTTAATAGCCAAGAGTGTGAACTTCAAACTCTCTCTTTCCTCCTAGTATATTTATGGGCTAAAAAGGTTGTTTTGGAGATTTACTTTTTTAAAAAGTTGTATTGTGAGATTGGGCTAGCCACCAAGTTTTCCCAGGTGATGCAGATAAGTACAGGTGATATTTTTTGTCACCTCATAGAAAATTGATGCCATTTGTCTTTACCCTTAGACATATAGCCATACAATGTGCATAAATTAATTGGATGCAATTTTGAGAATTTCTGAAATTCCAACCTCTGTGCATGATATGGAGAAATTATATACTGTAATGATCTGTGCAAAAGAAATGAAAAAGGTCAGACAAAATTTTTCAGAGAGATTTCAGTTATTATGGTGGCTTTTGGAAAATGCATATTTCCCTGGCAAGCAGCCCTGCATTTTAGTACAAGCAATGGATCTTTCTGCAGGACTCACTTAGTGACTGTTTCACTTAGCAACAGGAGTTTCTGGTTCTAATTGTGGTTGTAAGCTATCTGTCTGCAAAGCTGGAATTCTAAAACATCTAAACCCCTAGAGCAGTGATGGCTAACTGCTAAGGAGAGGGGAGAGAGCGGGGGAGTTGTGCGTGCACATACCCACACCCATAATTCTATGCGCCCTGCGCATGCGCGTGCAACCCCCCCCCGCTCCTGGCACTCGATGGCCCGGTGGGCCCATTTTTCTCTCTCCCCAGGCTCCAGAGCCTTTCTAGGAGTCTGGGGAGGGCAAAAACAGCTTTCCCTACCCCCCGGAGGCCCTCTGGAGGCCAGAAACGGCCCGTTTGCCAACTTCCGGTGGGACATGCTGGCTGAGCAGTTCTGGGAGTTGAAGTCCACAAGTCATATAGTTGCCAAGGTTGGAGACCCCTGGACTAGAAGACCTCCAAGATTCCCTCCAACTCTATGATTCTGTGTTCTATGAATGTCTATCTATGTGTAAGAGATGGAAAGAATATGTTGCCTATATCCATACAGATGGCAAATCAATACATTTTACAAACAGAATGCCTTATTTGACAAACAGTGGATGGCTATCAACAGTTACCAGTTTTAATAACATGTGTTAATTTTGTTCTAGCACTTTCTTTTTTTTTTTTTTTTGAGGTGTGGCTTCTGGTTAGAGAAAGCATATATACACCAGTGGTGAAATCTAAAATTTGTTACTACCGGTTCTGTGAGTGTGGCTTGGTGGGGGAGGGGATAATGTGACTTGGTAGGTGTGGCCAATTTTTTTTTTACTTTTAAAATCATTTTTACATGTAAAACCATGTTAAAAAAATGCTTTCAAAAGGCTCTGACGATCCCAGCTGAGTTGCCTGATCGTCAGAGGGTTTGTAAAAAATCCTCTGCCGATCAGGCAACTCAGCTGGGATCGTCAGAGCTGGGATCGTCAGAGCCATTTAAAAGAAAAAAACTTTTTTTCTTTTAAATGGCTCTGATGATCCCAGCTGAGTTGCCTGATTAGCAGGCAACTCAGCTGGGATCGTCAGAGCTTGGATTGTCAGAGCTTGGATCGTTAGAGCTTGGCTCATCAGAGCCATTTAAAAGAAAAAAAGCCTCTGATGATCACGCGGCTCAGCTGGGCATGGGGGGCGGGGGCAGGGATTTTTGCTACCGGTTCTCCGAACTGCCCACCTCCATCACTACCTACTCACCCGAGCCAGTCCAAACTGAGAGCATTTCACCCCTGATATACACATACATGTAGGTGGACCAGGATGGGAAGTTGGACGCTCAAAAAAGACTTTTATGTATGTTTCTCATTTTTTTCGTCATGGGCTTCCTTTCAAGGGAGTTGTCACTTTTCCCATAGATAATAGCAATAGCAATTAGACTTATATACTGCTTCATAGTACTTTACAGGCCTCTCTAAGGGGTTTGCAGAGTCAGTATATTGCCCCTAACAATCTAGATTCCCATTTTACTGACCTCGGAAGGATGGAAGGCTGAGTCAACCTTGAGCTGGTCCAGGATCAAACTCTTGGCAGTGAGCAGAGTTAGCCTGCAATACTGCAATCTAAGCACTGTGCCACCATGTCTCTTAAATGTGGTAATTTATATAGCATATGTTGCAACTGGATGTTTCAAAGAACCATAGATGTAAACCAGGGTCAATTCAGAAGACAATGAAGAATGCAAAGAATTAAGTGAGATTATTATTAATATATTATAGAGCAGAGGATTTTCTGAAAAGAAATTCCTTTTAACTCCTCTTGCATTCAGTAAAAGCACAAAGCCTGTGACGAACTATGCACTTTTTCAGAAATCCTGTTTATCGATAATTTTGGAGGAGCAATCCCATTCGTTGAAGATGTCTATTCAGAGAAGGATGCAGAATCAAATGTAAAAGTTTTTACTAGCTCTTCACATTTCATTTAGCCATCATAGCAAATCTTCCAAAGTAGGTTGTGTAAAGATACATTAGAGAGCTACAGTTGACAATTTAGTCAAGGTCATGCTGATTGATTCCTAGTCTACAACTGAGCAGGGGGAAAAAAAGTTTTTGTAAATGCTGCAGAAAACCAGGTTCCTATGGGGATTTTCAAGGACAAATAAATTAATCTATAAATATTTTTTTTCTTTTCTGTATGATGAATGTAGAACTTGAGTATTTGCACAGTACATTTTATAGATCTCTAATTCCTAAATCCTAATTCCAGATAGGTATGATACGAAAAAGCTTGTTATGTTCTATATATATCTTTATATATATGTGTGTGTGTGTATTAAAAAATATGTCTTATCTCTTTTGTCACCTTGCTAAAACATAACAGAACCTGTCACCAAGATTTATAGATGCTTTGGAGGAGGAAGAGGAAGGGGGGGGGAGGAAGGAAGGAAGGAATGTGGAAAGAAAGAAGGAGGGAGGGAAGGGAGGGCGTAGCAAATACTAGAAATAACTCTGGAAATATCAGAAAGAAAGAAAGAAAGAAAGAAAGAAAGAAAGAAAGAAAGAAAGAAAGAAAGAAAGAAAGAAAGAAAGAAAGAAAGAAAGAAAGGATGTGAGGAAGGAGGGAAGGAAGGAAAGAATGTGGAAGGAAGGAAAGAAAGAGTGTAAGGAAGGAAAGAAGGAAGGAAAGAAAGAGTGTAAGGAAGGAAAGAAGTAGGGAAGGAAAGAGTGGAAGGAAGGAAGGAAAGAGTGGAAGAAAGGAAGGAAAGAGTGGAAGGAAGGAAAGAAGGAAGGGAAGTGTGGAAGGAAGGAATGAGCAAATACTAGAAATGGCTCTGAAAATATCAGTAACTTTAATGTGTGAGGTTTGTTAACACAGAAAGCAAACAACCAAACTTGCTCTCCAACGACTGTCACTAATATTTATTCGTCCAGTGATTGTTAATCAAACCAAGTTTACAGTCCCGTATAGCACCTGTCACAGGTGCTGATCATTAATCAGCGATTACGGCAGTTTATTCCATTGCTGACAACTTGCAATTTTCTACTGAATCAGCTAGTTTGTCAGGTGGGAATTATGGCAAAGCACATGTGACAAAACACATCACACTTTTTTCTCCTCCCCCCTCCCCCCCCCTTTTTTCTTTTTTGCATTTTTGCATTTTCAGGCTCCTCTGCCCCCCCACCCCACCTCCAGCCTCTCCCCCCCCCCTTTCTCCCCGTTTCTCGAGACAAACAATATCTGGGAACTCAGAAGTAATAAGGCGGAATGTATAATTAATTACCCAGCTTGCTTTAATTAGGGATGAATAAGTTGTGTCCCTCTCATCATCACAAATGTGGTGATGGGTAATACCAGTTTATGCTGTATTAACTGCAAATATGCAATCCTTCTGAGAGCACTTTTGTTGATGAATTTGATGAATGTGACAATAATTAGCAGAGACAGATGAGATCTAAATTACTACTGACAATGTAATGCTATCCTGCTTGAGGGTCTGAGAACGTAGTAGGCTAACATGGCAGGGACTGGGGCCTCATTTCTAATTAATAGTCTTTTTTTTTTCCCCTTTCTCTCTCTTTTTTTTTCTTCTTCTCCTTTTTGCCAGTGGGGGGAAAAAAATCGAGCAACGGTAATTGTTTTCGTCAAAGGCTGCAGGGAGTTATCAGGGTAATAAAGTTAATTAGCAGAACAAACATCCTTTCCCTGCCTTACCAGATTGAGGAAGAGAGGGTAATTCAAACTGCAGAAAGATATGACTAGATGAGATGATAAGAGGAGGGGGGGGAGAAAATTTACACAGGAGGCTGAGGGAAAAAAATAATCCAATTTCTCTCCTCTTCATTGCCTTTTCTTGTTCTTCCCCGTTTGGGGTTTGGCTTGTGAACAACGAATTAGACATTCCTTGCGTTCAGCAGCTGACGCCGTAGCTTCTGTAGAGAACTTTTTTTTGTGTTCACCCTAAAGGAGCCGTGTTTCACGATGACCCTGGATCTAGTTCTTGTAGAGCATAGGTGATCAAACACCCAGGCGCAACGAATCTAGAACATTAAAACATTCAAAGGATAGATGTTCACGTTAAAATGAACAAATAAATAAAATAAATGCCATTGATTTGCTGAGGCATCCACTTGACGTTCAGCAGCCATAATCTTTCAGCACTAAAACTAAAAGGTTTTTTTTTTAGGCACCATTTTAGAATTATTTGCGAAATATTACTCAGTTATTCGACAGGATTTGATTTTTTTTTTATAGGTGAAAATTTAGCTTTACAGATGTTCCAATGACTGATTCACTCTCTCTTGCTTTCTCTTGTGATCTACTTCATCTATAATCTCTCTCTCTCTCTCTGTCTTCCATTTTCATTCACTCTCTCTCTCTCATTCTCTTTCTCATTCTCTCTCTCTCTCTCTTTTCATTCTCTCTCTCTCTCTCTCTTCATTCTCTCTCTCTCTCTCTCTCATTCTCTGTCTTTCTGTCTCTCTCAGTATGGCAACTGGCTTTTTGTTGTTGTTGTTGTTGTTGTTGTTGTTGCTTTGGTGTTATTTGTTTTTGCATGTAACACCAGACATAAGAACATCTAGAAGAATAAAAGGCAAAGAAGAGAAGGAAGTGTCAAAAACATGTAACACCTCAGAAACAGAATGGTCCTCCCTCAACTCAGGACTAACCTTTAATTTACAAATGGCTTCACAATAGAGGAAAGGAAATTATAAATTACGATATGATTGGGACTGGGCATCTTTGTTCTCATTTTCGGAAGTTGTGTGTCTCCATTATACAACAAGGCACACTGGCTTCTGCATCACTAATTCTATCAACTTTGCTTTCTCTTGTGATCTACTTCATCTATAATCTCTCTCTCTCTCTCTTATATTTTCATTCTCTCTCTCATTCTCTCTCTCTGACTGTCTCTCTCTTTCTCTCAATATGGCAACTGGTCCTAAGGTGTTAAGTCAAAATAGCTACTAGAAAAAGCAGAAGTCTCCTTCTTCGTCAAGTGAGAATTTTAATTTGTTTGGATTAATCAGTTGGGCCCAGGCCCGTGTATAAGCCCCGCTGCCTACGCCTGGATCAAACCCAGCATTATTACACGAAGGCTCTAATAATGAGCTCAAAGAAAAAGATTTGGTTTGGCTTGGCTCATGGTTCAAAGTTTCTCATTATGTTTGAATTCTGTAACAAAACATAATGTTCCTTCTTACCTCTCAGAGGGAGGATTATGACCAGTGCAGCACTGAAAACTAGACTTTGCATAATTGAAAGCCATTCATGACCATTTATCTCTATTAAAATTCCATTTATTGATTTGCTTCTTTCGTGGCTTCCAGGTTTCCCTGTAGAATAGGGCTTGCTTCGCTAGCTTTTAACCTTTGGGGTTGCGTCTCTGTACTTCTGAGTTCTGAAGCTGGATTTGAGTCTCTGCTTATTTTATCAATGCCTCTCAACTTGCGGAGCATTGCAGTTATGTAAATTAATCTGTAGTTATTTGATGAGGAATGAACCTTACCTTCGAGAGAATTGCTAGACTATTTATTTTTATTTGCTTCTTCTACCTACATGATTTCGCAGCCCAAGTTGTGAAGAGCACTGTACTACACATCTATGACGCAAACTACGCAGTTGTATTTGAATGTGTCGATACAGGTGAGCCTTGAATTATGACCCCTCGTTCAGCAAATGTTCAAACTCGCAACCGTGCTAAATGAGGGGGACTTAGGCCAGATCCTCAGAGTTATAGAATAACTTTATTGTCACTTTGAATGTACACTAATTGGCATACATTAAAAAATGAAATTTTGTTGCATATAGCTCTCAAAGGGTCACCACCCCCAATAAACACTACAAAAAGGTAAAGGTAAAAGTTCCCCTCACACATATGTGCTAGTCGTTCCTGACTCTAGGGGGCAGTGCTAATCTCCATTTCAAAGCCGAAGAGCCAGCGCTGTCTGAAGACGTCTCCGTGGTCATGTGGCCGGAATGACTAAACGCCAAAGGTGCACGGAATGCTGTTACCTTCCCACCAAAGGTGGTCCCTATTTTTCTACTTGCATTTTTTTTACGTGCTTTCGAACTGCTAGGTTGGCAGAAGCTGGGACAAGTAATGGGAGCTCATCCCGTTACACGGCACTAGGGATTCTAACCGTTGAACTGCTGATCTTTCGATCGACGAGCTCAGCATCTTAGCCACTGAGCCACCACGTCCCCCAAACACTACATAAACATGACTAAATAAATAAATGTAGTGTAGTGTAGTGTAATGTAATGTATATACCTACCCTGTTTCCCCTAAAATAAAACATCCTTGATAATAAGCCCAATCGGGCTTTTGAGCGCATGCACTAAAATAAGCCCCACCCCCCAAAAATAAGCCCTCCCTGAAAATATTTAAATGCATGCGCAGCCGATCCCCGCCATTTCCTCTGGTTTCTTCCATGTGCCCCAAAATAATAAGACCTCCCCAAAAATAAGGCCAAGCGTTTATTTCAGGGTTCAAAAAAATATAAGACAGGGTCTTATTTTCGGGGAAACACGGTAGCAATTACTGTATGTATTGCAATTCAGTTAAGAAGTAGCGGAACCTCTAACTGACCTGAAACACTTATCCTAGATGACAAAATGGATGTATAATATGTGAACTATCTGATTTTTGCATTACATTTCAGCAATCTTTCTTCCTGAACTTACATCTTTCTGGAGCACTTTGCCAGATTGGTACAAATGTCCAGTGAACATGAAGATATTCATTACAGTCCTTGACTAGAATTCGGCAGGCTAACAAAATAGTTAAATAACTTCTGTTTCAGATCAAATTAAATATCTGTGTTGGGAACAATGATTTGATTTAAACAGTCTGCTGGGCTGTAAAAGAGGGGGGGATTCCTGGAAAGCATATTCCTGGGTACAGCAGATTGGACCTTCCAAATCTCTAATAATGTTGCCCGTTATCAATACAATCTCTTTCAAGAACAAACTGTCAAGAGCCAGGGAAATCAGAAGATCCAGGCAGTTCAAATGGGTATAAAGATTAATGTCAAGCTTAAGCTCTCTACAAGAATCTGAACTACTGACAATCAAAGCAAATTGGCAGTAGATAAAGAGTCCACAGAATTCAGGTGGGCTGGACTTAGATGTCTTGTGGGCATGAAGGGACTCATGACTAATGATGAGTTTGACTCCTCCCTCGGGCTCATCCTGGCCTTACCTGGCTTCTACAGGAAAGCAGTCTGGTGAACAACTTTGGAAGGCTATTTCAGAGTTTGCTTATTTACTACATGCTCTGTACTGACAAGACTGGCACCTTAGAGGTGGACATCCACAGTTTGTCTTAGTGCCCACTCCTGTCGAGGGAAAAGGTGATCTTTAAGTTACTTGACTCCAAGAAATTCAGGACTGTAAAAGCAAAACTCAAAAAGTAAATGCTGATTTCAGCTCAGAAATAGACAAGATGTTGAGAAGCAGGCAGATCTAGAGGGCAGAGTTAAACATGTCATCGGTTTAGAGTCCTTACATTGCTACAAATGATCCTTCTTGATTTCTTTTGACCTTTATTTAGTGCCAATTTAGTGCTCACTGCTAGTTGACTGATTCTTGCGTATAGACTTGAGTAAATCTTCTGTGCTGGAACTTAATATACGGTCCTGATCTTTTGCACTTGACAGAAGCAGACTGAACACTCCTTAAAATGGCAAGATAATATATACCCAAGATCATCCTCTAAATGTCATGTTTGAGTGGGGATTAAACCCATGCCCCTCAAGTGCTACTTTATCAGTAATCTAATCATTTGAATATACCAGGAAAGAATAATGCTATGTCCCTATTTTGGAGCAATGAGGCTGTTAAATAACGGGAAATGTTCTTTGAATTATGGTGATATAATAATCCAGGTTTCTTTAGCCAATTTGCAAGATGTTATGAAGATTTTCACATTGATGTTCTCTATATATAAACATACTAAACCATAATGTAACTGCTTTGATTTTTGCCTAAGATTTTTGATGAACCTACTGTGTTTCCCCAAAAATAAGACCGGGTCTTATATTAATTTTTGCTCCAAAAGATGCATTAGGGTTTATTTTCTGGTTGGGTCTTATTTTTGGGGAAATACGGTACTAAATGCATCCATCTGGCTGACAATCTTAAGTGGGGCTTATTTTGGGGGTAGGGCTTATATTAGCAGCATCCTGAAAAATCATGCTAGGACTTATTTTCCGGTTGGGTCCTATTTCGGGGAAACAGGGTAGCTATTTGTTGCGCCTTCATGGTTAAGCAAACCAGATTAACCTAATACACAAACCCCATCAATCCCTTAATTTTAAAATCAGACAGTAGTCGGGATGAGGGAGTTTGGTATAATGTTTAGCCCAATACAAAGTGATTCATAACATCCCCATGTGGCATTTATTCGCAAGTATAAAATCTATATACTTGCTGTACTAACCAGGACGTGCTACTGAGTAGAAATGGTTCAGAAATGATCCTTTATCAATCCACTTTCAATTAAAATGCAAATTATTCTCCATTGAAAAATATCGAGTTTGGGGTTGATGCAAGGTATAGAAAAACTCTGTGAGTTATCATTTAATGGCCCAGTCACAAAATGAATCCAATCTCCCTTTGCTTTCTGCTCTTAAATTGCACTGTTCTGCACTGAACCATGCGCAGTTCTGGGTGATGACTATTCTTTTTCTTTCTCCCTCACCTCCTATTTTCTTCTTTTTCTAAATAACGCAACGAGTTCCCCAAAGAAGCAACACCTACCAGTATCGAAAATGTTATGATTACCACCTTACCTCTTCCATGACATTACAAAACCGCATGCAAGAAAGAATTTGCACACAAGGTGGGGATGTTAGCAACCAACTACGTTTTACCATTGTCACAACCTCACCGTAATTAACAAACACATTGTTTTCAGCTGGAGCTGCAAAGATAAATTTGGGAGCTCGGGCTACAGAGAGAGCTACGAATGAGGAAAGGTTGGGCAAGTAAGCCTGTAATAGAAACCTGAGCCTTAGCATTAATTACAGAGCCTACAGGCCCAGAAAGGAAATAATAGCAATCTTTCTATCTTTTTTTTTTAGGCTTTCTGGTGTCTGCAAAAAAACAAAAAAACGTGCGGAGCAATCTTGGAAGATAAATCCACCATGTGACTCCTTAGACTCTTAGCAGCATGCACTGTTCCAAATAAGGTAAGATGATTCACAGAGATGGCTTTGCTATCGTTCTATTCCCCCCCTCCCTTTTTTTTTTCTTTCCCCCAGCAAAAATAGCATCCTCTCTGCCTTGTTAATGGGAAACAGAGTGTCTGCTTTTAAAGAAGCCTAGCCCAGCGTTAGAAAATAAAAGCTGGGAGAAAGGGTAATAAATAATGACAACAGATGTTTGTAAACTAAGCGGCTGCTATGTTCAGTGTTGCCATGTGTTGTCTTGTCTTGATGTGCTGTCAGCTTGCTCTCACCTGGGACTACTGATATCTTATCAAAACTCAAGCAGTTCCTTTTCACCCCCCTGGCAGATAATAGCGCCTTTCAATTTGTCATAGGAAGAGTCGAAAAGAACCGTGGCAGTGATTGGTCAGGTGACAACTTGATGGACAGCTTGACAGCCCTTAAAGCATCACGGGAAATGGCTGTCACCTGAATTTACCCCCCCTCCCTTTCCCCTCCTCTGTCGCTACCAGGGAGATAACCTTCAGTGTGACAGCAGGGAGAAAAATCTGAATATTTACAACCGGTTTGGTAAAAGTGTCAGACTTGCACAAGGTGGATTGCGGATGAGCTTATTTCAAAGCGGAGTAAAGGTGGCTTCAACTTGCAAATAATACCAGCTTTTCCTAGGGTTGTATATAGTAAGCATTAACAATGAGTCTGGAAATATAGTTGGGTGCGTGGGTTTATTTTTGTGTGCGTGTAATGTTTTCCCCCAACTTCTACTTTCAACGCAACCATCAGCTGCTACAGATACTATCCATGAAATATCTCGCACATTTATATAGCACCACTAACAAATCACTTTAACATGGAGCAAACTATTGTCTCTGTAGAAGGGCTCGAAAACAACAGGAAGAATTGTAAACTTTTATTTATAATGAAGTACAAGTGAGTATAAATAGGTTTGATGTGTCCTCGTGACCTATTTTTCCTTTCCATATTGAGGATTTATTCTCTTTATCTTGTATTGGAGGCATTTTTAAGCCATTCACCAGCACATTTTTTAAAAATGTAGTTTTCAGTCGTATGGAATAGAATAAATTCTTGAGTTTTTTCTTCTCTTTATCCCTTCTCTGTAATTTGAGCACCATCCTGCATTCCTTTTGGTTGATTATTAATTATTATTTTAGAGACTTATATGGTTACTGTAAATAACAAGGAATATACTTGAGATGTTATAATGCAAATGCTAGCCATTTTAAGAAACACCACTTTTCCCTTTTGTGACTCATAGGAAATATCCATTGACACATTTATGAAAATTTCAGATCAAGATAAGGTCATTCCTGCTTTTGGTATTATTTTGATATATGTATTTTTACTATTACTCCATCTGGATTAATATTTCAGCAGGCCTCCACATATTATCACAGCCAACTTCTATATTCCCTAAAATATTTTAATAGGCAAAATATACTTTTCCACAGTCTCAAAACAGAGTTCACTTTCGGGAAATAGGCTGTAAAAATCTATAAACCTTGTCCCCAAACTTGTTTAGTCAAAATGCTTGATTAAAAACCATCAAACCATCAAACATAAATTGATTGAACCACCTTATGTCCTGCATTTAACATTGTCTCTCGAAGTCAGATATAATCGCTTTTATTTTGTCATACATATATGCCTAAATTTCCTTTTTTTCTCCCAACCAGCTTTTGATGCTTTGCAAATGATTTACAGTCACAAACCTTACAAGAAATTTAATAAATCAAATAATAACGGTCATTAACTAGAACGGACAACTCTAAACTGAAAAAGGAATAACACAGGATCAAAGAGCCTTGATAGTACAGTGGTCTAAAGCACCCTGTTATTAAGACCAACTGCCTGCAATTACTGCAGGTTCGAATCTCGCCAGGCTCAAGGTTGACTCAGCCTTCCATCCTTTCTAAGGTAGGTAAATTGAGGACCCAGTTGTGGGGGCAATAAGCTGACTTTGTATAAATATACAAAAAGGATGAAGGCTATTGCTTAGCACATTGTAAGCCGCCCTGAGTCTCCGGAGAAGGGCGGCATATAAATAAAAAAATAAAAAAAATTAATTAAAAAAAAGGTGATTGCAGGATTGCAGAGAAATATAGAGATATTCACAGCTTGAAATATAGTAATAACTTTGTTCCTACAGGTGGAACTTTGCATGCTTTTATTCCTGAATAATTATTCTCAGTCCAAAATAACTATTCTTGTACACAAATGAAGGTGAATATATATATGTTGCAGGATCCAATCTGGTTCGGTTATGTATTCTTGTACAGTTGTAAGCAATACTGATTATAATCAACAACTGCCGCCTAGGTAAAAAATAATGGAGCATCTTCCATTGTACCGATTTTACTACCCTATCTCTGTCCGTATAGGGGAGTGAGCCTATTATTAACAAACCTTGTTTTCCCACACCTTCCCCTGGACACTCCGTGTTACCAAAATTTTGCCGCTGAAAAATGTGTATGATGAAGAGAGGATTTGTGTCTTGCCACTCTCCATCCCACCCCACGCTCAAAATTCCCCATGATATCTCAGCTCTGTGGAGGGGCTAGCAGATGGTGAATCTAGATGCAGATTTATTTATTTATTTTTATAAAAAAAAGATGAGCACAGGGAGGTCTCTGCTTTGCTTTTCACAGCTTGTTGTGGATTGGACTATTGTTGTGGTCAGCTGTGAGTTTCAGAGACTGTGGGATGAGATACAAACAGATCTGCCGCTTCTGTCCGAAGAACCTCTTTGTTAAATTTTCTTCAACAAAGTAGTTGAAAGGTTTATTTACAATATGATCATGCTTACTTTCCAGGCTAAGTAAATTTGCTCTATATTTCTAAGCGTTCCCCTTTCAAGCAAGGAAACGGTTGCAACAAGAGATTCCCGAAAGGGATATCATTCTTGAGCCCAAAAATACATGAGAAAATATAATTTAAAAAAGGACTTCAGGTTTCCTAATGGCTGGATTGGAAAATATTGAGGAATCTTATCAAGAAAGAACTGTCATGTTGGTATGAAAGATTGGGGATTTTGTCTTTTTTTTTTTGCAAAATAAAATATATATTTGAAAGGCAACTGAACTATCTTATTGGGTAACCTTTAGAGTGCATTCATACAATGGACAAGTTACTGAATGAAACAAATGTTAGGCTTCTCATAATATACTGAAACATAAACTAACCAAAGTGGCTGTTCTCAAGTAGTGTGCAAAATGATTAAAAAAAAAAAACCTTACTATGTTGTACAAATGCCAACATTAGAATGTTGACTAACCTGATTGAGCATATAGTGAGAGCGCGGCATAATAATAATAATAATAATAATAATAATAATAATAATAATAATAACAACAACAACAACAACAACAACAACAACAACAACAACAACAACTTTATTGTCATTGTACACAGTATATCCATACAACGAAATTCACTTAACACCCAAAGACCAGGTCCAACACACATAACAATCCCCAAACACACTCCCACCCACCACAAATTCCCCACCCCTAAACCACCCAAACATCCACACAACAGACCAAGTAATGCTGTCCAACAGCTCACTGATGGTGGCCCTTTAGTACATGGTTGAGTGCAATTATAGCTCTGGGATAAAAACTCAAAATTCAGATGTGTGGTCCAAGTTTTAATTGTTCTGTATCTTCTGCAGAAGGCAACAGTCCAAAAAGATTGTAAGCAGGATGGGAAGAGTCTCTGAGAATGTTGTGCAACTTCCTCAAACAGCGAGATGCAAAGATGTCATCCAGGACTGGTAACTGGAGCCCGATGATATTCTGGGCAGTTTTAATGATTCTCTGTAGAGGTTTTTTGTCCGTTACAGAGCTGCTCCCATACCATGCAAGAATGCCGTATGTCAGGACACTCTCAATGGTGCTGCGATAGTAGGACAAAAGTAGATGCTGAGATAGATTTATCTTCCTGAGCATTCTCAGGAAGTACAGCCTCTTCTGTGCCTCTTGAATTAATTTGATTAATTAATATGTTAACTAAATGAATTCTACTTGACCTGATTTATTTGCACATTGTTTGCATATAACTTATTTGGAGCTTCCTGGGTTCACACATTGCTATAACATAGCTTGCTTTTGAACCGTGGCATTGCTTTCGGTGCAATGTTTATAACTTAATGAGTCTAGTCACCTGGGATTTATTCAATAAAATGTGATTAAACATGGTTTAGCACTATGTATTAACTCTAAACCATATTCACACAACATTGTAATCAAGAATTAACCATACTTAAAGCAATGACTCAGAAATGTGCACCAAAAGACATAATGAAACATAGTATGTCATGGTTCCTCATTCCGTAGTGTTATCCCAAATATTATTATCCCAAATATTTGTTTGTGTTTCTTTTTAAGATTCTTTAAATCCCACCTTTATTTTATTATTTTTATAAATAACTCAAGGTGATGAACATACTCTTTCTTCCTATTTTCCCTGCAACAACAACCCTGTGAGGTGAGTTGGGCAGAGAGAGAGAGCGGGATTAAACCAAAGTCACCCACCAGCTTTCATGTCTAAGGCAGGATTAGAGCTCACAGTCTCCTGATGATCACAGCCATTGCTTCTTTTTCTGCCTTCAGGTACTTTGGAGAATAGGTTGACCCAGTGGTGGGTTGCTACCAGTTCTCCCCGGTTCTTGCGAATGGGTAGTGGAAATTTTGAGTAGTTCGGAGAACCGGTAAATACCACCTCTGCCTGGCCCTGCCCCCAATCTATTCGCTGCCTCCCAAGTCCCAGCTGATCAGCTAGACGGAAAAAAAATCAGGGCTCACTTGACAAAGAAGAGAGAGAGAAAAAAAAACAAGATGCCTTAGCTTTAAATTGAGAAGCCAAGAAGCCTCCCAACTGATCGGCTAGAACCGATCCTTGTAAACTGCTGGGTGGTGGTAGATTGGCAATTGAGGCCAAGCTGCCTGAAAGCGGTTTCCGGTGCTCTCAGTGGTGACAGAGTGGCAAAAAACTGTTTAAACTCTGGCCGTGGCACTTCAAAGGGCCGCCCTACAGCTGATCAGGGGTAAAAGGCAGTATGGTGGTAGACCAGTGCACTCCAAAAACAAATAGGTAGACCGGAATGCTCCAAAAACAAATAGGTAGACCGGAACGCTCCAAAAACAAATAGGTAGACTGGAACGCTCCAAAAACAAATAGGTAGACCGGTATGCTCCAAAAACAAATAGGTAGACCGGAACGCTCCAAAAACAAATAGGTAGACCGGTATGCTCCAAAAACAAATAGGTAGACCGGAACGCTCCAAAAACAAATAGGTAGACCGGTATGCTCCAAAAACAAATAGGTAGACCGGAACGCTCCAAAAAACAAATGGGTAGACCGGTGTGCTCCAAAAACAAATAGGTAGACCGGTGTGCTCCAAAAACAAATAGGTAGACCGGTGTGCTCCAAAAACAAATAGGTAGACCGGAACGCTCCAAAAACAAATGGGTAGACCGGTGTGCTCCAAAAACAAATAGGTAGACCGGTGTGCTCCAAAAACAAATAGGTAGACCGGAACGCTCCAAAAAACAAATAGGTAGACCGGTGTGCTCCAAAAACAAATAGGTAGACCGGTGTGCTCCAAAAACAAATAGGTAGACCGGAATGCTCCAAAAACAAATGGGTAGACCGGTGTGCTCCAAAAACAAATAGGTAGACCGGAATGCTCCAAAAACAAATAGGTAGACCGGTGTGCTCCAAAAACAAATGGGTAGACCGGAATGCTCCAAAAACAAATAGGTAGACCGGTGTGCTCCAAAAACAAATAGGTAGACCGGAACGCTCCAAAAACAAATGGGTAGACCGGTGTGCTCCAAAAACAAATAGGTAGACCGGTGTGCTCCAAAAACAAATAGGTAGACCGGAACGCTCCAAAAACAAATAGGTAGACCGGTGTGCTCCAAAAACAAATAGGTAGACCGGTGTGCTCCAAAAACAAATAGGTAGACCGGTGTGCTCCAAAAACAAATAGGTAGACCGGTGTGCTCCAAAAACAAATAGGTAGACCGGTGTGCTCCAAAAACAAATGGGTAGACCGGAACGCTCCAAAAACAAATGGGTAGACCGGAATGCTCCAAAAACAAATAGGTAGACCGGTGTGCTCCAAAAACAAATAGGTAGACCGGAACGCTCCAAAAACAAATAGGTAGACCGGTGTGCTCCAAAAACAAATAGGTAGACCGGAACGCTCCAAAAACAAATAGGTAGACCGGTGTGCTCCAAAAACAAATAGGTAGACCGGAACGCTCCAAAAACAAATAGGTAGACCGGTGTGCTCCAAAAACAAATAGGTAGACCGGAACGCTCCAAAAACAAATGGGTAGACCGGTGTGCTCCAAAAACAAATAGGTAGACCGGAACGCTCCAAAAACAAATAGGTAGACCGGTGTGCTCCAAAAACAAATAGGTAGACCGGAACGCTCCAAAAACAAATGGGTAGACCAGTGTGCTCCAAAAACAAATAGGTAGACCGGAATGCTCCAAAAACAAATAGGTAGACCGGTGTGCTCCAAAAACAAATGGGTAGACCGGAACGCTCCAAAAACAAATGGGTAGACCGGAATGCTCCAAAAACAAATAGGTAGACCGGTGTGCTCCAAAAACAAATAGGTAGACCGGTGTGCTCCAAAAACAAATAGGTAGACCGGTGTGCTCCAAAAACAAATAGGTAGACCGGTGTGCTCCAAAAACAAATAGGTAGACCGGAACGCTCCAAAAACAAATAGGTAGACCGGTGTGCTCCAAAAACAAATAGGTAGACCGGTGTGCTCCAAAAACAAATAGGTAGACCGGTGTGCTCCAAAAACAAATAGGTAGACCGGAACGCTCCAAAAACAAATGGGTAGACCGGAACGCTCCAAAAACAAATGGGTAGACCGGTGTGCTCCAAAAACAAATAGGTAGACCGGTGTGCTCCAAAAACAAATAGGTAGACCGGAACGCTCCAAAAACAAATAGGTAGACCGGTGTGCTCCAAAAACAAATAGGTAGACCGGTGTGCTCCAAAAACAAATAGGTAGACCGGAACGCTCCAAAAACAAATAGGTAGACCGGTGTGCTCCAAAAACAAATAGGTAGACCGGTGTGCTCCAAAAACAAATAGGTAGACCGGTGTGCTCCAAAAACAAATGGGTAGACCGGAACGCTCCAAAAACAAATGGGTAGACCGGAATGCTCCAAAAACAAATAGGTAGACCGGTGTGCTCCAAAAACAAATAGGTAGACCGGAACGCTCCAAAAACAAATAGGTAGACCGGTGTGCTCCAAAAACAAATAGGTAGACCGGAACGCTCCAAAAACAAATAGGTAGACCGGTGTGCTCCAAAAACAAATAGGTAGACCGGAACGCTCCAAAAACAAATAGGTAGACCGGTGTGCTCCAAAAACAAATAGGTAGACCGGAACGCTCCAAAAACAAATAGGTAGACCGGTGTGCTCCAAAAACAAATAGGTAGACCGGAACGCTCCAAAAACAAATGGGTAGACCGGTGTGCTCCAAAAACAAATAGGTAGACCGGAATGCTCCAAAAACAAATAGGTAGACCGGTGTGCTCCAAAAACAAATGGGTAGACCGGAACGCTCCAAAAACAAATGGGTAGACCGGTGTGCTCCAAAAACAAATAGGTAGACCGGAACGCTCCAAAAACAAATAGGTAGACCGGTGTGCTCCAAAAACAAATAGGTAGACCGGAACGCTCCAAAAACAAATGGGTAGACCGGTGTGCTCCAAAAACAAATAGGTAGACCGGAATGCTCCAAAAACAAATAGGTAGACCGGTGTGCTCCAAAAACAAATGGGTAGACTGGTGTGCTCCAAAAACAAATGGGTAGACCGGAACGCTCCAAAAACAAATAGGTAGACCGGTGTGCTCCAAAAACAAATAGGTAGACCGGTGTGCTCCAAAAACAAATGGGTAGACCGGAACGCTCCAAAAACAAATAGGTAGACCGGAATGCTCCAAAAACAAATAGGTAGACCGGTGTGCTCCAAAAACAAATGGGTAGACCGGTGTGCTCCAAAAACAAATAGGTAGACCGGAATGCTCCAAAAAACAAATAGGTAGACCGGTGTGCTCCAAAAACAAATAGGTAGACCGGTGTGCTCCAAAAACAAATGGGTAGACCGGAACGCTCCAAAAACAAATAGGTAGACCGGTGTGCTCCAAAAACAAATAGGTAGACCGGAACGCTCCAAAAACAAATAGGTAGACCGGTGTGCTCCAAAAACAAATAGGTAGACCGGAACGCTCCAAAAACAAATAGGTAGACCGGTGTGCTCCAAAAACAAATGGGTAGACCGGTGTGCTCCAAAAACAAATAGGTAGACCGGTGTGCTCCAAAAACAAATAGGTAGACCGGAACGCTCCAAAAACAAATAGGTAGACCGGTGTGCTCCAAAAACAAATAGGTAGACCGGTGTGCTCCAAAAACAAATAGGTAGACCGGTGTGCTCCAAAAACAAATAGGTAGACCGGAACGCTCCAAAAACAAATAGGTAGACCGGTGTGCTCCAAAAACAAATAGGTAGACCGGTGTGCTCCAAAAACAAATAGGTAGACCGGAACGCTCCAAAAAACAAATAGGTAGACCGGTGTGCTCCAAAAACAAATAGGTAGACCGGTGTGCTCCAAAAACAAATAGGTAGACCGGTGTGCTCCAAAAACAAATGGGTAGACTCGTACAGCTCTACAAGCAGTTAAAAGCCTGGTAGACCATGCCTCTGCTAAATCCTAAAGAATTGTTTGTCACATGACCACAAACCATACCCACAAAATAAGCCACGCCCACAGAACCGGTAGTAAAAATTTTAGAACCCACCCCTGGGTTCTAAATTCCTTCTTCGTGAAAGCCCCTCAGATATAGGAACACTGCTATCCTGTCACTCCAAGTTCTTCTTTGCATTAAACTAGACTTACACAATTCCTGCAAGCGTTCTTCATATGTTTTAGCCTCCAGTCTCCTAATCATCTTTGTTTTCTATCTGTTATGAATGTAAATTCCCTATGGCACAGCCAGGATGGCAAATCGTGGCTATGACTTCCTCTTTAATCATGATTTGGCCAGTACAGCAAACTTAACCAGACTATGGTTTATTATATAATCCACTTATACTTCTGTTGCCATTCCTGTCCTTGTCGATATTTTGCCTAAGAAAACTACCATGTTTTCCAGCCTAGGAAATAATTTCTATTCCATTGCCACAGCTGCCAAAAACAGATCATACATGAATGTCCACAGTAGCATAGCTTGGACAAAATTTGTCCAAATATTTGTTACCTTGTACCATGAATCTATCAATCTTTTACCATTATGTGTCTAACTATCTAGTAGTCACTAGAAGTAAAAGAAAACCACTTGATGTCACATCAAGTCAATCAGCCATTAATATATGGGTTTGGGAATGGCCTTCATTGTATCTTGCCAACTTTATCTGATTATCTGGGTGTAGAGTTTGTGCTGTATTGTAGTTGATTTGTTTCTTTTTGGCTTAGAATGATGAGCGAACTTGCCCATTATGATTTAACATTTTGTACAAATCAAGCAATTAGGGTTTGACAAACTGTGGTTTAGAGGAGCTTAGTGTTATATGTGAATAGAGCTACTGACTCAGAAAGAATTGAGTTCCTTCAAACATTCAAAACAAGTAACTTTGACAGGAACGTTTTTTTGACGCTTTTTGGAAAAGAAAATAATACTTTTCTGGTATAAAAGCTGGATTGTAATAATGGACGGTCAGCTGGAGAGATGATTGTTAACTTTCCCATTTTGATGTAATATCTGCTTAGTTACTTGTAGTGAGGCTCAGCTCTGTTTTAATGAGTTGTTTAAGGAGATGTGTCACAGTATGAAAAGCCATGGAGTATATCAGTCTCCCTTATTATTGATTTTTGCATTTTGTACCGCTATGAATGAGTTCTGCAGAAGATCTGCTTTAAATGCCTCTCCTCTCTGGCTAAATTGAAAACATTTAAACCCACAATGATGTAAAATCTCATGAA
Source organism: Pituophis catenifer annectens (assembly GCF_029215685.1). NCBI lineage: Eukaryota > Metazoa > Chordata > Lepidosauria > Squamata > Colubridae > Pituophis > Pituophis catenifer. The sequence continues at coordinate 8,539,398 of NW_027256886.1, read as the reverse complement.
ATCTCATATTAGGATCAGATAGTGTACGCGTTTTCCAGTACAATTGAAAGTCATTTTAAAATGAGATGTTTGAGAACCATTTATTATTTTCATATAACCAACCATGTTTGGCTATTTTTATTGTTTCTTTTTACCATTTTCAATTGATTGAGTGAATGACTGCTTGATGACTCCCTCAGGCACTTCCCCAAATACCTCTCCAGATGTCAGTTCGGAGGAGGATGTCCCAGTCCCAGGCACATCTGGAGGGGAGTTGGTCAATGGTTCCAAGCAGCCACCTGAGAGGGATTTGGCTGAAGCACAGCTGCAGCAGGACAGCCCTGAGGCATCAGGTGGGGAAAGCACGCAGGTGCATCCGGAGGAGGAAGAGGAACTGCCTTCTGTAACTGATCCAAGAACATGTAGGGCAGAGAAAAGGAAGGAGCAGAGAAGGTCAGCCAAATTATTCATGAGGAGGCAGCCTCTCCCTTGATGGGCTGCACCAGAAGCTGGCTATTTAGCGCAGCAGACAGAGGGAAGCAATGCTGGGAATAACGTGTTCATTTCCTAGCTGTGTGTTTTCTGGTGGTTGTGATTCTTGCCTTGCTTTGGATCGACACCGCACCTTGACTTGAATCATGCCTTGTGAATTCTGGATTTTTCTTGGCTCGTGAGCCCTCTTATATGGTGGATTTAATTTTGCCTGGTGAGTTTATTTTGACTGAGAAACTTTCAAGTGCCTTGTGGACTCATTGGCAAGTGCTCTGTGGACTACTAGCATTGGTCTGCTTGTGGCTGGATTTAATTGGGACAGTTCCAGACCCGCGGTGGCGCAGTGGTTAGAGCAGTGGTGAAATGTAAAATTTGTTACTACCTGTTCTGTGGGCGTGGCTTGGTGGTGGTGGGGTAATGTGACTGAGTGGGCGTGGCCAACTTTTTTTTTTTTTACTTTTAAAAGTATTTTTTCTACAACCTCTTTGGCGAAAGAGGTTGCAGAAAAAAATGGTTTTAAAAGCCTCTGACGATCAGGCAACTCAGCTGGTATCTTCAGAGGCTTTTAAAAGCATTTTTTCTACAACTTCTTCGGCCAAAGAGGTTGTAGAAAAAAATGCTTTTAAAAGCCTCTGACGATCCCAGCTGAGCCGCACGATCATCAGAGGCTTTTTAAAAAAACTTTTAAAAGCATTTTTTCGTCCGAAGAGGTTGTAGAAAAAATGCTTTTAAAAATAATTTTAAAAAAGCCTCTGATGATCGCGCAGCTCAGCTGGGCATGGGGTGGGGGCAGGGATTTTTGCTACCGGTTCTCCGAACCACCCGCCACCATCGCTACTGGATCGGGCAATCCGGTCCGAACGGGGAGCATTTCACCCCTGGGTTAGAGTGAAATACTGCAGGCTACTTCTGCTGATCACCGGCTGCCAGCAGTGTGGCAGATCGAATCTCACCAGGCTCAAGATTGACTCAGTCTTCCATCCTTCCGAGGTGGGTAAAATGAGGACCCAGATGGTTGGGGGCAAATATGCTGACTCTGTAAACCACTTAGAGAGGGCTGTAAAGCACTGTGAAGCAGTATATAAATCTAAGTGCTCTTGCTGTAATATTAATAAACCCACTAATCCACAGTTGTATGTAAGAGAGAGAGCGGGACAACGCAGATTGGTTGGTTGCAAATTGTGGTAAAGCAGAACAATTTTAATTCCCAGTTTTAGCTTGCTGGAAGAGATTAGGATTAGATGAAGATTCTCCTCTGATGTCAGAATTTTCTACCTCTGCAGTTGTTGTTTCCATCATTCATCAGCATCATGTTCAAGTCAGCATTCCCACAACAACTGAGAAATCAGCTGTGTGAGGCAGTGCCGGTAGTCCTATCACCACAATTGAGCCCAAAATTTCTGTCACTAAGAAAGTTGGATGTTAAGTGAGTTTTGTCCCATTTTACAACCTTTCTTCCCATAGTTGTTAAGTGAAACATTGCAGTTGTTAAATTAGCAGCACGGCTGTTAGGTGAACCTATCAGAGTATGAATATTCATGGGCTGGACTAGATCAGCCAATGGGGACCGAATGGAGACATGGTAACAAGGTCAGCCAATGAACAGGCATGGTAACAGGCTCAGCCAATGAGGCTTATTTGGAAACAGAAACTTAAGTCTGAAGTCTGGGCGTGGCTTAGACAACTGAGTCTGTGCAGAAGCTTAACTGCCCTGCATAGAGGAGGCTCTCTTTGTATAGATCAGAAAGGTCGGCAGTTCGGCGGATTCGAATCCCTAGTACAGGTCTCCTGCTTGAGCAGGGGGTTGGACTAGATGACCTCCAAGGTCCCTTCCAACTCTGTTACTGTTACCTGTATTAAGCTCTGAGCTCTGAAGCTGCAAACAAGTGTGAACTTGTCTGTTGATCTGAGCTGAAATGAAACTGTTCTCTGCTGTTGGTATTGTATATATATATTCTTGTATATAAAGAAGTTCCTTATTTAAATCAATCCTGCTGAATCAGTTTACCTGTGTGAGTTTTCTCGATTTAATTTCTATTGCGAACTCTGATAGAACCTGGCTTCCCCATTGACTTTGCTTGCCAGAAAGTCGCAAAAAGTGATCACATCACACACACACACACACACGTGTGTGGGACACTGCAACCATCACAAATACGAATCACTTGCCAAGCGTCCGAATTTTGATCACGTAACCATGGAGATGCTATAACAGTCAGGTGAAAAATGGTCATAATTCACTTTTTTCAGTGCCGCCGTAACTTTGAACTAAACCGTTGTAAGTCAAGGACTACCTGTAACAAGTTTTATGAACATGGAAGTATGGGAAGGAACAAATCGAGAGAGTACAGAAAATGGGATTGGTCCATTTGGAGACCCAGAAATGAATGAAAATGGTGAGTTTTGGCGAGGGGAAAAGTGGTACACTTGGTTGAAAGATAGAAAAGGGAAAAAAGATTAGGAAGTAATTGGAGTGACCTAATATAAGGATAGGAACACAAACCACCAATGCAGGTTAACATTGAATTACAAAGATAGATATAAGAGAATAGACCAAAACAAGGAGGAGTCAAAAGCACAAATAAGAACATACATGACAGTTGCGACAACTTTGATAAGATGTATATTGAATTTTTGTTTACATGTTCTGTATGTTTGGTTGTTACTTGTTTTGTTTTGTTTGTATTTTTAAATAAATAAAATTTATAAAAAAAAAATAAAAAAAAAGAAAGAAAATGTTTTGATTCAAACCTGTGGGTAAAAAATATCTCTGTGCATGCATCCACTTGCAAAAGGAATATGGAAATGAAAGCATACTTACGGAAAAAAAGAACAAAGAATACAAGGATGATGAGAAGTTCTGAATGTCAAAAAAAAATTTTTTTTTTCAAGTGTCAAGAATGAATAATGGGATGTGGACATGGAAGAAAAAGAAAATGAAAGGAACAATAGTAAAACTGGAATGACAGCAAAAAGAAAAAAGAAAGGGTGATTCGCAGATTAATCTCCGAACATAAATGAAAGAGAATGTAATGGTATGTTTGCACCTGCTTTGATATAGGGAAGTGAGAACTAACCAGGTCAGGAGGACATATAAAAATGAGTTGATTGCCATGGTAATGGAGTTCTTAAAAAGTGTGCATGGTAAAAAAAAAAGAGATAGGGCAAGAGTGAATGGGTGCTGGAATGAATGAATGAATGAATGAATGAATGAATGAATGAATGAATACATAAGTGGTATAAAAGTGGAATGGTGTGGGAGTAGGAATGGATTTCCAGAGAGAAAAATTGCAGACTACAGGAACCAGGAGCACTACTCAGATGACCCGATGACCTCCAAGTGCTTCAACGACCTTCTAAAAGGATGCAAATGACCATTGCAAGGAATATAAATCCTTCCATTCCCCACTATCCTGTCAGAGCTGAAGAAGCTCCTTGGATGAGAAGCAAAACGTCTTCAAAGAAAAAAACAAGAAAGTCCAGTTGCCTCCTGAAAAAGCACCTTTGGAATAACCATGACCTGAATGACTGAGAATCTCTACAGACATTTAGCTATACAATTTGGGACAAGCCCCCTTTGAATGGTGTAGGAGTAGGAATGGATTTCCAGAGGAAAAAAATTGTAGGCTACAGGAACCAGAAGCACTACTCAGGTGACCCTGAAACCTCCAAGTGCTTCAATGACCCTCTAAAAGGATGCAAATGACCAACCGTCTGCAAGGAATATAAATCCTTCCATTCCCCACTATCCTGTCAGAGCTGAAGAAGCTTCTTGGTTGAGAAGCAAAATGTCTTCAAAGAAAAAACAAGGAAGTCCGATTACCTCCTGAAAAAGCAGCTTTGGGACAACCATGACCTGGATGACTGAGAATCTCAACAGACTAGTATAAAAGAAATGTTTTGATTCTATAAAATAGGGTTGGGCAACTATGGCTGGTTTACAACCTGTGGACTTCAACTCCCACAATTCCTGAACCAGCCAGGACTGCTGGGAGTTGAATTCCTGAGCCAGAATGCTGAATGCTGGCTCAGGAATTCTGGGAGTTGAAGTCCACTGGTCGTAAAGAGCCCATCACTGGCCCCCCACTGCTATAGACAGAATGAGTGAACATCGAATCACAAAACAAATAGATGAAAAAAGATTAAATGTGCTAAGAGGGACAGCTTCCCCAGTACCTGGATGAAGCGTCGTATCTGGATCCGTTCCAGTCGGGTTTCAGGCCTGGATACAGCACGGAAACGGCATTGGTCGCGTTGGTTGATGATCTCTGGAGGGCTCGGGACAGGGGTTGCTCCTCTGTCCTGGTCTGTTAGATCTCTCAGCGGCTTTTGATACCATCGACCATGGTATCATGCTGCACCGGTTGGAAGAGTTGGGGGTGGGAGGCACCGTACTAAGGTGGTTCTCCTCCTTTCTCTCCGACCGGTCGCAGTCTGTGTTGACAGGGGGGCAGAGGTCGACCCCGAGGCCCCTCATATGTGGGGTGCCGCAGGGATCGGTCCTCTCGCCCCTTTTGTTCAACATTTATGTAAAGCCGCTGGGCGAGATCATCCGTGGTTTTGGGGTGGAGTACCATCAGTACGCTGACGACACCCAGCTATACATCTCCACCCCGGATCACCCCAACGATGCCCTTGAAGTGATGTCCCAGTGCCTGGAGGCCGTACGGATCTGGATGGGGAGGAACAGGCTCAGGCTCAACCCATCCAAGACCGAGTGGCTGTGGTTTCCGACGTCCCGATATAGTCAGCTAATGCCATCGCTGACTATTGGGGGCGAATCATTGGCCCCCACGGATAGGGCTCGCAACTTGGGTGTCCTCCTGGATTCACGGCTGTCGTTAGAAGAGCATGTGACGGCCGTGTCCGGGAGGATTTTTCATCAGGTTTGCCTGATCCGCCAGTTGCGTCCCTATCTAGATCGGGACTCCCTACACACAGTCACTCATGCCCTCGTTACTTCTCATCTGGATTACTGCAACGCTCTCTACATGGGGCTCCCCTTGAGGTGCACTCGGAGGCTCCAACTGGCGCAGAGTGCGGCCGCGCGGGTGGTGATGGGAGCGACATGGAGTTCCCATGTGACACCTCTCCTGCGCGAGCTGCACTGGCTCCCGGTGGTCTTCCGAGTGCGCTTCAAGGTTCTGGTTATCACCTTTAAAGCGCTCCATGGCTTAGGACCTGGTTATTTACGGGACCGCCTGCTACCACCAATAGCCTCCCACCGGCCAGTACGCTCCCATAGAGAGGGGCTCCTCCGGGTGCCGTCGGCCAAACAATGTTGGCTGTCGGCCCCTAGGGGGAGAGCCTTCTCTGTGGGGGCACCTACGATTTGGAACGAGCTCCCCCCGGAGATACGTAGGATCCCGGATCTGCGCACCTTCCGCCGCGCGCTTAAGACTTTTCTATTTTATCAAGCTGGCCTGGCCTAAATCTTCCCCCTTTTTAAATGTGGGAATTTTAAATTTTTAAATTTTAAATTCGTCTTTTTATAGGGGTATGGGTAAGGCATTTTAAATTGGGGAGCCATTGTAGATTTAATTCTGTTTTAAACGTATTTTAATAGTTTATATTGTATGCTTTTAACTTTTGGCTGTGCACCGCCCCGAGTCCTTCGGGAGAGGGGGCGGTATAAAAATCTAATAAATAAATAAATAAATAAATAAATAAATAAGAGGAAGGAGCACATTGAGAAAACTCTCAATGTGGTTGGATGTTGTGAATGAGATCCTCAAAAGATAGTAATAAGGAAGGTAAGCAGTGGTGGGATTCAAATAATTTAACAACCGGTTCTCTGCCCTAATGACCAGCTGGATAACGTGGCTTGGTGGTCATGTGACCATGTGGGCATGGCCAACTCAACATCACTCACGTTGATGGGCGCTTCGCCTTAGCTGTTACAATGTAATAAGGGTTAACCGTAAAGGCAGTTTCTGTAAGCAGGGCAATAAAGATTAGGCTAGAAACAACACCAGAATGTTTCCTTCCTGCCGTCCTTACAGGATTAGCCCTGTAAAGTGGGAAAAAACAAAATAAGATTTCCAACAACTGGTTCTCGAACTGCTTAAAAAGTTAACAACCGGTTCTCCCGAATAGGTGCAAACTGGCTGAATCCCACCACTGAAGGTAAGGTATAATCCAGTGTGTAGGTGTGGCAGATACATTGAGATGAAGGTATGGAGAATATAGTGAGTTATGTTGGTGTAAAATAGTTTCACCTACATTTCTGTTTCTTTTTCTTATCTCAGGCCTTGAGCTTCATTTTTCTCTTTCTCTAGCCTTTGCTTATTTTGAAACAAAATAATATGGTCAATATATATGTATATGAATGCTAGTTTGGTTTAGCAGTTAAGGAGCCAGATTAGTTCTGCCTCTGGTGCATAAGCCAACTGGATAACCATGGGCTGATCCTTCTCTTTCAGCCCTAAGAAAAAGAAAGCAAGGGCAAGCAATTTTTCAACTGTGGCTTGGAAAACCTCATGGATCTGTCTGTGTGGTTGCCATAAATCACATCTTTGGAGGTTGTGTCTTTGTGAGGAGAGGAGTGGAGTGGACTGAAGTGGAGTGGATGAGAGGAGTGGGAGAAAGAAAAAGAAAGGAAGGGAAGGGAAGGGAAGGGAAGGGAAGGGAAGGGAAGGAAAGGAAAGGAAAGGAAAGGAAAGGAAAGGAAAGGAAAGGAAAGGAAAGGAAAGGAAAGGAAAGGAAAGGAAAGGAAAGGAAGAAATGTAGAGGCAGAGGTAGATCTTTGAGATTTCATGGTTTCCTTTGCTCTTATGGTTACTTTAGAGCAGTGATGGTGAACCTTTCCGGCACTGAGTGCCAAAAAGGGAGCGTGCACGCATGCTTGTCTGGGTTGCAACCCGGAAGAGTTGCCCAAGACGCATGCGCCAGTAGTGGGTTTCAATTTAGTTTGCTACCGGTTCACTCATGCAGTTAAAAGCATGTGCAGAAGCATCCGGGCGGGTGGGCGGAGCCTCCTGCCACCATGGCTACCGGTTTGCCCGATTCAGGGCGAACCGGTAGCAACCCACCACTGGTGCGCGTCTGAAAATGAACTTCCGGTTCATTTAGTCTTCTGGGTTTCTGGCGCACATGTGCGCTCAACGATCAACTGGCCGGTGCATATGATCACACAGGAAAACAGAAGACCAGCTCTTCCAGTTTCCAATACTGCCACACGCTTGAAGGCCAGCTGATCGTCCGCACGCATGTGTGCCAGAAACCCAGAAGAGGAAAGGGTGACGCTGAGCATGCCAGGCAACATAGCTCTGCGTGCCACTTCAGGCACGCGTGCCATAGGTTCGCCATAACGGTTTTAGAGGTCTTGAAAACTAGATAGATAGATGAGAGTAGAGAGAGGGAGGGAAGGAGGGAGGGAGGGAGGTTGAGAGATGATAGATGAAGTAGATCACAAGAGAAAGCAAACTTGATAGAATTAGTGATGCAGAAGCCAGTATGCCTTGTTGTATAATGGAGACACGCAGCTTCCGAAAATGAGAACAAAGATGCCCAGTCCCAATCGTATCCTAATTTATAATTTCCTTTCCTCTATTGTGAAGCCATTTGTAGATTAAAGGTTAGTCCTGAGTTGAGGGCAGAACACACTGAGGTGTTGCATGTTTTTGACACTTCCTTCTCTTCTTTGCGTTTTATTCTTCTAGCAGTTCTTATGTCCGGTATTACGCGCAAAAACAAATAACACCAAAGCAACAACAACAAGAAAAAGCTGCTCCATGCTGTTTAATAAGCAAATTTATGCCATGCATTTTAATGATAGTTCATGGGAGGGAAGCGAGAAAGGAAATGTACGTTGCTATAGCTTGCGAAAAGAAAGGCCCCCAAGATTTTATGTCTTATTTGAACATACATTTTTTGGCATGGTCTCTTTCTCTTTTTTTTTAATCTTGTTTTGATGCAAAGGATGTCTGAAATTTATTTTTGGCAAACATGGCTGCCATGATAACTAAAACAACGCCAATAAACGCATCCTATGATATTCAAAATTGAAAATTTTTACATTGCTTCTACTTGATGTATACAAGGATAAAGAAGATCTTCCCAAAAATCCATTCAAATGGACTGGTGATAAAATACTAGCCGCTACCTTCCACCCACCAACTAGAAGTACTGTTTTAATACCACTGGCACGTTGTCTTCACATTCCCTCCTCCAAGTGGTTAATAGGAAGAAATTAAAGATGGCTGTGTCCATTCTCCACACTTTCACTGTTGATATGGTTTCTCTCCACAGTGAAGAAGAAAAAAAATAAAATAATGCATACACAATGATGATGATAATGCACACCATTTCTGGAAAAGCTACTTCTTTCCAGCATCATATTTGTCATCAAACTTTATTTTTATTTTCACCTGTGTGACTTCCACAATAGAATTAAGTAATACGCACTTATCATTCTACAGGCGAAATCATGTATTCTTAGATATAACTACGCTCTGTAAAGAAAAGACTTTATGCCGAATGTGGAAAGCTCTCCATCCAATATTCTCTTAGCACTTCAGTTACTAGTCCTATTTAACGTTTACTCCAAAATCAAAGGTCTTTTAACAAATAACTATAGTCTGGCTTAGTATACTGTCTATCCCTGTATGTAACTATACCTTTGTACAAAATAAAAAAAAAAGCAAAGCTATCTCTTTTCAGTTTTCATATTTCAGTAGAAATAGTTTTGAGACAAGGAAAAAGTAGCTATTTTGAGGATTTTTTGCCTCAGAAGAAATGACTTCCTTACATAAGTCCCTCATCCTGTACAGCATCACCTGAGAAAGTGGTGGGTGACAGATCTTCCTGTTCTTTCCTTTGTTGTTTCTCACAGCTCATGTTCAACTTCAGTTCTTCCTTGTCCTGCTGCTCCTCATGAGGTACAGACACTCCCTCTGGGATATGTTTTGATCCTAGAGTCTCTTGATCTTCTTGGTCATCTTCTGACAACAAGGGCATTGTGAGCCATTCCTCTTCTGGTCCTAGCGTTGTTCCTTTCTCATCTGAGGAGGCACCTGTATTGTGCATTGTGCATTGTCCATCCTGTTCTTTTGGGCTTTCATCCACACAATGAATGTCCTGATTGCTGACCATCGTGCTGTCCTTCTTTTCACACGGTTCCTCAGAGCTATTCAAAAGCAAAGAGGTGAGTTTCGAAACTATGAGAGGCTGTTGTACTTCAATGCAAGGGTTGTCCTGGCAACCTTGCTCCTCCTTGTCGTAAATGCCCTCAGACCCAGAATCTCCACAGTCTAGCTTTCTTTGCTGTTCGTTCTCAAACCTGATATTGCCAAGGAGTTTGCTTAAGTCTTCCAAAACAACCGGTTCTTGATTCTCCTCTTCTTCAGTGGCCTTAGATGCAAAACGTGTGTCTTCCACCTCACGGTGCTGTTCTTTTCCTTTACTCTGATCGTACGTGTTAAGTTGTTCCAGTAAAATATGTTCCTGAGTCTCTGGGTGCTTCTGCTCTATTATGTGGATAGCAGCATCCTCAGGCGAAGAATTTATATTATCTAACATTGGAAGATTTGCCGTAACGATTGCATTCAGGGGCAATATGGTGTTTTCTGGTGCTGTGGTTTGTTGATAAAGGTTGTAGGGTATATACTGATGGTCGTCTACCTTGATGAAAGCAATATTTGATGCAGAGCTTCTGGCAACTTGTACGTCTTTCTGGTTGCTTCCAGAGGATGTACCCTGACAGGGAATAGTAATGTCTTGTGATATAACAGAAGACTGGTCTTCCCAATCAAACAAGTTTATGTAACTGTGATCTAGGTTGTTGAGGGAAGCTTCTGTCATAGGCTGTAGGTGTTGCTGTTCTCCTTCCTCTTCCTCCTCATAGCTTTCAGACACGGTGGATAAAATACTTGGGTATTCTAGTCCTATGAATTTCTGCGCCTCATTTTGACATATCTGGTCCTCTCTGCATGCCTCTCCCTCAGACAAAGAATTCCATTGGCTCGCGGTGATTTGTTTCTCCCTATTATGAGCTGCACCCACGATAGGTTCTTGTTGCTCTAAAAGATTTTCTTCCTCACTGTACAATACAGAGGATTGATTGAGCAATTCCTGTAAAGAAGTGACACCTTCAGAATCCATGCTGGTGCTTTGGTCTAGCAGGATCTTCTCCTGGATCGTCAATGTGCTGTCAAGTTCTAATTCTCTAGATTTCTGCAGCTCGGGTGGCATATCATGGTAGTCCTGGTCCATCTCCTTCTTACAGGGCGTGCCTTGCAGTGCTAGATTCATGTGGTCGCCACCTTCGTTGTATTCTGTTTTGTAGGCTGCTCCCTTCATCAACACGTTTAGATCAAGTTTCCCAGGCTGCCTGTTTTCTTTGACTGACACGACCGGGTGGCTCTTCGCTTCCGATACCTTTTCCACTGAATGTGTATGTCCCGTTTCCAGAGGGGGTATTTTCAAATCGTCTAACGCCTCTTTCCGTTCACCATCTCTGGTCTGTACATTTGCATTTGCTTTGCCCTCCTGTCCTTTCTTCTCTTCCAAGAAGATGTCGCTTAAAAGGACAGGTCTGTGGGGTTCTTGAGAATTATCATCACGGGGCTGGATTGGAGCAGGTTTGAGGTTGGCTATTTGTAAGCCACCCAGGTCTCCTACGGACGCCATGCTCCAACTGTCTCGATCTCTGTTCTGCTGTCGTTCTCGAAACATGATATCATCAAGAGATGGGAGGTCGGTGTTCTTTTTAGCATTTTTCCCCTTTCTCTCCTTGGGTCGCCTCCCTCCCATCCGCCTGCAGAGATAAAAAGCAGGAATTAAGGATTTGAAAGTAGTGGTGATGACAGCTGTTAATATTATTTTTTTTTAACTTCTTCCCTCAACCTTCTCTCCTATAATGTTCCCACAGTTTAGCAAATGACCTCAGTCAGTATGCCTAATTACACGTTGGTAACTGCTTAACGGTAATAGATTGCTACATTCATGTCTCTCCTTTCTTAAACTTGGCTTCTTCAGGAAGGGCCCTCTCTAAATTTTGAATGCTTCTAGATGAGATTTGTATTTCTTAGTATTGAGCCTTTTATTCAGGGCTTCCTCTAATGGGAACAGATGATCTCATCTCCATTTCTACCTTCCTTATTTCTCCCGCCATGTTTCGTGCTAGCGAAACATCTGTTAAGCAGCTAAAGACAAAATAGTTGTCGAAGGCCTGTAAGTAACCTTCAGGGATGGACTTCATAAATTTTACCAAAGGGTTCTCTGCCCAGTTGCCGGGTGGGCGTGGCCATGGTGGGCATGCCCTAGTCAGCCTCCTGCACCACAGCAGGGGGGGCATTTTTGCCCTCCCCAGGCTCCGGAGGCTTTCCTTGAGCCTCAGGGAGGGCAAAAATGGCCTCCCCAGGCTCCGGAGGCCCTCTGGAGGCCAGAAATGGGTCCGCTTCCAGCCTTCCCGAACTTCTGGTAGGCCCATTTTTCGCCCTCCCCGAGCGTCCACGTGTGCCCTGCACTTACTTATCCAAAATGGGCCATGTGGGGATTTCTGGGAGGGGAAGGGCAAGGTGGGCGGTGCCAGCCAGGAGTGGGATTTGGGGGTTCTCCGAACTGTACAGAATCTTAGCTAGAGGTTCTCCCGAACCCCTGCGAACCCCCAGCAGCCCATCCCTGGTAACCTTCCATCTGGAATCATTTAATCAGCTGGTACGTGAAAGAACAATCATGTTTGTTGGTTTTGTTTACCTTGTAGGAATACAACAACACAAGCCTGGACCCTGGAAACACCCAGTGGACTGCTGCTCTCCAACCCCATCTGGATCTTCTTCCAGCCCACTTGCACTACGTACAACCCTCTCTTCACTCATGCCCCAAGATCAAAGAGTCAAAAAAAAAAAAACAATCAAAACAACCCAATGGTGAGTCAAAGAAATATCCTGATTTTTGGTCAGGGCTACAGTCCTAGAAAAAAAAAACCCCACCACCAGATGTTCTAGCCCACTGACAGCGTAATGGCATTTACGAGGTACTCTAGTCTTTATAATAATAGTAAACGGAGGTCTCCAAGGGACATCTCTATGACATCATCAGTTCTGGAAAGTTGTGGAGTCACCATGGCAGCATGGCAGAGATTAAATATGTGTGCCATGGAATGGACAATAACAATTTGCTTGCTTGGAAGGTTCCTAATGTTGCATTGTGGCTGCATGATCTTGACGCTATTTGGAAGGGTGGACATTCTCTGCCAAAACTGCTTTTCAGGATTTCTCGTGCTGTGAGATCAGACGTTGTTCCTGGGTGCTCGGTGTGTTTTGTTTTGTTTTGCTGTTGTTTAGGATTTTTTAAAATTTATTTTAATGCTGAATATTTATGATTTTGATAAGCCTCCTTGAGCCTGGCTGAGTGGAGCAGCGTATAAATAAATAGATGAAGTAGCCATCACTTCTTCTGAAAACTGGCAGAGATAAGAACAAACTTTCAAAGCAATGTATTCACATCTAAATGATGGGATTGTTTTATCCAGTGTGGGAGAAGCAGTGTGGTGTAGTACAGGTATTCCTCGATTTACAACAATTCATTTAGTGACTGTTCAAAGAGTGGCGCGGTGGCCTAGAGATGGAGCTCTTGCCTCACAATCAGGAGGCTGTGAGTTCGATCCTAGGTAGAGGCACATATTTCTCTCTATGGGCACGTTGTGAATATATATGCTGAATATAACTCCGCATTGGCGACAGGAAAGGCATCCAGCCAGTAAACACTCAGCTCCATTCAGTTGCCCAGACTCCACCCCGCAAGGGATTATTAGTTTGATTTAGTTTATTAGTTTGATGTATATGTCGACCTTCTCCGGAGACTCAGGGCGGCTTACAATGCTTTTAAGCAATAGCCTTCATACTTTTGTATATACCTGCTTAGTAGGGCTTTTGGGCCCCCCTAAGCGGTGTTCTATTTTATACAAAGTCAGCTTATTGCCCCCACAAACCGGGTCCTCATTTTACCTAGGATGGAAGGCTGAGTCAACCTTGAGCCTGGTGAGAATTGAACTCGCAGTAATTGCAGGCAGCTGGCAGCTAAATACTACTTTAACAGTAGTTTAGTCCATTGCACCACCAGGCTCCTAGTGGGATTATGGGGTCATTAAAAGAAGATGTTGATTTAGTGATTGTTCAAAGTTACAATGGCATTGATAAAATGACTTATGGCCATTTTTCACACTTATGACCATCATCATATGATCAAAATTTAGATGCTTGGCAACTGACCCATATTTATGACACTTGCAGTGTCCCAGAGTCATTTGTGGCCCCCTTGGCAAGCAAATTCAATGGGGAAGCCAAATTCACTCAAGAACTATGCTACTAACTTAACAACTGCAGTGATTCACTGAACAAATGTGGCAAGAAAGGTTGTAAAATGGGGCTAAACTCACTTAACGAATGTCTCACTTAACAACATAAATTTTGGGCTCATAAATCGAGCCTAGTAGTTGAGGTATCAGGTTTCGTTCAGAAAGACTCATGCTTAAGTCCATCATCATCCATAGAAAAATTAACCCATTACCTGTGCGTGAGTTGAATGGCCATGTAATTTGTTTCATAAATAAAAGAAATAAATCAAGAAGGGTGGTTGAAGGGGAAACTTAAAAGAGACAGTTGTTTTGAAGATAGATGGGATATAAGCCTAATTAACAAGTAACAGTTTGAGGACAGATGTTTCACCCATAATATGCTTTTTAAATTATCTCTTTTGAATGGTTTCCACAGCCACTGACTAAGAACCCATTGCGTTAGCATGTCCGATTTTCCATTTAGAATCTGAAAGAGAAATACTGCAGAACTACTTACATTTCGTCCTTAATCTGAAGAAGTTATATGACTTGTATTAAACCTTAAACCATTGTGCAGCTTGTCCTTGCTGGCATATTTCATTAACAAAATTAACCATTTCTATGTGATTTGTTCTGCTGAAAATTGTAAAGGGATAAAACTTCAAACCTCACTTTAGTATTTGATCAGTCTTTGGCTGTAAATGCAAGAACAATCTTTCTCTGAGAAAATTGGTCTGTTGGATTTTTTATTTTTTATTTTATTTTGGGGACTTTCAGAAAGAAATATCTTATAGTTTTACAGCTGCTTTCTTTGACGATAGAGCACATACAGTAAATGAAAACCCAAATGTGTTGAACTGGCTCTAAGCTGGGTTTATTCTCCCACGACATAATCTTTTAATAAAGTTTATAATACAAGCCTGCACAAATTATATAATCTGCCCCCTTTCTTTTAGTAAACTTTTAATAAACTGGCTTTCACAAGCAAAACAGAAAATTGAGATTTTAGGTGAGAATTTCCATGCCAAGAGCCCAGAAATCAATTTTAATTGATATAATGCCTTATCTTCCATTCGTGTAATATTCTTATGGAAATGCTCTCTCTAGGAAATGTGTCAAAATGAAATTCACTATCAAATCAATCTATTGGGGATTTCGCTGGGGTTAAATTGAGAATGACATTATAATGAGATTTAGTTGAGTTTTAGTCTATATTCATGGAGTATGAGCTTTTAAAAGACCTACATGGTTTATAAACACATGGAACGAAATAATAACTCTCCTCCAGTGGTGGGTTTCAAATTTTTTTACTACCGGTTCTGTGGGTGTGGCTTGGTGGGCATGGCATGGCCTGGTGGGCGTGGCTTGGTGGGCATGGCAGGGGAAGAATACTGTAAAATCTCCATTCCCACCCCACTCCGGGGAAAGGATACTGCAAAATCCCCATTTCCTCCCGATCAGCTGGGACTCGGGAGGCAGAGAATAGATGGGGGCAGGGCCAGTCAGAATTTTTACTACCGGTTCTCCAAACTACTTAAAGTTTCCGCTACCAGTTCTCCAGAACTGGTTAGAACCTGCTGAAACCCACCTCTGCTGTCCTCATCAAAAGATAAGTGGTTTCCACTTTTTTTTCATCTAAGGGGTTATTCACATAATTTTATAGCAGGCAGGCTATAAAATTAGGATCTGTCCTGTTCATAACTTTTGTCCCTTCTTCTTCCTTTGAAGCTCTTTCAAACGAGTTGGTCCAGCTGCTCTTTTGGCCTTCAATCTAGAGCTCCAGAGTTATTTCTAGCTAGTTATTCAGAAGGTCCTTAGAGGTTTGGGCAACCGATGCAAAATACTTATATTTAATAGCTGTATCATTGGATCACGGTGGAATCTATTTATTGACACTGTTAGTGTTGGATGTCTCTGGAGATTCTCAATCATCCAGGTCATGGTTGTCTCAAAAGTGCTTTTCTCCAAAAGGCAACCGGACTTTCTTTATTTCTTTTTTCTTCAAAAATGCTTCTCTTATCAAAGAAAAAGAAAAAAAAAACACCAAGAAAATTTGGAGAAAAGCACCATTGGGACAACCATGACGTGGATGATTGAGACTCTCCAGAGACATTCACTGCTCAGTGGCTAAGACGCTGAGCTTGTTGATCAAAAGTTCGGCAGTTCAGTGGTTTGAATCGTTAGTGCCCCGTCCCAGCTTCTGCCAACCTAGCAGTTCGAAAGCATGTAAAAAATGCAAGTAGAAAAATAGGGACCACCTTTGGTGGGAAGGTAACAGCGTTCTGTGCGCCTTTGGCATTTAGTCATGCCAGCCACATGACCATGGAGACGTCTTCGGACAGCGCTGGCTCTTCGGCTTTGAAAGGGAGATGAGCATCATCCCCTAGAGTGAGGAACGACTAGCAACATATGTGTGAGGGGAACCTTTACCTTTACCTTTATGTTAAGTCAATGGAGAGTTTGGCAAAGGATGGCAGAGTTTAGCAAAGAATCCAGATGGATGGGTTGATGGGATTCTGGGATAACGAATCAGCATAGATTTTCTTCTGAATTCTTTGTTTTATTTTTAATCCAAAGACTGACAATAAGAAGGTTACTCTACTGCTCATTAAATACAGTAACTGGGACATTTGTTTTCAAGTCAACATTAAAGTGTAGAGCAATTCTTCCTGTGGCTTTCTCCCTTAAGTGATGGGAGAAGGGTTGGGTAGTTAAAAGGAAGATTGAAGGGAAGAGGAATGAAAGAATGAATGGAATTTCAAAAAGAGCAGAATAAAATAAACAACTGTCAACACTGAGTACTAACGGAAAAGAGCAATATAGAGAATAATAAAAGTTTTGAGTAGGTAGACTCTACTCAAGCAGGAAGTAGCTGGCTCAGTGTTTCTTAAACTTGCAGTTTTGGGGAATTCTGGGAGTTGAAGTCCACACATTTTAAAGGTGCCAGGGTTGAGAAGTACTGAGTTAGATCAACACTATGGTGTGTATACATATAGTGTCAGCAGTGTTAATAGAGACCAGTGATGCTGCAATCGGTACCGTTCTGCATAAGACGCTGATGGCTGCCTTAATTAATCAATCAGAATAGAGCTGGAAGGGACCTTAGAGGTCTGTTAGTCCAACCCCCTGCTCAAACAGGAGAATCTATACCATTTCAGACAGGTGCCTGTCCAGTCTTTTCTTAAATGGTATTAACTTAGCTTTAATGTTATTAAGTTAGTTATCCTTTTGCCCCTGTATCATCTGGAGACACACAATGGTTACACCACTCTTTAGCATCAATGGAACAAGCTATGCTGTCTTCCAGTTGATGAATAGGGCTGTTCACGGCAGTCTGCCTGGTGATGTTGATTGGGGAGGGGGGGTTCCCATTGACTCTGTTTCAATTGAACATATGAATGGAACAAATTATTGCTGGACTAATAAATATATAAGTAGTCTTGGTTTACCCGTTGGGTGCTCGCTTGGTGTTTCGATGGGGAAACTGAGTTTTAAGTTACATTAACTCAAAGCTAAAATTTAAACACATGTGTTTGGTGGATGACATACATTTGTCCAGAAAATAAGC
Organism: Pituophis catenifer annectens; assembly: GCF_029215685.1. Taxonomy (NCBI): domain Eukaryota; kingdom Metazoa; phylum Chordata; class Lepidosauria; order Squamata; family Colubridae; genus Pituophis; species Pituophis catenifer. The sequence goes on along the minus strand of NW_027256886.1, from coordinate 8,522,080 downwards.
AAACTAAAGCCAGCGTTCTCCATCTGTATGTTTAAGTATTATGTATATAAATATTGATAAATGTTTATAAATGATTTTGTTGATAAATGTTGACCTGTATGGGCTACTCATTTTAAACCTACAAAAGTGAAAAACAAAATGCATCTCTAGCTATATATCTGTATCTGTATCTGTATCTGTATCTGTATCTGTATCTGTATCTGTATCTCTATATCTATCTCTATATCTCTATATCTATATCTCTACAACTCTATCTCTATCTCTATATATGTGTGTCTATGTGTATGTGTATATATAGAGAAAAAAATCACAATTTGGGTGTCCTCCTGGACACACGGCTGTCTTTAGAAGAGCATATGACGGCCGTGGCCAGGGGGGCTTTTTATCAGGTTTCGCCTGATACGCCAGTTATGCCCCTTTCTGGATCGGGACTCCTTATGCACAGTCACGCATGCCCTAGTCACTTCTCGCCTAGACTACTGTGACACTCTCTACATGGGGCTCCCCTTGAGGAACACCCGGAGGCTCCAACTGTTCCAGAATGCAGCTGCATGGGTGATTATAGGAGCGACTTGGCGCTCCCGTGTAACACCTCTCCTGCGCGAGCTGCACTGGCTCCCAGTGGTCTTCCGGGTGCGCTTCAAGGTATTGGTTCTCACCTTTAAAGCGCTCCATGGCTTAGGGCCAGGGTATTTACGAGACCGCCTTCTGCAACCGATAACCTCCCACTGGCCAATACGCTCTCACAGAGAGGGCCTCCTCAGGGTGCCATCGGTCAAGCAATGTCGGCCGGCGGCCCCCAGGGGGAGAGCCTTCTCTGTGGGGGCACCCGCCCTCTGGAATGAGCTCCCCCCCCGGAATACGACTGATCCCGGATCTCCGTACTTTCCGTAAGGCCCTGAAGACTTTTTTATTCCACCAAGCCGGTCTAGCCTAAAAGGTCTTATGGGTTAGTTTTTTAAATTGTATAGATGTGGGGTATTAAATTGGGAGGCCGATCGATTTAATTTATTTTAGTTATTTTTAACTTTTATATTATATGTATCTTAATTCCGGTTGTCCACTGCCCTGAGTCCTTCGGAAGAAGGGCGGTATATAAATTTAATAAATAAATAAATAAATAAATAAATGAATAAATAAATAAATAAATAAATAAATAAATAAATAAATGTATTTGTGTGTATGTATCAGTGGTGGGTTTCTATCAGTTCACCCTGGTTCGGGCGAATCCGTAGTGGCAGTGGCGGGAGGCTCCGCCCACCCATCCAGATGTCATCATGGACACTCTGAGCATGCGCAGAAGTGCTGCACACGCTCACAGTTCCAAACCAGTAGCGAAGGTAAGTGAAAACCACTACTGGTATGTATGTATGTATGTATGTATGTATATGTATATGTATATGTAAACACACATATGTCCACACACTGTATATATCCCCATTGCTGTTCCAAGAAATGAATCAGGTAAATAAATATTCTAGTCGAAGAGTAATTGCAGGGAGAATAAAAGAAATCAGGATGGAAATTGTGATAGCATAAAGAAAGGTCTCCCCTTTATTATGTGTGTTGCACATAAAAGGGGCATTTATTATTTTATTTATTAAATTTATAGGCCGCTTAGCTAGCTCTCAAGTGACTCTTGATCAAGGGCAGGGCTAACATGGTAACCGTTTTGACTGAGGCTCACTCCGTTCCAAAGATTCAGTTTGAATTATGCAATAAACATTGAGCAACGCTTCTTCCTATTATCTAATTTATTGTCCAATAGAACGAGAAGGGTACTTAAACTGAACATGGTGTATTAGAGAGAAAGCAGACTTGTGAAATGGTATAAGTTTGGTTATTATGCATATAAGTTAAAGGAAAGCTTCAAAGTTCCTGTGAATGTTCTTGGGATATTTTGACATCGTTTATCTTTCCATACATACCTATTTTTTATTATTATTTTTTATTTTTTCTTGCAAATAATAGCCTCTTGCAGAGAATGAAGTCTTAGGCGAGCCTTATGCCATCTCTTATTCAAGTTCTTTTCTATCCTTCCTTTTAAAGAAGCTGTCAGTCTCTTTTCTGGCACTGACAAGGAAGGCCAGATCTGCAATATAAGGAAGAGAGTGAGAAAGAGAGGAGGGGGTGGGCAAAAAACAGAAAAGAAAAAGAAAAAAAAGAAAAGAAAAAAACTTTCAATGTTGATGTTTTACTAAGTGAGCCTAAGAAGAATTTTAGAATCATGTAATTTACTTTGGAGGCATTTACTGTACATAGCCATAGTGATGGTAATTTCTTGCATTGTTGAAGTGAAAAGATAACCATCAATCAGTTGTCAATTGGTCAATTGCAGCAGTGATGAAAAGAAACTGGTAGGAACAATCACTTTCAGTGGCTACCAAGACAATTGGAGGTTTGGATGAAAATATGGGAACCGGATTAAGTGAAAATGGAAGGAGCTTCAGAGTTAGTGGCATTATGAAATAAAGGATTCAAATTCCAGACGGAAAAAAAAATTGATTAAAGTTCCAAGAGCTGTCGGGATTATTTAAAGCATGGTTAAGAGGAAGCAATCTTCTCACTGGTATCTTCCATAAATAAATGAAATCCTAATTGTGAGCTGAGTGTCTGGAAAATTAATCTCCACACAGAAGGTAATAATTCACTCCAGAAGCTTAGCTGGACATCCCATTGATCCTAAAGTTAATGCAAAATTTGCTCAACAGTGTTGTGAATGGCCATTTCTTCCCTCAAGTAGAAATCACAGCTAGTCTGACAATATGGGTAGCCATTTTTGAATGTTAGAATCGCCGATAAAAACGAATTAGAGTTAACATCTTTAACGTTGATAAAGCTGTTTGCTGCTCGTGTTTTTTCCGGAGCGTATTTCAAAGGAAAATATATTTTTTTCGGTTTGAAGCAATAAAAACGACACGACGACAAGAAAGCATTCAGTTATCTGTAAGGATGGGGGTTTTAAAATTTTGTATCTGTGTTTCATGGGCTAAATGCGGCGTTTATTTTAACCTTTCTTGGCTGCTTCCCCCCCCCCCTTTTTTTGTTATTTTAAAAAAACAGGAGGAGGGTCTCTCCTGATTTTTAGGGCTCAGGGTTTTGATGCCCTTGTGTTTCATACTACTTTGCTGTGGTAGGTTGGTGGGGAGAAAAAAATTACAGGGCCCAGCAGAAGGAAAAGATAGCATCACTGTATAATCCAGCCCATGGTTTCCTAGATACCGTATTGTCTCTTCTATTCCGCTATGTGAAAAATGTTGAATATCAACAATGGGTTTCAGTGGTGTATTGTTGAGTTTTGTATGAACTAATCTAGCTTCACTAAAAGAGACAGAGAGAGGGAAAAAGAAAAGAAAGAAATGAAGGGGGGGGGGAAACTACAGCTTTGGCAAAAGTCTATAGCCAGAGCATTCGTAATTCCCCATGTTTAAGAGCTGACTGTGTATCTGGAAAGTCATTTTATGGTTTCTCTTATTTCCTTGACTTTCTCAGCCCTGTTCTCAGGTATTTCCTAGCTCTCCAGTTTTTACCTGCTCTGGGGCTCGGTATTAGAGGAAAAACTCTGCAACCTGTCAGCTGGTGTAGGTCTCATAAGGGGTACAGAGAAGCTCTTTTCAGTGTTGGCAAGGTAAGCTTTTGCTTAACTCTGCTGCCCTTGTTTATGTGATGTCAACCTGTTTGGCCTAGCCATGCAACTTTGCAAACTCTCTCTCTCTCTGTTTCTCTCTCTTAGCTGTATCAGGGTTTTCCAAAATCTTGCAATCAAACAGACATACAAAATGGGGGAAGAGAATGGAAAGGATTGGGGTTGCAATGTGATAGACCAAAACAGAAGGAGAAGAAGAATCTTGAAATAAAGGCTGAATCACTGTGATGTAGGGCGTTGGTAGAACTGAGTGGCAAACTTGTGTCCTGAAGATAGAAAGACTGAGGTTAGAACCGATTTAAGGGTAGGTTTGTACAAGGATGCTCTGGACTAAGGTCCAAACTATTTGGACAACAATCCAACTGTTTTGCCATATGTTGACCGGGAAAGTGGGAACCTCAGTTTTGCTATGAGGACAGCTGCTATTCTGTGTGTGTCCCTGTGTGCGTGTGTGTTTGCATGCATGCACATGTCTATGTATACCTATGTGTGTGAAGCCTTTGAAGTGAAGTGGGAAATGGGATATTTGCTCAAAGTTTTCAAAGCTTTGAAGTAATCCCTGGGGTTCCATCTGTCTAATGATATTCTTTTCACATTCTTCTCAGCTGACAGTGTAACGTTAGGCTTGATGACACGAGCTTTAAGTTCCATGGCATTCAGTGCCAGATATTTCTGATAGAGGGTTGAGGATTGCAAACTAAGAATTGATCATTAGGAATGAGTTAATGAAAGCCACATCCTGGGCGTTTGTACATTGTGTTAGCAGCAGGACAATATCGTTTGTACAACATTCGGGTGCTGAACGAATTGGACCCAAAAATATATATATAACCTCATCAATTCAAGTCAGCTAAAAGACAAATAATGCACAATATGCCTGCCTTTTCTATCGGAAATAATATTATGCTTAACTATATATTTGAGGCATGCCTAGAGATTGTGTCAAGGAAATTTCCGTACCAGCAGATATTTAATCTCTACTCAAGACAATGACAGCTTTCAAATTTTGTAATTTTAGAATGGCAAACAGGAATGGGAGGTCAGCATGAGTATCCACAGTTACAGGAAACATGTAATTAACAAAATCATCACCATAGCTGCATACTGGCAGCCTGCAAGCATTCCTTGTTGTCACAAAGAGCTGTTTTTTTTCTGTTTGTTGTTTTGTCTTTTTTTTTTTTTTTTGAAGAGGGCATACATACGTACTATGGATTTGTAAGATCTTGTTCTCATCCTACGCAGCCTTGTTGTCTCAGCCCACCTCCCAGGAATTAAGAGACAAGAGCAGATGATTCTTTCTTAACCTCTGCATTTAGTGCCAAGCAGTGATGGGCTCTCTGTGAAACCATTTCTAACCTTTCCTGGTTGGAGTTGGGAGTTTGAAATATTTTTTTCCCCTTCCGTGCTCATCATTGTCACTCAATTATAGGATGGAACTGAACCAGAAAATCTGGTACAGTCTAGCAATTAGTACAAAGGGTTTCCAGTCTAGTGTAAAGGCAGAATTGCAAGAGCCCAGCAGCTACAGAAATAATTTTGATTGGCTATGGACATTGCCTTTTAGTGCTGCTTGGTTACATCCTAAAGATTCTGCCTTCTACCCTACTTGTCTTCTCCTTAAAGGACTACATTATAGGCCTTCTTTTGAGATGTCTTTAGGAGGGGCAGCTTTCTTCTTCCTCCTTTTTTTTTTTTTTTTTAGTTTATGCATCTCCCATTTTCAAACTGTCATTTTAGCCCATCAAATAGACACATTTTGACTTGAAGAACAAAGCACCAAGTTATCAACCCTCACAGGAACTGACATTTTTAATTCAGACTTCATTATGACTTTAATTCATGACAGGGCACTACAAAGATGTTTTAAATCCACCTCCCTTCCCCCTTCTTTTAAATGCAGCATTTTGGATGTTTGTCTTTTTTTAAGCACTTGTATTTTCTTTCCCACCTTCATCCTGTCATAATATATAATTAGCATTATCAAAACCATCAGCTATCATCCACGTTCACTTCTGACCTTTGTTTTTAATCTCCCGTAGCAATCTGTCCACCGAGTCCACTTAAATTTTAATTAGCTATTTTAAAGTTTTAGAACATGAAAATGCAATGGAATAGATTGGGAATATGCTGAAATTCCATACCATAACTTGAGGAATATTAAATGAGAAATCATATTTCTTACGGTTAGCAGAAACACAAATGGAAAATAATAGAAAAGTTCTCAGAAGAAAAGGATAGAGCATTTTTATCAGCTGTAAATAATTTGAACAAAGCAGGAAAGAAAGACTTCAGTTTTCGTGTCAGTGAATTCTTTGTTATACCTTACTATTAAATGAAATTTTCAGGCAGGTATATTGAAATGTACTGGAGCATGGCTGGGAAAAATCAATATAAATAAAGATTGAAAGCAATAAACAAAATATCTAATAAGATTTTGGAACTATCACATTCATGCACACCATCAAGCCATTAACTACATAAAGTAATATAAACCAGTGCAAAAGTATATCATTTTCTAGTGTTAATTTACCAATGTTGCGCATTTCTGAGAAGTTAAGTGCCAATTGTTTAAATTTGGTAAGTATGGTTTTGAAAATGGAACACTGAGTGAAATTGCTAAAATAAAGAAATTAATAACATTTAAAATACACAATGTGCTGAGTAAAAAAAATTATGGAATTAGTTTTGTTTTTCTTCACTATTTTTATATATTGCTCCTGTTGGGGATCATTCAAGAATGCTTCAGAAACCTAATAATCCATTAATAATTTGCTGGTTTTGTTTTACTCACTTTACTTAGGAATCTAATGGTAGAACGCCACTGATGAAAATAAAGTGCTGTCTAATTCCATTGGTACTATGTTTTTCTGCATTCTGAATTAGCAAGAATTTTTAAAGAAAGCCATATTAAATGACATCTATTCCAACTATGATTTTGCCAGAATTATTAGGATTATTGTAATATAGGCAATTTGAAATAAATTAGGCTAGTGTTTTAGAACTCAACAACAACGCTGTATATTGTACATCTCGGGAACGACTGAAGCGTTATCTCACTGGCCAATGAGTTAATGAGGTTAAAAGTCATCATTGGCACAATCGCTGTTCTGATTCTTTTTATGCGAGAATAATCTAATTGTGTTTTAAACATAACTGGTTGTCATAGGTTTTAGCTCTTGAGAAGGGATATGTTCATAATAATTTCTCTGATGATTAGAGGTGCTGATGATACAACAAGATTGGAGCAGTGAAATTCTGTGTCTATTGTCCCAGAAATGGCAGATAGTCCACACAGTGGAAGCTGCCTGTAGATAAATCAAATGAACATGCAGTGATGGGTTAACATTTGTAGTACTTGAAGTGTACATTGGAAATACCTGGATGACATAATATTTTGGGCAAGTGTCCACATTGTATTTTTGTAAAACCTGGGAAGATCTCTGTTGAGAAGAGACAAATCAAATGCAACCTTGTTGATTCTCCTTGATCTGTCAAAACTCTTCGGAAACAGGTGCCCAAATTGAGTTTGTGTAAGACGTTTTCCTCATACCTGAATATTCCACTCCTACCTGAATGGACATTTCAAGGAGTTAATGCTGGGAAATATTTGCTCAACCTAATGGTATTCTTGTTCGGCTTTCCCAAAGGACTCCATGCTGTTCAACATCTACTGTACATGAAAACCCAGCAGTGTCACTGAGGATTAGAGTGGATTGTCATAAAACACTGATGATGTACCATTTTGTTTTTCTTTCTCTTCAGAGCCAGATGGGTACATGGGCATGGTAGATGGTCAAACTATAATAATAAACTAAAGATAGGCTAACAAATTATTTTTTTTATTTATTTATTTTATTTGTCAATAAGATATTAGGTAATATATATAAGTATAAGCATGAATTGAATACATAAAATAGATACAAATAGAGGAAACATCAGGACAGGGACGGTAGGCACGCTGGTGCTCTTATGCACGCCCCTTACAGATCTCTTAGGAATGGGTTGAGGTCAACAGTAGACAGTCTTAGGTTAAAATTTGGGGGGTTTGGGATGAGACCACAGAGTCTGGTAGTGCATTCCAGGCATCGACCACTCTGTTGCTGAAGTCGTATTTTCTGCAATCGACTTTGTAATCGGTTCACTTTAAGTTTGTATTTGTTGTGTGCTCGTGTATTGTTGTGGTTGAAGCTGAAATAGTCATTGACAGATAGGACATTGTAGCAGATAATTTTATGAGCTATGCTTAGGTCATACCGAAGGTGGCGTAGTTCTAAGTTTTCTAAGCGCAGAATTTCAAGTCTGGTGGCATAAGGTATTTTGTTGCGAGCAGAGGAGTGGAAGACTCTTCTTGTGAAATATTTCTGGACATGTTCAATTGTATTAATGTCCGGTATGCAGTACGGGTTCCAGACAGATGAGCTGTATTCGAGAATTGGTCTAGCAAATGTTTTGTATGCTCTGGTTAGTAGTGTGATATTACTGGAGAAAAAGCTATGCAAGATTAGGTTTACAACTCTTAATGCCATTTTGGCGATGTTTTTACAGTGGGCTTTGGCACTTAGATCATTAGATATGATTCATTCCAAAGACAGAGATATTATTAATCAGAAGTTTCTGGATCTTTAAAAATAGGATTCACCCTGCAAAGAACTTGGACCCACAGGGCCCAGATTGTTTTTATGGGTTGGATCAACTTTTCATTCCAGCTATAAACCTATTTGAAATTGATAACTTGACTCCAGTTATCCGTTCTCTGGTAACCTTCAGTCTGGACAACTGTCATACCTGAGGTTATCTTTGAAGGCAGTTTGGGGGGGGGGGAAACAGATGGAGAAAAAGTTATAACTAGGATCAGGCAGCTAGAACATATTATACCAGCCGGTTCTGGTTTGCACTGGCTCCCAATTCATTTCTTAGCTATATCCAAAGTAGATATTTTGACTATAAGACTTTCCATGGTTTTGAACCTCAGGTCCTGGTAGAATGCCCCATGTGTCTAGCAGTTGGTTCGGTGTCATTTTTGAAGGCCTTTTCAAAGAGCCTTCTAATTCTGAAACTCAGATCAATGGAGGAAGGTCAAAGAATGAACAAAGTGGTGGTTGTGATGCAACGTTCACCATTTTACCCCTTTTGATTTCCCTCCTACCCCCTTCCCCATTACAGATAATGCAGGTCCTAGAGACAATGGCTTTTTAGTTGTTGCTCTTTTGTTGCAGGAGATTCTGTTTATGAAATTCATCTGACTTCTTTTTTTAAAAAAAAATCTTTATTTACTTTTTTGGTTAAAAAGAAAAGACAACACAACATAAAATGACACACAAAGAACAATACAACAATAAACAAGCATACTTCTATGTAGTACCTTAATAAACAAATATTCAGTTCTATAACTCTATATCATAATCCGGAGAAGACAGAACAGCTTATATACCTTAATACCTCAATTAGGTCATCCGACCTCACTTATCTTATATAGTATAAGTTTCTCAATAGATACCATTCCTCATCTAATGTGGGTTATAGTTTCCTGTTTTCTAACCATTTATAAAATTTTTCCCAAGCTAAACCTACTTGTGTTTGCTCTCTATCCTTTAATTTTTTAGTTAGCATATCTGCTTCCACACATTCTAAAAAATTTTTTATAATAGCCTCCTCTGTTGGAATATTTTGATTTTTCCACATTTTGCCAAATTCATCTGATTTCTTGTTCTCTTTCCAATGCAGCATTAACAGAGGTGGGTTTCAGCAGGTTCTGACCAGTTCTGGAGAACCGGTAGTGGAAATTTTGAGTAGGTCGGAGAACCGGTAGTAAAAATTCTGACTGGCCCCGCCCCCATCTATTCTCTGCCTCCCAAGTCCCAGCTGATCGGGAGGAAATGGGGATTTTGCAGGAACCTTCCCCTGGATTGGGGAGGGAATGGAGATTTTTACAGTTCTACTGCCATGCCCATGAAGCCATGCCCACCAAGCCATGCCACACCCACAGAACTGGTAGTAAAAAAAATTGAAACCCACCACTGAGCATTAAGATTCCTCTGCTCATTTGAATCTTAAAATTTTTCTTTCCTTTCAGGCAACTATTTCAGTCATTTTATTTACATTTGTAAGGACACTGATAAAAACAAATCCTCAAGCAGCTTAAGTAGCTTACAAGTGCTGAATATATTGTGGTGCTTTGAAGGCAACTTTTTGAAAGATGCCTTCAACTCCTGGCAACTTCGAATAGAATAACAGAGTAGGAAAGGACCTTGGAGGTCTTCTAGTCCAACCCTCTGCTCAGGCAGGAAACCCTATACCATTTCAGACAAATGGTTGTCCAATCTCTTCTTTAAAACTTCCAGTGTTGGAGCATTCACAAGTTCTGGAGGCAACTTGTTCCACTGATTAATTCTTTTAACAGTCAGGAAATTTCTCCTTAGTTCTAAATTGCTTCTCTCCTTGGTTAGTTTCCATCCAGGGACTGGATGGAAAACTGCAGGGACTTCTTGAGTTTGAGTTTGAGTTTGAGTTTATTAGATTTCTATACCGCCCTTCTCCCGAAGGACTCAGGGCGATGTACAGCCATATTAAAACACATAGATTTACAAAATTTAAAACCAATTAAAATCGAATATATAAAAAATTTGGCCCACAAATTAAAACACACATACACCCATTATAAAATTCGTATTAGGCCAGCCTGGCTTGCTGGAACAGAAGGGTCTTCAAGGCGCGGCGAAAGGTACGCAGGTCGGGGCTAAGACGGACTTCTAGGGGCAGCTCATTCCAGAGGGCTGGTGCCCTCACAGAGAAGGCTCTCCCCCTGGGTGTTGCCAGTCGGCATTGTTTGGCTGACGGCACCCTAAGGAGCCCCCCTCTGTGGGAGCGTATTGGCCGGTGGGAGGCTGTTGGTGGCAGAAGGTGGTCTCGTAAATACCCCGGTCCTAAACCATGGAGCGCTTTAAAGGTGGTGACCAACACCTTGAATCGCACCCGGAAGACCACTGGGAGCCAGTGCAGCTTGCGCAGGAGGGGTGTTACGTGGGTGCGCCGAGTCGCCCCCATAACCACCCACGCGGCTGCATTCTGGACCAGTTGGAGCCTCCGAGTGCTCTTCAAGGGGAGCCCCATGTAGAGAGCATTACAGTAGTCTAGATGTGACGTGACGAGGGCATGAGTGACCGTGCGCAGGGCATCCCGGTCCAGAAAGGGACGCAACTGGTGTATCAGGCGAACCTGATAAAAAGCTTCCCTGGCCACGGCCATCTTCCAAAGACAGCCGTGCATCCAGGAGAACACCCAAGTTGCGCGCCCTCTCTGAGGGGGCCAGAATCTCACCCCCAATAGTCAGCAATGGAACCAGCTGACTATACCGGAGCAATCCCTGCAGTTTTCCTGGCAAGATTTTTCCAGAAGTGGTTTGCTCTTGTCTCCTTCCTAGGTCTGAAAGAAACTGACTGGCTCAAGGTCACCCAGGTGACTTTGTATGCAACAGCAATAGCACTTAGACTTATAGACCGCTTCACAGTGCTTTACAGCCCTCTCTAAGCGGTTTACAGAGTCAGCACATTGCCCCCAACAATCTGGGTCCTCATTTTACCAACTTTGAAAGGATGGAAGGCTGAGCAAGATTAGAACTCACGGTCTCCTCGTTTCTCGCCTGATGCTTTAACCATTATACCAAACTGGCTCTCTTAACTGCTGGCTACAAATGATAGGTTCAGGCCTTTGATAAATGCTACTCATCTTTCAGTGGCTGCTTCTTTGAAAGAGGAGGTGAGGTTACAAAGAATTGAAGTCCTGAGTGTGCAAGAAATGTTTAAGCAAGAAATGTAAAGACATAGTGGCTGTATTTGTCATGCTTGATTTGTTTAAACCTTGCTTTGTGTGTGTGTAGGATTTTGTCAATACTACACACACACATTGAATTAGCCAGTCACAGCTCATGTGATTGGCTAATTCACGGTATTGTGCTGTCTCAGAAAAGGGATTAAATCAGTAGCCAGACTAAATGTATCATGTAAACAAGTCAGTGAGACAAATGAGAAATTATCAGAGAAAAATGATATCTCAGAAGGGGGAAAAATAGACAGTTCTGGTTACTTGGTGCCTGGTGCACCAATTGTGACCCTACTTCGATCGGGAGGCTCTCCTCACGGTCACTCATGCCCTTGTCATCTCACGATTAGATTATTGCAACGGGCTCTACATGGGGCTACCCTTGAAAAGTGTTCGGAGACTACAGTTGGTCCAGAACGCAGCCGCGTGAGCTGTTGTGGGTGCATCTAGGTACACCCACATTACACCAATTCTCCGTGAGCTGCACTGGCTCCCTATTGGTCTCCGGTCACAATTCATGATGTTGGTTATTACCTTTAAAGCCCTACATGGCTCAGGGCCAGGGTATCTTCGAGACCGTCTTCTACCGCATAACTCCCAACAACTGGTAAGATCCCACAGAGTTGGTCTCCTCCGGGTCCCGTCAGCTAAACAATGCTGGCTGGCGGGCCCGTGGGGGAGGGCCTTCTCTGTGGCTGCCCCAGCTCTCTGGAACCAGTTACCTCCTGAGGTCTGGACCATCCCCACCCTATTGGCCTTCCGAAAAGCGGTGAAGACCTGGCTTTTCCGGCAGGCCTGGGGCCGTTGATCTCGCTCTTGCGATCCGGCAAGATCCGGCCATGAATGGTGTGAATGAGTTTTAATGTTTTTAATGTTTTTAATTCTTAAATGTTTTTTATAATGATTTTAAATGCATTATGAGCCGCCCTGAGTCTTCGGAGAGGGGGGGCATACAAATTGAATTAATAAATAATAATAAATAAATACTTTTGGGGGCAATATTATCCATTATTGTTTCAAGTCCATTCATGATTGATTTTTGGTTCTAACTGATGATCCTTGAAGGAATTTGGCCCTCCTCCTACAATAAGTGAGCAGCAAATAGAAAAAATATTTTCTTGAATATATGGTGCACTCAGATAGTGAAGTCTTCAAAATCTTATTAGAAAAAGCACAGGAAATAAGCATATTTCCTGATAGATTTTACATTTAGTTTAGCCTTCTTACCTACTGCACAGGTAATAGCAGATTTAAAATCCCGGAAAAGATAATTCAGTTAAAATTTGTCTGATCTCCCTGGGAATTTATCTATTAGAGGAAAAATATAAATAGACCTTATGTCCCTATAAAATTTACAACATAATAATACATGTAAAATGGTTTTCAACTTCCTTATCGCCACAAGGACAAATGCGCTCCACTATGGGGATTTTATTAAAGCTGTCTAGGAGTAGTGCTGATGGAAGAATATATTGGATCTGGTTTTAAAAATTGCTGTTCTCAGAGAAAGTTAGGTTTTGCAGATAAAGCATTGGTTCCCATGCACCCCTATTTATCCACATAATTTATATTAAGTTTGATTTCTATCCAGGGAGAGGATACGTATCCTCCAATAAGGTTTCAATGTTTTTTCAATCTGCTTTCTTTTTAATCTTGTGTAGTAAGAGCCAAGTGCCAGAGCTTGGATATAATTTGTTCAATAATCTTTGTAGTTTGTAGTTTTCTTGCCATCCCTATTCAGATCCTCTTGGTTTTGATGACCAGGGCTATAGCAAATGAGTTGACTCATTAAAACAGTGCCATGTTTAATGTGACTTATTAAAGCAGGCACATTTTAGCGTAAGCTCAGACACAGAAGATGCACTCATGCTTCAAAGCATCTTTTCAAAGCAGAGGCAGGCATGGTGTCTTTATAAATACTTCTTTAGCACTGCAGTACAGAAGGAAACAAGTTCCATGTTGCTTCATCTCAAAGGTCAGTAACCAGAAGAAATGCGAAAGAAAAACATGTATCTTAACTTCTTTCAGTTCAGACAGACACTTGAGTCTTAGCCTTAATAAATTATACTGCTACTTCAATCAAATTCAAACCCGCATCCTCACTACATTTTCCTAAAAATAAAAATAAAAAAACCCACTAATATTCCAGGAGATTGGATCAGTGAACTCTTTGATGCAGAGGTGGTATTCAGCAGGTTCTGACCAGTTCTGGAGAACCGGTAGCGGAAATTTTGAGTAGTTTGGAGAACCGGTAAATACCACCTCTGACTGGCTTCGCCCCCATCTATTCTCTCCCTCCCGAGTTGCAGCTGATCGGGAGGAAATGGGGATTTTGGAGTAACCTTCCCCTGGAGTGAGGAGGGAATAGAGATTTTACTGTATCCTTTCCCTGGAGTGGGGTGGGAATGGAGATTTTACAGTATCCTTCCCCTGCCACACCCACCAAGCTATGCCCACCAAGCCATGCCACACCCACCAAGCCACACCCACAGAACCAGTAGTAAAAATTTTTGAAACCCACCACTGTTTTGATGATCTCTGAGCGTGGTTGTTTTCTTGCAGAGTGTTCTGTCCCCCTTCCTCACACAGGCAAATGTAATACCAAGCACGCCTGCCAATATTTTATTAGGTAAACAGATTAGAATTCTTGGCAGACCAAGGTTTTGGCAGCAAACTGCCGAATGCCTGCCAAGACCGTTTTCACTCCCATAAAGCAGAAGAGGACTTATCTTCAGTCCATTCCAGGAGCAACAAATTATCCACGAGACAAGAGTTTAGTCAATGTTCAGTCCAAAATATATCCAAGCCGAATTTCAGAGATCACGATGTGACTTTCAGGGTTTAACTTTGTCCGTCACAAAGCCTGAAGAGCAATCCCACCCACTTTTATTCCTGGTGGGGTGTGGCTCCGTGACTCAACTCAATCTCTGGCCCTCCCACGCCTCTTCTGTTGCTGCGCACGCTTCTCCCTCCGACGCTGCCTGGGATCAAGCCAGGATTCATCATCCTCGCTCCCTATCAATTGGTGCTCCAATATGCCTTCCTCCTGGCACATCCCAGGCTGTTCCTCCTGGCCTTCGGATGGAACCTGAGGCATTGCCAGAGAGGAGGGTCCTGGAGAGGGAGGCCTTGTCAGTTCCTCCCCATCACCTCTTCCTCTGTTAGGACAGGCTCGGGAGTCGGGGTCACAGCACAGAGGTTTCATTATTCTACTAGGTTACAAGCATCAGTGCTAGTTGGGTAACATTAGCACTGATGATGTTACCTAGTTGGGTAATGAAATGTCTGCAAGAAAATAACCAAGCTCACAGAGCACCAAGAACAGTTGAATTCTGAGCTACAAATATGAGCCTGAGTGGCGTAGGAGGCTAATGCCTCCTAAGGCAGCATTTAACATCCAGCTGCCTGCAATTACTACGAGTTCAATTCTCACCAGGCTCAAGGTCGACTCAGCCTTCCATCCTTTCTAAAGTGGGTAAATTGAGAACCCAGTTTGTGGGGGCAATAAGCTGACTTTGTATAAATATACAAAAGTATGAAGGCTATTGCTTAACGCATTGTAAGCCGCCCTGAGTCTCCGGAGAAGGGCGGCATATAAATCAAATAAAAAAAATGTTTTCTTCTATTACATTGGATAAGCCAGTTGGAATATTTTGTAGGCTTATCGTATCCCATTTCAGAGACAGGCCTGGAAACGAAC
Organism: Pituophis catenifer annectens; assembly: GCF_029215685.1. Lineage (NCBI taxonomy): Eukaryota > Metazoa > Chordata > Lepidosauria > Squamata > Colubridae > Pituophis > Pituophis catenifer. The sequence goes on along the minus strand of NW_027256886.1, from coordinate 8,506,916 downwards.
ATAACAATATTGCATTAACTTGCGAAACATGTCTAACTCACAGTTTCTTGGCTGTGCTTCCCTTTTTTACAACATTTGTCTATAACGATGAACTTTCTGTGTGCATTGATAGAATAATTGAAAGTGAAAAATTAAATCACTTACAAAATGGACAGATGAGCATCTGAATGCTTTGCCTTGTAGCTTTGGTTTCTAGAAGTGGTAGAAACCCATCTGCACTCATTCTTTTCACCTGCAACATTTTTGAAAGTGTCTTTTATTTTAAATGCAAATGAAAACAAGAAGCAGAAGGAAAAGAAGAAAAAGGCAGCCAAATATATTCAGGGAAAAAAACCAGATAGGTTCCCTTAATTGTGACCAGATGTGGTGATCATGTTTAATGGAACTCTTTTGGCCAAATAATCTCACGTATTACCGTAGTTTTATCCTGGAAGACTCATTTTTCTTTATGCTCACATTCTTTTGAATTATGTATCAATGGATTGGCAATTGGACAGCAGAAAAAAAAATATTTTATACATTCAGGATGGCAGTATTGATATTAGGCTTGGAGGAACCCTATTCACCAAATTGTGCCTTTTAAAAAAAAGTTTTCTCTTTCTATATTTGAAAAAGCAATTTGCTCAGTGAAGAGATAACAGAATCTATAAATTGCAAGATTTGAATATCAATAAGACAAAGATAAAATCTTTGAAACTTTCTTTTTGAAATTGCTAGATTCACTATCGAGATATAGTTTTAATGGTCTTCAAATAAGAGGTACAGCATTACTGCAAAAACAAAAGCAAAACACTTAGAAACCTGACTGAGTTTAGATATATTTCAAGACAAAAAATAAGGAAACAAAGGGCTTCTCTTAATATAAACTTTACATGTTCTAGCTTTAGAGGACCTTTACAATCAAAATAGTAGCTTGAATAGAATCTACTGTAACTTCTAATCTTATATAACAATATAATATATTCAGCTCCTTAAAGCTAATCAGTAAATTATTAAAAACTTTAATTCTAGGATGCATGTAAATACCATATTTCGTCACCTTGTATTTTATTTTATTCCTTTCCACCCTTTTCTTTAATTGTCTGCCCCTTCTTTCCACTCTCCTTCCCTCTCTCCCTCCTAGAAAGAAAGAAAGAAAGAAAGAAAGAAAGAAAGAAGGAAGGAAGGAAGGAAGGAAGGAAGGAAGGAAGGAAGGAAGGAAGGAAAGAAAGTCTGTGTTCATAAGACCCTCCTAAAATATTGTTTAAAAAGTTGCCCTGTGGATATTTTTAATGCATTTTTAATTTCTCTTTTTTATTATTTTTACGAAACTGAAAAATGCTAATAATTTAATTTTATAACATGACTTCAGTATATCCATCAGACTTACATTGATTTGCATTTTCATTTATGTGTTTAGTAAGCTTTAAATTACCTCTGCTGATAATTTTCCCCCACTAATTTCCTCCAAAGAAACGTGGAATAGTTTGATTAATGCATGCTGTATGTATAGGCTAAATAAATCTGGATTTCTTGTTTCTGACACTCTTATTGATCTTACTGGGAAAACCTTTCAAGACTTGCCAATGCCAGGTCAGGGAGCTATTACAAGTTTAGTGATACATCTGGAACAGATTTCATAAAGTTGATACTAAAGACCCGAACGAATTAACCTGCTCGTCCATGGAGATAATTTTTAAAGGCTCTTTTGCAGACACCCCTGCCATCTAAATGCTTGGCTACCAGGCATTTTCTGATATACAATAATATCACATTGATTGAGTCCCCTTGCATCTCTGTCAATATTTTCAATGCAATTAATATTCCCACATTCTTTCTATCCTATTTTTTATTGAATTATATGCTGTATTAATGATCATTTAACAACCTATGACTATCATTAAGTGTTGTACCTTATGATTCTTGATGAACGTATCTTTTCTTTTATGTACATCGAGAGCATATGCACCAAGACAAATTCCTTGTGTGTCCAACCACACTTGGCCAATAAAGAATTCTATTCTATTCTATTCTATTCTATTCTATTCTATTCTATTCTATTCTATTCTTTTCTATGCAAATTTACGACGAACTTTAAAAAAAACTACTTATGACCTTTTCCACGAAGTGAAGACTGTCACCCTTGCCTTGCCCCCTTAGTTTTGGGTGCTTGGCAACCAGCTCACATATACGAGTTATCTATGCTCTATGCAATGCAGCATCTTTGCCTATAATTCCCAAATGTAGTCCTTGACTTACGATTATTCGCTTAGCAGCCATTCAAAGTTACCCCAAAGGTGCTTTTTTTTTTTTGTTTCTTTTTCAAGGGGCAACTGGACTTTCTGGTTTTTTTTCTTTGAAGACGTTTCGCTTCTCATCCAAGAAGCTTTTTCAGCTCAGAGGTTTTGAAAGAGAGAGTGGAACACACAGAGCTGAAGAAGCTTCCTGGATGAGAAGTGAAACGTCTTCAAAGGTCCACCTGATTCGCCAGTTGCGGCCCTTTCTGGATCGGGACTCCTTATGCACAGTCACTCAGGCGCTCGTCACTTCCTGCCTGGACTACTGCAATGCTCTCTACATGGGGCTCCCCTTGAGGAGCACCTGGAGGCTCCAACTGGTGCAGAATGCGGCCGCGCGGGGGATTATGGGAGCAAGAGGGTGCTCCCATGTGATGCCTCTCCTGCGCGAGCTGCATTGGCTTCTAGTGGTCTTCCGGGTGCGCTTCAAGGTGTTGGTTACCACCTTTAAAGTGCTCCATGGCATTGGACCTGGGTATTTGCGAGACCGCCTTCTGCCGCCGATAGCCTCCCACCGACCAGTACGCTCCCACAGAGAGGGACTCCTCAGGGTGCCGTCAGCCAGGCAATGTCGGCTGGCGACCCCCAGGGGGAGGGCCTTCTCTGTGGCAGCACCTGCCCTCTGGAACGATTTGCCCCCGGAGATACGAAGGGTATCGGATCTCCGGACCTTTCGCCGTGCCCTAAAAACTTTTCTTTTCCATGAAGCAGGGCTGGCGTGAACCCCCCCCCCTTTTAGCTCTTTTTAGCTTTTTAAGTGTAAATTGGGTTTTAATTGGATTGCTTTAAACTGGGCCAAAGCTGTATAATTCTTTTAATTGATTTTAAATTTTGTATTGGTATGTTTTTTATCCTTGGCTGTGCACCGCCCTGAGTCCAATAGGAGAAGGGCGGTATATAAATTGAATGAATGAATGAATGAATGAATGAATGAATGAATGAATGAATAAATAAATAAATAAATAAATAAATAAATAAATAAATAAATAAATAAATAAATAAACAGTTGCCTGTTAAAAAAAAAAGCCCCTTTGGGACAACCAAAATGACTGGATGATTGAGAATCTCCATAGATGTTCAAAGTTACAACAAATTTAAAAAAGTTCTGATGGCTGCCCTCACCACTATCGATCACATGATAGTGGTGAGGGCAGCCATCAGAACTTTTTTAAGTGCAGCAACCAGCCTGCATTTAAGGCCCGTTGCAGTGTCCTGTGGCCATGTGATCATGTATTTAGGACATCTCCTGCCAGAAATCAGTGTTTATTCCCAGTTTCTGGCAAAAAATCACCCATTGCAAACTTGCTTAACAATCACTGTGTTTGTTTAACGACCGTGATGTTCATCTACCAATGGCAGAGTCGCTTACGACCAATTATTTTTTATTTCTTATTATATTTATGTGCCACTCATCTTGTCTAGACCTGACCATGGTGATTTGCTTAATGTGTCAACGTTCCGAGTAACACACCCATTGAAAGTGGAGAGTGTCTACCTAGAAGAAACCACATTTAAAATTTCAGTTAGAGGTTGAGTAAGAATCAGGGTTAAGAGGCTTGGTGAGTTGAGTGAGTAATGTAAGCAAAATAGAAGAATGAATAGTCTGAACAATGTTGAATCCAGAAGGTCCAAAGAATGAACTTCTCAGAGTGTTGTGAATTGAAGTTCTGCGTCGGAAAGAGACTTAAGGGGATTGAATAATATTTCATTGTTAATAAAAAGAAAATATGAATTAACACGTGGGAGTCAGTTACAAGTGTAACATGGAAATGATATTATCCAGAAAACACTATTATATAAGCATACAATGGACCTTGAAAAAGCAAGACTTGAAGGAAATCATTTGAGCTATGAGTCTGGAGAAGGTTCTTGTGTATTCCCTGAACAGCAAAGGTAACTACATGTTTCCCTGAAAATAAGACCCTGTCTTATTTTAATTTTTTTTCCACCAAAAAAGGCACCAGGTCTTATTTTTGGAGGGCGATGTCATCCACTGACTCATCTCACTTGCAGGCGTCACCCCCGGCCTCCTTTTCACTGTCAGAGACCTTCAGGAACTTCTTCTGTGGTGTAGGGTTTCCTGCCTAAGCAGGGGGTTGGACTAGAAGACCTCCGAAGTCCCTTCCAACTCTGTTATTCTATATCTGTGATGGCGAACCTATGGCATGCGTGCCACAGGTGGCACACAGAGTCATGTCTGTGGGCACATGAGCGTTGCCCTATCTCAGCTCCAGCACGCATGTGCACGCCAGCCAGCTAATTTCCAGTCCCACCAGAAGTTGGGAAACAGGCCATTTCCGGCCTCCGGAGGGCCACTATGGGGCTGGGGAAGGCCGTTTTCACCCTCCCCAGGCTCCAAGAAAGCCTCTGGAGCCTGGGGAGGGTGAAAAATGGGCCTAATGGGCCTCCCGTGCCATTGTGTGCCAAAAGCAGGCGGGGTGCGGGGGGGTTGTGTGCGTATGCACATGGGGGCAGGATGCATTGAATTATGGATGTGGGCATGCACACACACGACCCCCCCCCATGCTCCCCATGCTTTTGGCACGTGATGGCAAAAAGGTTAGCCATCACTGTTCTATATATTCTGCAGCAGCAAGGCCAGAAAGGCTTTCTTGAAGGCCTCTGCAGCCGATAACAGAGCTCCGGATCGATCTGTAGAAGAAATGGGCTGGCAAGACAGGTGTTGGGGTGTTTGAGGCCTGGCTGCAACTGTCCGAAGGTAAGTAATAGGGCAGCTCCATCACTCCCATCCCCACCCTGGCTTAATTTTTACCCTTGCACCCTGGAGTGGATGAGGTCTTAATTATGGCTTATTTTGGGGGGTAGGGCTTATTTATTATTTATTTATTTATTTATTTATTTATTTAATTTTTATACCGCCCTTCTCCCGAAGTACTCAGGGCGGTGAACAGTCAAAATAACATATAATGTGAAATAAAAATAATTTAAAATAATTAACCAATTTGGCTCATCAATTAAGATCTTCAGCGTAGAATTTAGATAATCTGAAAAAAATTATGCCAGTCCGGCTTGGTGAAATAGAAAGGTCTTCATGGCATGACAGAAAGTACGGAGATCTGGGATCATTCCTATTCCTGGGGGTATCCTGTTCCATAGGGCAGGTGCCCCCACAGAGAAGGCTCTCCTCCTGGGAACCACCAGCCGACATTGCTTTACTGACGATACTCTGAGGAGGCCCACTCTGTGGGAGCGTACTGGTTGGTGGGAGGTTATCGGTTGCAGAAGGTGGTCTCGTAGGTACCCAGGTCCTAAGCCATGGAGCATTTTAAAGGTAAGAACCAACACCTTGAAGCGCACTCGGAAGACCACCGGGAGCCAGTGCAGCTCGCGTAGGAGAGGTGTTACATGTGAGCGCCATGTCGCTCCCATAATCACCTGCGCGGCCGCATTCTGGACCAGTTGGAGCCTCTGGATGCATCTCAAGGGTAGCCCCATGTAGAGAGCATTACAGTAGTCCAGTCGAGAAGTGACGAGGGCATGAGTGACTGTGCATAAGGAGTCCCGATCTAGAAAGGGGCGCAACTGGCGAATCAGGCGAACCTGATAGAAAGCTCCCCTGGCCATGGCGGTCATATGTTCTTCAAAAGACAGCCGCGTGTCCAGGAGGACACCCAAGTTGCGAGCCTTCTCTGTGGGGGCCAATGACTTGCCCCCAATAGTCAACGATGGTATCAGTTGGCTATATCGGGACGCTGGCACTCGGTCTTGGAAGGATTGAGTTGGAGCCTGTTTCTCCCCATCCAGATTATATTATATTGGGTGCATGTGTAAAAATCAAGCCAAGACTTACTTTTGAGGTAGGTTGTATTTTCAGGGAAACACGGTAACAAGCAAGTATGGAGCACATAACACCAGACATGTCACTAGAAGGCAAAATCATGAAACTGCATTTCACTTACTATGGCTATGTCAGGTAGGGGAATTCACTGGAGAAAGCAATTATGTTGGGGATAGTCAATGGTAGAAGGAAACCAGGCCATCAAAAAACACGGTGGCTGGTACAGGTGTTTTTTTTTTATTATTCAGTACTTTGAAGGGAAAAAAAGGGTGAAAGAAAGGGAGGTTTTCCTCTACTTTTTTTTTTCCAGTAAGGTCAAATAATTTGAAAGAATACAATGAATTTTGTAAATAAAAATGGTGACAGCTCACCAAGATTACTAGGTGCAAATAGAAATACACATTATTTCCATAGCAAGGACGGTAAAGCGGGAATGGTTAAACTGATTATTTTATTTCAAAGAGGAAAATATGTTCTCGTCTGGATATCACTTCCAGAATTTGTGCTTGTGAAGACAAAAAAATGAAATTTGGACCTTGGTTTTGTTGATTAGAAAGATCTGATGTTATAGGAATGGCTAGTTATATATTAATGTGTAAAAGCAAAAAGTTGAGGTTGGAGTATGTTCATCTTGTACTGTGCTAAGACCAGTTGGAAGTCAATGCACCTTTTCTTTATTCTCTTTCCCCTTGTATCTCACACCCCCATTTCCCAGCTCCCTTTCCCTCCCTTAATTTCCTATTTTTTTCTTTTCTTCTTTATATTTTATGTAATAAAATAAACATGATAAATGTGGGGAGGGGGGGAGAACACGGTGGCTGGATGCCATCGAAGTTGACACCAGGCAGAGCATACAACAACTTAAAGGAGTCGTGCAAAATAGGAAGATATAGAGAGACCTGGCCCATAGAATTGCCGAGAGTCAGACATGAATGAATCAGTGATGGGTTGCTCCCGGTTCAGTCTGGTTCTATAGAACCGGTAGTAAAAGCGGCGGGAGGCTCCGCCCACCCGCCCCGGACATCATAATTGACGAGCTGCGCACTCCCGTTGCAAACCAGTAGTAAAGGTAAGTAGAACCCACCCCTGGACTGAATGGATAACATTATCATCATTAGAATAGAATAGAATAGAATAGAATAGAATAGAATAGAATAGAATAGAATAGAATAGAATAGAATAGAATAGAATAGAATAGAATAGAATAGAATTTTTTATTGGCCAAGTGTGATTGGACACACAAGGAATTTGTCTTGCTGCAAATGCTATCAGTGTACATAAAGGAAAAGATACGTTCATCAAGAATAATAAGGTACAACACTTAATGATAGTCATAGGGTACAAAAAAGCAATCAGGAAACAATTTCAATCTAATCTAATCATCTTTGTTGCTCTTCTCTGCACTCTTTCTAGAGTCTCCACATCTTTTTTACATCGTGGCGACCAAAACTGAATGCAGTATTCCAAGTGTGGCCTTACGAAGGCATTATAAAGTGGCATTAACACTTCACGTGATCTTGATTCTATCCCTCTGTTTATGCAGCCTAGAACTGTGTTAGCTTTTTTGGCAGCTGCTGCACACTGCCAGCTCATATTTAAATGGTTGTCCTCTTGGACTCCAAGATCACACTCACAGTTGCAACTATTGAACAAGGTACCACATATACTGTAACTGTGCATTTTGTTTTTCTTGCCTAAATGTAGAACCTTACTTTTTTCACCATTGAATTTCATTTCATTAGATAGTGCCCAATCAGTGGTGGGTTGCTACTGGTTTGCCCCGGGTCGGACAAAATGGTAGCAGCAGTGACGGGAGGCACGAGCGAACCAGTAGCAAACTAAATTTAAAAAAAAAAATATTTATTTACATTTATAGGTAAAAAAGAAGACAACGCACCAAACAAATAACAAAACAAGACAACAAAACAAAAAACATAAGTGAATATAAATAATATCTTAGTAACCTAATATTTAGTACAAACCTATACAATAAATTCATACTACATTCCGGGGGAGACAGAACAAATTATTTTAAATTTATAAATCAATCAGGTCTATCCGACCTCACTTTATATATGTAATAAAATATTTTCAATAAGTGCAACGCCTATTTATATTATTCTAATTTTGATTTCAGTAGCAAACTAAATTGAAACCCACTACTGCGCCCAATGTTCGAGTCTGTCAAGATCAGGGGTGAAATGCACCCGGTTTAAACCGGATCGCCCGATCCAGTAGCGATGGCGGCGGATGGTTCGGAGAACCAGTAGCAAAAATCCCTGTGCCCCCCCACCATGCCCAGCTGAGCTGCAGGATCATCAGAGGCTTTTTTTTTTACTTTTAAAAGCATTTTTTCTACAACTTCTTCCGACGAAAAAATGTTTTTAAAAGTAAAAAAAAAAAAAAGCCTCTGATGATCGCGCGGCTCAGCTGGGATCGTCAGAGGCTTTTCAAAGCATTTTTTTTCTGCAACCTCTTGGCCGAAGAGGTGGTTAAAAAAAATGCTTTGAAAAGTCTCTGATGATCCCAGCTGAGTTGCCTGATCGGCAGAGGCTCTTCAAAGCATTAGAAAAAATGCTTTGAAAAGTTAAAAAAAAAAAAAAGTTGGCCACGCCCACCCAGTCACATTACCCCACCACCACCACCAAGCCACACCCACAGAACCGGTAGTAACAAATTTTACATTTCAACCCTGGTCAAGATCCTTCTGTATCTTAAGCCTATCTTCCTGAGTGTTGGGTATTCCTGCTAGCTTGGTGTCGTTTGCAAATTTGATGAGTTCCCCCATCTATCCCCTCATCCAAATCATTGATGAAGATGTTGATTCTTTCGCCTGATAGTCACATTCCAAAATGGCCAAACATCTACATTCAATTAAGACATTTGCATGAAATATGGTGGATTGGGCTCTGCTGGTTCCAGCCAGGGGATCTCTCAACCTTCCACTCACAACTCTATTGCACCTCTTGGGAGAATCCACCCACCAATGCCACTCAGCCACTTTCTCCAAAGAAATCCATCAATTATTGAGGAGCAGGTGGCAAGAATGAGGACAAGGACAATTCTCTTTTCTCTATAAATGTTCTTGCAGGATAAAAACATTTTCAAGTATCACTTAGCAGTAGTTCCTCTTCCCTGTCCAATTAGTTATATCTGCAAGTTTAGCTAACAACGGGTCTGTTTCTTGTTGTCAGGAGTCATGCCTGCGTATAAATAATATGGATTGGAAAATCTCAAGGTTTTCTAGGTGCTGTGCATGAAAATCCTCTAACAGCTCACAATTGATTTGACAATTGAACAGTAAACCTCTAATTTGGAATCATTTTTTTTTTATTAAGAGAACTAAATGCTTAAGTTCTAAAGAGGTTTGTCCAGTACCTGAAGGACATATGCCTATAACAGTTATTTCTCATTCCTGTCTTGTTAACAAGAATATAAATAAGAGAGGCTTCAGTAATTGGCTCAGAGTTGCCAATGAATTAATTAACTGCGGTCTATTTTTCCTAACCTTTAATAATAAGAGTCTCTCTCACTCTCTCCTTCCTCCCTTCTCCGCCCCCCCCCTTTTTTTTTTGAACTAGCAATATACCTGACAGGCAGGGGAAAAAATAGACGTACAGCCCAGCTCTTGAAAATTAATGAGAAATGAGGAAAGAATCAATGTACATTCTGCTTGCCGAGAGCCGACACAAAAAAGACACAATAAACCATGAACAAACACAGTCAGTTTAAAAAAAAAAATAGGTTAGGAAAAGTGGGTAAATTCAATTATAGAAGTAATTAGAAGATATAGGGCAAAGCTGCCATTTGGGACATGAATTAATGCGAATGAATAGAAGGCATCCATGTAGTAATTAAGAGGCAATCACCTATAGCAGTGAATACCTGAAAACAGGCTGGGCCAGAGGGGGAAACTAATAATTCAGTGATCAAAAATATTTTTGGATGATTAATATGGCAAATTTCCTCTAAAAGACTAATTTCAGAAAAGATACCAAGATAATACCACCCTCTTTGTTCTTTCCAGCAGTTTTCTGGCTAATTAAATTTCGTAATTTGCAGCGGCATTCAAAAACATTAGCTGGAAAACTGGAAGCGAAGATGCAGCTTTTTCTCATTGTTTGCAGTAGCCTCACTGAAATCGATAACTTAAGATGGGAGTTGCACGAGTATTAGGAAGTGGCTGTCAGCTCTTGTGTGTAAGTTACCAAAATCTCCCTCTTGCTCTTTCTGAGTGGTGGTAAATTCAGAGCCATTGATTTGTTTTGTAAATAACTTTTTCCACTACTCTTGGTTAAAATTACATGGTGACCGTTTATGCCTCATCAATTTAAGAAGAAATAGTAACCGTTTTACTCTTAGGTAGTTTAGCGTAGATTTTTTTTTTTTTTTGGCATGTAGAGGAGAACTATGTAATTCCTCTCAGCCAAGGCTTCTGGTAGCCAACTGTGAATGATGTTACTTTCCCCAAGTTCTTTTGCAATTATATTTGTATTTTGGTCTGAGACCGCAAATAAAAGTTATTATTATTTTTTTGGCATGTGCTGCCTTTTATATAACAAGGATATAGATTATTTTTATTTATTTATTTGATTTTTATCCTGCCTTTATTAGTTTTATAAGTCAAGGTGAGGAAAATACATAACACTCCTATCTCTTTTGTTTCCCCACAAAATCCCTATGAGGTAGATTAGCCACCATGGTGGCGCAGTGGTTAGAGTTCAGTACTGCAGGCAACTTCTGCTGACTGCCAGCTGCCTGCAGTTTGGCAGTTCATATCTCACCAGGCTCAAGGTTGACTCAGCCTTCCATCCCACCACTGGTTTGGGTTATGTCTGCTTGGAGTCATGGATGAAAACTAATGCTAGGATTAGATTCTTAGAAGTTTTCTAAGGAAGGCGACTGTTAACAGCTTTTCTAGACCTAGAACTCATAGTCTTCTGATTTCTAGTCTGGTGCCTTAATCACTATACTGGATGACTAGTCCGGATTACTGGACTAGACCAAACTGGCTTTTTGAGCCATATTCTGCAATATTTTCAGGAGACAGACTTATCTTCCATGACTATAATTGACCCACTCCTCCTCCCAGTTTTTCTGTTCTCAACTGGTTTTGTTTAAGATGCGTATATTTCAATAGACCAATTTTCAGAGACAAACTTTCTCCCACTTAAATTTAACTTCATGGTTGGTTTATATTTCAAGAGAACCTCCTATTATTCTTCCTGCTATTTCAAATAAATGTATAAGATATTATACAAGTTTCTTTGGACGGGGCATCCTTCAGGATTTTCACTGAGTTCTAAATTACAACTCTCTGTAGGGAAAAGTAGATTTAATTTTTCACATTTTATTGGAAATGCGGAGATGGATTTATGATTGGGTCTTTATTTTAATCTTGGTCACAGTTGCAATAAAAAAAAAAATCAAAATCCATGCCTCTTTGGGGTCTACTTGAAACTGTTGTGCGGCCCAGTGAAATCCAGGCAAGTATAATGTGAAAAATTAAATCTACTTTTCCCAACAGAGAGCTGCATTTTACACTTGTTTATTCTGGGATTAAGATTTGTTTTTGTTTTTATTTTGGTTTTTTTTTCCTGAAGTTTCTAGCTTTTGATATTTAGGCAATCCTCGACTTATAATCATTCATTTAGTAATTGTTTGAAGTTATAACAGCACTGAAAAAGTGACTTATGATCATTTTGCACATTTATAACCATGAAAGTTGTAATGGTATGAAACCTTATTCTTTTGAGTTGCTTTGCAGTGTAATATTCATATTGTGAATACTTCATTTAATTGGGAGATTATTAATCCGTCCTGCTCAGGTATCTGCCCTGCTCATGGAAAAATTAAAGCTTTCAGATACGGCAAGTGAAAAATACACCCAAATTATTGTAATAGCAGGATTGTGTGCAAGGACTTATATCTTTTTGACAAGGCACAAAAGAACAAGGGTGTCAACCCCAAAGCTGTTCTGGCTATGTGGGTTTTCCTTTTTATTTTCTGTAGTTCTTTCACTTTGCTTCAGGTTTGACAAAGCTTGGAGCTGAGAAGGGGGTGGGAGTTGTAGCTAAAACAAATTAGTTCATTTCTAGGTCAAGGATATTCCAACAGCTGGCTGGCTGGAGGTGGAGGAAGGAGTTGCCAGGTAATCAGCCAATCAGTAATGGGATTCAAAAATTTTTACTACCGGTTCTATGGACGTGGCTTGGTGGGTGTGGCTTGGTGGGCATGGCAGGGAAAGGATACCGTAAAATCTCCATTCCCATCCGACTCCAGGAGAAGGATACTGCAAAATCTCCATTTCCTCCCAAACAGCTGGGACTCGGGAGACAGAGAATAGGTGGGGGTGGAGCCAGTCAGAGGTGGTATTTACTGGTTCTCCGAACTATGCAAAATTTCCGCTACCGGTTCTCCAGAACTGGTCAGAACCTGCTGAAGCCCACCTCTGCTGCCAGTGCCTAGATTGGATAATGTGATTTATTGTTTTGTGAGAAAGTGAAACTTTCGTTTTTATCTAGGTGGAAAGCCTGGGAAAGCTCAGAATTGGCTTTCCACCAGTTGATGCCAAGATGATGTGTCCAAATTAAAACCTGTTCCTTGAGACTCGGAGTTCTGTTTTGAAATGGGGTCATTTCTTGGAACTCTGACAAAGAGATCAACCTACTACAGTTTTCTTGCCCTCCACACTTGCTATTCCTAAGGACATAATTGGTTGTTCCAGAAATGATGATATTACCGTAAGAAGATAATTATTTTATGTGTGATGCAAAAAGAGAAGCAGCAATTAATTGTGAATTTAAAATTAAGGCTCCCGTTGAGAATAGCATCTACAATGGGGACAACCTTATTTATTAACCGAGAAAATTGCAACAGATCCTCTCTCAAATTCATGGCCCTTCTTTGCAAGTACAAATGTAAATAAAATGGATATTCGTGTAGTGGGCACGTATTCGGAAAGAAGATTTTGATTGTTCAGCTATTCTCTCTATCATAGCAAACATCAATAACTTATCAAGGCGGAAAATGAGTTGTTACTCTTCTTTATTTATACCAATGGAAAATAAATGGGACATTATCAATTTGCAATAACGTGTGATACTCCAATATAGCCTGTTTAAGTCTTACTTATTTCAGGAGGAGAAGTGAACAGGTGTAAGAGCCGGGGTGGTGCAGTGGTTAGAATGCAGTATTGCAGGCTAATTCTGTAGACTGCCAGCAGTTCGATTCTCACCGGCTCAAGGTTGACTCAGCCTTCTATCCTTCTGACTCTGTAAACCGCTATATAGCACTGTGAAGCAGTATATAAGTCTAAGTGCTATTGATATGTGTGTGTTTAGTTTAGTTTAGTTTAGTTTAGTTTAGTTTAGTTTAGTTTAGTTTAGTTTAGTTTAGTTTAGTTTAGTTTAGTTTAGTTTAGTTTAGTTTAGTTTATTTGATTTGTATACCGCCCTACTCCCGAAGGACTCAGGGCGGTGAACAGCCAAACAATAAAATACATAAATACAAAAAATTTAAAAACCAGATAAAATCAAATTAAATCATTTTGGCCCAGACAAATTAAAACACCCCAATAATTTAAAAACAGATTTAAAATTTACATATTAAAAGAAGGAGGAGATTAGGCCAAGCCCGCTTGATGAAATAAAAAAGTCTTCACAGCGCAGCGGAAGGTGCGCAGATCCGGGATCCTCCATATCTCTGGGGGGAGCTCATTCCAGACGGTAGGTGCCCCCACAGAGAAGGCTCTCCCCCTAGGGGTCGCCAGCCAACACTGTTTGGCTGACGGTACCCGGAGGAGTCCCTCTCTATGAGAGCGTACTGGCCGGTGGGAGGCTATTGGTGGTAGTAGGCAGGTAGTGTGTGTATTGCATTCCTCCAGTAGGATTGGAACTGTTCATGAAAAGAAGGATGTGTATGTAGATGTCCAATGCTTTAGCTATTTATTTATTTAGAATATGGCAAAAATGTTAAACAGCACATTGCAATTACATTCACAATGAGCAAATATGAAATATTTACTCTATTTACATATCAAAGGTAGACTATTGATGCCTTATAGCTAAAACTCCATCAGAAGATCAAAAAAGGAGCAGGAACTTTCAAGACACACAAAACAAACAAACACCAGCGTTCTTCTCTAAATGACAACGAAGGTTGACGCTAACATGCTTTTAGGTAAATAATCTATGCTTACGGCTAACATAGACAGTGTCCTTAGCAGGACAAACTGTGCATATGGGCAAGGCCACGGAATATGGTGGGGGGAAAAAAATCAAGATAGTGCATATGATAGCATGAATGAAGGTCTGTTGTTTGTAATGTACGATGTACATTAAAAATAGAGCTTTAACCAGACCATAACAGCCACCATCTTGACTTTTTAGACCTACCCTGTGGACAATCCTGTATACTTACATACATATATATATACACATACATACATACATACATACATACATACATACATACATACCTATGGAAAAACTCGTCTATGTTCTGACCTAGGCTTCCCCAAAAAGCACGAAGGAGATTCCTGGTCCTGACAAAACTACTTTTATTAAAGGAATGTGAATTCCTCTTGTTCACATTCAGCAAAGGCCTGGCAACCAGTCTTTCAAAGATGAATTTATGATCACAGACCTTATCTAGCTTAGAAAGCTGCCATGTAAATATTTTCCAAACGCAGTGCTGTGCAAGGAAAGACTTGGCACAGAGTCTCTGAGATTCACGGACAGATCTTCACACTGTTTCCTGCAAAAGCCCACTCCCCTTTTGCTCCTCTTTTATTTCCTATGGAAGGGGCCATTCATCATCCACCTGTGTCCTTACTCCTAAGTTGACCCTTGTTCTTTAGCTGTTCTCTTCGTCTGGCAACTCTGCGCATGCGCACACTGGGAACAGGCTCCAGCTGTTCGTCTGCCTCACTGATGCCTGACTCCGAAGGCAGCTGATAGCTGGCATATGGCCCTGGCTTCCTCTCTGCCTCCGATGCAGAGCCCTCATCAGAGCCTTCCCCGACTCCAGGACTGGCCCATGATCCTCTGCAACCTCCTCACTGTCCGACTGCTACCAGCTCCGTTGGCTGCTGGCGGGGCACAACAGTCTATACGCCTTTGTCTACTTTGTTTATTCTCTTTCTTGATTCTCTCCCTGATTCCACAAGTGTTGCTTCCTGCCTTGATATACCTCACACTGTTAGACAGCTCCAATATTTTCACTTCTTGGAATTTGTTCTTTTAGTCTGTAGAGGAGAACAGAAAGAAGGAAGAAAATGATTCTCTCCTGAGTTTCTTTCACCTCTTCTTTGTGTGTGGAGCCTTCTTGGCTGCAGGACAGAGGTGGGTTTCAGCCGGTTCTGACCAGTTCTGGAGAACCAGTAGTGGAAATTTTGAGTAGTTTGGAGAACCGGCAAATACCACCTCTGACTGGCCCCACCCCCATCTATTCCCTGCCTCCCGAGTCCCAGCTGATCGAGTCCTAGCTGACCGTCTGGGTCTTCTTTTGTTGTCCTGCACACGGAGCTGGAAAGCAGGTTAGTGGGGTGGGGTGGGAATGGAGATTTTACAGTACCCTTCCCTTCCCCTGGAGCGGGGTGGGAATGGAGATTTTACAGTATCTTTCCCCTGGAGTGGGGTGGGAATGGAGATTTTGCAGTATCCTTCCCCTGGAGTGGGGTGGGAATGGAGATTTTGCAGTATCCTTCCCCTGCCACACCCACCAAGCCACGCCCACCAAGCCACGCCTACAGAACCGGTAGTAAAATTGTTTGACTGCTGCAGGATGTTTTCTGCCTTGTGTTCCTTCCCTATTTAAGACAGATGCAAGCTGTTGGGGATGAGTCCATGTTGTCTGCACTCAAGCTGAAGTGCAAACGGTTCCTGTAATCGGCAATTTTTCCTGGAAAATCCATTCATATTGTGACACCATTTGCGGGGGGTGGGGGGTTCATCCCAAACTGCATAGCTAAAAGTCTATGGAGATTCTCAGTCATCCAGGTCATGGTTGTCCCAAAGGTGCTTTTTGCAGGAGGCAACTGTTTTTTTTTTTTCTTTGAAGACGTTTTGCTTCTCATTCAAGGAGCTTCTTCAGCTCTGACTTGCATGGTGGGGAATGGAAGGAGTTATATTCCTTGCAGACAGCTGGTCATTTGCATTTTTTTTACAGAGTCATGGAGACCACTTGGATGTTTATAGTATAAGGGATAGTATAAGGACTCCAGCCTTGGGCAGGCGGTTGGATTAGAAGACCTCCAGGGTCCCTCCCAGCCCTATGAGTCTATGATTTTGTGATAGTTTTGGTGGCACTAGCTAGTTCACTCTATGGATCGCTCTGTTCCTGCTTGCTCCTGATGGGTCCACAGCTGCAGATAAGTCCTCCAAGTGTGTCTTAATATGCCCAGTAGCTCCAGTTCACACAAACAGAACTCCAGCAGTGTTCAATCTTCTGTGTTGCCTAGGAAGTCTGTCCATTATATATTTTCACTAAAGGCAGACAGGCCTGTCCCCCGTGCATCGTGATTAAACAGGAAGATGTCTATGGACATATTCCATTTGATTTAAATATTTGTCAGCAGTCTCGAAAACTAACCAGAGCAGAAGTTGAAGAAGAAGCTTGAAGCTCGCTGGTGGTCCAAGAAACAGATGCCAGGGTTGCCAGGTGTCCACTATTTGAGCGGACAGTCTGCTTTTTTTCACATTATGTTCACTATTTTTTTTCACAAAATAGTGGACATTTTTTTTTTATTCAAAAGCTTTATGATGAAATGGTACGTAATCTAAAGCTGTACAGTCTAAGAGAATAAGGATAGGAGAATCTCATTTTGTCTTTTTTTTCATAAGTTAGAATGAGACAAAGATTGAATATCCATTGAACTCGATTCTCCGAAAAAATTAATGATGAGATTAAAATAAAAATATATTATAAAATAATGTACAGTTCACATTTTTAAAATGTATTGTAGCTTGTGTCGACTGACCTAAAATGGCATGTTAAAATGTTTGTAAGAAAATATATAATTTAATTGTACAATTTTTTTTTTTTTTTTTACTACTTAACTCCTCCCCCCCCCCCCCCGCTTGTCCGCTATTTTTTGGAAGCAGACCTGGCAACCCTATGAGATTATCTCAAAGAGGATCATGTACATAGAGGTTAGAACTTGGACCAAACTAAGGTTTTAAAAACCATCTCTCTTTTGCAGAAAATCCCTGGCATCCTAGCACCAAATTTGAATAGAATAATTCATGAAACTCCAACAAACATATAAGTATAGAGCCAGATGAAATCTCCAAATTAATTTCAAACGCAAGGCTAAATAGAGAGCATTATGTTCAGGGGTGGTATTCACTTACTGGGTTTTCCCGAAAATAAGACGCTGTCTTATATTTTTTTGAACCCTGAAATAAGCGCTTGGCCTTATTGCCATGCACTCAAAAGCCCGATTGGGCTTATTATCAGGGGATGTCTTATTTTGGGGGAAACAGGGTACTTTCCCTACAGTTAGCAAATGTAAGTGTGCACGTCCACACATGTGCCCAGCCTCAAAAACATGCCTAAATAGGATGGCATAGAGCCAGGACAGGTAGATGGGCCCACCTGCGATTTCCGCTACCGGTTTGGGCAAACCGGTCCAACCTCCTGCTCAACCAGGAGACCCTATTCCATTTCAGACAAGTGACTTCTCCAGTCTCTTCTTAAAAACCACCAGCGATGAAGCACCCATAACTTCTGGAGGCAAGCTGTTCCACTGGTGAATTGTTCTCACTGTTAGGAAGTTTTTCTTTAATTCCAGGTTGCTTCTCTCCTTGATTAATTTCCATCCATTTTTTCTTGTCCTGCCCTCTGATGCTTTGTAAAATAAGTGGACTTTGTGGCAGCTCCTCAAACACAAGAATATTACTATTATGTTACCCCTAGTCCTTCTTTTCTCTAAACTAGCCATACCCAAATCCTGCAACTGTTCTTCATATGTTTTAGAGTCCAGGCCTTTAATCATCTTAGTTCTCTGCACTTTTTCCAAAGTCTCATCATCTTTTTTTAGGGTTGCCAGGTCTGCTTCCAAAAAATAGCAGACAAGCGGGGGGGGGGGGGGGTTAAGTAGTAAAAAAAAAAATTACAATTAAATTATATATTTTCTTACAAACATTTTAACACATATTAAAATAATCACTTCAAAACTTTACTTAAAATTCAAAACATCAAATATATTATAATAATATGTAAAATATTAAATTACATTTTACTTTGCTGTCGTGTGTATTTTTTATTTGACTGCACAGCTTTGATCAATTCTTTGTGTTTAAGGAATAATTCTTTAATTTCAGTACAACGTTGAGAAATATTAAAAAAATATACAAAGTTCACTTCGAACTGATGGTACAAGCAGTCGGTTATGTTCGTCAGTCCACAAATTTCCCATGACGCTGAAAATTCGTTCAACGTTTGCATTTGATCTCATCATTAATTTTTTCGGAGAATTGAGTTCAATGGATATTCGATCTTTGTCTCATTCTAACTTATGAAAAAAAAGACAAAACGCGATTCTCCTATCCTTATTCTCTTAGACTGTACAGCTTTAGATTATGTACCATTTCATCAGAAAGCTTTTGAATAAAAAAAAAGTCCACTATTTTGTGAAAAAAAATAGTGAACATAATGTGAAAAAAGCGGACTGTCCACTCAAATAGTGGACACCTGGCAACCCTATCTTTTTTGTAATGTGACCAACACTGAAATGCAGTGTTCCAGGTGTGGCCTTTCTAAGGCTTTATAAAGCAGTACTAATACTTCACGGGAATTTTGAATTTGTGGGTTTGATTTGTGGTTTCCAGGTTCAGAAGAGCAAAACATTTGTCCCAGAAAGGTTGACAGAAGTTAACAATAAACATAACAGATTGTCCTTCAAATAATCTTCATCTGAGTCCAGTGATTTGTGAAAGCTGTTTTCGAAGATTAAGAATACTATTTTTCGTGCAGCATTTTAGTTAGGAAAAGGGAATGTATATTTTGATGTTTAGTAGCAAAAACAAGACTCCAAATTGTAAGATATGGATGTGATTCTCAAAGATTTGTAATGCTGAGGAGCGTTGGAGGAATATTGGCAGTATTGTCTATAGTCTGGGAATGAAACATTTTTCTAGCCTCAGTAAGTACCATCGTTGAGATGCCAAACCTGTGCTTAGAAATGTGCCAATTTCTGCCTGATAAACCCTGACAGTACATTGTTCTCTTGTCAAGGGGCATTATCCTACCGATTCAGCAAAATAATAATAATATATAAAAAAAATCTTCCTTTGGACAGTATATCTCACGGACATTCCCTTCTTTTATTGATTTGTTTTCTTCTGCCCCTTTCTCCTTCTTTTGTTTTCTTATCATAGCTTCAGGTTATTAAGTGGAAAGTATTGATGGGAACGGATGGGCTGAGGTCGATGAAGAGCTAATGCATCCGTAAGCTGGCCATTGTTACAGAGTTGTGCTTTACTCTGGGTTCCTGATGGGGTTGGGGTTGGGGGGTGGGTGGAGAAGGTGCTAAGCTGTTGATCCTGGCTTTATTTGTCACAAACCCATCCATCAATCAAGCCGCGACATGTCGGCCTGCTGAATGACATGTAGGTCTCAGCTGAAAAAACTCGATAACAGTTGCTCTCTGTCTCTCTCTGTTTTGATAAGAAATACATTTGACTGAAATAGATAAGTACAGGACTATTAAAGACGTGAAGAGGGGAAAACTGAAAAAGAGAGAGAGAGAGAGTGATGGCAATCAAGGTTATAGGTCTTAAATGTGTTAGTGATACTTGGCAGTAAATGAAATGGGAAAGACTCATTCTATACACAGCATTCCTAAATCAGAAAGGATGACTTCCCTAAGAACTTTGTTTAATTTTGTTTAGCCCACCAATTCATTTCATAGTTGGATGCCACTTTAGCAGTGCATGTATTTCCACCCCACAGACACACACCGATACCTAGGTAGAAGTAGGTACTCGGCAAGAGAGAAGGAGGGATGGAGGGAGAGAAAGAGAAAGAAACACCTGAGAAAGCAAAGACTGAAAAAGGATGTCGAAGGAATGTCGTAATTTGTATTTGGATGTCTACACGTGGCACTCTTCCCTTTCAAAGCCCTTCCTCCCTGCAAACCAAGCAGTTCGACTGATCGGTGCTTTCTTTCGTTCTCAAAAACAGGACTGTGGAAAGAAAAAATGCTCACCTCTTTGTCTCCATCTTCCACGTCAGTCATTGCCTCTGGATAACCGTAGATTAAAACACGAGACCAATGCAATTTGGAAGCATTTTTGAAAGCGTTTATTTCGGGCTATAAAAATAAATCTAGCAAAGGGTAGGAGTAGGGGGGAGAGAGAAAGAGAGACAGAGAGAGAGAGACCCAGAAATTTATTCGGAGTGACAACTGGTCAGCAAGCAAGTCTGCTTTGGAGACAGTAAGAATTTGCCATCGCCCCAAGAACTCGTGAGTCCTTCCCTGTCCTCCCCACCCCCCAGCCCCACTCTACGTAGTGACTAGGGGCTAGAAAACTGCAAAAAAATCAATGTCAAGTGCTTTAGGTTTGTTTGGCAAATTACTCGTGCTCGGCTGCTCTATTGTATCTGGCCCATATTCTATACTAGATATTTTAGATGGAAACTGCCACATAATGCATAGTCTCTCTATTGATTTTTATAGATTTAACAGCACTTGAATTGGACCCCTTGAGAAAGCAGTGAGTTACTTAAGAAATGCTTCTCCTTCAACCTTGGGACATCCCCATTAATGCTGGTAAATGTTTGTGCCTTAAGAAATTGCAATCTCAACTTTCTTTCTTTTTTTTTTAAACTGCCCTAACAAAATCTAAGCTAATAATGGATTCTGTTATCCAAGCATTGAAAGCAAGACTGCTAAACAGAGTCTCGTCTATTTTTTTTTTTTTATTGCTGTGTACAGCATATACAGGCAGTTTAAAAATCATTATTTATTTCATTTATAAGCACCATCTTCCCTTTGTCACAGCCAGCCTAACATCCTAGGTTGCCCGTCTAGCCTGTTTCCTGATTTCTGCTTAATATAGCCTCTGTTACAGCAAGACACTCAGTTAGGACATCTATAAAACATATATTGTTTGATGAAATCATTTCATAAGAAATGAAAGAAATCCCAGCTGAAGTTCTAAGTTTTTTCTCAAACGTGTTCATATCGTCCTAGCACCAGATTGAGGAAAATTCATGTAGGAAAAATATACAGATATGCTTCTGAAAAATCTTTAGTATAGTGAAGACTCACAATTAAATTCCACAAAGTAGATTTGAACAGGGCCCTACGCTGAACCAAAGTGTTTTGTTTTTTTTTTCAAAAGGCAACTAACACTTAGACTTATATACCACTTCATAGTGCTTTACAGTCCTCTCTAAGCGGTTTACAGAGTCAGCATATTTGCTCCCAACCATCTGGGTCCTCATTTTATCGACATCGGAAGGATGGAAGGCTGAGTCAACCTTGAGCCTGGTGAGATTTGATCTCCCAAACTGCTGGCAGCCAGTGATCAGCAGAAGTAGCCTGCAGTACTGCACTCTAAGCACTGCGCCACCACGGCTCATCAACTGGACTTTCTTTGTTTTTTCTTGAAGATGTTTCGCTTCTCATCCAGGGAGCTTCTTCAGTTCACTGAAGAAGTTTCTTGGGTGAGAAGTGAAATTTCTTCAAGGAAAAACAAAGTAAGTTCTATGCCTTTTGAAAAAACACCTTTGGGACAACCATATCTTGATGGCTCAGAATCTCCATAGAGACTTACCTTGAAGCCCCTTCTTGAACCATGAAGGACTGTGGTGATGATATATATGTATATATTTTTCAAAACGCAATTGCTTCTGAGTAGACAATAGGAGTGTATTTTCATGTTTAAAAAGTGAGTGCAAACCACTCATCTTTTGCAAAACAAGTAGTGTACTTGTGTAGGTCACACACTGCTATTGTAGGCTCCCAGGGCTGATGTATTTTTAACTATCAGTTGTATGAGAACATGCAGATTAGTGCAGAAATGAAGCTGACATTTTAAAAAGAAAAGCTGAACGCTGGTACCCAGAGTCACATTTTTGATCCTGTGCATTTCAAATGGCTTTTTTAAAAAAAACAGTATTTTTCCACCGGTGAGCTCTTAACGGAGTCCTTGGTTCTTTCTTGTAAAGTTAACTCTTAGCTGGCGTGATTGACAGTATTGGGAAACTGATCTAATACCATCCCTATGGAAAAAATATATCTTTTTACTCACTCGTCCAGGTTTAAGCCCCCAAACTCCTTCCATTCCCCAACATCCAGTCAGAGCTGAAGAAGCTTCTAGGATGAGAAGCGAAATGTCTTCAAAGAAAAAAAACAAGGAAGGCCAGTTGCCTCTTGAAAAAGCACGTCTGGGATTTCCACAGTCATGTGCATGACATCATGCTGCAGCGCAGGGCGTGCAGCGACACACAAAACGCTGTTGCCTTCCTGCGTGCTTATATGTGGTACCTATTCATCTATTTGCGCTTACATGCTTTCGAACTGCTTGGTTGGAATAAGTGACAGGAGCTCACTCCATCTTGCAGCACTCAGGTCTCAAACTGCTGAGCTGCATACCTTTAACAGTCTAAGACTCAGCATCCTTCACCACGGTGCAATGACCCATTGCATCCCTACTGGGGACAGCAGTTGAGTACAAAAGTGGAAGTTGAGTGCCATTACTCCATTAATGCTTTAGAGCAGTGGCTCCCAACCATTTGGGCACCAGGGACTGGTTCCATGGAGTTTTTTTCTGTGGATCTGAGGGGGCATTGTTCTGCGCGGTACCTGCATCCTACGAACAGGGCTTTGCTTGTTTCCACGGCCCAGTTTCTGGCATGCTGTGGCCCAGTACCAATCCATGGACGAGGTTTGGGCATCCCTGCTTTAAAGCATCTCTTTACTATAGTCAAGGATCAGCAACCCTCTGGAGCCGCATGTGGCTCTTTCATCCCTCTGCTGTGGCTCCCTATCGCCAGTCAGCTCCACAATTGATATGGCTTTCGGTTAGGGCAGGTAGAGGAAAAAGGATGCCGCACTGGGAGGAGACTCTATGGTGGGGGACCCGGACTTCCAGTCGGCAGAGGAAAAAGGATGCCACGCTAGGAGGAGACTCTATGGTGGGGGAATTGGACTTCCGGTCGGCTCCAGAATTGAACGGGGGGCTTCTGGCTAGGACCTTTGTGGCTCTTTGAGTGTTTAAGGTTGCCAACCCTTGATTTAGTCCATGGACTACAGTCTTCTTAGATTGTTGAGCATCCAGCAATGGTGATTCTAAGTCCATTCCTTCTCTAACAAATAGATATATGGTATTTCTATAGCAAGATACAGATAGTCTTCTACTTACAACAGTTCATTTAGTGACCGTTCAAAATTACAACGGCGCTGAAAAAAATGACATGACCATTTTTCACAACCTTTTCAGCATCCCCATGGTCACACAATCAAAATTCAGACCCTGGGCAACTGACTCATATTTATGACAGTTACAGTGGCCCGGGGTCACACGATTTCCTTTGGCGACCTTCTGACAAGCAAAATCAATGGGGAAGCTAGATTCACTCAACAGCCATGTTACGAACTTAACAACTGCAGCGCTTCACTTAACAACTGTGACAAGAGAGGTCGTAAAATAGGACAAAAGTCACTGTAGAACTATCTCACTTAGCATTGGAAATGTTGGGCTCCATTATGGTTGTATGTTGAGGTCTAAATCAAGAGCTTCTCCTCTCTTCTGGCACCTGCCAAAAGACCTCCAAGTGTTACCTCAGTGAAAATCTAGTATTGATCCAAGAACAGTGAAAACGATAAAAAGATTCAATTCACGAACTGCGAAGACAATAAAGACCACTCTTTCTTTGAATCCACCTCTCCAGTGGTGGGTTGCTCCTGGTTCGCCCCGGTTCAGGCGAATGGGTAGTGAGGGTGGCGGGAGGCTCCACCCACTTGCCCAGATGTCATCAAAAAAACTCTCTGCATATGCGCAGAAGTGCCGCGCGCTACCGATAGCGAACCGGTTGCACCGGGATTTGAATCCCACTACTGCACCTCTCCCTCAAAAAAAATGATAGAAAGCAAGATGCTTCCGTGATTTCTCTGTCAGACGGGTGCCACGTGGAATCTCCTTGCTAACGTACAATGTCAGGCATAGACAAATGGCAGGGATAGCTGCTCACTGGGGCTTCAAGGTTCAGAGTGTTGCAAGATATGACTCCCCCCGCTGACTTTGCGGCGAATAAACAGACACAAGACACTCGCACGGAAAGTTGCATGCGTCGCTTGTCATTATCCACGAGGCCTACTGTGAAAAAGAGAGTAATCATCTCACCAGTTGCTACTGGGTGAATTGCTCGGCTATAATTGTGCAGCAGGTCTCATCTTCGGGCTCGCTGAGTGAGAAGAGCTTCTTCAATTTTGATTTTGTACAGGCTCCTGCTCTGATCAGATAGATTCAAATCCTGCATTTAGATAACATTTTTCTTCTTTTTTTCTTCATTAAGCCAGTTGTGTGCCTTTTGATGAGCACCTCTTCTTCCAGCTCACTCCAAAGTATTAAGAGAACAAGTCACACAATATGTTTGTTTGCTTGCTTATTTGTTTGTTTATTGCACTTCCTAACTGCCCATTTCCTTCAGAGAGCGCCTCTGGGCGGTGTACAATTTAATCAATATAATAAAACATGAAAACCCAAATAATTTAAGATTATTATTTTTTTCTAAATTTTTCTAAACAATATTATGAAATTACAAAAGATGGAGATTCCAAGTTGGGGAGTTTAGAAGTTGTTAATAAAGGCTGGGGAGGGGATTTTCTTGAGGCCAACCAGCCCCATGGTTGTGTGAGTCCCGGTGTCCCCCACACAAGGCTACACAGTTTTGACCCCTTTGTGGAAAGCCAAGACATTGGGGGCTTTCCTCACCTCTGAGGGCAAGATGTTCCACAATGTAGGGGTGATGGCAGAGAAGCAATAGCACTTAGAGTAGACCATGGATGTCAAACACACTGCATCATGGAAAATGGGGCCTGTTTTCACTGGCAGAGGGCTGCAGGAGGCCGTTGTGGCTGAAAACGGGGCCGGAGGGCCACACATGGCTCGCCTGAGCTCTGTTTTTGCTGGCAGAGGCACTGCGGGCTGGTCCTTTGCTGTTTCCAAGGAGACTCCACGAGCCAGATCTAAGTACCCCCATGGGCCTTGAGTTTGACACCTCTATTCTATTCTATTCTATTCTATTCTATTCTATTCTATTCTATTCTATTCTATTCTATTCTATTCTATTCTATTCTAGTGGACTTCAAATCCCAGAATTCCCCAGCCAACCCTGCTGACTTGGAATTCTGGGAGTTAAAGTCTACCGATCTTCAACTGGTTGAAGTTGTGAAACACTGATGTAAGCCCAATTACTACATACCGTATTTTTCGGACTATAAGACGTACCTGACTATAAGACACACCTAAATTTAGAAGAGGAAATCAACAAAAAAAAGTTTTTGGCCTCTGCATGCTCCGTTTTTGGTCCTTTTTTCAGGCCTTTTCCAGCCTTTTTTAAATAATTATTTAATAATAATAATAATAATAATTTTATTTATATACCGCCCTTCTCCCAAAGGACTCGGGGCGGTGTACAGCCAGAATTAAAATATAAATATACAATATCATAGTTAAGATTAATTAAAATCATTAAATCGTTTTGGCCGAATTTTTTTGACCTATTTCCAAGGCTTTTTCTGCCAATTTTTGAGGCTTTTTTCAGCCTGTTGTGGGGCTTTTTTCAGGCCGTTGTTTCCAAAAAATTGGCCAAGAAAAAAGCCTTGAAAATGGGGCAAAAAAAGCCTCAAAAACAGGTTGAAAAAAGCCTCGAAAACAGGCTGAAAAAAAGCTCCAAAAATGGGTCTGAAAAAGGCCGAAAAAAGGCCCAAAAACGGGTCATGCATAGGCAAAAAAACTGGCCAGCGGGTGGGCAGGGCTTCGGCAATATTCAGTCTATAAGATGCACATACATTTTCACCCCCTTTTGAGAGACAAAAAAGTGCATCTTATAGTCCGAAAAATACAGTAGGTTACTGAGTGAGTGTGAGCATTTCCAGTGTTCATCAGCGACTCATTCTAATCCTGAAGGGTACCAAGTGACAAACATTGGTCTCATCCTTAAATTAAACTTTTAAAGTTGAACTATTTTAACTCAAAGTTATTATTATACTTTTCCATCAACTTTGGGATTCCTGCGTAAGAAGAAAATGGACAAAAGTGAAATCTACACCAGATTAGCCTTAGGTGAAGTATTCTAATTAGTCTGTAAATTGTAAGCAAGGGAGGGTTATTAGCTTGCACCAAGGATACTCCCAAGGCATGTTGTGGAAAAAGGGAAGTAATTAATTTTCTCCTCCCGCCCCCTTCAGTTTTAGTTAAATTGCCCGATGAACAGTTCTTAGAAATTTAAAAGCATGCGTAATGTTTTGTAAAGGCTTAATTGGCCTAATTAAAAAAAAAAAAAATCAACACCGATTTGGTTTTTTCTCATGGCCAACACAGTGGCTTTTGTATTTTGTGTGAATATAGTAAGGCCTCCCATTTTCAATGAAAAGAGTTTATTCCAGGGAATTAACAATACTGTAGATTAACAAAGTACTACGATTGCCGCACAGTACTGTATACGGGGCTGCCTTGAAAACTATTCAGAAGTTGAAACTTTTACAAAATGCAGCTGCTCATTACTGGTGGTGGATTACAGATTGTCCCCAACATTTATAGCAGGGGGGGGGGGGTCAAACGCGATTTCATTGAGGGCCACATCAGGGTTGTGTTTGACCTCAGAGGGCCGGGGTGGGTATGCCCAGGGTGGGTGTGCATATAAAGGGAGGCATATAAATCAAATTTTTTAAAAAAAATGCCAGGGCTAGAGTGTAATGCAGAACAAGACCAATTGCTTTGATCTCCCACTGGCTTCATATTTCATTTCTCAATTTGATATTAGTGCTGTTATCCAATGCAAATTTAATAAAATGATTGTACTATCATCTTTACAACCCCTGTTATTTGGGTTATAGCCAGAGGTGGGTTTCAGCAGGTTATGACCAGTTCTGGAGAACTGGTAGCGGACATTTTGAGTAGTTCGGAGAACCGGTAGTAAAAATTCTGACTGGCCCCGCCCCCATCTATTCTTTGCCTCGCAAGTCCCAGCTGATTGGGGGAAATGGGGATTTTGCAGTAACCTTCCCCTGGATTAGGGAGAGAATGGAGATTTTACAGTATCCTTTCGCTGCCACGCCCACCAAGCCATGCCACGCCCACCTAGCCACACCTACCAAGCCATGCCATGCCCACCTAGCCACACCTACTAAGCCATGCCACGCCCACCTAGCCACACCTACCAAGCCATGCCACGCCCACCTAGCCACACCTACCAAGCCATGCCATGCCCACCTAGCCACACCTACCAAGCCATGCCACGCCCACCTAGCCACACCTACTAAGCCATGCCATGCCCACCTAGCCACACCTACCAAGCCATGCCACGCCCACCTAGCCACACCTACCAAGCCATGCCACGCCCACCTAGCCACACCTACCAAGCCAAGCCACGGCCAGTAAGCCACACCCACAGAACTGGTAGTAAAAATTTTTGAAATCCATCACTGGTTATAGCCATTTATTTATTTATTGTTTATTGGTTCGATTTATATGCCGCCCTTCTCCAGAGACTCAGGGCAGCTTACAATGCCTTAAGCAATAGCCTTCATACTTTTGTATATACTTGCTTAGTAGGGCTTTTGGCCCCCCCCTAAGCGGTGTTCTTTTTTTTATACAAAGTCAGCTTATTGCCCCCACAAACCGGGTCCTCATTTTACCTACCTCGGAAGGATGGAAGGCTGAGTCAATCTTGAGCCTGGTGAGATTTGAACTTGCAGTAATTGTAGGCAGCTGGTGCTACTTAACTGCACTTTAGTCTGCTGTGCCACCAGGGCTCACAGACCTCTCTCTGGGCACACACCATCGCCACCTGCTCTTCTGGGTCCTGGTGCACACATGCGCGCCGGGCCAGCTGGTCTTCGCATGCACAGGAGCACCGGAAACTGGAAGACCAGCTGGCTGGTGCACGGATGCGCATCGGGCAACTGCACTTCAGGTTTCCGGCGCGCATGCACGTGTGAAGACCAGCTGGCTGGCGTGCACATGTGCACCGGGCAGCTGCTCTTACGGTTTCTGGCGCTTCCACGTGTGTGAAAACCAGCTGGCCAGTGCACATGCACGCCCCGGAACCCAAAAGAGCAGCTGATCTTCCGGTTTCCAGCACACGCGCACCCACGTGTTCTAGTTTCGGCATGAGGTGCTGAAAAAGTTCGCCAACATTGGGTTATAGCCTTCTTTTTTAAGCCCCGAATACAGTCCTCTCCCTTCCCATCCACTTTTAAACATTTTGAGATGCAATGCGACACATAGATTTATTTCCACAAATAAAATTCGTCTGTCCTTAATGACTCCATGATTGGAGAAAAGGCTTAGAAATCACCTCTAAGGTGATGCTTTAGATACAGGTAAGGTTCTCAAATGTTCTTCTCAAACGTTTTGCCCACATCCCAACCAGGAATACATCCATCTCAAGGCGCTACTAAAAAGGAGCTGGGGCTAATTGCGGCACTTTCTATTCAGCTGACATCAGAGCAGAGCTGGTTAAAAGCACGGTGACAGCGATGACAAAACAATGCAATTGAAGAGGCAAACTAAGAGCTTGTTGCTTTTACTAAGAGCAGCGGTGGTATTTATGTAAGACATATACATGCTTGAAAGGGGGGGGGAGTAAATCCTGTGCCCGTGACTACTATCTGCGGTAGTTGGAAAACAGCAATTTTTTTTTTCATGGAAAAGGCAGGCAAGATTCCTTGAATAACAAAGAAAGGATTGGCACAAATGGAACCAGGATGAAACTGCTGGAAAATAGGAGAAAGGAATTAGGTTGCTCGTGTAACTCCAGGATTAATATTGTAAGCTGCCCTGTGGTAAGATAGGCAGCCAATAAAATGGATGGATGGATGGATAGGTAGATGATAGATAATAGATAGATAGATAGATAGATAGATAGATAGATAGATAGATAGATGATTGATAAATAAATAAATATTAGATTAGATGATAGATAGATGATAGATAGATAGATAGATAGATAGATAGATAGATAGATAGATAGATGATTGATAGATAATAGATAGATAGATGATAGATAGATAAATATTAGATTAGATAATAGATAGAGATAGATAGATAGATAGATAGATAGATAGAAGATAGATAGATAGATAGATAGATAGAAGATAGATAGATAGATAGATGATTGATAGATAATAGATAGATAGATGATAGATAGATAAATATTAGATTAGATAATAGATAGAGATAGATAGATAGATAGATAGATAGATAATAGATAGATAGATGATAGATAGATAAATATTAGATTAGATAATAGATAGAGAAAGATAGATAGATAGATATAAGATAGATAGATAGATAGATAGATAGATAGATGATTGATAGATAATAGATAGATAGATGATAGATAGATAAATATTAGATTAGATAATAGATAGATAGATAGATAGATAGATAGATAGATAGATAGATGATTGATAGATAATAGATAGATAGATGATAGATAGATAAATATTAGATTAGATAATAGGTAGGTAGGTAGGTAGGTAGATAGATAGATAGATAGATAGATAGATAGATAGATAGATAGATAGATAGTAAAGGTACATCATTTTTTAAAGGTGAAGGGAAGGAGAACAACAGTAACAATAGCAACCACTGACTTAGGAACTTACTCAGAATATGGAGTATCTGTTGAATGAAAAAAGAAAAGAAAAGAAAAAAGGAAAGGGAAGGAAAGGAAAGGAAATATAATGAATCCAAAGAGAGAACGGGATGCCTTGCTTGTAGATGACAGTTGGCTGGATTATGAACTGGAGTAACTCCTATTAGGAGGAAGAAAAAAAAATCTATTGGAGACCCCACTTACTATTTTCAATTGTGAAATTCTGTTTCAATCAGCTTAGAAATGGAATAGGGATATTTGGCCACTCTACAAAAGTGTAATGGGAGATTTGTACTCATAGGACACGTTCACATTTGCGAACTGGTAGGGAAAGTAAGTGAATCCCACCTCTGATCGTGTCCAGTGATGAATGGCATCAGACGATAGCAGGGCAAAAATATTTCTGTCAGTTTGGCCTGGTGTCCACCACCAAGGTAGAAGCCAGGAGACTGCAAGTTCTAGTTCCACCTTAGGCATGAAAGCCAGCTGGGTGACTTTGGGCCAATCATTAGGAGACTGTGAGTTCTAGTCCTGCCATAGCCATGAAAGCCAGCTGAGCAATTTTGGGCCAATCACCAGGAGACTGTGAGTTCTAGTCCCAGTTTAGGCATGAAAGCCAGTTTGGTGACTTTGGGCCAGTTGCTCTCTCAACCTAACCCACCTGACACAGTTATTGCTGTAGGGAAAATAGGAGGAAGAAGCCAGGACAAAATTAAGTTTAAAAATAAATCAAAAATTATTCTGTGCACATTTTGCTTTGCAGAAGCTGAACAAGTCCATCTCTATTGTTAAACCATATTTTCATACCATTTTTTTTTAAAAAAAACTAATCAAAATCAGCTGTTTTTTCATTAGACGTTGATAGTACAACCTGAGAGTATTTGGAGGAGTACAAATTGAGGCCCGAGTCAGGATACAAATAGCCTTCGAGTCAGAGATTTCTAATCCCTGGTCTCCAGAAATGAGACGTCTAATAATGAGCAGCTTTTTGCAGAACTAAATGCCGTGAGAAAACATGAGTGCCTTAACAAGCGACAAAAACATCTGGCTGCATTTCAAGTGTCTCCTTTTGAAGGGAAGCTACTAATCTATAAAAAGGAACACTTCAGAGAAGTTTATCTTTGATTCATACAAAGAAATATTTGTAGCAGCTGCTTCTCATTTGGGATGAACCACTTTGCTGTGGTTTTTTGGTCTTCTAGTTGGAAGTCTGACACTCTCTCTCCATGTCTCAGTGTTTCAGTGTTTACAGGGAAAGCTTGAAATAGGCTTATATGGGCCTCCACTGAAAAGGGACTCAAAACTGTTCTGCTTGTTGGAGAATCTTGCTAAAGGAAGCAAATTTAAGATGAATTCCATTTCAACTCTACCAGGTTAATACTGAGAGTGAATTGGTTAAAAGTCCTCCACTCCTCTGCTCGCAATAAAATACCTTATGCCACCAGACTCGAAATTTTGGGCTTAGACAACTTAGAACTTCGCCATTTTCTGTCTGACCAAAGCATAGTACATAAAATCATCTGCTACAATGTCCTACCAGCCAATGAATACTTCAGCTTGAAACAAAACAATACAAGAGCACACAATAGATACAAACCAGTGATGGGATTCAGCCAGTTCGCACCACTTCAGGAGAACCGGTTGTTAACTTTCTGAGCAGTTTGCAAACTGGTTGTTGGAAGAAATCATTAGGGCAGAGAACCAGTTGTTAAATTACTTGAATCCCACCACTGATACAAACTCATGGTAAACCGATCCAAACTAGACTGCAGAAAATACAACTTCAGTAACAGAGTTGTCAACGCCTGGAATGCACTATCTGACTCTGTGGTTTCTTCCCCAAATCCCCAAAACTTTAACCTTAGACTGTCTACTGTAGACCTCACCCCATTTCTAAGAGGTCTGTAAGGGGCGTACATAAGCGCACCAGAGTGCCTACCGTCCCTGTCCTAATGTTTTCTTTTATTCGTATCCTTTTCATGTATTTATAATTATGTTTACACTTGTATCTGTCATAAAATACATGCTTGACGAAATAAATAAAAGAAAAAATAAATAAATAAAAAGGAATGGATGAGTAATAACGGAATGGGACAACTTGCTGCGGCCAAATCATTGTGGCCAACTCACCATAAGACAACTTGCCGTGGGACAATTGAACAATTCAATTGTATATTTATATGTATATGAGTGCTTCTGTGATCTGTGATTATTGATTCTGTACTTCTGGATTCTGAGTTCTGGTTCTGGCTTCTGCTGCATGGTATTGTATATAAAGAAGTTTCTTATATAAATGAATCCTGTTGAATTGTTTACTTGTGGGCTGGTTGGATTGCTGCAAACTCTAATACTCTTGTCCAGTAACAAATTGTCCCACAGCAAGTTGGCTGTGGCGAGTTGGCATGGCGAGTTGACCGTGGTGAGTTGGCCATGGCGAGTTGACCGTGGTGAGTTGGCCATGGCGAGTTGACCGTGGTGAGTTGGCCATGGCGAGTTGACCATGGTGAGTTGGCCATGGCGAGTTGACCATGGTGAGTTGATCATGGTG
This sequence comes from Pituophis catenifer annectens, assembly GCF_029215685.1. Taxonomy (NCBI): domain Eukaryota; kingdom Metazoa; phylum Chordata; class Lepidosauria; order Squamata; family Colubridae; genus Pituophis; species Pituophis catenifer. The sequence goes on along the minus strand of NW_027256886.1, from coordinate 8,474,455 downwards.
AGTTGGCATGGCGAGTTGACCATGGTGAGTTGGCAATGGCGAGTTGACCGTGGTGAGTTGGCCATGACGAGTTGACCGTGGTGAGTTGGCCATGGCGAGTTGACCATGGTGAGTTGACCATGGTGAGTTGGCCATGGCGAGTTGACTGTGGTGAGTTGGCCATGGCGAGTTGACCGTGGTGAGTTGGCCATGGCGAGTTGACCATGGTGAGTTGGCCATGGCGAGTTGACCATGGTGAGTTGGCCATGGCGAGTTGACCGTGGTGAGTTGACCATGGTGAGTTGGCCATGGTGAGTTGGCCATGGCGAGTTGACCATGGTGAGTTGGCCATGGTGAGTTGACTGTAGTGAATTGTCATAGACCCTAGTAATAGGGCAGTGATGGCTAAGCTTTTTGCCATCGCATGCCAAAAGCTGGGGGAGTGCTGGGTAGTTGCGTGCGTGTGCCCACACCCATAATTCTATGCACTCTGCCCCCCCACGCATGCGTGCGTGACCCCCCCATGCCCCCCCGCTTTTGGCATGTGATGGTCCGGTGTGCCCGGTAGGCCTGTTTTTTGCCCTCCAGCACTAGATGTTTTAAAGAAGAGATTGGATAACCATTTGTCTAAAGTGGTGACGAGTTTCCTGCCTAAACAGGGGGGTTGGACTAGAAGACCTCTGAGGTCCCTTTCAACTCTATTATTCTATTCTATTCTAATTGTGGTCAAAAGTCGAGGGCTATCTGTATGTCATCAACAATGCTAATATCTAGGTAATCTTCTTTTGCCCTCAGTCTTTCCCAGCATTAGGCTCTTCTCCAGTGAGTCCTTCCTTCTCATTAGGTGGCCAAAGTATTTGAGTTTCATCTTCAGGATCTGGCCTTCTAAAGAGCAGTCAAGGTTGATCTTCTCTAGGACTGACCGGTTTGATCGCCTTGCGGTCCAAGGGACTTGCAGGAGTCTTCTCCAGCACCAGAGTTCAAAGGGAGGGGAGGGGAGGGGAGGGGAGAGGAGAGGAGAGGAGAGGAGAGGAGAGAAGAGAAGAGAAGAGAAGAGAAGAGAAGAGAAGAGAAGAGAAGAGAAGAGAAGAGAAGAGAAGAGAAGAGAAGAGAAGAGAAGAGAAGAGACCTTGGAGCAGTGGTGGGTTGCTACCGGTTCTCCCCAGTTAGGGAGAGCCGGTAGTGGAAATCTTCATAGGAGAGCGAACCAGTTCGCTTTGAATGTCAGTTGGGCCCTCCCCCCCCTGCCCCCGTGCTATACCTACCTTTATTTCTTTTGTTGTTTGGTCAGCTGTAAGGCGCGGCGGAGTGGATTGCCATGCCTCAGCTGTTTTTTTACTCAATGCGCTTGCGTGAAGTGCAGGTTCACCGCATGTGAGAGCGAAGCACATGCGCAATGCGAACCAGTGGCAAAACTGATTAGAACCCACCACTGCCTTGGAGGTCTTCTAGTCCAACCCCCTTCTTAGGCAGAAATCTCTTCTTAAAAACTACCAGTGTTGGAGCATTTACAACTTCTGCAGGCAAGTTGTTCCACTGATTAATTGTTCTAACTGTCGGGAAATTCCTCCCTAGTTCTAGGTTGCTTCTCTCCTTGATTAGTTTCCACCCATTGCTTCCTGTCCTGCCCCCAGGTGCTTTGGAGAATATATTGACTCCCTCTTCTTTGGGGCAGCCCCTGAGATATAGGAACGCTGCTGAACATCTGCAGTGCTTCACATGCACATCTGTGTACTTTACAGAACGGTCCTTATGTGATCTCAAATTGCTGGAGCTCTTGTCATGGTTTTCTCCATAGTAGCTCTTTCCCTGGGGAACATGATTCATGTGGAGATAAGATTGGCCTCCACCCTGATACTCTTTCAAAAGGCCCTAAAGACGTTATTTTGCCAGTGGGCCTGGGGACCCCACGGTGATATGGATCCGCTCAATTCGTTGGTTTGGTTGTTGTCCCTGGGGTGGGGGCTGTTGATTGGTTTTTGTAATTAAGGTTTTATGGCCATAAACTGCAGGAGTCACTGTGAGTGAGTTGGGCAGCCATGTAAATTTTCTAAAGAAATAATGTTCTTTTTTTTTCCCATTTTATTAAATTTGTATACTGCCCTACTCTCAAAGGACTCAGGGCGGTGAACAGGCACAAAATAAAACACATAAATACAAAAGTTAAAAAACATAATTAAAACCAAATTAAATAATTTTGCCCGAAACAATTAAAATTCCCAATAATTTAAAACAAATTAAAATTTCAATTTAAAAATTTAAAAAGAAGGGGAGAAAATTAGGCCAGGCCAGCCTGAAGGAATAGGAGTGTCTTCAAAGCACGGCGGAAGGTGCGCAGATCCAGGATCCTCCGTATCTCCGGGGGGGAGCTCGTTCCAGATAGTGGGTGCCCCCACAGAGAAGGCTCACCCCCTAGGGGCCGCCAGTCGACATTGTTTGGCTGACGGTACCTGGAGGAGCCCCTCTCTATGAGAGCGTACCGCCCGGTGGAAGGCTATTGGTGGTAGTAGGCAGTCCCGTAATAACCAAACCTTGAAGCGCACCCGGAAGACCACCAGGAGCCAGTGCAGCTCGCACAGGAGAGGTGTCACACGGGAGCGCCATGTTGCTCCCATAACCACCCGCGCGGCCGTACTCTGCACCAGTTGGAGCCTCCGGGTGCTCCTCAAGCGGAGCCCCATGTAAAGAGCGTTACAATAGTCCTTTTAATCAAGATCTGTTTGGAAGTCAGAGCCTTTCCTATCCTGAGGACGTAGAGCAGCCCTCAAGGAGCAGCCAATGACCTTGGACAATACTGTACATCCAGGACATTCCTTCTATCTGCATTTTCATCTAACTTCCAAATTAACATTATCAAAACAACTTCTGTGCCAAAAAAATAGCCCATTGTGGTTCTATAGGGCCTAGAACAGGGGTGTCAAACTTGATTTCATTGAAGGCCGCATCAGGGCTGGGGTGGATGTGGCCAGGGTGGGCGTGGCCAGCTCGAAGTCACTCGTGTTGGGGGCACCTGTGGTAGCCTGAGCGCTCTGTCAGCGAAAACGGGCTCTCAAGCACCGTTTTCGACTGCGACGGCTTCCTGCAACCCTCTGCCAGTGAAAACGGAGCTCAGGAGGGCCACCCGCAGCTCTCCCAAGCTCCGTTTTCGCTGGCAGAGGCACTGCAGGCCAGTCCTTCGCTATTTCCAGGGCGGCCCCGTCAGCCAGATCTAAGCACCCCGCAGACTGCATCTGGCCTGCAGGCCTTGAGTTTGCCAACCCTGGCCTAGAGTATCTCTGCACCCATGGCTTTGTCTGAAACAAAAAGGAAGAGTTGACAAAAGACAGATTTATTTTCTCCTGGGTTCCTAAGAAAATGTTCTTCTCTTGGCTGGTGTTGCTGGCTGCTGAGTGCCTAATGACATCTGGGAGTTCAACAGTCCTCTCCCAGATTATTAAAATATATCACAATCAGCAGAAATATGCTGTCAGTCAGGCAACCCTCTTGAATGAGAATCCTCTTGCTGGTTCTCCACTCAATTGCCTAATGTCATTTCCTTGATATTTTCTAACTGTATGGCTCTTTTAGTAACATCAGTTGGGTCAGATTTGACGGTCCAGAGTTGATGGTCCAGATTTGATTGTCAGATTTCTCAGAACACTGGACACCGATGCTCCTCTTAGATTATAAATTTGCCTGCAGTGATTGCATCCCATTTCCTAGTATGAAAGTTCCACTGGAATGATAGACAAGGGGAAATTCAGATGAATGGCATGAGTTATGGGTGTTTAGGGCTCCACATTTCCCATGTCAGGTTTCGATGTCGTCTCAGATAAAATAAATTGCATTTCCAAATACATAGTCTTTGAAGAAATCTTTCATTTTATTAAGCACGACAACCTGTCCCCGATTGTGGCGTAGCCAACTCTGACTTCCTGATCCCAAATCTTCCCTTTCTGTTCCCCCATTCTCTGTGTCTCATTGGCCCTCTTCCAAATCACTCTCCCCATATCTATTACTTCAGCTCCCAGGAATGTTCCCCCTCCCATCTCATCTCCTAGGGGATATTATCTTCAAGGAAAATAAGTAGGTGAGAAGTCAAGCGTCCTCTTGCCAGCTGCCCCCTCTTCTCCTTCTTACGTCAGCACTAGAGTAAATGCAGGTTGAAGTGCTGACATCCCAGGACTCAGGTGGCGTTGAAGGGTGTTGGCATTTCTACTGAAACTCTGTTAGTATCTGAGCCATTCATCACAGTGGTGAAATCCTATTTTTTTACTACTGATTCTGTGGGCGTGGCTTGGTGGGCATGGTGTGGCTTGGTGGGCTTGGCTTGGTGGGCATGGCAGGGGAAGGATACTGCAATATCTCCATTCCCACTTCACTCCAGGGGAAGGATACTGCAAAATGTCCATTCCCCCCCCCCCACTCCTGGGGGAAGAATATTGCAAAATCTCCATTCCCACCCCGCTCTGGGGCCAGCCAGAGGTGGTATTTGCCGATTCTACGAACTAGTCAAAATTTCCGCTCCCGGTTCTCCCGAACCTATCAGAACCTGCTGGATTTCACCCCTGATTCATCATCATCTGAACAAGTAGGGTTCGCACCAATGTATTTAATATGCACCATTGTGCCGACTGGGTTTTCTCAAAATGTCATGGACATTTCACGTTTTACTTCCAAACCTTCTACTAGTGAAAATAAGTTCCTAAAAGCTGTCCATACTACTTTGAATTGCAAAGGAGTTATGGAAGAGGACATCACAACTGGTTCCAGATTCTGACGCTACCTACCATGGTCCTTCTGAAGTAACTTTACTGTCTTAATAAACGTATAACAGAAAAATCACTCTGAGCAGCAACTCTCCTGTTCTTCGTTTGATAATATAACATAAACTTGACTTTTATATATAGACTTCTGCAAGATGATCTGTGCTCAATCTAGACCTTTAGATGTTTCAGTCACGCACTCGTCACCATTGTAACTGAGTGCACACACCTTGCAATCGGTCATACCCTTCTTCTCTTTCCTTTCACCTTTCTCACCATTATGGACTTCTCAGTGCTATTTCCAATACCTAATTGCAGCAATGTACAAGGCCAAGTTAAAGGTTCTACATTTAGGCAAGAAAAACAAAATGCACAAGTCCAGTATATGTGGTACCTCACTCAATAGTAGTAACTGTGAGTGGGATCTTGGAGTCCTAGTGGACAACCATTTAAATATGAGCCAGCAATGTGCAGCAGCTGCCAAAAAAAGCCAACACAGTTCTAGGCTGCATAAACAGAGGGATAGAATCAAGATCACGTGAAGTGTTAATACCACTTTATAATGCCTTGGTAAGGCCACACTTGGAATATTGCATTCAGTTTTGGTTGCCACAATGTAAAAAAGATGTTGAGCCTCTAGAAAGAGTGCAGAGAAGAGCAACAAAGATGATTAGGGGACTGGAGGCTTAAACATATGAAGAACGGTGGCAGAAATTGGGTAAGTCTAGTTTAATGAAAAGAAGGACTAAGGAAGACATGATAGAAGTGTTCCAATATCTCAGGGGCTGTCACAAAGAAGAGGGGGTCAAGCTATTCTCCAAAGCACCTGGGGGCAGGACAAGAAACAATGGGTGGAAACTAATCAAGGAGAGAAGCAACTTAGAACTAAGGAGAAATTTCCTGACAGTTAGAACAATTAATCAGTGGAACAACTTGCCTGCAGAAGTTGTGAATCCTCCAAAACTGGAAGTTTTTAAGAAGATGTTAGATAACCATTTGTCTGAAGTGGTGTAGGGCTTTAGGCAGGGGGTTGGACTAGAAGACCTCCAAGGTCCCTTCCAACTCTTATTCTATTTCTATTTCTACTCATCACCGTTTAATTTCAAAAATAATTGAAATACACGGATGCTGCCACCTGTCTTTTCTTTGTCTCTTTGACTCAAACCTCTTCTCTCGTCTTTTGGGGGTCCCGTGTATTTTTCTCATCGCTAGTCTCCTTAACCCTATTCAAAACAAGCTGAGATGCGAGACGCCTATAGGTTAACAGATTGCTTTGTCAAGTGGTATGAATCATGCCTACTCATAGTTCATTGAGCAATGGTTTTTTCAGCCCCAATGTTGTGAGTTTGTACAACACACTGAATCATAATCTGACATTAGGGGGTGCTTGAGTAAATAAAGAATTATGTCTTTCCCTTCCTCGGTTTCAAGGGAACAAAAAACCTACATTTGTGTTGTTAGAGCAAATCCAGAATGGATTTTATACTCATGCTAATTCGTGCAGAACCGTAGGGTAGGCCACGCCGTCGCTTGGGAACGCTGAAATAGAAAGATCGTCAAAACGTCACGGAGAAAATAACCTCTTTTTTTTTTCTTCGCCTGCCCCTCTTTGTCTTCTTTCTATTCTGTGCTAAGACCTTAAATCCTCAGAAAATGAGGAAATGAGCATTTCAGGTTTCCTCTCGCATGGAGAATTCAGTTCTCAAGAAGTTGAAGTCGTGTACGGTCCCTGAAATAAGCAGAGGTTGTGCAAGTACCGTACTTAGCATGCCAGCTCTTGTGTCATTTCTTCTCATTTCAATGGGTCTCATCCAGAGGACCAGATTCAAAAGCATCTTCGTCTCTTCCCCGTTCTCCTTTCATTGGATGCTAAAGCATGGAAGGAGTTAATCCATTAGCAGGCAGGTGAATAGCAACTGCAGCCAAGGACTATGTGAAAAGCTGGGAGTCGTTGGGTCCCTCTCCGGGAGACAGTAGCAGTACCTCCTCTTTCTTTTGACTGTTGCAAAATTCATTCCTGTCGCTAAAGTGTTTCTTGTCCTTTTCTTGGTAAATATCACAGGTGTACCCAAGAATTCCAATCACACATCATTCGATTGGAACATTAAACCTTTTTTTTAGGGAAAAAAAAAAAGAAGGAGAAGGCCTTCCATCTTTTATTTGCCATTTGGACTTGATTATGTCGTGAAGGAATTATGACCTTGAAGTGTTTTTGATTTGGTTTTCCAAAAAGCAGAGCAATCTGGATGCACTCCAGCTAGGGGTGCTATTAAGCAGGTTCTGACAGGTTCTGGAGAACCGGTAGTGGAAATTTTGAGTAGTTCGGAGAACCAGCAAATATCACCTCTGGCTGGCCCCCGAGTGGGTGGGAATAGGGATTTTGCAATATCCTTCCCCCAGGAGTGGGGAGGGAATGGGAATTTTGCAGTATCCTTCCCCTGGAGTGGGGTGGGAATGGAGATTTTGCAATATCCTTCCCCCAGGAGTGGGGAGGGAATGGGGATTTTGCAGTATCCTTCCCCTGGAGTGGGATGGGAATGGAGATTTTGCAGTATCCTTCCCCCAGGAGTGGGGAGGGAATGGGGATTTTGTGGTATCCTTGCCCTGGAGTGGGATGGGAATGGAGATTTTGCAGTATCTTTCCCCCAGGAGGGGGGAGATTATGGAGATTTTGCAGTATCCTTCCCCTGCCACACCCACCAAGCCACGCCCACAGAACCAGTAGTACAAAATGTTGAATTCCATCACTGACTCCAACCCAAATGAATCAGTCCCACATCGGAGTTTCTGTGTGCCAATGATGGTTTAAAAACAAAACAAAACACGTTACGTGCACCCCGTAAAATAATTACTAGATTTGAAAGGGGTCCTCTTGAAAATGTGCATGTTTAATAAAGATCTTTAGCGGTAGTTTCCTCCCTGCGGGCATTTTGCCAAGGAAGTAGCATTCAAGGCTAAAGTTCTTACCTTTGTATGGTGTCTAAAAAAAAGTATCAATTATTTTAAAAAGTCCCACAATGTCCAGCCAATCAGATCACTCTGTTAAATGAATGTTCCAATGACTCCCTTATTTAAAAAAGCCTGCAAGGGCCTGTTAATGGACTGGGAAGCCATACTTATTGTCGAAGATGGGGAGAGAAGCTCAAACCTCCCTTTATTTAAAAAAAAAAGAGGATATTTCAACATTGAATAGCCTTGGTTGATGGGTTACGCTATAGCATATTTTTCTGTTATGGGCTTTTCCAAGTCCTTCACTGCGCAATCCCACAACTGTGTATACCTAGTGAGTGTCCAACCTCTTTATCTTTTAAAGCTCACATCTAGCTTTGGGATCACTTAGGCCAGGGACGGCTAAACTTTTCCGGACCGAATGCTCAAAGCGCACATGCGTGCACATGAATGCATGCGGGCATGCCCGAACCCCCAGAATGCAATGCGCACGCACCCCCATGCATATGCCCAACCCCTGCCCCCCGTGCATGCAGGTGTGGTCCCCCCTGCACCCCCACGCGCATTTGCACATGGCCCCCGCATGTGCCCCGCCCCGTGCATGTGTGCGTGGCCTCACTGCACGTGCCCCGCTTCCCATGCTCATATGTGTGGGCCCCCTGCATGGGCCTTGCCCCGACGCACATGCGCGCACAGGCCCCCCACACGCCTCTAGGGGCCAGTACTCATTTCCGTGGTCATGTGGCCAGCATGACTATATGCTGAGGTGCATGGAATGCTCTTGCCTTCCCACCAAAGTGGTACCTATTTATCTGTTCGCATTTGCATGCTTTCGAACGGCTGGGTGGGGAGGAGCTGAGGCAAGTAACCCACAGTGCTCGGGTCTCAAACAGAATGGAATAGAATTATAAATTGTAAGATACAAGCAACAACTGATAAATCATAATATACCAATAAGAGAAGGTAGTAGGAAAGATGAGAGGTGAGAAAGATGAGATGAGAGAATGGAGAAGATGAGAAGATGACAAAGATTATCTCTTCCTCCTCCTCCTCCTTTTTCTCCTTCTTCTCCTTCTCCTTTTCCTTCTCCTTCTCCTCCTCCTTCTCCTTCTCCTTCGGCTTCGGCTTCGGCTTCTTCTTCTTTTGTTCCTTCCTTCCTTCCTTTCTTCCTTTCCCAATAAATAATTCTTAGTCCAGTTCCATAATTGAGATTTTTATTTGAATTTTTTGGATCATCTAGATCAGTGTTTCTCAACCTTGGTAGCTTGAAGATGGGTGGACTTCAACTCCCAGAATCGGCCAGCCAGCGCTGCTGGCTGGGGGATTCTGGGAGTTGAAGTCCACCCATCTTCAAGCTACCAAGGTTGAGAAACACTGATCTAGATCCAAAGAAGATGTGATAATTTTTAATAGGTTCATGTGAAACAACACACATTTACTGGGGTGAAATAATTTGTCATTGCCTTCATCCTAGGTCTGAGTGAGAAGAACTGACTTAAGGACGTCCAGTTGATTTTATGCCTAGGGCAAGACTAGAACTCATGGTCTCCCGGTTTCTAGCCTTGTGCCTGCACCACTACACAAAAATGGGCTTCCATATTGTCCTACCACCTAGAATTTAGAAGCAATCTGGCTTTATATACAGGAAGTATAATACAGGTAGTCCTCGACTTCGTTTGCTCAGTGACCGTTCGAAGTTACAACAGCACTGAAAGAAAGTGACTTATGACCATTTTTCATACTTATGACTTTTGCAGCATCCCCATGGTCGCATGATTTACATTCAGATGCTTGACAACTGACTCACAGTTATGACAGTTGCAGTGTCCCGGGGTTATATGATTCCCCTTTTGCGACCTTCCAAGAAGCAAAATCAACGGGGAAACCAGATTCACTTAAACAACCGTGTTACTGATTTAACAACTGCAGTGATTCGCTTAACGAATGGGGCAAGAAAAGTCGTAAAATGGGCCCAAAACTCACTTAACGAATTTCTCACTTAGCAACAGAAATGTTGAGCTCACTTGTGGCCTTAGGTCGAGGATTACCTCTTTGCCACAAGGACTAGAAGCACCATGTTAAATGGCATAGATTACACCAAGTTACTAGGCCGCATGATTATGTTGACAACAGTGCAAAAACCTTACTGAAAACCATGTCCCACTATAACTATGGCTTAGGACCGGGGTATTTACGAGACCGCCTTCTGCCACCAGTAGCCTCTCACCGACCAGTACGCTCCCATAGAGAGGGGCTCCTCAGGGTACCGTCGGACAAACAATGTCAACTGACGACCCCCAGAGGGAGAGCCTTTTTTGTGGGGGCACCCGCCATCTGGAACGAGCTCCCCCCAGAGATATGGAGGATCCTGGACCTGCGCGCTTTTTGCTTTGCCATCAAAACATTTCTTTTCCAGCAGGCCGGCCTGGCCTAACCTCTCTTTTAAACTTTTAAAATTTTAAAATTTTTTAATTTTAAATTTGTCTTAAGAATTTGGGGTGTTTTAAATTTCGTTTTTCGGGCCAAATTATTTAATTGTATTTTAATGCTTTTTTAACATTTGTATTATATGTATTTTATCTGGCTGTTCACCACCCTGAGTCCTTCGGGAGTAGGGCGGTATACAAATTCAATAAATAAATAAATAAATAAATAAATAAATAAATAAATAAATAAATAAATAAATAAATAAATAAATAAATAAACTGAAAGAGTCAAAAAACAATGGATGATTGTAACTAATGGAGATCTCTTCTCTCAAGGGGTCAAAAAAAAAGCTGAAAAACAGCCATAGTGATCAGGGGTGGGTTCTACTTATCGCAACAGGGCCATGCAAGCGCAGAAGCATTTTCATGACGTCAGGGTCAGTGGGCGGGGCCTCCCGCCGATTTTACTCCCGGTTCTATAGAACCGGTGCAAACCGGGGCAATCCACCACTGATAGTGATGCAATCAAATCCCTATCCTTTATTTGTGCATCGCAAACAGAGGTGGGATTCACTTACCTTCCCTACCAGTTCGCAAATGTGAGCGCACGTGCGTGCATTCGCTTTGCTCAGCCACGCCTCCTCTGCGCATGCGCACGGCCTTCGTGCATGTTCTTTGCTCGCACATTACGTCCGGGCAGGTGGGTGGAGCCTCCTGCAGTCATCACTACCGGTTCGTCCGAACCGGACAAAACCAGCTGAATCCCACCACTGATCGCAAGGCATGTAACAAGGATTGAAACTTTGATTCAATTGGGTGGCCACTACGTTGACTTTTTTTTTTTTTGACTCCCTTGTGGGCACTCCCGGTAATTAAACCTATCATTAATAAGCTTCCCAAAAAGGGAATGTTTTTGCCCCTGAAATAACATAGACATCCCCAACTTCTCTGGAGATCTCACTGCTCTCCTTAGACACTTAAGAATTAGCATTCAATCGCTCGCTAATTCTGAACTCGTATTCTCTGGATAAAATCATCAGGATGTATTTGTGTTCACTCTCCTTTGAGGCCGATGAATGGGGTCTTGAAAGTAGCTTCGACTATTCATTCTCCATCTTTTCTTCACCTGTTCAGAACATTCGACAGTGCTGGCTTTGGTTCAGAAACATCCTACTGGTAATTACTCCTCTTAGAGGGGTTTTTTTTTTTTTTTAGTACCCAGTAGGGATAGAGATCATAGCCGTGTTACAAGGTTTTCTTTTTCAGACTGTCAAGTTTAAGCAAAGAGATGACCAAACGACAGAAAGATTGCCTGGCATTGAAGATCTTTCAATGATCTGTGTTTTTTTTTTTTTTTTAAAGAAGAAGAAAACTGGTGGAAAATAAATAATTTGGCTTTCACACAGAGCCCATCCAAGCCGTGTCTCCCTTATCTTTGCTTATCGCAGATTAATTGTTAGTGCAGGAGAACATTTGAAACTTGTCCTCACTTGCTTTTTTCATGCCAAGGTATCCGCTTCGTAGCAACCTGTTTTTATCTGAAATCTGAACTTTTCTTTTCTTTTTTTCCTTTTTTTTGCAAACCGATTCGAAAGATCAACCCTGCGGGTTTTTTTTAAAAAAAAGGTCGAAACAGTCTCCCGACAGTATCTTCCCATCAGGCTTTTTTTTTTTTTCCTCTTTGCTTTCCCTTTAATGGTGCTAATGCTCATTTTACTTATTCAGAACGTTAAAAAGAGCAAATGGTTTATACGAGGTGTTGCTAATTACCTATATTACTGTACTACTGTGACAGATGTGAGCAAAAAAAAAAAGAGAGAGAGACTGAAAATGCCCACAGCTGTGCACTCCATGACACCAAGCGGAGACGCAGACAGAAGGCTAACAGATGTCCCGAACTGTCATTTTGCCTTAAAAAATTCTGTTTCTGCTTTCTTGCTCCTTCTTTTTTGAAGTGGGATGCATTGCTTTTTTCGGTATAGAATCATAAAAAGCACAATATAAACAATCAATAAAAGCAGAATTGATGCCGGGGGAGGGACGGGGGACAAGTATCCAAATATTCAAGCGAATAACAAATGCCGTGTTGTTGTTGTTTTTTAAAGGAGGAAGAAAGAAATAGAAAGCAGCAACGCTGGAAAAGCTGAGCAATTCATGCCAAATGTTTGGCAGAAAATAAAAGTTTTGACAGCCTCCTTAGAGATAGATAAGGCGGGGCGGTGCGGGGTGCCGAGCACATCCCTCAATAGGGCAGCTTTGGGGAATGAAATGTAGGGCACCCCATGCTGTACCATTCAAAACAGAAGAAAACAAAGCATACCAACAGCTGATCCTAGGGGCAAAAAAACTAGATTGGGGTTTCATGGAGTGACAGTAATCCTTTAATTTAGCAGAGTCTCAACTATTTGAAGACGGGGTTATCCACCGAATTCAACCTTAATTTCCAAAGATCTTGTGGAAATCATGCATTTAAAAAAAAAAAAAAACTTTGCCTTAACAATTGCAACAAAATCAGCGCCAGTTTTAAAATTCAATTCACTATTCTTTATTGGCCAAGGGTGACTGGACGGAATTTGTCTCCGGTACATAAGTTCTCACTGTACATACAAACAACAAAGTCATATGTACCATGTTGCCGTATAGTAAATATTGCCCTATCGTTGCGAAATTCTACAACACAAGATAACGAAGAGAAGGCAGGACTAGAGAAAAATCTCTGCAGAACAAATATCTCATATTGCTGTTTGTTTCAGCCAGGGGGGCATTTTAAAGAATAGAAAGCACTGAAAAAAAATGGAAATAGTTAAATACCTTCTTAAATATCTTGGGCAAATGCTTGGACTTTTATATTTGCATAGGGTGGAATAACAATCTTAAATTATTAAATACAACATTTATTATGTTATTGCTTCCCACCTTCATAATAAAATATCTTTTTTTTAAAAAAAAGAAGACGATGAAGAAGTGAAACTATGACTCCTTATGGTCCAACAAGAGTTTTCTAATTTATCTTTTGATTTAAAAAAAAAAAAGAAATTAAGAGATCAATTAGGGAGGGAAAGAATCTTGAGTTCCTGTTGTACAGAAGTTTTAATGGTTTAAGCATGACGTTTGGTGTCATCAGAATTGGATTGCGGTTTTTTTTGTCCCCGTCCTGTTAAAAAACATGATTCCAAACTAGGTTGGTTTCTTTACAAGGGTTTGTTTCTAAATTACTCCCCGCACTTAATTACGAGGATGAGAGAGATGCCTTATTTCTCTTTGTTATGGGCTAAGCTCTCAATAATCCCAAACAAAACAGCCAGTTCTGGAAGATATAGGATTTGCTAGCAGGATTACGGTCCCCTAGATAACGTTGTGCAGTCAAGAGAGGCAAAGCTTTATTTTAATTCAGATAAGCCAATAAACAAGCCACTGACAAGAGTAACCGGTTTCCATTGCTACATTGGCAGCTGAATGATAGAAAATCTATTATGCCCTGTTTGCTGTAACGTTTCATTTAATAGAGATCCGAATTAAAACTCCACCGTACCTGAGCTTTTAATTGAGATGGCTATCATAGCATTTGAATAACTGTCCCTATCGGTAAGTCCGTTCTGGGTTCATATACGTTTCACATGCGTTAAGCGGCCGATTCACCGATTCACAGAATCTGAGCAAAGCGACTGATGTAATTCTTCCTTTACCAAAGAATTCCAATCCCAACTCCCACCGAAAAAACAGAGAACGATTGGGGAAATCAATTATAGACGTCTTCTGGGTGGGCCAAAATGATTGGAATTCAAGCGCTCCTGAATTTGCTACCTGTCACTTTTCAAGGAACTCGAACAAATAGTCTCCAAGCCCTCTTCGCCCCAAATCCAGTGCATTTTTTTTTTTAATTTGGCGAGAGTGCTTGAAATCAACAAAGGAGGGTCGTCTTAAAATGAGCGTGAAGATGAGGCTGGAGTACCAGGCGGGGTGGGGGGGGGGGTAGAGTAAGGGGTGGAGGGGGTGGATTTGGTTTGATGGAAGAAGTAATTGAAATAAATTAACAGCAAAGCCGAGGAAAATTCGTGGTGGAGAACATTTCCTCTTCAGTGCTGTCTTTCATCCGGGGGGGGGGGTAGTATCTAAAAAGGATTGCTAGACGACTGAAAGCTATTAATGGTTAAAATTGTAGTGAGTCACTCTCAAGTACGTATATACGTGTAATTTATATTGCCCAAATCGACATTAAATTAGGCACCGATCTACACCGTCTGTATAAATTATGCAGATACTGTGATACATGACTCCATTCTGCAAATTTGCTACTAACTGGGGGGAAGAAAAGGAAAAAGCACTGAAAAATTTCATATCATAGGAAGCTTTTCCTGAATCCTTGGAAACAGATGGGGTTTTTTTCCCCCTTGGCTTTCTATAATATAATTATTTCTTTCAATGCCAAAAGACAGGTGCTAGCAGAATTTGTGAATGAACACTTTTTTTTATACCGTAATAGATTTCATTTTGATAGATGGCATGCTTTTAGTCAGAAAGACATTCCTGATAGTTATCTTTTACCAGTAATTAAAACACAAACAGTATTTTAGGGACATGTGCTTGCAAATAGGTGTTTTTTTTAGCTACATAAGACAGTATATTTATTTACTTATATCTTTTAAAATAATGATAAATGATTTCATAATCTTACCAGTCCTGCCTATTAAATAACACAATAACCTTAAAAGGAAAACTCCAGGTCTGATGCCCAAACTTGACAGTCTAAGAAGAAAATACAATTAGGAGAGAAGTTGTGTTACTCAAAGGTCGAAAAAGATAATACGCTAAGTTACAGTTGCATCAATCCGGCAATAAAGATTACACAAGTTGAAGTTTAGAGAAGGCCCCAGAGAAGAGCTATTTCCTTAGAAAGAATATGTTGAAGTTGGGATTGGGCAGTCTTTACATTTACATCCTGGACATAAATTGTTTCAACTTCTACCCTCAAAACAACGCTATAGGGCAGTGATGGCTAACCTTTTTGCCATTGCGTGCCAAAAGCAGGAGGGACGGGGGGTCGCGCACACACATGCCCATACTCATAATGCAATGCCCCCCTCCCGCTCCATCCCTGCGCATGCGCACATGACCCCCCCGTGTTCCCCCACCCCTGCACATGTGTGCGTAACCCCCCCCAGCCCCCTCCCATGAATGCCATTTTGGGCCTGGCAAGCCCAAAACGGCAGCCTCCTGGGACCAAAAACGGGTCACGGGGGGCCATTGCACCCGCCCAGTGGCCCGTTTTGGTGCGAGGGGCGCACTGCTCCCTCGCACTCCCCCCCACCCCTGCGCATGCACAAGAGACCCCCCTCCCACCCCCGTGCATGCGCATGAGACCCCATGCATGTGCACACGTTTTTCACATGCGCCCCGCCCCACCCAAAAATCAGCTGGCTGGTGGGAGGCACGTGTGCATGCGCAGTGGAGCTGAGCTGGGCAATGGCTCGCGTGCCCGCAAAGAGGTTCCCATGGGTTCGCCCTCATGGCTATAGAGTTCTACACACCAAAACAAGACACCAGGATAGTTTTTTCCCGAATGCCATCTCTCTGCTAAACAACTAATTCCCACAACACTGTCAATTTAACTACTAAGACTGTATTACTATTCTTCTCATCCTTACTAGTACCTATCTTCCCACTTATGGCTGTATCCATGTTGCTTGTATCTTTACAACTTATATTGTTTTTATTGTTTCCTAGTATGATTTGATTGCTGATTAGTATCCTATGACTATTACTAAGTGTTGTATCTTATGATTCCTGATGAATATATTTTATTTTTTCTTTATGTACACTGAGAGCATATGCACCAAAGACAAATTCCTCGTGTGTCCAATCACACTCAGCCAATAAAAGAATTCTATTCTATTGTCCAGAGATTGGGCCACATTTCCTATTTCTGTTTAGCCAGAAGACCTGATTAGTGACATTGTATATATTCACCATCCAATTTCTTTTTCCTTGTTTGAAGTGGACTTGGAAGGATTTTTAAAAGGCCAAATTCATCGTTAAGGCCCATAAGGGTTTAAGATATACATTTTCTTAACTTTCAGAGTTCTAAAGAGAGCGATGAGAGTCTCAAAACCTGTATAAATAATAACAAATGAGTTTGTAATTTTTAGTTCCGTTCATTCTGATAGTTTGGGGAAAACTCTCGGAGCCTTAAATGAGATGCTGGCAGATTGCATTTGGGCCGCAGGTGGTCCACTCTTATGTAGGACATGAGTTTCTTCAATTGTTGGATCAGGCTGAATTAAACTTAAAATATATCTCTGGAGCGTACGTAAAATGACCTTGAGGAACAGGAGAAAAAGCCACAATCAAGACAACACTCAGATAAAAGAAATCTTAGTTCAGTGCAGAAATGTAATTTGAGAAAGCATCTCAGACATGACCATCATTAGTTCTCATGAAGAACTAGTTTCTTAGTCATCCAGGTCATGGTTGTCCCAAAGGTGCTTTTTCAAGAGGCAACTGGACTTTCTGGTTTTTCTTTGAAGATGTTTCGCTTCTCATCCAAGAAACCTCTCCAGCTCTGAAGAGGTTTTTTTAAAAACCCTCTGACGATCAGGCAACTCAGCTGGGATCCTCAGAGCCTTTTGAAAACATTTTTTTACATGGTTTTACATGTAAAAAATGGTTTTAAAAGTAAAAAAAAAAATTGGCCACACCCACCCAGTCACATTAACCCCCCCCAAGCCACGCCCACAGAACCGGTAGTAACAAATTTTAGATTTCACCACTGCTCCAAGGTCCCTTTATTTATTTATTTATTTATTTATTTATTTTTATTGAAAAAGTTTTACAAATACCAATTTTCCCATTTCCCCCCCCTTCCCTCCCTAACCCTCCCTAACCCTCCCCTCCTCCCATGACTTCCCCAAGGTGAAATCCGTCCACATTATATTATATCATACTTTACCACCCTTCTATTCTCCCCCCTGTGTACTATACATTTCTACATAACATTGAACTATTCTACCCCCTATATACTATACATTTCTACACAACATTCAACTAAAAGCTATCTGATACTTCCTAGTTTGGTATTTATTCTGCACATAATCTATCCATTTCTTCCACTCCCATGCATAAGTCTCTTGAGTCCGGTCTTTTAAGTATGCTGATATCTTCGCCATATCTGCAAAACTGGCCACCTTCAAAGTCCATTCTTCAGTCCCTTTATTTATTTATTAGTTCAATTTATATGCCGCCTTTCTCCGGAGACTCAGGGCAGCCTTCCAACTCTGTCTCTTCTCTTCTCTTCTCTTCTCTTCTCTTCTCTTCTCTTCTCTTCTCTTCTCTTCTATTCTATTCTATTCTATTCTATTCTATTCTATTCTATTCTATTCTATTCTATTCTATTGCTTTACATTTATGATTTAAGGAAGCTCCTGCAACATGTAAAGAGAGAGTGTGGCTTTAGCTGAATGTAGTGTGTGTGGAAGGCATCACCCACACTTGAAGAGTGATGAGGTTAAGCAAGATACTGACTGGGCCTTATTCAAATCTGAGTCAGGCTGAATCTTATTGAGACCATACTAGGATTCCTTCCTGCAGTCAGCTAGATTCTGGAAGCCTGTTATTATCAGAAGGAAATTGCTATCTAGAGACCTTTTGGAAGATTATCATTGGGTTCATTATAACCGTTATGTTTTTCATCTAGGGCAGAGGTGGGTTTCAGCAGGTTCTGAACATTCTGGAGAATCGGTAGCGGAAATTTTGAGTAGTTCGGAGAACCGGTAAATACCTCTGACTGGCCCCGCCCCCGTCTATTCTCTGCCTCCCAAGTCCCAACTGATTGGGAGGAAATGGGGATTTTACAGTATCCTTCCCCTGCCACGCCCACCAAGCCACGCCCACAAAGCCACACCACACCACGCCCACCAAGCCACACCCACAGAACCGGTAGTACAAATTTTTGAAACCCACCACTGATCTACGGTTATGTTCCCATGTGCATTTGTGGTGCATATTTTCTTCGTTCATACAACCCACAGACACGCAAGAGATATCTAACCAAGGTTACCTCTGTGGAAACTCAGCATACCGTGCAAATATATTGAATTTTTACCTGGTTTGGTTAAGTGGGCTGTATGAAAACAGCTTATGACAAGTGGGAGGAAAATGGCTAGGTTACATTTTCCACAGCTGTGCCTTCTGACTTTTTAAAACTTTTTGTTTATTTTTATTCAGCTGCCCAATGGATATTTTTTTTCAAAAAGTGGATGTGAACACATTGGTGTGAGTAGATTTGAGGATGCTTCATTGCTAAGACAGAAAATTAACCCAGCTTTTTTTTAAAAAATAAAAATAATAACAAATGTTCCTCCGAATTCTGCACGTATTCTATTCGCTCGGGATATTCTGGGCCACTACAGGGAAAACGTATGTTGACTTTAGGGGAGATTATCATTACTGTCAACAGTAATGAAATCAGGAGGAGGAGAAGAGCAAGCAACTGTATCAAGCCACAAAAGAGAACACACTCACCCAGGCTTAACAACAACCTCTCTGCATTCCTACTGTAGCTTAATGGTACAAAGGAAGGCAGGTAGAATCTAGCCACAGTCACATGACACAGTCTCTCTCTCCCTCTCTCTCCCTCTCCCTCTTTTAGGCTTGAGGAATTGCTAGTTGAGGGCTGCTCCTTCTCTCTCCTTCCCTCTCTCTCTCTCTCTCTCTGTGTCTTTCTTTCTCTCTGTGTGTGTCTTTCTTTCTCTCTGTGTGTGTCTCCCTCCCTCCCTCCCTCCCTTTCTCTCTCTCTGTCTGTCTCTCTTTCTGTCTCTTTCTCTCTCTGTCTGTCTTTCTCTGTGTGTATGTTTGTCTCTCTCCTTTTCTCTCTCTCCCTTTCTCTCTTTCTCTGTCTGCCTCTCTTTCTGTCTCTTTCTCTCTCTGTCTTTCTCTGTGTGTATGTTTGTCTCTCTCCTTTTCTCTCTTTCCCTTTATTTCTTTCTCTGTCTGTCTGTCTCTCTTTCTGTCTCTTTCTCTCTCTGTCTGTCTTTCTCTGTGTGTATGTTTGTCTCTCTCCTTTTCTCTCTCTCCCTTTCTCTCTTTCTCTGTCTGCCTCTCTTTCTGTCTCTTTCTCTCTCTGTCTTTCTCTATGTGTATGTTTGTCTCTCTCCTTTTCTCTCTTTCCCTTTATTTCTTTCTCTGTCTGTCTTTCTCTCTGTCTGTCTCTTTGTCTGTCTTTCTCTGTGTGTATGTTTGTCTCTCTCCTTTTCTCTTTCTCTCTTTCTCTTTCTCTGTCTTTCTTTGTCTCTTTTTCTCTCTGTATCTCTCTTTCTCTCTGTTTATGTTTGTCTCTCTCCTTTCCTGTCTCTCTTTCTGTCTTTCTCTCTCTGTCTTTCTCTCTATTTGTCTTTGTCTTTCTTCCTTTCTCTCTGTCTCTCTGTCTTCCTTTTTCTCATTTTTTCTTTCTCTCTTTCTCTCTCTCTCTGTCTTTCTCTGCGTGTCTTTCTCTCTCTCTCTCTCTCTTTCGCTCTCTCTCCCTCTCCCTCTGTCATTCTCTTTCTCTCTCTCTTTCTGTCTTCCACTCTCTCTCTCTCTCTCTCTCTCTCTTTCTCTGTCTCTGTCTTTCTCTCTCTCACACACACCCACACACCCACACACCAAATAAGAATCTTCATAAGCAACCCATTGGCTTAAGGGTAATTAGGGTTCTTGCATTATGGCTGTTTGGTTCACAAACATTTCAACTGATCATCAAGAAGTCAACTCACCTTCTACAGGTAGTCCTCAACGTATGACTGCAATTGAGCCCAATGTTTCTGTCATTAAGTCAGACATTTGTTAAGTGAGCTTTGACCCATTTTATGACTTTCTTGGTCACGGTTACTACATGAACCGTGGTAGTTGTTGAGTTAGTAACCTGGTTGGGAAGTGAATTTGGTTTCCCCATTGACTTTGCCTATCAGAAGTCGCAAAAGGTGATCACCTGACCTTGGGACATACAGTGATCATAAGTATGAACCAGTTGCCAAGTGTCTGAATTTTGATCTCACAATCATGGGAATACTGCAAATCTGTGCAAAACAATGACACATTTTTCAGTGCCATTGTAACTTTGAACGGTCCTTAAACAAACGGTTGTAAGTCGAGGGCTACCTGTTGTTGAATTTGCCTCTTGCTGACTTCTAAGATATCTCCATGTAATTTTCTTGGCAATATTATGGAAGGAATCTACCACTACAGGCAGTCCTTGATTTACGACCACAATTGAGCCCCACATTTCTGTTGTTAAGTGAGACCTTTGTTAAGTGAGTTTTGCCCCATTTTACAACTTTCCTTGCCACAGTTGTTAAGTGAATCATTGCAGTTAGTAACCCGGTTGTTAAGTGAAGCTGGCTTCCCCATTGACTTTGCTTCTCAGAAGGTCGCAAAAGGGGATCACATGGACACTGCAACCATCATAAATGTGAGTCCGTTGTCAAGCATCCAAATGTAAATCACGTGACCATGGGAGATGCTACAGTGGTCGTAAGTGTGAAAAACGGTCATAAGTCCCTTTTTTCCCCAGTGCCGTTGTAACTTCGGACGGTCGCTAAACAAACTGTTATAAGTTGAGGACTACCCATATCTATCCAAAAATAAATTTCAAAAACATAGCCTAAGTTCAGCTACCCAGACGGTCCTCAACTTATGACCCACAAGGGAGGCCCACATTTCCATTGCTAAGAAAGGCGATCATTTTGTGAATTTTGATCCATTTTATGACCTTTTTGCCACAGTTGTTAAACAAATCACAGCTGACCACAGCTGCGATATAAGGATATCTGCAAGAGGGACCTAAAGGCCCTGGGAATTGACATTTAACAACTGGGAAACCTTGACCTCCGATCGTTCAGCTTGGAGGCTAAAGACGCAGCTTGGCCTTCTCCAATTCGAAGAGACACTTGTTCGGCAGGCTGAGGCAAAGAGGCAATCCCGGAACCAGCAAAATCTGGGGGCTGGGAAGGGACAAAATGTATCTGCCCTCAGTGTGGAAGGGATGGCCACTCTCGAATTGGCCTTTTTAGTCACACCAGATGCTGTTTTAGGACCTCTTTCCAGAGCACGATACCATAGTCTCTTGAGACTGAAGGATGCCAATGTAAACAAATCACTGCAGTTGTTAAGTGAATCATGGGATCCTTCAGTGAATCTGCCTTCTCCCTCCCCCCCCCCACCCCCCCGGTTGACTTTGCTTGTCAGAAACCAGCGGGCGGGGTTACAAATGATCCCGGGACAGTAGAACTGTCATAAATATAAGCCAGTTGCCAAACGCCCACATTTTGATCACATGACCATAGGGATGGTTGTTAGTGTGAAAACCAATCATAGGTTAAGTGTTTTTTAATCAGGGCAACCTGGTCTACTCAAATAGGGGATGGAGCATTCTGCTTCAAACACTTCATCTCTCCCCTGGTATAGCCTGTGGCATAGATAGATAGATAGATAGATAGATAGATAGATAGATAGATAGATAGATAGATAGACAGACATAGATAGATAGATAGATAGATAGATAGATAGATAGATAGAGATAGAGATATATAGATAGACAGACAGACAGATAGAGATAGAGATAGAGATAGATAGATAGATAGATAGATAGATAGATAGATAGATAGAGAGATAGAGAGATAGATAGATAGAGATAGAAAGATAGAGATAGAGATAGATAGAGATAGAGAGGGAGAGGGATGGAGAGAGAGAGAGAGAGAGAAAGAAAGAAAGAATTCTTTATTGGCCAAGTGTGATTGGACACACAAGGAATTTGTCTTGGTGCATATGCTCTCAGTTTAATAAAAGAAAAGATACATCATCAAGAATCATAAGGTACAACACTTACAACACTTAATGATAGTCATTGGGAACAAATAACCAATCAAATCACATTAGGAAACAGTCAATATAAATCTTAAGGATACCAGCAACAAGGTTACAGTCATACAGTCATAAGTGGAAGGAGATGGGTGGTGGGAACGATGAGAAGATTAATAGACTTAGTAAATAGTTTGACAGTGTTGAGGGAATTATTTGTTTAGCAGAGTGATGGCGTTCGGGAAAAAACTGCTTGTGTCTAGTTGTTCTGGTGTGCAGTGCTCTATAGCGTCATTTTGAGGGTAGGAGTTGAAACAGTTTATGTCCAGGATGTGAGGGATCTGTAGATATTTTCACAGCCCTCTTTTTGACTCGTGCAGTATACAGGTCCTCCATGGAAGGCAGGTTGGTAGCCATTGTTTTTTTCTGCAGTTCTAATTATCCTCTGAAGTCTGTGTCTGTCTTGTTGGGTTGCAGAGCGAAATCAGACAGTTATAGAGGTGCAGATGACAGACTCAATAATTCCTCTGTAGAACAGCTCTTTGGGCAGTTTGAGCTTTCTGAGTTAGCGCAGAAAGAACATTATTTGTTGTGCTTTTTTGATGACTTAGAGGTTAATACATCTACCTAATATGTAAGTAGCCCAGGTTCAAATCCCAGAAGGTTATGGCTAGTTGACGAGAGTAAAATAGCTTGAAATAGATCTATACTAGTCTCCCTTTATTTTTTTGGCGGTAAATATAAATGTAACACAATCATAAGTTACTTTTTTCAGTGCTGTTGTAACTTTGAATGGTCCAGAGGTGGTATTTAGCTGGTTCAGACCGGTTCGGGAAAACCGGTAGTAGCGACTGCAGATGGGCGGTCCACCCACCCGCCTGGACGTAACACTGTCCTATTTAGCCACGTTTTTGAGGCCGGGCGCATGCGTGGAAGGCACGCAAGCAAGCAAAGGCGCATGCATGAAGCAAGCATGCGCGCACGCCAGTGGTGGGTTCCTCCCGGTTCCGTCCGGTTCTGCCAAGCCGGTAGTGGTGACGATATAACGTCACCAAACCACTTCTGTCCCTCCTGCCCCCGCCCCCCCTGCGTTATTCTTACTTTTATTTGGTCCCACCCCCAATCTATTGCTGCCTCCTGAGTCCCAGCTGATCGGCTAGAAGAAAAAAACCTGTTTAAACTCTTGCTGTGGGGCTTCAAAGGGCCGCCCTACAGCTGATCAGTGTTAAAAAGCAGTGTGGTGGTAGACCGGAATGCTCCAAAAACAAATAGGTAGACCGGAACGCTCCAAAAACAAATAGGTAGACCGGAATGCTCCAAAAACAAATAGGTAGACCGGAACGCTCCAAAAACAGATAGGTAGACCGGAATGCTCCAAAAACAAATAGGTAAACCGGAACGCTCCAAAAACAGATAGGTAGACCGGAATGCTCCAAAAACAAATGGGTAGACCGGTGCCTGCAAAAATAAATTGGTAGAGCAGTGCTTCCAAAAACAAATGGGTAGACCAGTGCCTCCAAAAACAAATGGGTAGACCAGTGCCTCCAAAAACAAATGAGTAGACCAGTGCCTCCAAAAACAAATGAGTAGACCGGTACAGCTCTGCAAGCAGTTAAAAGCCTGGTAGACCAGTACCTCTGCTAAATCCTAAAGAATTGTCACATGACCATCAAGCCATGCCCACAAAATAAGCCACACCCACAGAACTGATAGTAAAAAAATTTAGAACCCACCCCTGGTGCACAGGGTGAACCGGTAGTAAGAATATCTGAAACCCACTGCTGGAATGGTCACTAACTGAATGACTGTAAGTCGAAGGACTATCTGTGTTTACCCACCCAGAGAAGAGTTCGTGCATTAGATTTATATCGATCGGACATGCAGGGTACCCCAAAAGTTGTTGTGCTTTGATGGAGGCTGAATAATGGGTATAAGAATGGGTATAAGAATAAGATGTCTTCCCTTTCTCGGCCTTTTGAACTGATTCTTTCTCAACATCACAATACTACAACAAATAACAACACATGCATTCCTCTTTTTTAAAAAAGATGTGACGTGGATATCTGGTTTTATTTTTCTTTCTTGGTTTTGTATATATCGTTCTGTATTTTGTAGTAGTAAGTTGTAAGTAAAAAGGATTGAAAAAGTATTTTTTTTTTGATACTTAAAACCGAGCAATTTTCTTTAAAAAAGAAAAAAAAAAGGAAAAATACATCACAAATTGGTATCCTCAAGCAGTTCTTTTGCTCTGATAAAACTTGTAAGCAAGCCAGAAAGGTTGAGCCTATTTTCCATATGCCTTTTTATTCTTTTGTTATTCCCTGTCATATTTTAGATTTCCCTTTTGTGCTATGTAGGACATAATTATAGTAGAAAGTCCTGTTGGACTGTACTTTTCAGAAAATATACATAAATAGTCAAACTTTCTTTGTTGCCAGTGAGTAATCCCATTTAACAATGGAATTTAGTACCGAAGCAAAATGCATTTTTTGAGTAAATACTCTAAACAGTACAATAGCAGGAATTTTATACCGAGACTTACAAAGGCCTTACTGTAAAGAACCAGTTTTTGCTATTAGAACAACAACAAAAATATTTTGGATTGCAGCTCTCCTTGTCCTGCAGACCAACAGTTGATCATAATTTTGTGTTCCGTTGTCACTATATTGTTCAGGAGTTAGAGGTTGCTATAGTCTCATTTC
The DNA here is from genome assembly GCF_029215685.1 of Pituophis catenifer annectens. Taxonomy (NCBI): domain Eukaryota; kingdom Metazoa; phylum Chordata; class Lepidosauria; order Squamata; family Colubridae; genus Pituophis; species Pituophis catenifer. The sequence goes on along the minus strand of NW_027256886.1, from coordinate 8,449,825 downwards.
ATTTCGTTTTGTTTCATTTCATTTCACTGACTTCTGCAGGACTTTCTTGTTCCTATGTTACAGCGAGAGATAATTGAAACTTCAAAAACATCATCTTGTTTCGTTATCCGTTTAAATCAAGAAAGGATTTTGGTGGTTGTTTTTTTTAAAACCTGTTAAACCTTTAAACAATTCGCAAATTCCCCTTCTTGTTCCTTCCTTTCAGTGGATCTTTTGAAAAAGATGTCCCTTACAGTTCGTGACCGTTAGATTTAAGGTTGTGCTATAACTGGCTGAATTATTACCCACCGCGCTTCCCCCGCTTTTAGCATGTGATGGCATGGTGGGCCCGGCAGGCCCCCTTTTTTGCTCTCCCCAGGCTCCAGAGGCTTTCTAGGAGCCTGGGAAGGGCGAAAACGGCCTTCCTCACCACCCCGGAGGCACTCCGGAGGCTAGAAACAGCCTGTTTCCCAACTTCTGGTGGGCCTGGAACAGTGGTGGGTTCCTCCCGGTTCGGTCCGGTTCGGCCGAGCCGGTAGCGGTGACGATATGACGTCACCGAACCAGTTCTCCACCCGCTGCCCTCCCACATTATTCTTACCTTTTATTTGGTCCCACCCCCAATCTATTGCTGCCTCCTCAGTCCCAGCTGATGACTAGAGGGAAAAAAACTATTTAAACTCTTGCCGCGGGGCTTCAAAGGGCCGCCTTACAGCTGATCAGTGTTAAAAGCAAACAAATGAGTCGGGTCGTAAGTGCGAGGACTGGTCGTAAGTGCGAGGACCTTCCAGAAATGACTCTGACCAGCTAGCCACGCCCACCTAGCCACATGACCTCCAAGCCACACCCACAAAATAAGCCACACCCACAGAACCGGTAGTAAAAAAAATTTAGAACCCACCCCTGGCCTGGAAGGCCCAAAAATCAGTTGGCTGGCACATGTATGCGTGCTGGAGCTGAGCTAGGGCAACGCTTGCATGCCCACAGATACGGCTCGCGTGCCATAGGTTCGCCATCACGGGGATAGGAAGTTGTAAAGGAGTTGTCTATCGAGATTCTCAGGCATCCAGAGGTCATGGTTGTCCCAAAGATGCTTTTTTTCAAGAGGCAACTGGACTTTCGTGGTTTTTTCCTTTGGAAGACGTTGTGCTTCTCATCCAAGCAGCCTTTTCAGAATGTGGGGATATGCAAAATTTGATTTGTTTTGTCATGCTTATGGAGTGTATATTGGAGGTGGAGACCCTTTGAGAGCTGTATGCAACGAAATTTCATTTTTAATGTATGACGATTAGTGTACGTTCAAAGTGACAACAAAGTTTTTCGAAGCCTAAGTCATGACCCGGATGCCTGAGAATGTCCATAGACGTTTAGCGATGCATTTTGAGATGAACGCCGTTCGAATGATGCGGGGGTATGAACCAGGGGTGAAATCCAGCAGGTTCTGGAGAACCAGAGGCGGAAATTTTGAGTTCAGAGAACTGGAAAATACCACCTCTGGCTGGCCCCAGAGTGGGGTGGGAATGGAGATTTAGCAATATTCTTCCCCCAGGAGTGAGGAGGGAATGGGGATTTTGCAATATCCTTCCCCTGGAGTGGGATGGGAATGGAGATTGTGCGGTATCCTTCTCCTGCCACGCCCACCAAGCCACACCCACAAACCCACGCCCACAGAACCAGTAGTAAAAAAATTTGGATTTCACCACTGGTATGAACGGATTTCCAGAAAAATTGCAACCTCTAGAAACCATTTGCGCTTCGGTTTGCGATGCAGACAACAGACTCATCCCCAACAGCCTGCGCCTGTGTTCAGCAGGGAAGAGACACAGGGCAGAAAACATCCTGCAGAAAGCACAGCTCCAACTTCTGAATGGAAGAATAAGACAGATGAATTTTACCATTGAGGTTCTGAAAGAGAGAATGGAACCCAAACAGAGCGGAAGAAGCTTCTTGGGGGAGAAGCGAAACGTCTTCAAAGAAAAACAAGGAAGTCCAGTTGCCTATTGTAAAAGGAGTTGATATAGAGAGAATTTTACATCCCCTTTTTTAATCTCCTAGGGATGTGAGGATTTCTCTCAGGGTATTTTTTGACACTATAGTAACTTGTGACAAGGACTTCTGCAAAAAATAATTAGAGCTATTTTCTCCCCTTTTTCAGATGTCCGGATAAGGCTTGCAAACTTCCTCCCTTTTTTTTTTTTTGAACCAGAAATTGCGCCTGGGACAAATATAATTCTATTCCGTCATCTTTGGGTTGTATGAAGGTACTTTTTGATCACATTTCATTCCCAGAACGGCTTCTCCAGACGGTAATAAAGGACAAGCTATTTCAGTGGTTTCTACGTTGGTTAATGTCTGGAGCAAAGCAGAAAGCATATTTACGTTATGACTACAAAGTGGTGTATGACTATACCACTTTCCTTGTGGTTTAGAATAGGCATAGAGAGCAGGGCTCTTAAGGAAAGCTCAAAATAATAATTCACACAGTATAAGTTAAAATTAGGCATGGAGACATGTGATTGACCCCCTTAAGTGCGCATCAGGAAGAAAATAGTAGAAATGCTCCATTATTACATTCATGTCTCGAAGCTTGTCACTATACAAATGTACAGTAGATGCTGAAATAGAAATGGCCAGAGTTTTGATTTTGGAAGCTACTTTTTGATTTAGATTCGCTTTAGGTGTGCCCTGGTTAATAACAGAAGCAGGATGACGAACAAATGTACTGGGAGGACGGGGAGAGGGAGTCTGGCATTAAATCACAAATCTATATTGTAGCAAAATTCTCATCGTCAGAATCTTTAACTGGGTGAAACAGTGCATCACAGGGCAACAATTTTTGAACCTCAAGGTACCTCAAACAGTCTAATTTGCAGAATATGTCCAATATTCTGGACATGGCAGTCCACCCATTACTCCAGTGAAGTAATGGCTTGGTGGGCGTGGCAGGGGAAGGATATTGCAAGATCTCCATTCCTACCCCACTCTGGAGCCAGCCAGAGGTGGTATTTGCCGGTTCTCCGAACTACTCAAAATTTCCGCTACAGGTTCTCCAGAACCTGTTAGAACCTGCTGGATTTCACCCCTGGTCTTAAGACAAGCTGTTCCACTGGTTAATTGTCCTCACTGTTTGGAAGTTTCTCCTTAATTCCAGGTTGCTTCTCTCCTTGATTAGTTTCCATCCATTGTTTCTTATCCTGCCCTCTGGTGCTTTGAAAAATAAGTTGACTCCCTCTTCTTTGTGGCAGCCCCTTAAATACTGGAAGACTTCTATCATGTCTGCCCTAGTCCTTCTTTTCTCTAGATTGGCCATACCCTTACATAATTTTATGTTACTTCATATCCAACATCTTACAGTCCTTTTGGATTCCCACACCTTTATAATAATAGTCATCTTTTTTTATTATTGAAAAGTTTTACAAAAAACAAAAAATTTTCTTCCCCCCCACATTCCCCCCGCCCTTACCCTCCCCTCATCCCACCCTACCCCCCAGACTTCCCAGAGCAAAATACAAGGTATTTCATTTAACAATCATAAAATAGATTAAGCTACTTCTCCTCAGACTACTAACTCCCCCCCTGAAACCTTAACTCCACTATAGATAATTAAATACTTCTAATACTTAACATTCAATCATAAGCTATATGATATTTTCTTGTCTGATACTCATTTTGAATATAGTCAATCCATCTTCTCCATTCCGATACATATCTTTCTTGTGTATAGTCCTTCAAGTACGCTGAGATTTTCGCCATTTCTGCTAGGTTCGTTACTTTCAGTAATAGTCACCTTTTTGTTGCAAGAGCCAGTATGGTATAGTGGTTAAAGCATCAGATTAGGAACCATGAGACATTATGGGCCAGGCACTTTCTCTCAGCCCTAGAAAGGAAGCAATGAACAAAGCACTTCTGAAAAACCTTGCCGAGAAAAATGCACACACTTGTTCAGTCTCCAATAATAATTGGACCCAATTCAATAGAGGGGAAAAAACACTGAAGGGGACAAGAATTTTAAAACAATTCAAGCAGTTTTTCTCAGCCTTGGTCACTTTAAGGCCTTTGGACTTCAACTCCCAGAATTCCCCATCCAGCATAGCTGGGGAATTCTGGGAGTTGAAGTCCACAATTCTGGGAATTGAAGTCCACAGGTCTTAAAGTGGTGAGAAACACTGTGTTAAAGGATTCCCATTGTCAAAGCAAGCCCTACAACTTTGTAAGGAAGGCTCTTCCTGTTATTATCCCAGATTGTAGGCATATAGAGCTAAGCCTTAGTAGAGGCACGAGTGCTTTTTGTGGGAAGAGATTAAACATTCCAAAACTGGCTTGGAGTAGCCACTTTACATAGTAAAGTCTACATTCGGCCAAGAGGCTCCTTACTAATGCTTCTTGTTTTTACTCTGGCATTCTACTAATCCGAGTGTGGCATAAATAGCTCTGTATGGGGGAGACTTCTGATTTCAAGATGCTATTAAGATGGGACAGAACAGAAGGCATTTGAGAAAGCAATTATGGCTTTGTCCCAGAGGGAATTTTTTCACAAAGCAACTGAACTTTTTAAGGTTTTTTTTTTTTTCTTTGAAAATGTTTCCCTCCTCATCCAGTAAGCTTCTGGCCAGAACTGAAGAAGCTTCTTGGATGAGTAGCAAAATGTTTTTGTTTTTTTTTAAGAACAAGAAAGTCCAGTTGTCTTTTGGAAAAAGCACCATATTTTGGGGGTGGGGAGGAAAGACTTTTTGGGACAACCATGACCTGGATGATTGAGAATCTCTATAGATTATGGGTTCGTTTGTTTGTTTGCTGGGAGACCAGGCTCGTGCAAAGCCCAATAAGCTTTGATAGGTAGAAGCTCAGGTTTGTGCCATTACAAAAAAAAATTCAAAAATGGCCAGAGTTTCGAGTTTTAAGTTGTTCCTGCGGGAAAATTCGCCTTTCCCACGTTCTGGCTCCGAACCCGAGTTCCTGGGGAAGTAGTAACGTTTCTAGAGAAGACGTTGTCCCGAGAAGAAAAGCAAATTTTGTTTGGGGACGCGGGGAGGACGATTTGCAAACTGGAGGAGAAAGGATCTTCTTGCCTAGATACCGCTTCGCAACACGGGATCCCCGCAGAGGAGGTTTGCGGCGGATTGGAGCGTTGGGCTTGATCCTCCTGGCTGGAATACCCGTCCTGGCTCCTGCCCCCCCCCTTCCCCCACTGCCCCATTCGATCCGCCCGGGCGAAATGCGTCCCCTGGCTTGCCACCCGCGTCCCTGCGCTCCCCTGCGTGAGCAATGCGAGTGTCATCTAAGTGGCTCAGTCGATCAGAAAGGTCGGCGGTTCGAATCCCTGAGCAGGGGGTTGGACTAGATGACCTCCAAGGGTCCTTCCAACTCTGTTACGGTTATTATTATATTACTGGAACGAGATCCCACGGGCGCCTGCTTAAAAAGAACCCGCTTTTTTTTTTTTTATTTGATTTATATGCCGCCCTTCTCCGGAGACTCAGGGCGGCTTACAACGTGCTCAGCAATAGCCTTCATCCTTTTGTATATTTATACCAAGTCAGCTTATTGCCCCCACAAACTGGGTCCTCAATTTACCTACCTTAGAAAGGATGGAAGGCTGAGTCAACCTTGAGCCTTGGCGAGATTCGAACCTGCAGTAATTGCAGGCAGCTGGTCTTAATAACCAGCTTAATAACAGGGTGCCTTAGACCACTGTACTACCAAGGCTCTTTTCATGCCTTGGGCCTGGTAAGAGCTGGAAGGATGGCAGATTTTTTTTCTTCAAGAGGCTCCAATCCGTCTCCCCACCCCTTGGTACTTTTGACTTGCTAAATTCTCGGCCGGTGTGTGGAAGCGCAACTGGCAGACACAAGGACTCGCCGAAGCCCCTTCCCAAGACGGGAAAGACGGGGATGGGGGGGGCAGGTGGGGGAAGTTCGGTGTCTCCTCTGAAGACACGGATGCGCTTTGTTAAGGGCAGGCTGTAAGGCCCAGCATCTCAGTCGGGCAGGAATGTCGTGGGGGGGGGGCAACCGACGGGCACTGGAGGCAGGGGGCTTCTTCGTCCCCTGATAAGGGGGCCTTTCTCCTCCGGGAGCGGCTATCTCAACCAGCCCGCCCACCTACCCTCCCAAGCAACATTTGGGCAGCTTTAAGCTTGAACTTTGCTCTTCCCGCGGCTGCGAAACGGGAACGGGGGTTAAGCGTGAGAAAAGTCCGTTGGCCGGAATTCACAAGGGCTCTTGACGAAACGTTTCCATTGGGATTTCTGAATGGAGCGGTGGATTGAGATGGCCCGCTACGGGAGGGGGGTAGAGGAGGGGGCTACCGAAGAAAAGCAATTCGGAAAATAAGTGGGGAGGGGCAATCACACTTGGCCAATAAAGAATTCTATCTTATCTTATCTTATCTTATCTTATCTTATCTTATCCTATCTTATCTTATCTATCATCTATCTATCATCTATCTATCATCTATCTATCTTATCTGTCTATCTATCTATATCATCTATCTATCTTACCTATCTATCATCTATCTATCTATCTATCTATCTATCTATCTATCTATCTATCTATCTAATCTATCTATCATCTATTTATATCATCTATCTATCTATCATCTATCAGCTATCTAGCTATCTAGCTATCCATCATCTGTTATCAGTCTATCTATCTATCTATCAATCATCTATCTATCTTATCTATCTGCCTATCGCCTATCTATCTATCATCATCTTGTCTATCTGTCTATCTGTCTATCTGTCTGTCTGTCTATCTATCTATCTATCTATCTATCTATCTATCTATCTATCTATCTAATCTATCTATCTTACCTATCTATCATCTATCTATATCATCTATCTATCTATCATCTAACTATCATCTATCTAGCGATCTAGCTATCTATCATCTGTTGTCTATCTATCTATTTATCTACTTATCATCTATCTATCTTATCTATCTGCCTATTGCCTATCTATCTATCTATCATCTATCTATCTATCATCTATCTATCTATCTATCTATCTATCTATCTATCTATCTATCTATCTATCTATCATCTATCTATCTTGTCTATCTGTCTGTCTGTCTGTCTGTCTGTCTGTCTGTCTATCTATCTATCTAATCTATCTACCTATCTTACCTATCTATCATCTATCTATCTATATCATCTATCTATATCATCTATCTATCTATCTATCTATCTATCTATCTATCTATCTATCTATCTATCTCATCTCATCTCATCTATCTATATCATCAGTATCTATCTGTATCATCTGTCTGTCTGTCTGTCTGTCTGTCTGTCTGTCTGTCTGTCTGTCTGTCTGTCTGTCTGTCTGTCTCTTCAAACCGAGGGTTTCAATAACCGTGTATCACATCGAGGGCCGTCGACCCAACGAATACACTGCCACGCCTTTCGAGTGCTTCAGAGAGTCGGAGGGGTCTGGCGGCTTCACTTCTGGGGAAATTATTTCTCGCGCGTTTCTGGGAGTTCAGAACTGACCTTTGCTGGCTTGGGAATTAAGCTGGTCCAGACCTATTGGCCAAAGGAGGTTATTTGGTCTATAATTGCCTGCATAATTTAGCCCACTGAAGGAAATGTCCTTGCAGGATCCGTGGGTTGGCGGAGCAAACTCCTTCTCCAGCGACCCCTGTTCAGAAAAAGAGCTGGGTGAAAAGTGGAGCGAAGGGAAGTGCTCGGGCTTAACATATTCGGGGACAGCGCTTCCTTGCTCCCGTCCAGGACGTGGAAAGCTCCCGCCCTAACCTCCTGATCCTCTGTGGCGGGATTGACTCCCCCAACCCAACCCACCACTGCAGGATCTACCGTGACTCCGGATTCCTCCTTCCACCACCCGCAGCCTGTGCCAAAGGCAAGACTTCGAAGCCAACCTAACTGCCAGGGCAACGAAAATATAACCCTTGAACAAATTTCTCCCCACGGGTGATTAGGTTTCGGAGGAGGTGGGTAGGTTTCCGCGTCTACCAAGAGCGACGGCGCCGATTTAACAGTATTGCAGGCAGATTTTTTTATTTTTCTATCACCACCGCGTCGGCGGGGAGATTCTAAGAAAGGATTCCTTAAAGCGGCTCCCGGGGGCCTCGTGCCATCTTTTTTTTTCTCTGTTTCACTGAGTGGCTCGAAATCAAGAATCCACGCAACCAGCCTGTAGAAGAAGCTAGTGGGCCAAATGGGAGGGGAGGGGGAGATCCCATTAAAACCAGGCCGCTCTTATGGAAGGAGAATGGAATAGTCGCCACCTGGCCTCAGGACATCACACTTTCGCCGTTTTCTCTTTGCTCCCCCTCAAATGCTATACACTTAAATATATAGTGCACTTAAAAGAGATCCCCCCCCTCTATCTATCTATCTATCTATCTATCTATCTATCTATCTATCTATCTATCTATCTTCTATCTATCTCACTTAAAAGGGTAACGTAAATACTGTATACTTAAATATATAGTGCACTTAAAAGAGATCCCCCCTCTCTCTCTTTCTCTCCCTCCCTCCCTCTATCTATCTATCTATCTATCTATCTATCTATCTATCTATCTATCTATATTCTATCTATCTCACTTAAAAGGGTAACGTAAATACTGTATACTTAAATATATAGTGCACTTAAAAGAGATCCCCCTCTCTCTCTTTCTCTCCCCCACCTCTCTCTCTCTCTCTCTCCCTATATATATAACTTAAAAGGGTAACGTAAATGCTTAATATATAGTGCACTTAAAAGAGATCCTCCCCACCCATCTCTCTCTATATCTATCTATCTATCTATCTATCTATCTATCTATCTATCTATCTATCTATTATCTATCTATCTATCTATCTATCTATCTATTATCTATCTATCTATCTATCTATCTATCTATCTATCTATCTCACTTAAAAGGGTAACGTAAATACTGTATACTTAAATATATAGTGCACTTAAAAGAGATCCTCCCTCTCTCCCCCCCTCTCTCTCTATCTTCTATCTATCTCACTTAAAAGGGTGACGTAAATACTGTATACTTAAATATATAGTGCACTTAAAAGAGATCCCCCACCTCTCTCTCTCTCTCTCTCTCCCTATATATATAACTTAAAAGGGTAACGTAAATGCTTAATATATAGTGCATTTAAAAGAGATCCCCCCACCCATCTCTCTCTATCTCTCTATCTCTCTATCTCTCTATCTCTCTATCTCTCTATCTCTCTATCTCTCTATCTATCATCTCTCTCTCCCTCCCTCCCTCCCTCTCTCTCTCTCTCTCTCTCTCTCTCTCAAAAGGGTAACATAAATGCTGTAATTTACGTTACCCTTAATCTGTACTTAAATATATAGTGCACTTAAAAGGGTAACCTTTCTTGTGCATTTTCCCTCTGCCTAACACTGCCTTAGACCTGAACTTGGCAGCTCGCCCTGTTCATTTTAAAGGGCTGTGGAAAAAGACTGCCTTTGTATCCCGAGGCCTAAAACAGGCTGTGGATCGAACTCCAAGCAATCATCTGAGAGCAGACAAGGCACCTTACCCCATCTCTGCCCCCCCAACACACACCCCGATCACCACCCCGCGCGCTTTCCCCGTGAGCTTCTGTGCTTGTGCTCTCTCTCCCGGCATCTTCTGAAGTAGCCACGGGAAAGACTCGGGCCAAACGAACCTAGTATTGGGCGGGTAGGGTGGGGGAAATCTCTGGGCCGGTCCCGCAGAACCTGGTTTTGGCACGCTTCGAAGTTTGGTCTAATGATTAAGAAACCGGGTTAGAAACCGGAAGACCATGAGTTCTAATCCCCCGTTTAGGCATGAAAACCAGCTGAGTGACTTTTAGGCCAACCACCGGGAGACGGTGAGTTCTAGTCCCGCTTTAGGCACGAAAGCTGGGTAACTTCGGTCCAGTCATTCTCAGTCCAAGCCACCTCACTGGGGAGAAAATAGGAAGAGGAATTTGTTGATACCTAGGATGCTGGCAGCAACCCATATCAACCATTAGTACCAGTCAAATGGTATTTATGACACATCTTTAAATGTTCAGAATAGAATAGAATAGATTTTTTTATTGGCCAAGTGTGATTGAACACACAAGGAATTTGCCTTGGTGCATAGGCTCTCAGTGTACATAAAAAGAAAAGATACCTTCATCAAGAATCATAAGGTACAACACTTAATGATAGTCATAGGGTACAGATAAGCAATCAGGAGTTACAGTCATAAGTGGAAGGAGATGAGTGGTGGGAACGATGAGAAGATTAATAGTAGCGCAGACTTAGAAAATAGTTTGACAGTGTTGAGGGAATTATTTGTTTAGCAGAGTGATGGCATTTGGGAAAAAACAGTCCTTGTGTCTAGTTGTTCTGGTGTGCAGTGCTCTATAGCGTCGTTTTGAGGGTAGGACTTGAAACTGAAATGTTCAGTTGACTGAGTTTCATGTTTAATGCATAAAAGTAGTTGTTGTTATTATTATTATTATTATTATTATTATTATTATTATTATTATTATTATTATTATTATTATTATTATTATTATTATTATTATTATTATTAGGATCTGCTCGCATAATCTGCCGATACATCACGCAGTCCTAAACGTTTGGGAAGTGTTCGACTAGTGATTTGTGATACAAAATCCAGCATGATTATCTCGTTTGCTGTGTATACTGTCATTTTTGTGTAGATGATGATGATGATGATGATGATGATGATGATGATGATGATGATGATAGTTAGTTTAGTTATAGTTTATTGGATTTATATACCGCCCTACTCCCGAAGGACTCAGGGCAGTGAACAGTCACAAAGTAAAATACATATATTACAAAATTTAAAAGCTGAATAAAACCGAATTAAACAGTTTGGCCCCAGACAGAATTAAAACACCCCGATGATGATGATGATGATGAGAATAATAATAATAATAATAATAATAATAATAATAATAATAATAATAATAATAATAATAATAATAATAATAATAATAAAGGCTGGATATAAATCTTTCCTTCTTTCCTTTAAAAGTCTAAACTCGGTCGGTGAGTTTGGAAAGCAAGGAAGGGGAGAACATTCGCTGGAGTGGGGTAGATCAGGTGGGGCGAACGAAAGCTGGTCGAATTGGGACATCCCTGCCTCCTTCCCAAACGGCGGGTTGGGGGCTAGGCCGCCCTTAGGACTGGGCGACAGAGGTTGCGAGAGGAGAATAGGGACGGCCGGCTTTCCTTCCTGGAGGCGGGTCGGGGGTGGGGGGGGGAGAGAGACAAATCCGGCGGCTAGCAGAGGAGCAGCCCCGCGGCGAGTTTTTGTCTTGAGCTCTCCTCCGCTTGGGGCAAGGGCGCCTCCCTCCCGGAACTGAGGTCCTTGGTAAACTGGGCTGCCTAAAAAGTCGGGGTGGGTAGCGGGAGCGAAAGGCTGGCTCTGCTTCGTCCTGGACGAAGCGTCTTTTCCAGGAGTGGGCAAAAGGGTTTCCCTGCCGCCCCGTCGAAAATTAAACCTTTTCCTGACTGAGTGAGCGCTCCTGATGGATTCAGGATGGAGCACAAGTCTCCCTCTCTCTTCTTTCTCCTGTTTCCTGTCTTCTCTCTTTTCCCTTTTCTCTCTTTTTCTCTCTTCTCCTCTCTTTTCGCTCTTCTCTCTTTTCTCTTCTTCTCTCTTCTCTTCTCTTTTCTCTTTTTTCACTCTTCTCTCTTCTCTTCTCCTTTCCTTTCTCTTTTCTTCTCTTTTCTTCTCTCTTCTTCCTCTCTTTTCGCTCTTCTCTCTTTTCTTCTCTCTTCTCCTCTCTCTTCTCCTCTCTCTTGTCCTCTCCTCTTTTCTCTTTTTCCTTCTCTCTCTTTTTGCTCTTCTCTCTTCTCTTCTCTTCTCCTCTCTTCTCTCTTCTTTTCTCCTCTTTTCTCTTTTCTCTTCTCTTCTCTTCTCTCTTCTTCCTCTCTTTTTGCTCTTCTCTTTTTTCTTTTCTTCTCTTCTCTTCTCTCTCGTCTCTTCTCCCCTCCTCTTTTCTCTCTTCTCTCGTCTTCTCTCTTTTTCCTCTCCTTTCTCCTCTCTCCTCTCTTTTCTCCTTTCTCTCTCCCTCCCTCCCTCTCTCCCCCCCCCACACACACCCCGAAATAACCACAACAGTAAAGCTAGAGCCGTGTCACAACCTTGATTTTCGGGAGACTCAAGACGAAAACAAATTCCATCTGCCTTCCATCTCAATGAGCGATGCTGGTCCCAGTTGAAGATTATCCAAGCTTTCCTACTTGAAAGACCGAAACGAAGCAGACCTAATGCCTGTAGAATAATTTCACTAATCCTGCAGTCCACTTCTTCGGATCTCGGTCCCTCCCCAAACTCGGCTGCTGGTTTCCGCACAACCTACTAAAAACCGCCTCAACGATGGTTAACAACCGTTGGTCCATAACTCCCATAACTCCGCTTTATGCGAATGAGCTCATTCACACGACTCGGTGCCGCAGATAAAAGTGGTTGGTTTGGGCTCGAGTTCGCTGTCGGGTTTGGTTAAATCGCGGCCCGGGCGTTCGAAGGTGGCGCCAGGTAATTTGAAGGAGGCCCGAGCCAGCTTTTACACGACTTTGAGAGGCGAGGGAGTTCGACACGGGACAGTACCGGGTCTAGATTCTAGAAACGTGGAATCTGGGAGCTCAGAAGTCTGGAAGCTTAGGTCATCGGAGAGACAACTTCCCTCGATCTGCTCCTCCGCTGGGCATGCGGGACGGGGTAGCTGATCTCTGGGTACAGATCTCTGAAGCTTCAAGCAAACTTAAGGGTGGGTTGGGAGGGGGGGGAAGGAAAGCGCTGGGTGGCGGGGTGGGGGGTACTAAAACAAACTTTTTTGGAAACCAGCCAGAGAAGTGCAGTTTGGCAGCCTAGAGAACTATCCACGCGGCCAAGCCATGATCTTCTGGAATCTGGCGGGTTCACAAGCCAGGAATGTACACGTGTGTAGCGTTCCCGCTTTTTTTTTTTTTTTTTTTGTAACAGCGTTTCCAAGAAGGTGTTTTTTTAACCTCCCCCCTTCCCTTCCTCTTCTAATTCTTGCAAGGGGCGGGGAGGGAAAGGGATACTAATGGGACGCCCCCCCCCGCCCCTCAAACTCAAGACATTGAAAGCAGCAGATGCTTGGACCGATTGAGCCTCGAGGTGCAATCCTCCCTCCCTCCCTTTTTTTTTTTTTAAAAAAAAGGGGGGATATCTACCGATGATGATGTTATTAGTGGTGGGAATAACAACCATAATAACAACAGGAAGTCGGTCTGGTCGGGAGAGAAGAACAGCGAGGCTTCTGGCGGTTGTTTTTTCTTTTTTTCTTTTTGCGGTGCTGTTCCTCCTCCTCTGGGCGGGCGAGGGAAGGGAGGGGGGGCAACCTAAATCTTTATCAAGCTTCTATTCTGTGGCTTCAACAAACAGAATCCCCATTACTTCACGGCGCCTTTTGTCGGCCCCATACAAATGAGAACAAAATGGTTATTCAGGAAAACGCTTTTCGATTTTGTATTGTGTGTGGCTTCTCACAAAGCGCACTGTTATTGTATTAAAAAGAACCATCTGTAGCAGAAACAATGGCATTAAATTATCTTTGAATAACCACTGCAAAAAAAAATAATAAAGCTTTTATTCTTTATTCTTATTCTCCTTCATGGAAAAAAAAGAGGGGGGGAGGAAGGAGAAAAAGGGACAGAGAATTGACTTTTTTCTTGTGGGTCCATTCTTATAACACGCGCGCGCGCGGGCGCGCACACGCAAACACACATACACACGGAAAAACAGCCATTTGGATTTTTTAAGCCATACCATAAACGATTTTCCTCTCTCTCTCTCTCTCTCTCTCTCCCTCTCCCTCTCTCTCTCTCTCTCTCTCTCTCTCTTTCCCGCTCCCCCCCCCCCGCATTCTAGGGACTGCAGTTTAATGCTAGGAGTAAGACTTGAAGGGTGTGTAGGCAAAGCAGGAGAACTGGGGGTTAGAACCCCCCGATTTCATTCGTTCGGGCTGAGGGAGGAGGACGAAGCGAAGGGCACGAGCGGAGCTTCCAAGCCGTCTGCCCGGGCGTCCGGGTGGGGCAAAAAAGGGCACCCAAGCCCGGAGAGGCCGAGTGGGACACGAGAGCCCCCCGCGGACTTGGCGATTCTTCGGCCAATCAATCACACGGCTTCCGAGACAGCCGTCGGGACTGGAAAGAATCTGTAAGTAACTTCAGCAACTTTGTCACGAACTCCAGTCGGTTTTTTCTCACCTTCGCCTTGTGGGGTGGGGGGGTGAGGGTGGGGGTAGAAGAGACGGGGGGAGGAGATGTAGAGAAAGGGGAAAAAAGGGGGAAACCCTGAAATCGGGGGAGGATGTAGAGGGGGGGGAACAGACGGGGATTCTTTGACTCTCTGGACAATTTCCATATTTTGGCTTCCTTGGTTTTTCCTTCCTTTCCCTGTTCCCGTTTTGTGACAGTTTCTTGGAAAGCCGAACTGATGGATTGACAAATTCATACCCGCCGCCGCGGCATTCATTTCTTCCTGTATCCTCCTTCCCCCTTTCCCCTCTCCGCCCCACCACATCAGGAAGGAAGTAATGAAAGAAGGAAGATAAGATAAGATAAGATAAGATAAGATAAGATAAGATAAGATAAGATAAGATAAGATAAGATAGAGGAAAGAGCCTTCAACAAAAAGCGGGAGGTTCAGAGAAGAGCCCGGCAAGAAAGGCAAAACCGGTTTGGCAAAGACACTCAAGCGAAAGGCCAAACCGAGCGAGAAAAGTGAGTGACGGGGTCTCCGCTGCCTGTTCTCTGTGTGAATCCGACTCGGCGCATCCTGAACTTCCGGGAAACAGGTAAAGGAGGAAGATGGAGTGATGGGAGGCGGCGAGGACCGAAAGAGGAGAAAGAGCGGGGGAGAGGCGAGGAGGATGGGGGGCGTGGGGGGGGACGGAAAAACAGAGGAAGAGGAAAATCAGGGAGCGCGGATTACCTGGCGAAGGCTTTCAATAAAAGGTGCTGGCGTGGTGCCAGACGCCGAGGCTGGCTCTTGCTTACTCGCGCCCCCTGATGGTCAGAGGGCGACCGAGCCCTTCGCCCGCTCGCCCGCTCGCTCGCCTTTCGGAGAGGCCAGCTCTCTTCCCACCGCCCCAGTTTGATCCCCTCCCCAAAGAAGCAGGGATTTCTTTCCGTCTCCCTTCGTTGCCGCGGCGGCTTTGACGGCTTTCGCACGGAACAACCGAGGAGCGAAAGAAGGAAAACGTCGCTAATTATAATGGGGGGCTTAATCTCCCCCAGTTCAGTCCAACCCCTGTCGCCCGCCGCTCGGGTTCTGCGTATCCCCAGCAAAAGGGGCTCCTCGCCAGAGACGGAGTTGCATCTCTTTTGATCCCTTCCTTCCTTCCTTCCTTCCTTCCTTCCTTCCTTCCTTCTTTCCTTCCCATCTCCCTCCCTCCCTCTCTTCCTTCCTTCCCATCTCCCTTCCTTCCTTCCTTTCTTCCTTCCTTCCTTCCTTCCCATCTTCCTCCCTCCCTCCCTCCCTTCCTTCCTTCCTTCCTTCCTCCCTTCCTTCCTCTTGTCCTTCTCATCTTCTTTCCTTCCTTCCTCCCTCCCTCTCTTCCTTCCTTGCCATCTCCCTTCCTTCCTTCCTTCCTTCCTTCCCATCTTCCTCCCTCCCTCTCTTCCTTCTTTCCCATCTCCCTTCCTTCCTTCCTTCTTTCCCATCTTCCTCCCTCCCTCTCTTCCTTTCTTCCCATTTCCCTTCCTTCCTTCCTTCCTTCCCATCTTCCTCCCTCCCTCTCTTCCTTCCTTTCCATCTCCCTTCCTTCCTTCCTTCCTTCCCATCTTCCTCCCTCCCTCCCTCCCTTCCTCCCTCCCTCCCTTCCTCTTGTCCTTCTCATCTTCTTTCCTTCCTCCCTCCCTCCCTCTCTTCCTTCCTTCCCATCTCCCTTCCTTCCCCTTCCCATCTTCCTTCCTTCCCATCTTCTTTCCTTCCTTCCTTCCCCTTCCCATCTTCCTCCCTCCCTCTCTTCCTTCCCATCTTCCTTCCTTCCTTCCTCTTGTCCTTCTCATCTTCTCTCCTTCCTTCCTCCCTCCCTCCCCTCTCCCGGATTTCCTGCTTTCTTTCTACCCACCCACCCACCCCAAAAAACTTTAGGTTATTTTACAGGCTGCCGTAGATAAAGGTTAATCTCGGGTTGACTGACGGAGCTGTGATTGACAAGGGAGAAGGTGTGGAAGGCAAGGCGAGCTGTCTTATTTACAGCCCACTGCCGGCTACAGGGTCTTTGTTAGAAATGGGAAGCTAATTTAGCGCTGATCAAAAGCACCACGGAGTTAAAGGGGCTGGTAATGACTGCTAATTTCATTTCAGCCTCATACATCCCCGACCGCTATAATTAAAGACGTGCTATTTAAATACAGGTGAAGAGGCTTTTTAAGAGCGATTTGGGGTTTTATGGGGGGGGCGGGAGGGAGAGAAGGAGGTGAGGTTGTTGCCATTTTATTTAGGCTCTGTATCGTGAAGGCTCGCGGGCGGGACTGAATATTTCACGTCCAGGGCCTTCCCTGCGAGGAGTTGCGGTTTAAAATTGGGCCCTGGTTTTCTGGTGGCGCGGCATTGCCTTCCTTGGCTCAAATAAAGAAAAAAGAGTGTAGGCGCCCAATGGAAAATAAATGTTATGTTTAATGTCACGGCGGTCCATAAAATAGGAAACCGGGAGAGCCTCGAATATGGACACATTTCTCTGGATCTGATGACTTTAAATGAGAAACCTAAGCAGACTGGGGGTGGGGGGAGGGGAGAGGGCTATTGGTTGGTTAAGAAGGCGAGGAAAAGGGATAAGCTTTTTCTCCCCCCCCCCCTCTAAGTACCTCTAAGGAAGATCATTTATTAATTAAATTGCCCCCCTTCCTTCCCTCCCCCCCCCGCCCCCCATTTCATGCCAGATTTCATGCGAAAGATGTCATTTCTGAACCCGATGTAACCATCTCTTTCTAGGGTGAACTTCAAAGGACATAAAAGCTTCACCCTTTGGTTAGTTGGTTAAAACTGATACCAAAAGAGAGAGAGGGAGGGAGGGAGGGAGGGAGAGGGAGGTGGGGAGGAGAAGAAAAAGGGAAAGGAGTTAGCCTTTAATCTCTTTTTTGTCCATGAGGACTAAAGATCCGTACTCGACCCCGCTAAGCTCGCAAGCTTGTAAGGGCTCTTCTTCCGGAGGTTGCAAGGAGCTTAGGAGGAGGAGGAGAGGCGGGGGGCTTGAGTAGGATGTTGCGAGCGCCCCCTGTCGGCTGCAGAGCCCGGCCGGAGCGACTCCACGAATGGCTGCGACCTCGCGTGGAAAAAACAAACAAACAAACAAAAAAACTTTAGCCAACTTAACAAAACAATAGGCCGGCAGTGAAAGTCAAAAGTAGAGGAAAGAGACTCGTCTTGGCGTAACACGCTGCGCCGGCCCACAACTCGCCTTTTGGGCATTCGCTAGAATTTTGGGGACGCCAACCCCCCCCCCCGCCGTTTTTAAATAGGATATCCCCCCCCACCTTTTCCTTTTCATCTAATTTTTTTTCCCCCTTATGAGCGGGAGGAAATAATGAAAGATAAACTGGCGTCGCGTCGCATCCCTCTGTCCTTTTCACTTTTCTTCTAGGAATTTACCTGCAGGGGAACCACAATGCAAATAAGGCTCTAAGGTTTAATTTTGAAAACTGCTCCTTCGTTACAAGTATTGGGTCTCCCATCGGTGTTACCGACCCACAGAGGAAACCTGACTAGCGATGGCTGGTAAAACAACAACAACAACGTATAATTGAAAGGAAACTCGTTAGGGTATCCACCAACAGGTGTGCCATTGAAACGCAAGTTAACATTCCGAATGTGCGTGTGTGAGTGTGTGGGGGGGGGGTGTCTGTGATACACACAACGTTTGGGTGGAGGGACAAATGTCATTTAAGGGCTCGTTTCCCCCCCCCCCCCCCGTCAGCATTATCTAACTAATAAACTAATAAACCTGTTAATATAAGATCTTCAATAAAAGAGAAACAATGGCTATCTAGCTATTTAAATTGGGTCCCCTACTTCTTTCGGACAAAATGATTTAGTTCAGCTAAAGGGGACATTGGCAGTTTGTGCCAATGCCCTTTTATCTCAGCCACATCATTTGCGAAGGGAGAACCAGGGCCAAATCAAGAAGCCTTTTTTCCCCTCCTCCTGTCAAGCTTCTAAAACATATTTTTAATTTGCGTTTTTCCTAGTTCTCTTGTTTAATGGTCTGCTTTTCGGGGATATTTTCAAAGATGCCAAAAGTGGAAAAACCATTCAAACCAAATCCATAAAGGCAGGGAAGTAGCCTGTGCAGCGCCCACCTGCCAACCCCCTCCCAACATCCTCACGGGGATGGCCGCACAGAGCTTTAGGTCCAAAACGCGTCCAGATCAAGGGGTCATTGACACACTGAATCACTGAAACTACGCCTTATCATTTGTTCGGATTTCTGATGGGGCTAACTTCTTGTACAGGCCAAATATATATAAAATATATATTATATATATTTTAAAATTGTCTTTTTAAAATATATATAATATATAATATTATATCTTGTAATATTAAGTAGTATCTATATCTATCTGTCTATCAAATCTATCATCTATATCTCATCTAATATATGTATGTACCATATGTATACGTGTATGTATATATATTATGTATATGTATATATATGTGTATGTGTATATATGTGCGTGTATGTGCGTGTGTGTGTGTATATATATGTATGTATATGTATATATATATATATATATATATATATATATATATATATATATATAATATTTTATATATAGTATGTTATACTATATTTATTTATTTATTTGATTTGATTTATATGCCACCCTATCTCCATAGGACTCAGGGCGGCTCACAACAATAAAATATCCGAATAAAAGCTTATTAAAATACAAGTCAACCCCCCCAGTCCAGGCTGTTATACATTCTATGTGTGTGTGTGTGTGTGTGTGTACACACACACACACACACACACACACACACACACACACATATATATATATATATATATATATATATATATATATATATATATATATATATATATATATACACACACACACACACACACACACACACACGGGAGGGAGCATATTTCTTTATCAGTAAATATAAATTTATATTATTTATTTTAATTATTAATTTAATTATTAATTAATTAATTATAATTATTAATTAATTATAAATTTTATATATATATATATATATATATATATATATATATATATATATATATATATATATATATATATATATATATATAATGTGTGTATAAATGCTTCTGAAATGAACACATTATGTATGTGTGTTTATATATGTACAGTATGTGTCTCTCTCTCTCTATATATATATATGTATATTCAGTCATTCATTTCAGAAGCATTTATACACGCGCGCTCACACACGTTACCTGCTTATTCAGCTTCGGATTTCCTGTGAGGTCATCTTTTGCTGAAACTCGTTTTAAGACTTTCTCTCTCACACACACGTGCTAAGAAAATGGCCGAGGGACGAGGCGGGCCGACCCGGCAGAGGTGGCGGCTAAGAGCAGCGTGTGAACGCGCGAGGCTCTTTCTACCCGACTTTCAGATGTAATCTGGAGAAGTGTGTGTCTGGGGTGGGGTGGGGGAACCGTTTCCATTGAATTAGCTGGGACCGCCGCTTGATTTTACTGGGAGGTTTCTTGCGGCTCGGTCTGCTCTGCCGCTTCTCTGCGGCCTGGAAGGTCACCGGGGGGTGGGATGGGGTGGGGTGGGGGGGCTTCTGCGACCGAGGAAGGTTCGCGTGACAAAAGCCTTAGCTCCGGGGACACTTGTCTCCTTCCAGCCTGGAAAGAAAATAAAAAAAAGAGATGGGGGAGAGAGAGAGAGAGAGAGGGAGGGAGAGGGAGGAGGGCGGGGGGATGTCATATATTGCAGACAGTATTACCCCTCTTCTGGGGCTTCAAGGGACCAAAAGTCCCCGAGCCCAGTTGCGAAGTGAAGCGAGTCGGTTCCCCTTCCAGGCATCCCTTCCTGGAGCGTTTTCGTTTTTGTTTTTTTTAACCCGGAGACCAAGCCAGAAAAAATCACGGCCTCTTGGTGCTCTCGGGGCTTGGTTTATTTGTTCAGCACTTGGGAATGCTACCTAGTTTGGGTCTGCAACAAAAAAAAAACCCACCAAGCTCAGAGAGCACCAAAGAACCCTCGCTTTCAACCCCAAAGCTCCAAATCTCCTCCTTTGATCGCTACAGAGGGGACTTTCCTTCCGATCAGCCGTCCAAGGACTCTTAGGGGCCCGTTCTCAGGTCCGCAGGTGGTGTTTTAAATCCCGATCCTAAAAGGTGCTTTTTCAAAGGGCAACTGGACTTCCGAGAAAAAGCTTGGAAAAAGCACCTTTGGGAGACAACCATGACCTGGATGATGGAGAATCTCGGTAGACATCCCGATCCTAAGTGATCCGATCTCTCTAAGAGAGAGAGGGAGGGAGGGAGAGGGAGAGAGGGGAGAGAGAGAGAGAGGGGGAGGGAGGGAGGGAGAGGGAGAGAGGAGCGCAAAACGGGAAAGAACAGCGCAGAGCAGCGTTACTTCCACCCCGTAGAAGATGTCAATCGGCTCGCATCAAAAGAATCGACACCCCCCTCCCCCCGGGACCATCCCTCTGACACTATCTCTCCCTCCACCTGATCGTCGTCCTTCAAAAGTCGCTTTCCAAGAGAAGGAAGCAAAAAAAAGAAGAAGAAGTGGGATAAAACCAAGCGAGTGGCATTCATAGAAGCAGAGGCTGTAAGAGTTTTGGATTTTTATTTTTATTTTATTTTTTTAGTTTTTTAAACCCCGCCTTGGTTCTGAAATTCTGGAGGACTCAGCTTTGGACGGAAAGCGAGTAAAGCTGAAGCTGAGTCTTAGCCTGGTAGGGAGTCAGTACCTTTTCCCCCCTCTGTCCAACTGAAGTCACCTGAGGGAGGGGGGAAGAGAAATCAGAGTGTTTCCTGGTATCTTTCCATCCAGCTTGGGAATTCTCCGGAAAATAAGATTATGCCTAGAATAGACGGATCGATCACTATTTATATTACACAGTCTTTCGAAGCATTAAAAAAAAAAAAGCAAGAAAAAGGGAACTAACAGACATTCAACCAATAATCTAAGGTTGTTGGGGTTTAAAAAAAAAAAAGTAATCGGATAACAAGAATTAGGGAGGGAGGATATCTGTTGGAAGTTCTAGAACGCGACACACACAAAAGACGTTGTAAAAAGATTGGGGGTCTAGAAAAGAGTTAAGGAGCTCAAACTGTCATGGATACTTAAAGGTTTTTTTCCCCCTTGCTTCTTAAAATCCCTTGTCTTTCAGTCTTTGGACCTGCTTTCTCCAGAGCAAGTGTTCGCCATTGCCCTTGGACCATTTCTGTGGATGTGCCCCCCCCCCCCAGCAGTAAACTCAGGTTTTCTTCAGTCCAAGATTCTCCAATCTGCCAAAATCATTGGACATTTTGGAAGTTCTAGGAAAGAAAACAGGCAGGGTTTAGACCTGCGTTTCTTTCTTAAACTAGTAAATATGGAAAGGAAGAGCAAAGGGGGAGATTCTTCTGACTCTTAGAATACAAAGAACCCCTAAAACAGGGATCCCCAAACTTGGCAGCTTTAAGACTTGTGGACTTCAACTCCCAGAATTCTCCAGCCAGCGTAGCTCAAGTCTTAAAGCTGCCAAGTTTGAAGACCTCTGCCCTAAAAGAACTTAACCACTTTTAGGGAGGAGACCTTCCTGGAGAAAGATAGATAGCAAACAGGTTACCAGTCCTTTCCAAAGCAGCCTCTGTTCCAGCCAATAAAGGAGAAAATTTGTAGCTCAGGGTTGACATGAGGGGATCCTTGGTGCTTTCTGACCTTGGTTGTTTTGTTGTAGTAGACATTTCAATACCCAAACTAGGTAACTTCATCCGTGCTAGGTCATCGGTGCTAACATCACTAGCACCGAGGATGTTACCTAGTTTGGTGGCACAGTGGTTAGAATGCAGTACTGCAGGCTAATAATACTGACTGCCGACTGCCAGAGTTTGGCAGTTCAAATCTCACCAGGCTCAAGGTTGACTCAGCCTTCCATCCTTCTGAGGTGGGTAAAATGAGGACCCAGATTGTTCGGGGCAATAGGCTGACTCTGTAAACCCGCTTAGAGAGGGCTGTAAAAGCACTGTGAAGCGGTCTATAAGACTAAAGTGCTATTGCCAAGCGCTATTGGGTCACGAAACGTCTGCAAGAAAAACAACGAAGCTCAGAGAGCACTATTTCATTTTTTCATTTTCATTTTATTAAATTTGTATACTGCCCTACTCCCGAACGACTCAGGGCGGTGAACAGGCACAAAATAAAACACATCAATACAAAAGTTTAAAAAACATAATTAAAACCAAATTAAATAATTTTGCCCGAGACAATTAAAATTCCCAATAATTTAAAACAAATTAAAATTTCAATTTAAACATTTAAAAGAAGGGGAGAAAATTAGGCCAGGCCGGCCTGCTGGAATAGGAGTGTCTTCAAAGCACGGCGGAAGGTGCGCAGATCCGGGATCCTCCGTATCTCCGGGGGGAGATCGTTCCAGATAGTAGGTGCCCCCACAGAGAAGGTCCTCCCCCTAGGGGCCGCTAGTCGACATTTTTTGGCTGACGGCACCTGGAGGCACTAAGGATTCCTCTGTTCCAGCCATCTCTGCAACAGGGCAGACAGGTGGGCAGGGAGCACCTCCCGGTGGCGATCCCAAAGCAACTGCTTTCCAGAGATCGGCTGCACTGCTGTGTGGCGCCAAACCATGATTTTTGACTATTGAATAAAAAACACAGCTAAATTGGATTCAGACGCTGAAAGAAATTAGCCATATTTGGGATTGAAGCGATGGGTGAACCCCTTCCAAGGAACCAGTCAATTCAGAATAGCTTTGACCACTGACAGCTTTTCTACCCCGTTTCCCCGAAAATAAGACATCCCCTGATAATAAGCCCAATCGGGCTTTTGAGCACATGGGCTAAAATAAGCCTTCCCCCCCCAAAAAAAATAAGCCCTCCCCAAAAATATTTAAATGCAGAGATGGAAATCAGATCAAGACGGCAAGAGGAGCCCCATCTTGCTCCACGCACCCCAAAATAATAAGACCTCCCCGAAAATAAGGCCAAGCGCTTATTTTGGGGTTCAAAAAAAATATAAGACAGGGTCTTATTTTCGGGGAAACACGGTAGTCTGTGAGGGTGCTTAATGCTTAGTGGGCCCAGCATAGTGACTGAGTGGGGAATTCTAGGGCTTAAATCTGCATAAAAGAAGCACTTGTTTCTTTGGACTGGTCTGTGATCAGTGGTGGGACTCAAGTAATTTAACAACCGGTTCCCTGCCCTGATTTCTTCCAACAACCAGCTTGCCAAACTGCTCAGAAAGTTAACAACCGGTTCTCCCGAAGTGGTGCGAACTGGCTGAATCCCACCACTGTCTGTGATGACTTTCTTTCTTCAGCTGGGCAGGAGAATCAGGAGAGAAAAATCTTCTCCCCGTTCAGTATTTCCACGCCTGTGAAGAATTTCTACATCTCTGTCCAGTTTCTTGCTTATTTTTCCACCCATCCGATCTCAGTGGGAGAGAAGATGCCCCAGTTTCTTCAGTGTTCTTGGTTCTTGGTTCTGCTTTTTCAACCTCTTCGCTTCCTTTCTTGGGGTCTTGACCAGAACTGGAAGTCAACTTCCAGATAAGCTGGCGCTCTTAGACCAGAGCATTAATCTGAGGCCAATTTTATTTTGGGTTGGTTTCCTGAGCTGCAGCCCAGCTGTCGTGATGGGAGAGATAGTCGTCATGGGGCTAAAGAGAGAGAGGATGGAACTGGTCAATGAGCTCCCGGTTGGAATAGCAAACAGAAGCATCCTGGCCGAAGCTGATAGAAGGAAACATGGTCATATTTCAGAAGCTACTGTTTGTCTCCTGCATGGCAACTCTTTATGCCCATCTTGAGTCTTGGTGGACAAGCTCTAATGATGCGCACCTTCCTAGCTTTCCCCACCTAACCTTTAATTCTTGGGCCAAGAAGGGAAATATCAAGCAGTTTAAACAATGTCTTTTTTTAGACAATTCTCATCAGTAAGGATCTCTTCACTTTTCCAATTTGGTGCAAGCAGTTTAAACAATGTCTTTTTTTTAAATTAATTTTTATTTTTTTAATATAAACATTCCATCTTCCCTTAAACAGTGTGTCGTCTGGGTACAACTATCTCTGTGCAATAACCATCAAGATTTACAGCAGCATTCATTACATTGATATTAATTCTCTGATCTTATAATTGTAATATTGAACATAGTAAACCTATTCATTTTTTCCTCTTATCTTCTTTTTTTAAAAAATATTTTTATTAAAGATAAACAAACAAAAACATACATACGTACAATACACAACATAAACAAACTATACATTAAAATCAAGTCTTACAACTTGAACCTTAAGAAAAAAGAGAATTACTTCAGTATTTTATATTTCTATATGTATATATATATTTATATTAAGCATAATAATCCTAATAGTCATAATAATAATTATCATATTGTTTACATCCCTATCTTAACATATTTTCTACTCTTCTTTAATCTCCTTCTTTTATTTCCAACTTCCATTTTTATTCTCTAACCATTGATAAAATAATTCCCATATCACATAATATTCAGTTTGTTCTTTCTCCTTAATTGCAAGCGTTAATCTGTTCATTTCTGCACATTCTAATGTTTTCCTAATCACATTCTCATCAGTAAGGATCTCTTCCCTTTTCCAATTTTGTGCAAGCAGTTTAAACAATGTCTGAGCTGGGTCAAGTATTGCTTGAGTAATGTTTCCAATTCTTCATTCTCTTTCCCAGTCCAAAATAAATAAATAAATAAATCTATTGGACTTCAGTTCTGAAAACCTCCAGTCATGTTGGCTGAGGAACTGTGGGGAACAGAAGTCCAGTACATTAGAAAGGCTCTGGATGGAAGGTTGGGTGAAGATGGCACTTGAGACAGGCCACAGGATTGAGAGAGTTGTCTTGATCTGGATCAGGGGTCTGCAACCTTAAAGACTCAAAGAGCCATTTGGACCCATTTCCCACAGAAAAGAAAACACCAGGAGCCACAAAACCCCTTCCCGTGCCTGACTATTTCTTGAGTGGCCACAAAACTAGCATATGTAGTTGAATTAAACGTTCTGTTTTCTTCTGAAACTTTTCTTTTCTTGGATTTATCCATGGTTGGCCTACCGGGGGTTGAAAAGCTCAATAAATTGTGTGCCGGAGGGTGTCTCACATTGGCGGTTGTGACGCATATTTTGAGTGACGGAGCCGCAGCAGAGGGGTGAAAGAGCCACATGTGGCTCCAGAGCCGCAGGTTGCTGACCCCTGATGTGGATCAACTGCCTTGCTGGTCCGTAAGTGAAGTTCTTTAAATGGGAAAGAAGGAAGGAAGAAGGTTTTAAGGAAGGTAGATGCAAATGGAACTGGACGAGATGTCTCTCCATGTGTGGTCTCCACGTGTTATGCAAGGCCTGACTAGGAAAATGGCACCTCTTACGCTCAAATTGGTCCCTCTGGTTTTCAGCCAGACTTTCTCAACAACTTTAGGGGATTTTGGCTTGTTGTTTTCCATCATGAGTGCTCAGCTGCAGGGCAAGCTGGAGTGGTTTGGCAAAACTGACCTTAGTCCCAAGAATAACCATCTGTCTGCATTTCAGAGATTGCAACTTGGTACCTTTCAGTGTTTTGTGGTATTAAAAGTCACAATCAAGGGGGGGAGTTAAGCAGCCTGTTTCAGGGGTACAACCAAACCAGGGAAATGTTCTCCTGGCTGATGGATTTCCAGTCCATTGTCTAGGGAGATGCTCAGTCCTCCAGGTCGTGGTTGTCCCAAAGGTGCTTTTTCAAGAGGCAGCTGAACTTCCTTTGTTTTTTCCCTGAAGACGTTTCGCTTCTCATCCATCATTCAGTCAGAATGGAGGAAGCTTCTTTGGATGAGGAGCGAAATGTCTTCATGGAAAAACAAAGAAAGTTTGATTGCCTTTCGAAAAAGCATCTTTGGGATTTTCAGTCAACCAAAGGCCCAGATCCGAATCAATAACCAGTTGACCCACACTAGACTAGGCTGACGTGGAGTTGGAGAGCTTGTTTTAGCACGGCATGTGAACTAGGCTTATAAATTTAGACACAAGTTGATATGTGAATTCAATCATTCTGTTCCCTTAGTCCAGGGGTCAGAAACCTTAAACACTTAAAGAGTCACATAGGTCCTAACAGGAAGCCCCCGTTCAATTCTGGAGCCGACTGGAAGTCGGTTCCCCCCCCACCATAGAGTCTCTTCCTAGCGCGGCATCCTTTTTCCTCTACCTGTCTTAACCGAAAGCCTTATCAATTGTGGAGCCAACCAGCAACAGGGAGCCTCAGCAGAGGGATGAAAGAGCCACATGAGGCTCCAGAGCCGCGGATTGCTGACTCCTGCCTTAGTCTAGGCAAAGGGTTTTAACATATTGCGTGACCTTAACTGAATGCATAAGTTTATATCAATGGGACTATCAAATGATTGCCCCCGGGATAGGTGCAATCCTCACCAGTACACAGGGTGGATTTGATTTAAATCGAGTTGATTTCAATCACGATTTAAATCATGATTTAAATCACTAGTAAAAAGGCTTTGATTTAAATCAACACGATTTAAATCATAATTTTTAAAGAGCAACTGTCATCTCTGCTACTTCTTTGACCCACTGTTGACTCACCGATAGTCCCAGTGTTGCAGAATGTACAGCCTCATGCTACATAACTCAGCTCCGTTTCATGCTGAATAAACTAAATGATTTATGTATCTTAAATAGAGAACTATCTTACGATAGATTTTTCCCCCAAAAGTTTTTTATTAAAATAAATTCGATAAAAATAAAAATAAATCCGATTTAAATCAAAAAAATCTGATTTTTTTGATTTTTTTAAAAAAAATCATTGATTTTTATTCACCCTGCCAGTACATCCTGAATGTTTTCCGTTAGAAGAAGGTAGCCTCTGAACAACTTAACTTTCAAATCTATGCGTGAAACCAAACTATCTGGCTGAAGAAGCATGCCAGCTGGAACCTGATTTAGGTTAGGAGGAGAACGAGCCATGCAAATCAATGTGATTTATTTTTAAAGCCCCAATTGACCCAAAGATATGTTAGGAAGAACCCTGCAAGCCTAGGCCACTATAATGGGTTGCAGTCACTTTGCAGGTTTACCATCAAGAGTACGAGATTGCTCCATCTCTGCTCCATCATCTTCAAAAGCTCCACCTTCTAACTCCTTGGACTTTATGCTCCTTGGACTTTGTGGCAGGGTTTTATCCAGCCCATTCGTCTGGAATGGTCCCAATTTTTGTAAGGAAAGAAAATTGGTTGTTAGTGTGAGAAGGTTAGTCAAGAGCTATCACAGTCAAGTGGCCCTATGTTGTGACCCCGACTCCCGAGCCTGTCCTAACAGAGGAAGAGGACTCAGAAGGTGATGGGGAGGAACTGACAAGGCCTCCCTCTCCAGGACCCTCCTCTCTGGCAATGCCTCAGGTTCCATCTGAAGGCCAGAAGGAACAGCCTGGGATGTGCCAGGAGGAAGGCATATCGGAGCACCAATTGATAGGGAGCGAGGATGATGAATCCTGGCTTGATCCCAGGCAGCGTCGGAGGGAGAAGCGTGCGCAGCAACGGAAGTGGCATGGGAGGGCCAGAGATTGAGCTGAGTCATGGAGCCACGCCCCACCAGGAATAAAAGTGGGTGGGATTGCTCTTCAGGCTTTGTGACAGACAAAGTTAAACCCTGAAAGTCACATCGTGATCTCTGAAATTCGGCTTGGATATATTTTGGACTGAACATTGACTGAACTCTTGTCTCGTGGATAATTTGTTGCTCCTGGAACGGACTGAAGATAAGTCCTCTTCTGCTTTATGGGAGTGAAAACGGTCTTGGCAGGCATTCGGCAGTTTGCTGCCAAAACCTTGGTCTGCCAGGAATTCTAATCTGTTTACCTAATAAAATATTGGCAGGCATGCTTGGTATTACGTTTGCCTGTGTGAGGAAGGGGGACAGAACATCCTACTTTGAAATTGGCTCAGCTCCAAATGGGACTCCGTTTCCAAAAAGAAACCTTGTTGACTTGATGCAGATGAACCAATGAAGACCCAATAAGGAATTCAAGAATCCATCGACACTGGGCAGCCAATAAATTTAAGATCGTGACCATCTTCTTGGCAACAGTTCAAGCCTAAAAGTGGGATAGGCTGCTCCCACAAAGGTCTATTTCAGTGGTGTCAAACTCAATTTCATTGAGGGCCGCATCAGGGTTGTGTTTGACCTCGGGGTGGGCATGGACAGCTTGACATCACTTGTGTCCGGGCGCCTGTAGCCCAAGCACTCTGCCAGTGAAAACAGGATTCCAAGGTCCGTTTTCGGCTGGGACTGGCAACCCTCCTGAGGTCCATTTTCGCTGGCAGAGGCACCACAGACCAGTCCTTCACCTGCGGGCCAGATCTAAACACACACTCCCAGCTGGATCCAGCCTATGAGTCTTGAGTTTGACATCCCTGGTCTATTTGGATACAGTTGCCTAGGAATATGTCCCTATGTACCGCCTTTCTTTCAGGCAGTGGGTAGCATTCAAGAGGAGTGTTTCAAGAGTATGTTCCAAAAAGTGAAGATGGTCACCATGGTGAGATCAAAGCCTTGCCCTACAGTGCAACACACATAAAGAAAACCAGGTGGAGCTTTGATCCCAGTCATGGCCATCATCTAGAGTCCAGGGGTTAACAACCTGCAGCTCTGGACCCACATGTGGCTCTTTCACCCCTCTGCTGCGGCTCCCTGTCACTCAAAATATGTGTCACAACTGTCAATGTGCAACACCCACTGGCATGCAATTTATTGAGCTTTTCAACCCCTGGTAGGCCAACCATGGATAAATCCAAGAAAAGAAAAGTTTCAGAAGAAAACAGAACGTTTAATTTCAACTACATATGCTAGTTTTGTGGCCGCGCAAGAAATAGGTCAGGCACGGGAAGGGTTTTGTGGCTCCCGGTGTTTTCTTTTCTGTGGGAAATGGGTCCAAATGGCTCTTTGAGTATTTAAGGTTGCAGACCACTGATCTTTTTGGACCCCAACTTGTTGATACCCCTGGCAATAAACAGATATCCTCCTCCCGCTGCATTGCATAGCATTTTCAGAGTTACCAGTTGCTCTTTTTGGGGGGGAGGGGAAAGAATTGCTGCGATTATTCAACGGGATGACAAACTAGCAAAGTGTGCAGTAGATTGGAAGAAGAATTAGAGGTGAAATCTGTAGGAAGGGGAAATTTTGGTGAAATGGAGAAGCCAAGTTAAAGAAGACCTTACTGTAGGTACCCCAGAGTGGGATTTAACTATTACACCTTCAAACAAGGTGGACAAAAAGAGATAGTTTTGGTCCATCCTATCACCGATAATAAGAGTTTGGGCCTTTTTAGGAGAGCAGTAAGGCTTCTAATCTGCTTTGCAGAATTTCCTGCAAAGCCATCTAATGCGGATTAGAGATATTTTAATACCCCGATGAACCAAATCCTAAATTTGCTGGCACTGGAGTCAGTTCATTGAGCAATCCTATACAGTGTTTGGCTACTCACTAGTATGCCCAAAATTATAGCACAATTTACTGTCCAACATGTGTGCAGCCTTCCTTCCTTCCTTCCTTCCTTCCTTCCTTCCTTCCTTCCTTCCTTCCTTCCTTCCTTCCTTCCCACCCAATCACATGAACAGCTAGCATTCCTAAATTCCCTTCCCTTGAAAATTAGGTATATTGAACTCAACTTAATTGTAGTGAGAATATTAAGGGTCAAGCTGAAAATTAGTGTAATAATTTGAAATGAAGTAAGTTGATCCTCCAGGCCCTGATTTAACAGGTGGCTTAATGTGATCTCTGAGAGTTTCTTTAGAAACTCTCTCTTAATCATGCTTTCAGAAGGCAAAACAGATTGACCCTACCAATTGGTAGGAGAAATTCCTTTGAAAGTTATTCTTTATATCACTTGCTTGTGTTTGCTTCCAGTTGTTTTGATTTGGCCCAAATCAGAATTCTGCGTCTCAGTTGTTTGGAAGTTAGTCTTCAAAGTAAGAAAGTGGTGTGTATGATTAGATGGAGAATATACTGTAATTTTGGTCTAGCATTCTTAATATAAAGAATTATATAGTATATAATTATATTAAGAATTCTTCATATAAAAAAAGAATTCTTTTTCTTTCATTCATTCTTTCATTCTTTTTTTTTCTTTCTCCTTCTTAATAGCAACAAAGGAATACTAAGGCATAATAATGACTCCAGAATTCTTTGTAAAGCGTGATCTGCATTCCTTCAGCAGTTTGAAACATTGCAAAACAGAGAACTCTGTATTATTGGGTAGATTTAATTTTGGTAAGAAATACTACCATCTCTTCCCTTCAGAAGTAATCTGACAGTATATATATATATATATATAGTTTGTAATATATATATATAAAGAAGGAGCTGAATTATCATTAACAGTGATTTTAAGGCAACCAGTAATGAATATAAATGCACAGACAGAAATACACACACATTATTATTCTATGTATGTGTGTATAATGTGAATGCTGTATATTCATTTTGTTCTAGCTCTTTTTGCATTCAGTCATTCTTTGAAGTAGGAGAGAAGGAGAGAGGGAGGGATTAATTACCAATATACAGAAAAAAATGTTGAAATTTCCTTCAAATCACTTCTGGAAAAAGAAATATTTATTAATATAGTAGAATCCCATATTTTCAACAGATAGACTGTACCAAAAGCCAAGCCCCATAAGCCAGTCACAATATATTTTATTAATTGTATTACTTTTTTTCCAGAGAAAGTATTACTGTACTTAGCAATGTTCAAAGACCATGTGTTGTCTGAGTAAGGGTTTAGAAAAAAAAAATAGCAGCCAATTAAAACTTTTAGGATAATGTATGTAATGAATTTTCTGTCAGGCTTGGTTTACGGTGCTCCCTTGATTTATGGTATAAACCAGAAAGCTCAATATATTATATGAATCATGTCGTGACAAGAGATAATATAATAGATCAGTGATCTAGGTTTATTAATAATACAGCTGCAAAGTATTCCATGCCGGTATATTTGGCTCATACAATATTAATAAAACTGACATTACTAATAATGTTGCCTATCATTTTCATCGTATTTGATCTGCTAGTCTTTATTATGATTAACCCAGATTAGCCTCTGGAGATATCTTTATTTGTTCACTCGGTTTCTAAAGTGTCAGGATTAGAGACAACATGACACTCCATTACAGTTTTAAGCAAGGCCAACTGAGAGTTATTTATAAGAGATGTCCCAATCCATTTTAATCAGAGAAAAACAAGTATTCCTTTTTTTTTTTCTTTTTTCTTTTTTGGCATCTGCTACCCACTCCAATGGCACTTTTTCCCTATTAGATCTGCCTCTCCTCCTCTTTTCAACAGAACTCTCAATATTCCTAGAACTACCCAAAAAATATCACTTTCAGGAACAACTTGTTGAGAATTGGTATTAAGATATAGCTGTTCAAAGTTGGTAATGATATTTAGCCAGAGGATATTTGTGAGTCTCACTAATATTAGTTCTCTTTCATTTTCTCCTTCTTCTGTTCCACCTCCTCCTCCTTCTCCCTTCCTTCTTCATCCATCCATCTCCTCCTCCTCCTCCTTCCTCCTTCGTCTCCTCCTCCTCCTCTTCCTCATTAGGAAGCCTCTATAAAAACTTTTCCCTCCCTTCCCTAAATTGCCTGCATGAAACTTGAGTTATGAAAGAGCAAGTCAATATTTCATCGGGCCGAGAGAGATACCAATACATAATAAATACACACATAGGTACAATGTAGTCACTATTGTCAAACACGAGATATATATATATATATATATATATTTCCAGAGCTCATTTTTTTCAAGTTAGAACATGCGATTTGGTTGACGGCGATAGGGACGATCACGATAATAATAATAACACTATTACTACTAATAATAGCTTTGTGCAGCTCTTCCTCCACAAAGGGCTTGTGAGTGGTTAAACAGACTTCTCCCCCCCACCCCACCCCACCCCACCCCAATACTGGTGGTCGCTCAAACGCTGCTAATTAACAATGCTGAGAAATTCCATCCTAACAAGGACATTCTCTAAGTGTCCTCTGGTTCCCCGCCGTTCGGCTTCATTTCCATAAGAAGATTAACAGGCCGGGAGAACACATACTCAAATGCAGATGCAGAAAAGAAGGGTTTTTAACGAGCATCATAATAGTAAGTTGCTTGGCTAGTTCTCGCCTAATTGGTGCGAGTTAAACCTCCGTTTTCCACCAAAGAAAGGGAGAAAGAGAAAGAAAGAAAAAAGAAAGAGAGAGAGAGGAGAGAGACGAGAGGGGGAAGGTAGGGAGATTGGCGATTCCCTCCCCACCCCCCCAAAAAAACCCTTCTCACGTATAAAACAAGATAATAACAGTGAAGTTTGGATTGAAAAGCCCGAATTGAAACAAGCCAGTGTTTTTATTTTTATTCTTTATTTTTTAAACCTTATCCCAACCAAATCCTTTTTCAAATACAACACTCGACTAATTTTGCACGAGGTTAATAGAAAGCTGGTGGGACGTTTGGATACCCTACTCGGGGTTATGAACGTGGCCAGTGCCTGCCCGACACCCAAAAAGCACTTGGGATTTGTTGATTTTTTTTCCACCCCCTAAGTATCAGAAAGAAAATAGAGAACGCGGCCAAAACGTGTCCGGCCGCTTGTCTGAATACCTAACTCCCTTTTTTTTTCTCCCCCTCCATATTTCTGGGAAAGGCCGAAGAAGAGGTCAGCCTCTTCCTCGCTTTTTCGTACGTTTTTAGTCCACGCGGTTTTTTGAAATCCCCACCCAAGCCACGGATTTCAAAACCTGGCTCTCAAGGCTCGTTTCTACCAGGCCGCGATCTTAACGTGCAGGAGAAGCGGGAGAACCGCTCGTCTGAACCCGCCTTTGACACCGGGATTCGCGCCGTTTCTTTTTCGACTTCCGCGAGCCCATAAATGTGATTTCAAAAGAAAACTTAAAAGACCTTCCGAAAGTGCGGAAAGACCGGCGCTGGAAAGCAGAAGGCGGTACGGGAAAAAATCCCGATCGGTTTTTTATCTTATTTTTATAAATAAGATAGTTGGTTTTTTTTTTGTTTTTTGTTTTTTTGTTTTTTGACATCTTATTCAGCCCATTTATTCGGAATCTACGGCGGGGACTTTGACCTGCATCCATTCCGAAAGCGCAGCTCATTAAAATAAAACGTTAAATACGCCCGGTAAACGTAGACACGGTTTATTTTATGGGGCAATTAGGCGAGAGACAAAATCAACTACTTTAACCTCTTGTTATAGAGTTCAGGGCCGATAAAAAAGAAAGAAAGAAAGAAAGAAAGAAAGAAAGAAAGAAAGAAAGAAAGAAAGAAAGAAAGAAAGAAGAAAGAAAGAAAAAGAAAGATCTAGTTATAGCGTAACGCTGGAGAGGAGGGTTCCTTCCTTGCCGCGTTAGGCTGCTTGGCTGTAAATTTTAAATATCCATCCGTTTTCATTGTTTTTACTCCCCCCGAGCAAATCACTACCTCCACACCCATTATTTTCCTTCGAACTTAATTGCCCGTGTTTTGTTTCAGTTTTGCTTGCTTGTTTGTTTGTTTAGAGGACTTTTTTCAAGTGTTAGGGTAAACAACAAAGTTAACCAAGGATTTGGGCATCTCGGATGGTGATAAGGCAAGGTATAGCTGGATAGCGGCGCTTTTATTTTTGTTTTATTTTATTTTATTTTCAATATTGGAAAAGGTGGGAATCCCGAAAAGGATTTAAAAAAAAAAAATCTGCGGCTGCAAATCAGATCAGGGAATTCAAGAAAATGGAAATCACGTCTGAAGTTTGTAGTCTGAAGTTTGTAGCGCCCCCCCCCCCATTTCTCTTCCGAACCGATCATTCTCGGCAGAAGAGGAAACCACGAACAAGCCAACTCATGTTAATGAGGTCAGCAAAGCAGAGCATGCCAACTTTAATAACAGCGATAATATTCAGTATTAAGTATAGGAGTTTCCCTATAGTCAGCTTGTCTCTCTCTCTCTTTCTCTCCCTCCCCTCTCTCCCTCCCTCCCTCTCTCTCTCTCTCTCTCTGCCTTTCGTTTTGTTTTTAGAGGGGGAAATGCAGAGAGACCAGTAGGGGGCGCAGCAAGCCTATGCGTAAACCCCCGATCAGAAAGTTCACGGCGCCCTTCCAGGCGTTTCTCCTTTTTGTGTATTTCCAAACAACTTTTCCTGTTGTGGGTCTCTCTGCCCTGCGTTTCTGAGCTTTACCTACGAGCCGATCGGGAATTCTTTAAACATCCTCAAGTAACTTTCGGAGGTCTGAGAGGCGTCAGGATAACCTCTTCCCCCCCCCTCAAAATGAAAGGAAAAGAAAGGGAAATCACGAGCACCTTTTCTATTCTTTTCTTCTTTCTTTCTTTTTTTTTTTA